>NC_086102.1:147805335-148455692 GCF_963921235.1 Mobula hypostoma
ATTATGCCAGATGGAAATAAGTCCAGGACCAGCCTATTGGCTCAGGGTGTCTGACCCTCCAAGGGAGGAGTTGCAAAGTTTGATGGCCATAGGCAGGAATGACTTCCTATGACGCTCTGTGTTGCGTCTCGGTGGAATGAGTCTCTGGCTGAATGTACTCCTGTGCCCAATCAGTACATTATGTAGTGGATGGGAGACATTGTCCAAGATGGCATGCAAATTGGACAGCATCTTCTTTTCAGACACCACCGTCAGAGAGTCCAGTTCCATCCCCACAACATCACTGGCCTTACGAATGAGTTTGTTGATTCTGTTGGTGTCTGCTACCCTCAGCCTGCTGCCCCAGCACACAGCAGCAAACATAATAGCACTGGCCACCATCGACTTGTAGAACATCCTCAGCATCGTCCGACAGATGCTGGAAATAGAGACGGCTCTGACCCTTCTTGTAGACAGTGTTCTTAGACCAGTCCAATTTATTGTCAATTCGTATCCCCAGGTATTTGTAATCCTTCACCATGTCCACACTGACCCCTTGGATGGAAACAGGGGTCACCGGTGCCTTAGCCCTCCTCAAATCCACCACCAGCTCCTTAGTCTTTTTCACATTAAGCTGCAGATAATTCTGGTCACACCATGTGACAAAGTTTCCCACCGTAGCCCTGTACTCAGCCTCATCTCCCTTGCTGATACATCCAACTATGGCAGAGTCATCAGAAAACTTCTGAAGGTGGCAAGACTCTGTGCAGTAGTTGAAGTCCGAGGTGTAAATGGTGAAGAGAAGGGGATACAAGACAGTCCCCTGTGGAGCCCCAGTGCTGCTGATCACTCTGTCGGACACACAGTGTTGCAAGCACACGTACTGTGGTCTGCCAGTCAGATAATCAAGAATCCATGACACCAGGAAAGCATCCACCTGCATCACTGTCAGCTTCTCCCCCAGCAGAGCAGCTTATTAAAGTTTGTGCTACCATAACAGTCCCATTCGACTGAATGGGAAAAGTTGGCTGCTGAGAGAAATGTATTGGAGGTTTTTAAAAATTGTATTTAGGGTGTGTATGTGCTCTTTACAAATAATTTTTCAATATTATTTCTATGTTTGATAGACTTATGTAATTTTATGGATGCAAATGCATTAACATTCATAACACTGACAGCTTTGACAACCATGTTCCCAGTGTCTGGGGTCATGCCTGAGGAAGTAGGGTGGTCCAATTGCCAGTGAGAGAGTGAGACCTCAGTCTGTCATGAATGTTGTGTCCTAGCTGTCTGGACACACAAGCTTGCAACCAGCAATCAGCGATTTTTGGGGCAGTACGAATCTATCCAGTTTTAACTTATCTCCATTCTCCTTTTGACTATACTGTCATTTTTTTTGATAAAGAGGAAAAAACTTCCTATACTGAAACAATGATAAAACAGACAATGCAGAAAATAAATTTTAAGTTTGAGCAGCATCTGTGGAGAGAGAAATAAGGAGCTGGGCAAAGTGAAAAAGCAGGCATGTTTGAGATTTCAGAGGAGGCAAGAGGTGGAGAGAGTTAATATCTATAAGGTGGCAATCAAGGGAATCTACTGTAGATAACACAAGTGCTAATGGTGCTCTCTCAGAGAGGTGGTGAAGGCTTGTTAATCATACCGATCTCTGGAGATGCAAACAAAATGAAAGTTGATAGAGAAAAGAATTGCTGGAACTGTGAGATGTAGAACACAGAAGCTACAGAAATAAAAGAGAATGCTAGGAATATTAGGCAGATCATGCAGAGAAATAAAAACTGAATTAATATTATATGGCAATGACCTTGCATCAGAACTGGATATTTCTGCAGAAAATGGCAAGCTGGTGAGTTACTTCATTTTCCAGATCTTGTAAAATGTGTATTTCTTCTGGAATATTTCAATTTGTTTTAAACCTCATATTCATTATCACAAAACTACTTTGACAACAAATAATAAGTGCTTTTGTGGCAACCTGAGACATCCAATGTTCCATTTTCCTTGTTTCAATATGGAAGATTCAGTTTTCACCAGGTGTCCTTCATTCCTGTGTAAACTAATGTGACTCAGATTAATCAGCGATTGTGACTGACAGTCAATATCATTCTTGACTGAAAGTCCTTGGATTTCTGAGCATTACCTTCATTACAAAATATTTCAAAAATTAGGTGTGTTAAATTGGAATTGATCAATATACATTTAGATAAAGTTTAAGACAATGGAATGCTGTTTTCAGTATCATATAAAAGACAACTTAAGTAGAGTATATCCTCTTACTATTCCTCTAAGATTTTCCATGGATTTGCACCACAAATCTATTTCTAGTCACCCCATTATAGGAAGGTTTACCTGGATTCGAGGGCAAGTGCTATGAGGTAAGTCTGGACAAATTTGGATTGTTTTTGCTGGAGCATTGGATGCTGAAGGGAAACCTGATAGAGGTTTTTAAGCTTATGAGAGGCATAGATAGGATAGACAGCTGTTATCTATTCCCCAGTGTTGAAATGACTAATGCCAAAGGGCATGCATTTAAGGTGAGGCAAGTAAGTTCAAAGGAGATGTGTGCGGGAAAGAATAGTGGATACCTGCAATGGACTCAGGGTGGGGAGGGTGATAGTAGAGGTAAGTATAAGAGAGGTGTTCAAGATGCTCTTGGACAGGCATATGATTGTACAGGAAATGTAAGGGTATGAACATTATATAGGTAGAAAGGACTAGTTCAGTTGGGCATTTAGTTGCTAATTAGTCTGGCACAGCATTGTGGACCAAAGAACATGTTCCCATTTTATATTTTTAATGCAGTATGAAGTTAAATAAATACCATCTTGCTGGCAGTTGCTTCTGGAGTGAAGCCTACTTATTATTCATTTCTATTTACACATTCTTCTTGTATAAAGATGAATGTGTAAATGGACAGGTACAATAGGTTCATTTAAGAAGCACCTGGATAGATACATGAAGGGGTGAGGTTTAGAAGGATATATGTTTCGTCCTCTTGTAAATTGTTTATTGTAAATGTGTATTGAAATTCTGAATTAATGGGGACCTTACATGTCTGCTTGTCCACCTTTTTCCTGTCAGATCTGTCAAAGATATAACAAATTTCAATAAGGTCAATGAAAAATAATTCAAGAATATATACTGTGTAATTAAGGTGAAGTTTCATTGTTTATCATGAACTTCTTTTTGGAATGAGCATAATTACTTGATGATAGAAATTTCAAAGCTGTAGCAACATAGAGTTTTAGATGTCAAATTTAATAACCTTTTAATGACACATCATCCTTTTATGTTGGGTGTATGGATTTCAAAGGCGACCTTAAGTGCTTGCTTTGAGGCACAGCTATATAAGCATAATAGATAACCTTATAAATTAAGATTCAGGAGAATTTGGACTAAGCCATAAGGCCTAGAGATCGAGAAATGAAAATTCAAGCTACCTGTGCTGTCACCTGCAGGGATCTGCTGACTTGTCCTTCTGTGCATGAATATTCCTTAGGGCCTTGCATTTACTGCGTACATGCCACCCTTATTTTACCTTCAAAATGCATCACTTTGCACTTAACAGGACTAATTTTGAACATATATTGCTATACCCTGCAGTCCAGCTGATCAATATCAAGCTGCACTCTAAGACAATCCTTGATCTCTTCAACACAAATTTTTATGCTATCTGAAAATTTTCTAATCATACATCCTCCATTCACATCCAAGAAATTGATGTATATAATACCAAGTGTACCAGTACTGGTCCCTGTGAAACACTACTAGCCACATACTCCCAATTAGAAATGGCAACCTTCTGCCACCACCTTCTTCTGCCTTTAATTACCAAGCCAATTTTGGACCACTTTGCATTTGGTCCCATAGGGTCCAAACTTCTGGATCAATGTACCTTGTCCAATGCCTTACTAAAGTCCATGTGAACATCTAATAACCATCCTTCATCAACATGTCAGATGTACCAGTATTACAGTGGAGTAAAGGGAATTACAGAGGTATGAGAAGGGAGTTGGCCAGAATTGATCCGAAAAGAACACTGGCAGGGATGACAGCAGAGCAGCAGTGGCTGGAATTTCTGGAAGCAATTTGCAAGGCACAGGATATATACATGCCAAGGAGGAATAAGTATTCGAAAGGAAAGATGACACAACTGTGGTAACAAGAGAAATCAAAGCTACCATAAAAGCCAAAGAGAGTGTATATAATAGAGAAAAAAATAGTGGGATGTTAGAGGATTGGGAAGCTTTTAAAAACCAACAGAAGGCAACTAAAAAAGTAATTAAGTAAAGATAGAATACAAAAGTAAGTTAGCCAAGCTGTGTACATACATCTATTGATGCTTCTGGACACATCTTCAGTGATGTTCCTGGAATCATCGGGTGTTTCGGGTCTTTCAACATCATGCAACCTCCTCCAGGTGACCCAGCCAGGGCTGATCAGACCCCAGCTTGTGTCCAGATGGCTAGCTACTTATGACTCCATGGCTCCCCTCTTTTGAGCCACAGCTATCTTGAGGCCCTCTCTGCCACATCAGTGGTACTGCGGATGGCTACCCTCTTCCTCTCTCCCTCGATGCCCAAAATGCTGAAGGCTCTAACTAAAGAATGGGCTACGAATCCCCTACAACCAACCTCCACTTGGAGACACCTCGCTCTCCATCCAGCCTGCTGACAGTTGCTGACCAGTCCTGCCTACTTGGAGAGCTTCCTTTCAAAGGCCTCTTCCAAGCTACCTTCCCATGGACTGTCAGCTCCAGCAGCACCACTTGCTTAGTAGACTCAGACACTAGGACAATGTCCTAGACAATGGACAATTAATGGGGATACCAGAAGTTTCTATAGATACAGAAGATATAAAAGAAGTGAGAATGGATATTGGACTGCTGGAAAATGATACTGAAGAGGTGGTTATGGGGGAACAATGAAATAGTGGATGAACTGAGTAAGTATATTGCATTGTATCTCGTTATTGTAGAAGACACTAGCAATATGGTGGAAGTTCCAGGTGTCAGGGGGCATGAAGTGGATGAAGTTAACATAACTGAAGAGAAGATTTTTGGGAAACTGAAAGGTCTGAAGGTAGATAAGTCACCTGGATCAGATGATGTACACCCTAGAGTTCTGAAAGAGGTGTCTGAAGTAATCGTGGAGGCATTAGTAATGAACTTCCAAAAATCACTAGATTCTGGAATGGTTCCAGAAGACTGGAAAATTGCAAATGTTAACTCCACTCTTCAAGAAGAAGGAGAGGCAGAAGAAAGGAAACTATAGGTCAGTTAGTCTGACTTCAGTTGTTGGGAAGATGTTGCAGTCAATTATTAAGGATGTGCTCTCAGGGTACGTGAAGGCACAGGATAAAATAGACCATGGTCAGCATGCTTGCTCAAGGGAAAATCTTGCCTGACAAATCTGTTGGAATTCTTTGAAGAAGTAACAAGCAGGATAGACAAAGGAGAATCGGTTGATATTGTGTACTTGGATTTTCAGAAGGCATTTGACAAGGTGCCACACATGAGGCTGCTTAAGAGCCCATGTCATTACAGGGAAGATTCTAGCTTGGATAAAGCAGTGGCTGACTGGCAAGAGGCAAAGAGTGGGAATAAAGGGAGCCATTTTCTGGTTGGCTACCGGTGACGAGTGGTTTTCCATAGGTGACTGTGTTGTGACTGATTGTTTTTACGTTATATGTTAATAATTTTGATGATGGAATTGATGACTTTCTTGTGAAGTTTACAGACAATATGAAGGTAGGTGGGGGGACAGGTAGTTTTGAGGAAATAGAGAGGTTACAGAAGCACTTAGACACATTTGGAGAACAGGCAAAGAAGTTGCAGGTGGAATCCAGTGCGAGAAGTGTATGGACGTGCTCTTTGGTAGAAGAAATGAAAGGGTTGACTATTTTCTAAATGGAGAGAAAACACAAAAAAAAACCTGAGATGCAAAAGACTTTGAGAGTCCTTGTGCAAGATTCCCTAAAGGTTAATTTGCAGGTTGAGTCTGTTGTGAGGAAGACATGTTAGCATTCATTTCAAGAGGACTAGAATATAAAAGCAAGGATGCAATGTTGAAACTTTATAAAATACTGGTGAGGCATCACTTGGAGTATTGTGAGCAAGTTTGGGGCCCCCTATCTTGGAAAGAATGTGCTAAAACTGGAGAGGATTCAAAGGAGATTCACTAAAATGATTCCAGGATTGCATGGCTTGTTATATAAAGAGCATCTGACGGATCTGGGCCTGTATTCACTGGAATTCAGAAGAATGAGGGGTGATCTCATTGAAACCTATCGAATGGTGAAAGGCCTTGATAGAGTGGATGTGGAGAGGATGTTTCCTATGGCGGGAGAGTCTAAAACCAGAGGACACGGCCTCAGAATAGAGGGGCGTCCTTTTAGAACAGAGATGAGAAGGAATTTCTTTAGCCAGAGAGTGGCGAAACTGTGGAATTCTTTACCACAGGCAGCTGTGGAGGCCAAGTCTTTATGTATATTTAAGGCAGATGTTGATAGATTCTTAACTGGTCAGGGCATGATGGGATAAGGGGTGAAGACAGGAGACTGGGACTGAGAGGAAAATTGGATTAGCCATGATGAAATAGCCTAGCAAACTCAATGGGCCAAATGGCCTAATTCTGCTCCTATACCTTATGGTCGTATATACTGAGTTATCTCTTTAAAATAAAAAAGACAGGACTTTTCATGAAGAAATACCCACATTTCCAAATCAACCCCTGCCTTTTGAAGAGTAAATAAATCCTGCTCTTAGAATTTTTTTCAATAATGTCCCTCTTCTGACAATTGCTTTATCCCTGCTGCTGTTGCTAATTAAAGGAATCACATTTGTTATTCTTCATTAATCTCGCGCCTTGCCTATGGCTAACAAAAATGCAAATATCTCCAGCAGTCTCAGTAGCGCAGAGAAGGCAGTGGATGTTGTCTACATGGACTTCAGTAAGGCCTTTGACAAGGTCCCGCATGGGAGGTTAGTTAGGAAAATTCAGTTGCTAGGTATACACGAAGAGGTGGTAAATTGGATTAGACATTGGCTCAATGGAAGAAGCCAAAGAGTGGTAGTAGTGAATTGCTTCTCAGAGTGGAGGCCTGTGACTAGTGGTGTGCCACAGGGATCAGTGCTGGGTCCATTGTTATTTGTCATCTATATCAATGATCTGGATGATAATGTGGTAAATTGGATCAGCAAATTTGCTGATGATACAAAGATTGGAGGTGTAGTGGACAGTGAGGAAGGTTTTCAAAGTTTGCAGAGGGACTTGGACCAGCTGGAAAAATGGGCTGAAAAATGGCAAATGGAGTTTAATATAGACAAGTGTGAGGTATTGCACTTTGGAAGGACAAATCAAGGTAGAACATATAGGGTAAATGGTAAGGCACTGAGGAGTGCAGTAGAACAGAGGGATCTGGGAATACAGATACAAAATTCCCTAAGAGTGGCGTCACAGGTAGATAGGGTCGTAAAGAGAGCTTTTGGTACATTGGCCTTTATTAATCAAAGTATTGAGTATAAGAGTTGGAATGTTATGATGAGGTTGTATAAGGCATTGGTGAGGCTGAATCTGGAGTATTGTGTTCAGTTTTGGTCACCAAATTACAGGAAGGATATTAATAAGGTTGAAAGAGTGCAGAGAAGGTTTACAAGGATGTTGCCGGGACTTGAGAAACTCAGTTACAGAGAAAGGTTGAATAGGTTAGGACTTTATCCACTGGAGCGTAAAAGAATGAGGGGAGATTTGATAGAGGTATATAAAATTATGATGGGTATAGATAGAATGAATGCAAGCAGGCTTTTTCCACTGAGGCAAGGGAAGAAAAAAACCCAGAGGACATGGGTTAAGGGTGAGGGGGGAAAAGTTTAAAGGGAACATTGGGGGGGGGGCTTCTTCACACAGAGAGTGGTGGAAGTGTGGAATGAGCTGCCAGGCAAGGTGGTAAATGCGGGTTCTTTTTTAACATTTAAGAATAAATTGGACGGATACATGGATGGGAGGTGTATGGAGAGATATGGTCCGTGTGCAGGTCAGTAGGACTAGGCAGAAAATGGTTCGGCACAGCCAAGAAGGGCCAAAAGGCCTGATTCTGTGCTGTAGTTTTTCTATGGTTTCTATGGTTTCTAGTCTCCTCCCTTAATTCCCATAGCAGCCAGGGATTGATCTCATCTGCTATAAAGGTGGATATCAAAGCCAGATATTATGGCTTTGAGAATTTATCCACCCTTGTGTGCTCCAAGACATTTGACACTCCTCCTCCTTCAGGCTAATATGCTCCAGAATATTACTGTACCTCTCCCTGAATTATCCACCTACTATGTCTCTCTTTTTAGTGAATACAGATGAGATGTAATCATTTAAAATATCACTGACATCTCCTGCCTCTGCACACAAATTGTTCCTTTGGTCCCAAGGGGACCTACTGTTTCATTGCTTACCTTGTTGCTCCAAATATTTTGATATTAATGTCTTGGGATTTTCCTTGTCTGCCAGAGCTATTTCTTAGCCCCTCTTCACTTTCCTAATTTTTTTAAGTACTCTCCAGCATACTCTGTACTTCTCAAGGATCTCTCCCCTTTTACGCTTTGCTTTTTAGCTTCATCAAAGCTCTCATTTTCCAAAGATTCCTAATCTTGACCTGTAGCCTTATGGGAACATGTTGGCTCTGAACTTTTATTATTTCACTTTTAAAAGATTCATATTGAATGGTGTTCTACCTGCAACCATGTGCCCCAAGTTTTTTTTCCAGGTCCTGTCTTATGTTATTGAAATTGGTTTTTCCCCAGTTCAGTACCTTAACTCCTGATGATCTCCATTGCTTTCCATGATGACCTTGACCTTGCAGGGTTATGATTGCTACACAGAAAATACTGCCACACTTTCACTTCCACCCTTTGTCCCAATAAATAACATCTAACAAAAATTAATTAATTTCATTTCTAAAATTTTTACCTGAGTCAGTATCTAGTGTTTTATGTGGTACTGACTACTACGACCACTCTGCATGGTAATGGTATTTTCTTCTTTCTTTCCTGGCTTTGATTTTTATTGCCTGCCACTTACCCCCAAATACTCTGAAGAGCAGAGTAAATTGATCAATATACCCAATCAATTCCAATCAAAATCATCCCAACTTCTAAATTCCAGGGAATATACAGTAAGCCTATATAAACCATGAACCACTGAGGAAATGTTGTGTATTTCAACTGAATTTCTTTCCAAGGCCAAAAGTAATCCTTTCTAGAGTGCATTCTATTTCAGATGTCATCTAAACAGCTGTAATGATCATATTCACTTTTACATTTTATCAGTATAAATAAAGGACAGCATATTATTAGCATATTTGTTCAGGGTCCCAGCCCTTTATCTCTCAATAATTTTGTCATTGGTAGCTATGCATTGGTAGGAAGATTGTATGGGAGAACTTATCTTTGGTGCTAATATTAATCAACTGATGGTATTTTAAGGTTGTCATAGCTGGGAGGGGGTAGAGAGGATAAGATCCCTCTACCTATTGAATGCTCCCAACGGTGTGTGTCTCAAATAGCCACTGACAACGAAGTCCAACTCCTGGCCTTTACATGTGGCTTAGCTACTAAGCCTGGTGGAATCATTTCTACTGACAGTAGAAGAGGCAAAGGCCAGTTACTGGCGCCTTAAAACCAGTTGCTCCAGGCAGATAGGGTTCATCTTCCATTGTTGGCAGAATAGAAGGAGAACTCTAACCACGAGAAAGTCTGCAGATGCTGTAAATCCAAAGAACACACTGGAGTATCTCAGCAGGTCAGGCAGCATCTATGGAAATGAAGTCGATGTTTTGGGCCGAGATCCTTCTTCAGGACTGAAAAGGAAGGGGGAAGATGCTAGAATAAAAAGATGGGGGGAGGGGAAGGAGGATAGTTAGAAGGTGATAGGTGAGTTGGAAAGATAAAGGGCTAGAGAGGAAGGAATCTGATAGGAGAGGAGAGTGAACCTTGGGGAAAGGGAAGGAGGAGGGGACATAGGGGGAGGTGATAGGCAGGTGAAAAGAGGTAAGAGTAGGGACCAGAAGAAGAGGAGGGGGGAGCTAATTCTTCTTATCTCATGTCTTTCTTTTCTTTTCAAGGTAGCTGGGATTCTGTCAGAGTCTGTGATCTACAGCTACACCTCAAACTATGGTTCTTTGTGAGTGGTGGGTTTTTGTACCTGGCATTTTCATATCTTAAGTTTCCCACTCATGTTGTTGCAGGAGCAGTCTTCCTCTCCCTTGCTGGTGAGAGAGAGCCTGCTTGAGATACCTAAGCATTGGGTTATGGACCGTAGTTTTTGATGGACTCTAGATCAAGGTCTCTTTGGGGACTTTCAGTCTTGCTTACATGCTGGGGCAAGTGGGGGGGGGGAGGAGGGGGAGGGGCGATGCTTCTGTTGCTGCTTGTGTGTGGGAGGGGGAGGGGTGCTTCGGGGTCCTGATGTTTCTGTCATTCATTCCTTTCTATTATTTTTGTTTCATGGATATCTGTGCAAAGTAAGGATTTCAGGTTGTATACTGTATACATTTTCTGATATTAAATTGAACCATTTGAACCATTATATGGGCATGGGTTTCCTGCATGCTATTATTAAAGAGGACTCTCATTTAGCTCTTTTAGCAGAGTTCTTGTGCTTGTGGAGAATGATTTGTCTCATGGTGCCACTTGGCTATGCCTCCCTTGCTCTGTTGGCATTCCCATGTATAACCTCCAGTTTTCTTCTCTTCACGGGGAGTCTGCCGTTTGTCTGCGCCTGGGCTGAGTTGTTGCCAGCACTCACTGTGACAGAGTCTGCCATTCCTCCACACCTAGGTCCAGTCCTGCCGGCCTACACCTGCATCAATCTCTGCTGCTCTTTTCAATTCATCAGCTGTGTAGAGAGGGGAGACCTGCTGTATGGACAACAGCTTGCTCTGCATTTTGTACTGGCCTGGCTTGCATACTGGCTTTGACATCTGGGATGCAACATCCATGGTCCACCCCAACCAAAGGAGGCCAAGAAAGAAATCCATTGATGTCACTATTTGGTTTGTCATGGTGTATCTGACCTCTAATACATTGCTCATTCTTCTATAATCTTGTTTGTGCTGATCCCTGGGCACTGGAACATTTTTGAAATTACAAAATATACTTACAAGTTCTGGAAATCTAATATAAAAACAGAAAATGCTGTAAATATTCACAGATCAGCTACCTCTTTTGGTAGAGAAACAAACTAATATTTTAGGTCATAAAAACCATTCTATTAGAGTCTTTGATTGAACTGTTAACTCCTTTTCTCTTCCCATTTGAACAGTTTGTTTTAGTGGTCTGTTGTCAATCTCTAAATACATGACTCGTTTTACTCTTTTGACTGATATTGCTTTGTTTTTTCAATACTTGTACAAACATTAGGTCTTCACATACTCTATTGGGCCTTGAGATTTGCTCTTAACCTTTTGCTTTTTGTAATCATCCAGCAAAATGTTGAATTGACTTTAACATTGAATGTTTATGCTCAATATGTTGAATCTCATTTTCATATTTAAATTGATCAGCAGTAGTATTTGCAACTGAGATATAAGATTATGTTGTTGTTGCATTATGTTATTAGAAATCTATGACTATAATATCATACCCAAAAATATTAACAATGAAACATACATTATAGGTCTACATAATTACATTAAATAGTGGTAAAGACTTTTTCCTGAATATTCATGTTTTGTATGCTGACTTAACCATTTCTGCACCAGGATCAGAGTAACCAGTTTCTATGAAATGAGTTCATTTAGTTCCATCCCCAGATTGCACACAGTTTCACATATACTCATGGCCACACAAATCCAACATTGAACAATTGCAGTTGCATCACTTTTCCCCATTTGTAGCCAGATTCTAGTCTATTTTTTATTCCTGCAAATTCAGCCCATTACTGACCATAGGACATAGGAGCAGGATGAGTCCATTTGGCCTTTTGAGGTTGTTCCACCTTTTAATCATGGCTGATCCTTTTCTCTCCACCTCAGCCCCACTCCCTACCTTTCTCCCTGTAACCTTTGATGCTGTGGCCAATCAAGAACCTATCAATCTCCGCCATAAATACACCCAACATCCTGGCCTCCACAGCTGCCTGTGGTATCAAATTACACAAATTCACCACCATCTGGCTAAAGAAATTTCTCCACATCTCTGTTTTATATGGACACCCTTCCATCCTGACGCTGTGCCCTCTTGCCCTACACTCCCCCACCATGGGAAACATCTTTTCTACATCTACTCTGTCTAACCCTTTCAACATTTGAAAGGTTTCAATGAGATCTCCCCCTCATCCTTCAAAAATTTCAGTGAGTACAGACCCAGAGTCATCAAATGTTCCTCATAAGATAACCCTTTCATTCCTGGAATCATTCTTGGGAACGTCCTCTCCAAGGCCAGCACATCTTTTCTTAGATAAGGAGCCCAAACCAATTCACAATACTCAAGGTGAGGCCTTACTAGTGCCTTATGAAGCCTAAGCACCACATCCCTGCTCTCGTATTCTAGACCTCTTGAAACAAATGCTTACATTGCATTTGCTTTTCTCACCACCAATCAACCTGCAAGTTAACCTTCAGGGTGTTCTGTACAAGGACTCCCAAGTCCCTTTGCATCTCAAATTTTTCGATTTTCTCCCCGTTTAGAAAATAGACTTCACATTTATTTCTTCTACCAAAGTGCATGACCATGCATTTTCCAACATTGTATTTCATTTGCCACTTTCTTGCTCATTCTCCTAATCTGTCTAAGTCCTTCTGCAGCCTTCCTGTTTCCTTAACATTTACTGCCCCTCTACCAACCTTCGTATCATCTGCAAACCTGGCAACAAATCCATCTATTCCATCATCTAAATTATTGATATACAGCATAAAAAGAAGTGGTCCCAACACCGACCCCTGTGGAACACCACTAGTCACTGGCAGCCAACCAGAGGAGAATCCTTTAATTCCCATTTGCTGCCTCCTACCAATCAGCCAATGCTCTAACTTTGCCAGTAACATTCCTGTAATACCATGGGCTCTTAACTTGGTGGCACCTTGTCAAAGGCCTTCTGAAAATCCAAATATACAACCTCCACTGCATCTCTTTTATCTATCCAATTTATAATCTCCTCAAAGAATTCCAACAGCAAGATTTTCCCTTAAGGAAACTATGCTGACTTTGTCCTATCTTGTTCTGTGTCACCAAGTGCTCCTTAACAATTGACTCTAACATCTTCCCAACCACTGAGGTCAGGCTAACTGGTCTAAAATCTCATTTCTGCTGCCTTCCTCCTTTCCTAAAGAGTGGAGTCACATTTGCAATTTTCCAATCCTTTGGCACCTTGCCAGAATCCAATGATCCACCACAATCTCTACTGCTACCTCTTTCAGTACTAGATTGCAGTTTGTATAGTCTGGATGACTTATGCCCCTTTAGGCCTTTTAGTTTTTTGAGTACCTTCTCGTTTGTAATAGCCACTACATTCACTTCTCTTCCCTCATACC
Source organism: Mobula hypostoma (assembly GCF_963921235.1). Taxonomy (NCBI): domain Eukaryota; kingdom Metazoa; phylum Chordata; class Chondrichthyes; order Myliobatiformes; family Myliobatidae; genus Mobula; species Mobula hypostoma. Next base: position 147,818,851 of record NC_086102.1, read on the forward strand.
TTTCAACACCTGGCACACTGCTAGTGTCGTCCACAGTGAAGTTTGATGCTTTTAGTTCATCTGCCATCTCCTTGTCCCCCATTATTATTTCTCTGGTCCCATTTTCTAGCAGTTCTATATCCACTCTCACCTCTCTTTTATTTTTTATATACTTGAAAAAATGTTTTCTATCCACCTTGATATTGTTTGCTACCTTGCTTTCATATTTCATCTTTTCTCTTCTAATGATTCTTTTAGGTGCTTTCTGTAGGGTTTTAAAAGCTTCTCAATCCACTACCTTCCCACTAATTTTTGCTTTGTTGTATGCCCTCTTTTTTGCCTTTAGATTAGCTTTGACTTCTTTTATCAGCCATGGTTGTAGCATTTTGCCATTTGGATATTTCTTCATTTTTGGATTATGTCTAGACTGTACTTTCCTCATTTTCCCCAGAAACTCAAGCCATTGATGCTCTGCTGTCATACCTGTCAGCATCTCCTTCAAATTTACTTTGGCCAATTCCTTTCTCATATCACTGTAATTTCCTTTACTACACTGAAATACTGCTACATCATTCTTTACATTCTCCCTAGCAAATTTCAAATTGGATGCAATCATATTGTGATCACTGCCCCCTAAGGTTTCCTTTACTTTAAGCTCCCTAATCACATTCAGTTCATTACATAATACCCAATCCAGTATAGCTGATCCCCTAGTAGGCTCAACAACACACTGCTCTGAAAAGCTATCTCACAGGCATTCAACAAATTCACTCTGATGAGATCCATTACCAACCTGATTTTCCCAATCTACCTGCACCAGGACTATCAGAACATTGCCCTTTTGGTACACCTTTTCTATTTCCCATTGTAATCTTAGTCCACATCCCAGCTACTGTTTGGAGGTCTATATATAACTGCCATCAGGGTCCTTTTACCCTTGCAGAGCAGAGCCTGACCCAATTTTATACCTTCAAATAACTGTTGGTTGGCAGTGTTTAAGACTAAATGCAGGCAAAAACAATTACAGTGCCTTGAAAAAGTATTTAGCCCACAACTACTTTCGCATTTTACTGTCTCATCTTCTAAATAGAAAATATATTAAAGTAGGATTTTTTTCGCTTATTTAAAAAACGTCATGCATCATGTCAAATCAAAACAAAAATTCCAAAACATGTCAACAATTTACTAAAAATTAAAAACCAAAGTTGTGACGCTGAAGACGTATTCATCCCCTTTGTAATTAAAAAGTGAAAAAAAAAAATGAAACCACTGCCAAACTTCCTAGATCAGGTCGCCCCTCTAAACATAATTGCCAGAGAAGAATGGCACTTGTAAGAGAGGCTGCTGAGATGCCAGCAGTCACTCTGAATGAGCTTCAGAATTCAATGTCTGCAACTGGACAAGAAGTTCATGGCTCCACAACCTCTTGTGTATATACAGAAGAGAAGCAAAGAAGTAGTCCTGGCTAAAAAAAAAATAGCATATCCATGCCTGTAAAGACTTTGCAAAGTGTCACTTAGTCACTTAGAATATACTGTAAAGATGTGGAATAAGGTGTTGTGGTCAAATGAGTCTAAAGTGGAATCTTTTAGCCTCAACACTCAGCGGTAAGTGTGGCTTTAATCTAATACCGTGCATTAGTCAGGTACCACCACCCCTTCTGTAAAGTATGGCAGAAGTAACACAATGTTGTGAGGATGCTTTTCAGCAGCAGGGTCTGAAAATCCGGTCAGCATTGATGGGAAGATGAATGCTGTTAAATACAGAGAGATCCTGGATCAAAACCTGTTAGCCTCTTCCAGAAAGCTTAAACCGGAAGGATGTTGATCTCTCAGTAGAAAATCTGTCCCTGACTGGCCCAGTCGGAGTTCTGACCTCAGCCCCATTGAACATCTCTGACAAGACCTCAAGACTGCTGCTCCCCAACTAACCTGGCACAGATTGAGCAATTTTACAAGGTGGAATAGGCAGACTTGCTCTATCACATTGTGCAAAGATAATAAACTTATCCATAAACACTACTGGCTGTAATAGCTGTGAGAGGCAGTTCAACTAAGCACTGAGCAAAGAGTAATAAATGATTTTGACCTGCTGACATTTCAGATTTTGAATTTTTAGTTTTCCATGCTTTACAATTTTATTGGGCTCTACTGTGAAAAAAAAGAAGCATGTGATTTTCAAATAAAAATTCTCAGTTAAATTGATCAAAATCCCCGGTTGTAATACCCATTTATGTGAACAAAGGGTTGGGTGCTGAATACTTTTACAAGGCACTGTAATTGTCAACAACTTAAATTCAAGGGCAACAACATAAAATCAATTAATAGTTCATTTCCTTAATCAAAGTTCTGTTGAAGTCACAAACAACAACCTTTAACCTAGTAAATTGTTTTAGGGATTCTCATTTTGCAAAAAAGACCTTAAAAACTTGCATAATCCTTTACTCTGTACTGAGTCCTCTCCTTTACTTCCTGTATACCCATGACTGTGTCACCACCAAGTCAGCTCCTACTACTTTGATTGGCCTTATCTCAAACAATAACGAGGTGGGCTACAGAGAAGAAGTCATCTCTCTGGCACAGTGGTGTCAAGAAAACAACCTCTCCCTCAATGTCGCAAAAACAAAGGAGCTGGTTGTGGATTACAGGAGGAATGGAGATCGGCTAACCCCTACTGACAACAATGGATCTGGGGTTGAGAGGATAAACAGCTTCAAGTTCCTCAGCATCCACATCACCGAGGACCTCACGTGGTCTGTACACACCAGCTATGTGGTGAAAAAAAGCACAACAGTGCCTCTTTCACCTCAGACGGTTGAAGAGGCTTGGTATGGGCCCCCAAATCCTAAGAACTTTCTATAGAGGCACAATTGAGAGCATCCTGACTGGCTGCATCACTGTTTGGTATGGGAACTGTACCTCCCTTAATCGCAGGGCTCTGCAGAGAGTGGTACGGACAGCCCAGCGCATCTGCAGTTGTGAACTTCCCGTGATTCAGGACATTTACAAGGACAGGTGTGTAAAAAGGGCCTGGAGGATCACTGGGGACCCAAGCCATCCCAACCACAATCTATTCCAGCTGCTACCATCCGGGAAGCAGTACTGCAGCATAAAAACCAGGACAACAGGCTAGGACAGCTTCTTCCACCAGGTCATCAGACTGATGAAATCACACTGACTTGAGTGTACACTATTGACTGTTCCATTTATTATAAATTATTATAAATTACTATGGTTGCACGTTGCACATTTAGATGGAAATGTAATGTAAAGATTTTTACTCCTCATGTATGTGAAGGATGTAAGAAATAAAGTCAAGTCAGTTCAATTCAATTCAATTCAATTTGGTATTTCAATTAAGTAGCATTATCACTAATCCAGCAATCAATTTACAGCCCTTTATTGAATCAAATAGTTACCATTTCAGAAAATTCTATGGCTCCAAAGTAGGTTCAAAACTGAGTAGATGAAAAGTGGAACTTGTTTAGGTTATGCATAAAAATCTGAAACGACAGAATTGTGGCTGAGTTTTGCTACTGTACTGAAGTGAATCAGTGTGAAATGGTTTAGTTGTGTAAAATTGCTGGAACTTCCACTGAGTGAGATGACAGACTTGTTTTGGTTTTGAAAAAGGTAAAGTAGATTATCAATGATAAAAATTGACTGTTACTTCTTAACTTTGCTGTAAATGTGTTTGTTTTGTACAGTTGAATTATTAGTCATATAGCCTCAATTGAATTTATTTCTTATGTCTGTGTAAGGTCGATTAACTTTATTCAAGTCAGCTGGTGTCAATGTGTCAAAAAGATATCCAAGCTCTTGAACTTGTGGGGTGAGATAGTTGAATGGTCAAAGTAATTCTACATTTAAGATTGAATTGAGATACCACAGGGTGTTTGATCCTTGGAGAACTTTACTTAAGTAAAAACAGTCTCAAGAAAAAGATAAAGTGAAGGATTTTTTTTCTCTCAAATTGAGTCAGAGGAACTGTTTTCAGTTAATTAGAACAGCTATCTTATTGTTGGCTAGGTGAGAAATGAAGTTAACTCACTACATGGGTTGAAAATAAATCTAAATTTATAATGCATTAATTTAGTAGTGCAATTGTTCTCCCCAATTTACAGCAATTGCACTCTCTCTCTCTTCTCCTAATAAGGTTCGTCCATTGTCATCGATGAAGACCTCAACACCATTAGTACTTTTTTACGAGGTCGAGTTGCTAGCTCGACACTCAACCCGGCACGGATGGAAAATGTGCCCAGGAGCGGCCCGACTGGATTCGAACTCGGGAACCTTTGCTCCCGGAGTCCAGCGCTGATGTCACTGCGCCACCAGCCAGCTTATGATGGTGTCGAGACTAGCACTTGATTTGGATTTAAGTGAGGGAGAGTTGCGCAGCGTCAGCCTCACTCTGTCTTCCCAATTCCCATCTGGATCCAGTGGCAAGACAGAGTCTAGACGGCTGGAGATGGGACTAGGCGCAGGGGATGACCAGGACGCCTTCTGTGTCTTGCCCTGCTCTACACATTCCGTGACGTTTGCAGAGATCGCCTTCTTGACCATTAGACCTTCCATTGGTCTTGTCCGCTCAATCGGCTGGAGACTGTCTTCACATGCTGGGATAGGCAACTCCCTATCTCACCGAGGGTTTGAGACCCGCCAGCTACCCTCACCTGGTTTAGCCGGCTTGTCGAAGCCATTGCCCAGGGTGTGGCCACTGTCACATGCAAATTGCTACGGGGAGCCACAGGTGAGAGCTGAGTGCCAGGTGGGAACCAAAGGTGGACTAACCGCCCTGAGAAGGACGTGACACGTTCCCCCACCAGAGGTGCTACCCCTCCCTGACACCCCATACACCCCTCTCTTCTCCTACCACTGAATTGTCATCTGACTTTAAATTTTGGATCTATTTGCACAAAATATGCAAATCTTCAGTTTCTCATATACAGACATTGTCTGCTTTGCCTAATAATTACATCTCTCCAGTATTTCTGGAAGAACGGTCTTACCTGGAAAAGTATTCAGCCTTTGTTTGCAGTCGTTACATGGAAAGAGAAGGGCAAAGGAAACAAAATTCTTTCTATTTTAACAGGTTTTTGTAATATTTACATAAATAACATTTATCCTGGGTTTCCAACAACAGTATCTAAGAGAATAATCAATTTAAAACAATGTCCTAACTTCAAACCTTTTATCCCAGCTTTAAAATCTTTAATGATTTTATCATTTTTCCCCTCTATAATCTCTCCTAGTACTAGAACTCTTTACAATAAATACTTGCTCACCTTCAGTTCTGGAACTGCAGTCTTCTCTGGGGTTAAAGGCTTCACTGGGCAGCCATGGCTTCAGCTCCCAAGGCCATAAGTTCTGCAATTCATTCCCCAAACCTCGCTGCCTCTTTCCTTCTGTAAAGTGCTCTGTTAAATCTTCCTCTTTGACCCAGCTTTTGGTTATCTGGTCGATAATCTCTCTGCATGTTTATCAGTTACAGATGAAACGAGAACGAGAAATAAGGAAAGGGAAGATAGAGTATGAAAGTAAATTAGCACAAAATACAAAAACAAATAGCGGAAGTTTTTATAAATATATGCAGTGGAAGAGGGTGGCTAAATGTAGGTCCCTTGGAAGACGAGAAGGGAAAATTGATATCGGGTGTTAAGGAAATGGCTGAGGCATTGAATGACTATTTTGTGTCGGTCTTCACGGTGGAGGACACGTCTAATATGCCAAAGAATGATGTTATGGACAAAATGGGAGGTGAGGACCTTGATAAAATCACCGTCACTAAAGAGATAGTGATGAGCAAACTAGAGGGCCCGGAGATAGGTAAGTCCCCTGGTCCCGATGGGATGCATCCCAGGGTGCTGAGGGAATTGGCGGAGGTTATAGTAGACGCGTCGGTAATCATTTATCAAAACTCTCCAGACTCTGGGCAGGTCCGGGCGGATTGGAAGACAGCAAATGTCACGCCACTTTTTAAAAAAGGACGTAGGCAAAAGACGGGCAACTATAGGCCAGTTAGCTTAACATCTGTAGTCCGGAAAATGCTTGAAGCTGTCATTAAGGAAGAAATAGCAAAACATTTAGAAAGGAGTGGGTCTATTAGACAGACGCAGCATGGATTCAGAAAGGGCAGGTCCTGTTTGACAAACTTACTGGAGTTCTTTGAGGACATAATGAGTGCAGTGGATAGAGGGGAACAGGTGGATGTTGTATACTTGGATTTCCAGAATGCGTTCGATAAGGTGCCACACAAGAGACTTATAAGTACGATACGGATGCATGGAGTTGGAGGAAGTGTATTGGCATGGATAGTGGATTGGTTAACCAATAGAAGGCAGAGTGTTGGTATAAATGGGTGTTTCTCCGGTTGGCAGTCAGTGGTGAGTGGGGTGCCGCAGGGGTTGGTGCTGGGCCCGCAGCTGTTTACCATTTACATTGATGATTTGGAAGAGGGGACTGAGTGTTGCAGAGCAAAATTTGCTGATGACACTAAACTGAGTGGAAAAGCAAATTGTACAGAGGATGTGGAGAGTCTGCAGAGGGATGTAGATAGGTTAAGTGAGTGGGCCGAGGTTTGGCAGATGGAATACAACATTGGTAAATGTGAGATCATCCACTTTGGAAGGAATAATAGAAGAGCAGATTATTATTTAAATAGTGAAAGATTGCAACATGCTGTTGTGCAGAGGGACTTGGGAGTGCTTGTGCATGAATTGCAAAAAGTTGGCTTGCAGGTACAACAGGTTATTAAAAAGGCAAACGGAGAGGTTCCAGTGACGTCATCATTCGGAATGGCAGCTTAAATAAACAGCTCCTCCGGAAAAATGCGTATTTTGCCCCTTTAATCCATCAAATATAAGATCTTTTGAAAATATTTGAATTGATAAGGGGGGCAAGAATGGGGAAAAATAATGGAGATAAAGAAGCATCACTGCGGAGCCTATGGAAGAGAGAGGTGCAACGGACGGCTTTCCTACACGTGCGCGTGGTGGCGAAGCTGACGCTGGGCCTCATTCAGGCGAAGCGGCAAATATGATAAGGATTTTGGAAGAGATAAGGGAAGTTCAAAAAGATATAAAACAGCAACTCAATGATATCAAGTCAGAGCTCGCCAATGTCAATCAGAAAATAGCGGTAGCAAAGACTCGAGTTGAGAAGGTGGAAGATCACGTGAAAAACGTGGAACGGATACTAAGTAAGAGGATAAAAATATTAAATCAACAGGAAAGTAAATTGCTTGACCAGGAGGGAAGATCGTGACGGAAAAATACAGGATTTATAATGTTCCTGAAGGAGCGGAGGGATTGTCGATGACGGAGTTTGTAGAAAAGTTGCTGCGGGAAGCGCTGGAGATTCCCCTGACTATGGAGATTGAAACTGAGGGGGCGCATTGTGCACTCATCCTGAGGCCTCCCGGAGACAGAGAAAATAAGCCGTGCTCAATAGTACTTAAATTCCTTCAATTCAAGAGCAAGGCAGAGATTCTGCAAAGGGCCTGGGGTAAGAAGGGGGTGTTTTGGAACAGGAAGTTAATATATTTCGATCATGATTACCCCCTGGCGGTGCTGCAGAAATGGAAGGATTATTCCGAAGTGAAACGAATATTAAAACAAGAAAAGATTAAATTTCAAACCCCGTACCCTGCTAAACTGAGAGTATTTTACAAAGGAGAGATAAAGCTATATCAGACAGTGGAAGGGGCGACTACAGACATGAACAACAGAGGACTGCCCGTTAGCGTGGTCAAATCCAGGGAAAGTCTGGCTGAGCAGTTATCCTGATCTGCTGGGGAAATAGTAAGAGAACCAAGAAAGCAGGGGACGGGAGGAGGATGAAAGAAGGATATTAGAAAGAGACTGTGGGTTCTCCGAAGACAGCCCTCACCCCCTCCAGAAGAGCCATAAGGTTTGGCTAACTTTAAAATTGCTGATAAACTAAACGGAAGCAAAAGTAGACGGTGATATACCTATCTCAAGAAATACGTAGTATAATGTGGGTTTTGTATTACTCAATTTTTTTTATTCATTCATTCACTCCTTTTTCCCCATCTAAATGAGAATATATCTAATGAGAATTTTGGGAGGAATACACAGGGAAATCATTTCTGTGTAATGGACATAGGTTTTTTTACTCACATTTATGGGTACTGCTGCGGGGGCCCTCAACTCACAGGTAGGAGGGGCTATGCCCCACAGCTAGATGTTTCCTCTAGCTCAACCCAGGGTCATCTAGAGACCCCAGCCTTGGAATCACACCTTCGTTACCTTTTTTTTATTATTCGCGTTTCTTGGTTCTTATTTGTTCAGGGAGCAGATCGATTAAGTTATATTATGCAAATTTCAATGATATATTAACAGATAATTACACATGGCTAAGGACAAAGTAAAATTCATTTCTTTTAATATCAATGGGCTGTTAAATCCAATCAAATGAAGTAAAATTCTATCAAAAATGAAAAAAGAACAAGCCCACATAGTATATTTACAGGAAACTCACAAGTGATAATGAGCATGGAAAATTAAAGAGAAAGGGGTTCACTAATTTGTTTTTCTCCTCATGTAAATCAGGACATAGAAGAGGAGTTGCTATTCTCATCTCAAGCAAGCTAAATTTTGAAAAATATTCGAAATGGGAGATAAGGAGAGCAGATATATTCTGGTAAGAGGGAATATAGATGGAAATCCAGTTATTTTATTGAATATATCCGCATCCCCAGGAAGTGATATTAGTTTTGTCCAGAAAATTACTAATATTATGGTAATGGAAACAGAAGGTCTCTTGATATGTGGGGGAGACTTACATTTACAATTACAACCAAAGTTAGACACTTCCAATAGAAAAACTTATGAAACAAAGTCCTTACATATGAAAGTTAACACTCTTTTTGAGGATGTTGGTCTAATTGATATATGGAGAGATCTTTTCCCCGACAGAAGGGATTACACTCATATTCTGCCCCCCATTCCATATATACAAGAATAGACTATTTCAGCGGTCCCCAACCACCGGGCCACGAGGAAATGATATGATTTGGCGATATGAGTCAGCTGCACCTTTCCTCATTCCTTGTCACGTCCACTGTTGAGCTTGAACGCATATGAGGTCATTACTCGCGCGTCATCCATGTCAGCGCGGGAAGGAGATCAACTCCTCCAGCTTGCAAATGACAACGGGCTGAAAAGTATGTTTGACATAACATCTCTGCCGGCATTCTGGATCAAAGTCAAGGCTCAATATCCTGAGATAGCCACAAAAACACTGCAAACGTTGCTTCCATTTCCAACATATATCTGCAATGAATGCAACGAAAACTAAATTGCGGAATAGACTGGACATAAGGAACCCCCTTCGAGTATTGCTGTCTCCCGTCACCTCTCGATGTTGCAGGGAAACAAGCCCAGGGTGATATTGGTGTGTTGCAATGATTTTATATGTTGATACGTGGAAAATATGTGCTGTGTGTTTAATATCCAAACTTTACTTAAAATGTTATGATGCTATTGACTTATAAGTGACTTATAGAGCCATATAACAATTACAGCACAGAAATAGGCCATCTCTGCCCTTCTAGTCTGTGCTGAACGCTACTCTCACCTTGTCCCGCCGACCTGCACTCAGCCCACAACCCTCCATTCCTTTCCTGTCCATATACCTAGCCAATTTTTTCTTTAAATGATAATATCGAACCTGCCTCTACCACTTCTACTGGAAGATTGTTCAACACTTACTTCAAGCTCCCCTCTCCTCACCTGATAATTGACTTATCACTATATTCATGCGAGGAAAATATATGCTGTGTGTTTAATATTAAATTCGTTAGATAAACCCTTCTAGAAATGAAATTGAGTGTATTAGCCATTTATCACCTATATTCTGGTCGTGATTAACACCACCCCCTCCCCGAACAGAATTGCCAAAAGTGATTTGTGGGGAAAAAAATCGGCACGTTCACACATGCACACTGGTGCCCGCACAAGGCTTCATGGTCATTGTAGTCTTTCTTGGGGTAAACAATGTATTTGATGCTACTCTTCTCCGTTGGCAACCCTACCCCCCCACCCCCCGATCGGCCGGTCTGCAAGAATATTGTCAATATTAAACTGGCCCGCAGTGCAAAATAGGTTGGGGACCCCTGGACTATTCATAACATTTGGAAAAGATAAAGACAAAATAAACACCTGTGGAATTGGGACAACAGATGTAAGCGACCATGCACCTATATACTTATCCATTGATTTTGACCTACAACCAAAGAATTCTATTTGGAAACTAAATTAAGTCTACTCAATCATCCCTATTTTAAGGAACAAATTAAAAAAGAAATTGGTCTTTACTTAGAATTCAATGATAATGGAGAGGTTTCACCTCCCATTCTATGGGATACTATGAAGGCTGTCTAAAGAGGGAAAATTATAGTGATATCTTCATATAAGGAAAAAATAAGGAATAAAACATTAAAGGAATTACAAAGTAAGCTGAAGGAACTAGAAAAAAACACAAATTGAGTTTGGCACAGGATACACTAGAGGAAATTAAAAAAATTAAGAATGAAATGAATAGTTTGGCTATACAAGAAATTAGAAAAAATTTAATGTTTCTGAAACGAAGACACTATGAAAGTGGATCTGAATCTATGAAAATACTGGCATGGAAACTGAAAAAAAACATAGCAGAAAGTGCAATTCATAGAATTAAGGATACAAGAACAAAAGTAATAAAAAATAAGCTAAGTGAAATTTAAGAAGCTTTTGAAATGTTTTACAAAACTCTATATTCCAAAGCTCCAGGGGGAAGCATAGCCCAGATTGACACCTTCCTGAATTCTTTAGAGTTACCCACTATAAGCAAAGAACAAAATAGAATGATGACTGCTGACATAACTGAAGCTGAACTAAAAACTGCAATTAGTAGCCTTAAGTTAAGCGAGTCACCAGGATCAGATGGATATACGGCAGAGCGATATAAGGAATTTAGAAATGAGTTAATTCCTGTTTTACTCCCCACACTGAACTGGAACTAAGAAAGGCACAAATGCCACCCAGCTGGAAGGAGGCAATAATCTCAGCTATACTGAAAGAAAGCAAGGATAAAATGGAACGTGGGTCATTTAGACCAATATCTGTTCTTAATGTGGATTATAGAATATTTACCTCCATTATGGCCAAATGATTAGAAGAGTTTCTACGCACACTGATACCTAATGATCAGATAGGTTTTAGACAACAATGCCAAACACAAGACAATATATGAAGGACACTTCACATCATGGATCATATAAAAAAAATGAAATTAAAGCAATAGTGATAAGCGTGGATGCTGAAAAGGCATTTTATTCCGTTAATTGGAATTTTCTTCACAGAGTTTTATATAGATTTGGTCTACATGACACAATTATTAAAACTATACAGGCACTATATGACAATCCTACTACTAGGATTAAAATCAATGGATATTTATCTAATAGTTTTACCCTAGAAAGGGGCACGAGACAGGGTTGTGCATGGTCACTGCTACTCTTCACATTATATCTGGAACGATTAGCTCAATACATCAGACAAAATAAAGATATCAGGGGAATTACTATTAAAGGGACAGATCATAAATTGGCCTGTTACGAGGATGACATTTTGATCTATCTAGGGCAACCAAAGTACTCTTTACCTAAATTGATGCAATCCTTTGAACAATATGGCCAATTATCAGGATACAAGATCAACATAGATAAAACCCAACTACTTTCATATAACTATGGCCCACCAAGAGAAATTGAAAGTAGATATCCCTGGGCATGGCAAACAGAGCCTGTCAAATATTTGGGCATCATTATGCCAAAAGATTTGGCAAAATTATCAGAATGCAATTATTAGCCTATATATAAAAAATTAAGGAAGATATAACAAGATGGAACCTAATTCCTTTTCTTGGTCTCAGTTCAAGGATTGAATCTATTAAAATGAATATACTGCCCAGACTACTATATCTTTTCCAGACCCTACCAATAGAGATTAACCAAAATCAATTCAATGAATGGAACAAGATGCTATGAAGATATATATGGCAAGGTAAAAGACCTAAATTTCATCTCAAAACTTTGCAATTAGCCAAGGTAAAGGGGGGGGGGGGGCGGAAATGGGGCCTACCTTCTCTTAGAGATTACTATTTTGCAGCACAATTGAGAGCTGTGATATGCTGGTGCAATCTATCATATGACGCTCAATGGAAAAACATTGAGGAGAGGATACTTTCCATCCCCATACAGGCAATTTTGGCTGATAGCAACCTACAAAGTTACATAAATACTATTGATAACCCGTGGGTGAAATGGACTCTTAAAATATGGAAAACTGTTATAAAAGAATATAAACTAGAGAGAGACATTGCAATTCTTAAATAGTGTGCATATGACTCAGATTTTACGCCGAACAAACTGGATGCTAGATTTAAGGACTGGACAGCTAAAGGAATAACAGCTATTTGTAATATAATGAAAGAAGGAACACTGTTCAGTTTTGAAATGCTCAAAGGGAAACACATTAGAAAAACAAGACTTTTATCGATATTTACAGATGCAACAGTGTGTTAATAGGACGGTTAAAAATATAACCAAGGCAAGTACATGTTTGATAGAGCTATTTGGAAAAGCATATAATTCAGACAATGGTAGTAGAATAATTTCAGGCGTGTATAAGGGTTTGTCAAATCTTAAAACACATTCGACTTCATACATTAAAACAAAACGGGAGAAGGAAGGAGAGATAATAATAATATCTGAGGAAGAATGGACAATAATATGGAGGTATCAATGGAAGTGTACCAGTTCACAGAAATGGAGGGAGTTCAGGTGGAAAAACTTGATAAGATATTTTATTACACCCTCTCAGAAATCCCATTATGATAGTAACCTCCCTGTTTGCTGCAGAAATTATGGAAATCAAAATGCAAACCATTATCATATTTTCTGGGAATGCCCCGTTATCAAAGACTATTGGAGTGGGATATACAATGCCCTACAAGACGTCTTTAAATATGAAATACCCTTAGAAAGTAAGACCATATATTTTGGGTATATACCTCAAGAATGGTTGAAAAGAGATAAATATTGAATGAATATACTGCTGGTGGCTGGTAAATTACCCTTACCAGGAAATGATTATCACAGGAGAGCCCAACTTTAAATGTATGAATGGAAATTACAATGGACATTTACAAAATGGAGAAGATAACAGGATCTGTTAATCATAAGTTGGAACAATTTGATTCATCCTGGGAAAAATGGTTTAACTACGTAACACCTCATAGGCCTAACTTTATTCTCACAAGTCAATGAATATGTTGTAAAAAAAAAGATCACTCCCTACTTTGTATATAGTTTTCTTCTTTTAATTGTTTTTTCTTTCCTCTCCTTTCTATAAGTGTATACCTCAGATAAATATTATGTAGAGATTTGTGACAAATATGACTATATGATATATATGTACAGTATCTGAAATACATCTTATGGAAAGTTTTGTTTGATGATGAACTTCAATAAAAATACATTACAAAAAAAAGAAGATAAACCGATTGTTGGCCTTCATTGCTAGAGGGATTGAATTTAAGAGCAGGGAGGTCATGCTGCAACTATACGGGGTACTGGTGAGGCCGCACCTGGAGTACTGTTTGCTGTTCTGGTCTCCATACTTGAGGAAGGGTATACTGGCTTTGGAGGCAGTGCAGAGGAGGTTCACCAGGTTGATTCCAGAGATGAAGGGGTTAACCTATGAGGAGAGATTGAGTCACCTGGGATTATACTCTCTGGAATTCAGAAGAATTAGAGGGGATCTTATAGAAACATACAAAATGTTGAAAGGGTTAGATAAGATAGAAGTAGGAAAGTTGTTTCCATTTGTAGGTGAGACTAGAACTGGGGGACATTGCCTCAAGATTCAGGGGAGAAGGTTCAGGATGGAGATGAGGAGAAACTGTTTTTCCCAGAGAGTGGTGAATCTGTGGAATTCTCTGCCCAGGGAAGCAGTTGAGGCTTGTTCACTAAATATATTTAAGGTACAGTTAGATAGGTTTTTACACAGTAGGGGAAGTAAGGGTTATGGGGAAAAGGCAGGTAGATGGAGCTGAGTTTATGGACAGATGAGCCATGATCTTATTGAATGGTGGGGTAGGCTCAATGAGCCGGATGGCCTACTCCTGCTCCTATTTCTTATGCTCTTATGTTATGTTCTTATGATTGATAGTTCTTCTATGAAGCACCATGAGATGCTTGCTGTGTAGAAGGTGCTATAAAAATATTATTGTCCTCCTATCTGAATTTAGGGTTGCATTGCACTTCATAGCCTGCTTTATTGACACTAAATAAATGAATAAGAATCTATAAAAAAATACATGTGATAATCCTGAATTATTTAAGGGTTTAACTGACCCTATTCAATGAGATAATATCTTCATTGGAATGCAACAAGAAGAATTTCAAATACATAGAAATAATTTTAAGGCCTGAAACACTTTGAAAGACTGGTCATGTTCTGTGTTTTGCTCCTTGAATCACATTTAGTCTCTGTGTCACATACCACTTTCTAATTACATAAAAAAGAAACACTTGCCAATCCTTGCCAAAGTGATTCATTCACCGATTTCACCTATATCCCTGTGACAAAATCTCCAGATTTATCTGGAATGTCCAAGAATTAAAGATCAATCTAGAAAAACATAAGCTATTGAACTGCTGGAATTGTGGGACCCAGGGAGTTTGGGGTTGGAATCTATTTGACTTTTTGGGAGGAGTCAAGAGACACGTGGTCATACAATGAAACTTTCAGGAACGCATTCATTCACAATGTCAATTATTGAAATCACAATCTCTACTCCATGTGTTTGTGTAACATACAATCAGAAACAAGTTATTTGCTAATTGAAGCCACATCTACTAATCAAAACATATCAACAATTGGTCTAATTGCTACAAATGAATTTATTCAATGCTGCATTGATCCATAAAGCATAATTGCATTGTTAACTATGTTCGTGCTTATGCAGGGTAAATGGAGATCTCAATAGTCAAGTTTGCCTTCACTAGTATATGAATATCTATTTCTCTATTTATTTATTTATTGAGGTACAGTGTGGAATAGGCCCTTCCCTCCCTTTGGGCCTCGCCGCCCAGCCATCTCCCAATTTCATCTGTGCCTAATCTTGGGGTAATTTACAATGACCAATTAAACTATCAACCAGTACGTCTTTGGACAGTGGGTGGAAACTGGAGCACCTGGAGGAGACCCATGTAGTTATGGGGAGAACGTATAAACTCCTTACAGGCAGTGGCAGGAATTGAACCTGGGTCCCTGATACTGTAAAGCGTTGTGCTAACCACTATGCTACCGTGATGCCCCTGTATATTATATTTTGCTGCAGTAACGACCCAGAAGATCATTTACATCAAAAATAATAAAATAAATTTTAAATTGTGAACTTCTTAAAAATTTCCCTGACCAGTTAGAATTACTCTGTAAAGGATTTTAAACTGAAATAGTGTGAAAGGTTATTTGTTACAGTCTGCACAATTAAACTTCACATCCAAATTATACCACCTCATTTACATACTTGCAATGTGGAATTGGTTTCTATCAATGAAAATGAGCTTGCTTTACTGGTCTGTTCACCCTGTTTTGTATGTAAATATCTTCAGAAAGGATAAATAGTCATCAATGTTGATAAATAGATAAATCAATGCCAGCTTGATAGCTGTCCAGCCTGGTATCAGTCCACATATAGAACTCAGGGTACACACACCTCTCCATATCTGCCACTTACATGCACATCAGTATTTGCAACCCACTACAGATGTGCAGCAGAGAGCATCCAAACATGCCGCATCACTGCATGGTATGGAAAGTGCACTGCTGTAGACAGGACATCTCTACAACGGGTAGTTAAAACTGCCCAACATATCACTGGCATTAACCTACCCACCATCAAAGACATGTATACAGAAAGGTGCTGGGAAAAGGACAGTAACTTCATAAAAGGTCCACCCACCCTGCTCATGGACTATTTGTCCCACTCCCATTAGGAAGGAAGATACATAGCATCCACACCAGGACCACCAGACTCAAAAACAGTTACCCATTAACCCAGCCCACCACCACTACTTTATCTCTTCCTCTCAGTGTCACCATATGTTACTTAATGTGCATATAATCAATCCATCTATATCAGCTATCTTTTACATTTATATTTATTGTAATATTTATCTTTTTGTTTTTGTGCTCTATTGGATCTGGAGTAACAATTACTTTGTTCTCTTCTATGCTTGTGGACTAGAAATGACATTAAACAATCTTGGCAACACACACAAAATGCTGGTGGAACTCAGCAAGCCAGGCAATGTCTATGGAAAAGAGTAAACTGTCGATGTTTTGGGCCGAGACCCTCAGCAGGCCGGGCAGGATCTATGGAAAAGAGTAAACATTTTGGGCTGAGACCCTTCAGCGGGTCCTGTTGAAGGGTTTTGGACCGAAATGGTGACTGTTTACTCTTCTGCATAGATGCTGCCTGGCCTGCTGAGCTTCTCCTGCATTTTGTGTTTGTTGCTTGGATTTCCAGCATCTGCATATGTTCTTGTCTTTAAGCAATCTTGAATGTGTTGCAATGAATGTGGATGAAACCAACGTCATGGTTCTGCTGGATGAGAACTTTAAAAACTGAGGCAATACTCAAAGTTTATCAGTTGTAGTTCAGCAGGGTATTTTCCTTTTCACTGCTTAGTGAAGATGACTCAAAGCCTGCTTGCTTATTCCTTGAAATTGCTGCATTTATAGTTTCATGGGAATCCAATTTTCAGCTAGCAAGCTTCAGATTAACTTTGGTAGGCTGCAAAAAGAGAAAGAAAGGAAGACCTGCATTTCTAAGATGTTTTCATGACTTCAGAAATGGCCAAGGTATTTTATAGCCAATAAACTATTTCTGAAAAGCAGTCATGTGGCTATAGAGGAAAGGTGGCATTCAACTTGTTCACAGCAAACCTGCATAACATTTTTGAATACTGTTTTAATCTGTTTTAGTGAAAACTATTGAAGGACAAATATAGTGCTGCAGGAGCCTTTATGGCCAAGTGAGAGAGCAGATGTCCTCGATTTACTGTCTGATCTCAATGGCATCTCAGACACCACAGTACTCCCTCTGCTTTGTCTTGGAAAGCCAGCTTAGAGATTTGTTGTCAAGTCTCTGGAGTGTTTTGGCACCCTGGAAATGTACTGGTGAGAATAGCTGCTTGGCAGTTGAACCAAATGACACTAATTGCAGAGGTAGGTTTGGTTTTCTTGTGGTATTTCACTGTGCAGCCATTACGAACAAATCTAAAATCATGTGGTTCCTATGCCGAACGAATCACCGTTATAGAATTATGTGAAAGGGAATTCTGTGGGAGTCCAAGCTCCAAGGGACTGAGAGTCAACTGAAATATTTGTATTGGTTTAGAAGGACCTAATTCTTCTCCCATCCCTCTCAACAAAAATTTAAGAGGAAAGAAATAAATCTGTTTTGGAATAGCCTTAAGTAATTTATTTTAAGAGCACTGTCTATTGAAGGTCATATACAAATTAGTAACATTTCTAGATTCTGCAATTTCTACTAAAGAAAAACTTGTAGCTAGAGGTGTTTTTAACACATTATAATGTTCCAAGTCACTTCACAAGGGTTTCCTCAAATGTAATTTGTTACCAAACTGCACAAGGAAAGAATAGGCCATGTAGATTTCAGAAGCATTTCAACAGCAGAAAGAAAGTGACCTAAAAGGTGATGAGGTTTAGGAAGAGAATCTGAGCCTTGGTGCTTGACAACGGAAACCGTGTTGCTAAAGGTGAATTAAAATTGGAGCTACAGACAAATCTAAAACTCGAGATTACAGCATGAAAACAATAAGATGGAGGAGCAAAATTGGGTCTTTCAGCCCATCAGTTCACTCCATCATTTGATCATTACTGATTTATTATCCCTCTCAACCTGCCAGATGGTCATGTACCTGTGGAATTCGTTGCCACAGACGGCTGTGGAGGCCAAGTCATTGGGTACGTTTAAAGTGGAGGTTGATAGGTTCTTGATTAGTCAGGGTGTCTAAGCTTATGGGGAAAAGGCAGGAGGAAAGGGTTGAGAGGAATCATAAATCAGCCTTGATGGAATGGTAGAACAAATTCGATGCTGGATGGCCTAATTCTGCTCCCATGTCTTATGGTCTCAACCCCATTCTCCTGCCTTCTCCTTGTAACCTTTGACACTCCTATTAACAAAGAACCTATAAACCTCCCAATGACTTGGCCTCCACAGCCGTCTGCAACAATGAATTCCACAGAGTCACTACCTGAAGGACAGTAAGGCCATGGACTGATGTGAAAACAAGAACAGATGTTTTAATAAACAAGGTGAGACTTAATAAGGCATTGATCAGATCATATTTGGAGTATTGTGAGCAGTTTTGTGCTCCATATCTAAGAAAGGATGTTCTAGCATTGCAGAGGGTCCAGAGAAAGTTCACGAGAAAGATCACAGGAATGAAAAAGTTAACATACGAGGAGTGTTTGGTGGCTCTGTGTCTATACTCACTGAAGCTCAGAAGAATGAAGGGGGGATCTCATTGAAACCTATCAAATTCTTACTTCAGTGGTTGGTAAGTTGATGGAGAAGATCCTGAGAGGCAGGGTTTATGAATATTTAGAGAGGCATAATATGATTAGGAATAGTCAGCATGACTTTGTGAAAGGCAGGTCATGCCTTGCAAGCCTGATTGAATTTTCTGGGGTTGTGACTAAACACATTGATGAAGGAAGAGCAGTAGATGTAGTGTATATGGATTTCAGCAAGACATTTGACAATGTGCCCCATGCAAGGCTTATTGAGAAAGTAAGGAGGCATGGGATCCAAGGGGACATTTCTTGGTGGATCCAGAACTGGCTTGCCCATAGAAGGCAGAGAGTGGTTGTAGACGGGTCATATTCTGCATGGAGATTGATGAACAGTGGTGTGCCTCAGGGATCTGTTCTGGAACACTTACTCCTTGTGATTTTTATAAATGACCTGGATGAGGAAGTGGAGGGATGGGTTAGTAAATTTGCCAATGACACAAAGATTGGAGGTGTTGTGGATAGTGTGGAGGGCTGTCAGAATTTACAGTGGGACATTAATAGTATGCAAAACCGGGCTGAGAAGTGGCAGATGGAGTTCAAATCAGATAAGTGTGAGGTAGTTCATTTTGGTAGGTCAAATATGATGACAGAATATAGTATTAATGGTAAGACTCTTGGCAGTGTGGAGGATCAGAGGGATCTTGGGGTCCAAGTCCATAGGACACTCAAGGATGCTGCGCAGGTTGACTCTGGATAAGAAGGCGTATGGTGCATTGGCCTTCATCAATCATGGGATTGAGTTTAGGAGCCGGGAGGTAATGTTGCAGCTATATAGAACCCTGGTCAGACGCCACTTGGAGTACTGTGCTCAGTTCTAGTCGCCTCACTACAGGAAGGATGTGGAAACCATAGGAAGGGTGAGAGGAGGTGTACAAGGATGTTGCCTGGATTGGGGAGCATGCCTTATGAGAATAGGTTGAGTGAACTCGTCCTTTTCTCCTTGGAGTGACGGAGGATGAGAGGTGACCTGATAGAGGTGTATAAGATGATGAGAGGCATTGATCGTGTGGATAGTCAGAGGCTTTTTCCCAGGGCTGAAATGGCTTGCATGAGAGGGCACAGTTTTAACGTGCTTGGAAGTAGGTACAGAAGAGATGTCAGGGGTAAGTTTTTTACGCAGAAAGTTGTGAGTGCATGGAATGGGCTGCCAGTGACAGTGGTGGAGGCTGATACGATAGGGTCTTTTAAGAGACTCCTGGACAGGTACATGGATCTCAGAAAATAGAGGGCTATGTGTAACCCTAGCTAATTTATAAGGTAAGAACATGTTCGGCACAGCTTTGTAGTCCGAAGGGCCTGTATTGTGCTGCAGGTTTTCTACATTTCTATGTTTCTAAATACTGAAAGATCTTGATAGAGTGGACAGAGAGAGGATGTTTCCAATAGTGAGAGAGTCTAGAACCAAAGGCACAGCCTCAAAATAGAGAGACTTCCCTTTAGAACAGAGACGAGGAGTAATTTCTCTATCCAGCGGATGGTGAATTTGTGGAGTCCTTGGGACGAAGTGTATTAGTTTTAGTCAGAGGAACTTTCTATTCAAATCAAACAAGCATCAATATGAAACAGAGACATTACAGAATGTGATACATATGACAGTGAAATTCTAACAACTAATATTCTATTCCCATGGAAAATTCTACAATGCTATCTCCAGTGGAACATCATGAATATTTTAAGCGGAGAAGAGCATTAAAATATATTTAATGGTTAAGCAATAGGGTTCCTCAATCTTGAAATTAGTAAAGTAGAGACACCCAAGTGAAAACATACTTGGTTTACCAAACATTCAGGCACTGTATATATTGATAGACTCAAATTTGTATACTTTGGCTAGCCAGCATGGAATCAATAAGAAGAAATTAATTTGACTAAAGTGCCAAGCCATACTTTCTATGCCCTAAGTATGCTTTGCCAGTAAAAAAAAATCTTCTTTGCCTGCAATTAACCTTGTTCTCACTTACCTTCCTTATAGCAGCAGGTAACCAGCACAAATATTTTCATTGTGTCGTTGCCAACATGTTGCTACAGCAATTGAAAGAAAATACCATCTTCTAACCTTCTCTATACACCTATCTCAACCATTTATTTTTTTTTTTATCCGAAAAGCCACGATCTCTGCTTGCACTAAGCTTTATTTAATCACTTCTCCAATCCTCATCTTTGTTACCTATGAACTTGACAACTCTATTGTTTTTCAGGCACTGACAACATTGTAAGTGATTTCTCTTTCCTTAGTTTTAATTTAATCCATAAGAAAAATTGTCCAGACAATCAGTATATCAGAGTTTATTGTCACTGTCTTTTATGACATGAAATTTGTTGCTTTGTTAAAGTAGTACTGTGGAAAGACAAAATTACCATAAATTACAAAATTAACAGTACAAAAAAAACAATAACAAGCAGGAAACACAAACTGCAGAAGGAACTTAGCAGGTCGGACAACATCTACAGAGGGAAATAAACAGTTGATGTTCAGGCCAGACTCTTATCAATGTTCATGGGTTCACGGACTGTTCAGAAATCTAGTGGTAAAGGGGAAGAAGCTCTTTCCAATTCAGTGAGTGTGGGTCTTCAGGCTACTATACCTCCTCACTGACGGTAGTAACAAGCAGAGAGCATGTTTCAGATGGTGAGGATCAGTAGTGATGGATGCCGCTTTCTTGAGGCACAGCTTTTGAAGAAGTCCTTGTTACTGAAGAGGGGTGTACCCATGGTGGAGATGACTGAGTCCATAACCCTCTGCAGCCTCTTGCCATCCTGTGCATTGGAGCCTCCATACCAGTCTGTGATGCAACCAGTCAGAACGTTCTCCACTGTACATCCATAAAAATTTGCAAGAGCTTTTGGGGACATACCAAATCTCCTCAAACCCCAAACAAAGTAGAACTGTTGCCATAACTTCTTCGTGATTGCATCATTGTGTTGGGCCCAGGATAGATCCTGCAAGACATTGACAGCCAGGAAAGAAAAGCTGCTCACCCTTTCCACTGCTGACCCCTCTTGGTATGTGTTCCCCTGACTTCTCCTTCCTGAAGTCTACAGTCAATTCTTTGCTCTTGTTAACACTGAGTGTCAGGTTGTTGTTGTTGTGACACCACTCAATAGGGAATCTGTCTCTGCCCTGTTCACCTCCTTGTCACCATCTGAGATCTTACCAACAACAATGGGGCTATCTGCAAATTTATCTATGTGAGCTATGCCTAGCCACAGAGTTATGAATGTAGAGAGAGTAGAACAGTGGGCAAAGCACACATGCATCCTTAAGGTTCATTTGTATTGACAGTCAGCAAGGAGTGGGGTTATTACCAATCTGTACTGACTGTGCTTTCCCGATAATTCTATCACACTTCTATCTCCTTTACTGTGATCACAATTCTATCCCCTTTTCTATAGCATTGGAGAGGGATAGGAACAAACAAGTTAGGGAAATGTTTAATTGGAGTAAGGGGAACTATGAGGTTATCAGGCAGGAACTTGGAAGCATAAATTGGAAACAGATGTTCTCAGGGAAATGTACCAAAGAAATGTGGCAAATGTTCAGGGGATATTTGCATGGGGTTCTGAGTAGGTACGTTCCAATAAGACATGGAAAGTATGGTAGGGTACAAGATCCGTGGTGCACAAAGGTTGTTGTAAATCTAGTCAAGAAGAAAAGAAGAGCTTACGAAAGGTTCAAAAAACTAGGTAATGATATGAATCTAGAAGATTATAAGGCTAGCAGGAAGGAGCTTAAGAATTAAATTAGGAGAGCCAGAAGGGGCCATGAGAAGGCCTAGCATAGAGGATTAAGGAAAACTCCAAGGCATTCTAAAGTATGTGAAGAGCAAGAGGATAAGACGTGAGAGAATAGGACCAATCAAGTGTGACAGTGGAAAAGTGTATATGGAACCAGAGGAAATAGCGGAGGTACTTAATGAATACTTTGCTTCAGTATTCACTACAGAAAAGGATCTTGACGTACGGATGACTTGCAGCAGACTGAAAAGCTTGAGAATGTAGATACTAGGTAGGAGATGTGCTGGAGCTTTTGGAAAGCATCACGTTGGATAAGTCACCGGGACTGGACTGGATGTACCCCAGGCTACTGTGGGAAGTGAGGGTGGAGATTGCTGAGCCTCTGGCAATGATCTTTGCATCATCAATGAGGACGGGAGAGGATTGGAGGGTTGTGGATGTTGTTCCCTTATTCAAGAAAGGGAGTAGGGATAGCCCAGGAAATTATAGGCCTGTGAGCCTTACTTCAGTGGTTGGTAAATTGATGGAGAAGATCCTGAGAGGCAGGATTTATGAACATTGGCGTAATATGATTATATATTATATTATATATGGGAGAGGCATAATATGATTAGGAATAGTCAACATGGCTTTGTCAAAGGCAGGTCATGCCTTACGAGCCAGATTGAATTTTTTGAGGATGTGACTAAGCGCATTGATAAAGGTAGAGCTGTAGATGTAGTGTATATGGAGTTTAGCAAGGCATTTGATAAGGTACCCCATGCACAGCTTATTGAAAAAGTAAGAAGGCATGGGATCCAGGGGGACATTGCTTTGTGGATCCAGAACTGGCTTGCCCACAGAAGGCAAAGAGTGGTTGTAGGCAGGTGGGATTGAGTTTAAGAGCCGAGAGGTAATGTTGCAGCTATGTAGGGCCTTCCCACTGATCACCCTCTAGCCACTTAAGTGCTACATCTGTGCCTACACCTTCTCCCTCACCACCATTTAATGCTCTAAACAGTCTTTCCCCGTGACGTAGCACGTTACATATAAATCCATCAGTGCCATTCATTGTATCTGGTGTTCCCAGGGTACCTTATACGTCAGTGAGGCGTGACATAGATTGGTAACTGCTTTGTTGAGTATCTTGCTCCTTCTGCCACAACAGTCAGATCTTCCAGTGGCCAGCCATTTTATTTCCACTTCCCATTCCTGAGCTGACATATCTGTCCATGTCCTCCTTTACTACCATGTTTAAAACTAGATACAGGTTGGAGGAGCAATGCCTCTTCAATATCTTCCTCATCACTGATCTGAGACTTGCTGACCTGGATTATCCCCATTTCCCTTGAACAAAGTGCAACATTTTCTATTCTCCAGTTCTCTGGTACTTTGCCTGTTGTCTATTTTCTGGAGAAAGGAATGCCACAGAGAATGCTAAAGGAACTAGATCATTAATCTGTGCTCCTTGTGTTATTTGTACTTCAGAAGCTTCTATCATTTTCATGGAGCAATGAGAAAGAACACTACCAGTTTTATACATGTTACAACTGTAAAAGGCAGAGTCATCACTGAGGCCATTTTGAGCAAAATTCTGCATTTTGCATTTTAAAATTTATCACAAACTGCAGAAGCCGAAAATCTTAAATATAAAGCATAACTTGCTGGTTGTGCTCAGATCAGGCCGCATCGATGGAAAGAGAAACAGGGTTATCATTTTAGGTGGGAAGAGTTTTAACATTTATTTCTTATATATAGTGGATACGTTAGTCGGGACACATCAAGACCAATACGTTTTGGCCCAATTAAATGGCTCCCCAGTTAGATGAAGTATCTTTCTTTTTAAATCTTTTTATTGAGTAAGTATACAAAAAAGGTAAGCCATATAAACATTAATACAATGTTAAAGTATAATAAAATTCCAAAAGGTAACAATACCAAAAAGAAAATACTACAAACAACGTAATTTAAGCATAAGAAACCAAGATAACATAATAGTATACTAGATTTTATATATATCAATGGAAAAAAAGAAAAAAAAAAAACCCCCAAAAAAAACCCACCGTGCAACTAACTAAAAGCAAAGCAAAGCAATGGGCTAACTTGAAACCAAACAGAGTTAAACTTAAAATCACGTCCTCAATCCCGACCTCCATTAAAACAGTGAAAAAAAACAAGAAGGGTACCCAGTTAGATGAAGTATCATGGAATTAGTTAAAAGATATTAAAAAAAGACAAACAGCAGTTTAACTGAGTAACAATTTATGCATTTAAATGAAATACAGAACACATCAGAACACTATAAGTACCTCTTCAGTAGTACAAAACTGTGTATTAGTTCCTAATAGTTAATGATGCTGCAATTCATCATTTCCAGCATCTGCAGAATTTCTCACATTTGAGCAATTCATCTGCCGTGTTCTTTTGATGAACAAAATCAGCGCAGACAACTAGTGCAGATAATAGACTGCCTTCATACAATGTGAGTGCATCCTCCAAATCTTCATTTTCATTGTAACATTCAAGATTATTGTTGATACCTTCGAATTCTTTGTAATTCATAACTTGCTGAAGCAGTCAAATCGTTTCATTTTCATTCCTGGCCATAAGACTGACCACTTGAAACTGTGCTGAGCAAAACACTACACCGTTCTGAGTTGTCTTGCTGCTTATTTCTCACCAATTACCAGTGACAAAAATCTTTGAACACAACTAACACTATTTAAAAACTAAACACTGAGGAGCATCTAACAGCCAGGTATGCGCACGCACCTGACGCTAGTTAGAAACTGTTGGCCAAGTCTCCTGCCCCTATTATACGGCAGGGTGTCCCAAATAAATGAAGGGAATTCTAGCTATTTTCTCAGTTTAGATTTAGTTCTTTAATAAGCAGCTGCCCTGATTAACTGATGGCCTAATTAACCAGAATCGTGTGTGTGTGTGTGTGTCTGTATATACATATGGTTTCTAAACGATTATAAATTCACAAATATAAAGCTTTTGATTTTTAAAAGAAAATCTTCTTCCCAGGGTCGCCTAGCTGGAAATGGACTGGGGAAGAAGAGGTAGGATGTGAGAACTGCGTGAAATTTTGAGTTTGAAACTTCCTCCCTACTGTAGAGCACCTAAAAGAAACACACCACGCATAATTTCTCATACTGTCCAAAAACGGCACTGGAGAAAAGGACAAAATAACCGCGACAAATGAACTATCTTTCCAGAGTTAAGTGAACAAAATCCATGTGGTCCCGCCTGATACGGTGAAAAGCGACGAGGACCGGCTGGAATACTGCAGCAAGTTGCCTCTTGTCTCTCTAGAGATTTTGTTGGTAATCGTTACCCTGGAAACCACGGAGCCATTTTCAAACAGTGCTGTGCGCTGCCCCATGACGGAGCCAGGGTTGACTGAGTTCCCCGTCTGGCGAAGTTGAAACCCCAAAATCAAATAAAGTTAATTGCCGTGCAGTATCTCGTAGTTCCGAGCGCCGAATGGGGTGCCGTTGCTCCGCAAAGCCACCTTGCCAAGAAATTTTGAAGTGTTAATCGAAGATGGAAGATTCCTTCCTGTGCCAGTGCCTCAAGGACAGCCCGGACCCAGAGGCAGTGAGGAAGGTAATACCTGCAGACATTTGAAATGTGGCATTACCACCTTACATGGTTGGATGGAAGGGTGTCTCTTCTGTCAGCAGTCAGTTTTGGGACTCCGCCTGTAGCCCGAGTCTGTTGCAGGTGTCCGATTTTCGCTCTGCAGACTCTCTCTATCGGATGGAAGTGACACAATTTTGAATCAACGAAGGAAGTTTTAGGCTGTATATTTTCTGGTCGTTATCACTGCAAGTTGACAAAGGTCCCGCCTCCATTTCAGCAATTGAAAAGAACTTAAATTGTTGGGAGAAGTTCTTTGAGATGTTCAGGAAATTTTACTAAGTGTTTTGTGGTTATTTTTTAATAGTATTTGAAAATGATCCGCATAGCAAGAATGAGCAATGAGACCCAATCGAAATGTTGAATTTAATCCCCATTATTATTTAGTATAACTCAGAACACGCAGATCACTCTCAATTTAGCATTCAAAACTGATAGAAAATTGCATTTCTTTTCCTAAAACCGTAATAAGCAAGTTTGGAATATTGTAAACATTTTGTTTGGTTACTGTTGCTTGTTTTCTGCATGAATTGATGGGCGCTCACAGGGCTAAGGTTGCATGTGTGTGCTTGGATGGATAAATGAAAAGGTTCTGCATTGATGGAAGCGTCATCTTTGGGGTGGGATGTTAAGTTGAGAAGCCATGAAAGCTTCCGTTGCACTTTTAGGAGAACCACAAGTAGTTATCTCCTGTCAAATTTAATTCCTCACTTAAAAAAAAAACCCGTGTCCTGCCGAAGGGTTTCGCCCGAAACGTATACTGCATTTTTTCTCATAGATGCTGCCTGGCTTGCTGAGTTTCTCAAGCATTTTGCATGGGTTGCTCAGATTTCCAGCATCTACAGATTTTCTCTTGTTTGAGGTCATAATTCGCTTCGGATTTTGTTGGAACCTGTTTGCAAAGATGCAGCCATATTTCATGCATTAAAACATAACTGCAATGTTTTTCAAAAGTGCTTTGTTGGGCATACTGAGATGAAAATCTTTATCTGTTGTAATTATATCCAAGGAAATTGATATACTTCCGAATTTTATGTGGCCACTAAATTTTACTACTTTGTTTTTGAATTAATTATTTTTTCATGTAAGGATGATGGCTGATTTTTATTTTGCTAATTCAGAAATTACCTCTTGTTAATTTTACCTTTTTTTTTGCAAAATGGTAGCTTTTGCTGCAATTTACCAATGAAATAAATCTGAAAAATAACTTTAACACTCTTAAGCAGAGAAGAAGTCATCGCCTTGACACAGTGGTGTCAAGAAAACAACCTCTCCCTCAATGTTGCAAAAACAAAGGGGCTGGTTGTGGGCTACAGGAGGAATGGAGACAGGCTAACCCCTATTGACATAAATGGATCTGGGGTTGAGAGGGTGACCAGCTTTAAGTTCCTCGGCATACACATCACCAATGATCTCATGTGGTCTGTACATACCGGCTGTGTGGTGAAAAAAGCAGAACAGTGCCTCTTCACCTCAAGTTTGGCATAGGTTCCCAAATCCTAAGGACTTTGTACAGGGGCACAATTGAGAATATCCTGACTGGCTGCATCACTGCCTGGTATGGTACTCTGCAGAGAGGGGTGTGGACAGCCAAGCACATCTGTCGATGTAAACCTCCCACTATTCAGGACATTTACAGAGACAGATGCTAAAAAGGGCCCAAAGGATCATTGGGGACCCGAGTCACCCCAACCACAAAGTGTTCCAGCTGTTACCATCCGGGAAACGGTACCACAGCATTAAAGCCTGTTGGCTTTGGGACAACAGGCTCTGTGACAACTTCTTTTACCAGGCCATCTGGCTGATTAATTCACCCTGATACAATTATATTTCTATGCTTTATTGACTGACCTGTTGTACATACTATTAATTACAAATTACTATACATTGCACATTTAGACGGAGACGTAATGTAAAGATTTTTACTCCTCATGTACGTGAAGGATGTAAGAAATAAAAGACAATTTAATTAAATTCAAATTCATTCTTGCAACTGACTTGCCAACAAACACTCCATTTATGCAATATGTATTTGACCATTATGTTAAGAACTATCTTGGCTTGGGAATCTAATCAAAGCAACACTCACAACATGCTGGAGGAACTCAGCAGGTCGGGCAGCATCCGTGGAAACGATCAGTCGACGTTTTGGACTGGAAACCTTCGTCAGGACTCCTTCGTCCTGACAAAGTGTTCCAGCCCGAAATGTTGACTGATCGTTTCCATGGATGCTGCTGGACCTGCTGAGTTCCTCCAGCATGTTGTGAGTGTTGCTTTGACCCCAGCATCTGCAGATTATTTTGTGTTTATGAGTCTAATCGAAGGATTGCGGTCGTCTGCTGGTGCACACTGGGCATGGGGCAATTATTATTTAGTCTTTTTTGGTGCCTCAGTTTGCTGGAGAGAAAGCTTGAAGGCTGGCTGCTGCCAATGACCCTGCAGAAAGGTGGGTGACGGAGATAGGCAAGAAGATGGAAAAAGATTAAAGGGTTGAAAGGCCTATTCTTGTTCCTGTTTTCTGTGCTTCCAAGGTGTATGAGATTGAATGGTTGATGGTCAACTTGGATGGAGAAAATTGCTCTGTAGGAAAAGTAACTTTGATTAGAAAAGTGGCAGTGCTATTTGCAGGAGGAATCTGATTTTGGAGGCTATTTGGAGCAGATGTGTGTGGATCAAGCAGTGGTTTTAGAAAGAGCACAATGTGCTGCATTCAGTTCAAAACACAAGGAAGCAGAAGCAGGAAGCCATTCAGTCCTCTGAATTACTCAGTTATTAAATAAGATCATGCTGATCTTGCATTCAACTCTTATCTTCCTATAATTTCCCATTCCTCAATCCTTTATTGATCCAAATATTTATTGCTATTATTTGATGTACACAGTAATTGTAGCATGGCAACCTCATGAGGCAGAAAATTTCATAGATTCACAACCCAAAAGTGAAGAATTTCTGCTTCTCAAATCAGTTGTCATTGGGTCATCTCCTTATTCTGAGATATGGAGCAGCTTCCCAACATCTACAATCAAGCCTCACAAGAATTTTGTGTAATATAAAGCTTCCAGTATTTTCAAAACTAAGGATTGAAAGCTTTGTCCTGTTAGGAACAATTGAGTAGACAATCTCCTCATCCTAGTCATTAAAACTATAGTGAAAAAAGAAATAAGATACTGGAAGGAATCAGCAAACTGAACAGTATCTATAGAGGGAAACGGATAGTCAAAATTCTGGGTCAAGATCCTTCATCTGGGCAAACTATGTTCATTGTTTTCTCATGCTGTCTTTCTTTGAATAGCAGGGTTATGTTACCATCTTGTATCACAGGTTCCATTTAAAAGTAAGCAATTTCTCAAAGATCAAAGGTAGTGCATGAAATACTTAATGTCTTTACCTGCTTTTGGAATACCAGAATCTAGTTCATCAGGTTCAGATGACTTATAGGATTCATCTCTAACAATATCTTATGTGAAAATATGAAATCAGTGTTAATGTCTTTATTCCATCTCTTTCTCTTTTTGTGTGGAAATTGCTAGCAAATTATGGAAGGCTTTCTTCTTAGAATGCATATTATCTCAGTTTGCCAAACTCTAGTTAAATCTTGTTTATTAGAAGAAGCCTCAGGGTTGGGGTCCACAGAAACTGGATATTACTTCCCAGGGCAGATCAAAGTTATTTGGAATCAATCCTTAAATTCACATTGAGTCAGACTGTTTTGACATGATGTTACATATTATCTTAATATGGTTGCTGCAATACATATTATACTCCTACAATGCCACAATTTTGTCCTTCTATATGATATATAATAATTTCACCATTAACTTTTTTCTCTCTTTTTGCAGACACAGAATAAAGGAAAGCTACCAAGGAGCGAAATAACATTTTTACCCCAGTTACCAGCGGTATGTTACCAGAAGATTAAAGTTTAAATGAAGATGGATTCTGGATGTGGATCATTATGACAATTTATCAATTTGCATTCAGTTACTTAGTGTGTTTGTTGTCCTATGTAAACTACCAGGAGCACTGAGACAGTATAAGCACGGATTTGTTTGTTTTCTGCTTTAAAACAGCAGAAAAAAGTGAAGCAAAATTATCACCAAGGTTTAAAAACAAAACTGGGGTGCTTTCAGTTGGGAGGAATGCACTGGAATATTTTAGAAAATAGCTGTGATGTATTTTCATGTTAATTGGCCAAATTTTGCTGAAGCAGGGCAGCTTCTTTCTTGGGCCATTAATTAAATATTGTATTGGATGATTTAGCTGGGGGAGAGAATAATTTCGCCATCACTTGCAGGAAGTGTGAATTCACATTTTCTCTAACATATTTAATGAGTAATTAATATGAAAATCCACCAAACTGTTAAAATAATGCTGAAATTGAAGGCAAAATGCATCTGTCATGAAGCAGGCAGCCAGGGAAGTCATTCAATCTTAGGGTTCTAGATTTACGGCCATTTTATGGCTTATTTTGTCTTGCCTTTTTTCCCTGCGGGATCTGACCTATTCTGTTTTTACAAGAAATAGTTGTTGTTTGGTTAATAGAATAATAATTGGTAGATTAACAGTTTAAAAATCAGTTACTATATACATATCCTTGTGAACAAATAAATAATTTAAATTGTAGGAATCATTTGAAATGAAGTATTAATTGTAGATTACATAATGCAGTATATATAGTGGTATAGTGTTTGTTTAGTGTTTCAATGCAAAGGGTTTATCAGTAGACTAGAAATTTATTAAGGGATTTTATTAACTGCTTAAATGTGCCCAGTAAGTTGTTTAAAATAATCAAAGAACAATATATTTATTTTTGAACAGATATTTTCCAAATTAATGTGACTGTGTATTTGTCTGTACAACTTTTCAGAGCCGGTCCAAGCCATTGTGGCAATCAGCCTCGCCCTCTTTCTTTCTACAGACAGAAGATGAGGATGAACAATGTGACTCACTAAGTAAGTTTGAATCCTCAGGCACAAAATGCTTATAATCCATTATAGAAATATTTTCAATTATGGCAGATTTCTCCACTTTTTTGTGGATAGTAACAGATTGGATCAGTTTTGATATTTTCACAGTTTATAATTAAGAGATGACCCCTTCACTTTCAGAGTCACTGCATTAATATAGGAAAGGGAAAGAAATGCAACAATTCAGGAGCCTCTACTTGAGCAGGACTGTGTCTGTTGCTGAAACAGATGGAGAAGAAAAAACAGGAACTAGTTCTAAAATAGAAACGCAATGAGCTTACATTTATAAGAAAAGGAGAACATAGGAGAAACTAAACATAGGGAGGTCTAATTGAGTCAATGAATAGATGAAGTTATAGGAATGGAAAACAGTGGTTAGAATTAAACTGGGGGAACAATTATTGAAAATGAGTCAAACTTCACAAACAATGCAAATTGTGTTCATAATTAAACAGGGAAATGGAGACAATAATATGGCGTAAGGGTCCATGTGTCGTCAGATTTTCTAAGGCGTGGCGACCAAAAGATTAATACTGAGAGTTATAGATTATAAGGCATAACTTAATTAAATGTAAACAATGGAAAAGGAGGAGTAAAGTAGCTCCATAAGATACAATATCATAGTGGGAGTTAAAATACTCTATATGGTGCTGACTTAGTAAACAGGTTCAATATCAGTAAGGGATAATAACTAAGCAAGGTTACATTAATATTATGAAAAGGAGGAACAACATGCAACCTTATTTGTAAATATGGGTGTAAAACAGCGAATAATATTTATTATGAATGGTTGTCTACAATTGAATAAAGGATGTATGGAAATGGAGTTCCTGCAATGTGTACAAAATTCCTACTTAAATCACGATGCAAGCTCTGTGATTTTTTTCTCTCTCTCTAGATCCTGAAATGAAAAATGCATCAAAGAAATGATCATTAATTATGGAATATATTAAGGCAATAGTTTTGTAATAAATTCAAGTAAACAATTGAAAATGGCATAAATATGACAAATACCTCGGTAATAGTATGGTAATACTAACAACAGTATTGAGAAATGGCAGCATGCATATATTTAAAATGTTGTTTAATAGAATTCAAAGAAAAAAACACTAGTTTAAAAAAGGAATAAACATTAATGAGACACCACAGATGAGGAAGCACATTGAAAGGGAAATTAATAAGAGGGACACCGTATCCATAAGAGAGAGAAAGGGGAATATAAAGAAAATAGGAAAGAAATCTAATGATTAGGAAGATATAGGTTTCCATGAAATTAACTTGTTAAGGAACAAAGTTTTAAAAACTTATCATAAAGGCACACATTAAAAGAGTCAAGTGATGATAATAACCTTAAGGTGTGATGGACACTTACTGTCCTTGGTCAGGACTTTTTCTTTTTTTTTGCCAAAACCAGCTTTCAAAGAGCAGCTGCGAGCTTCTGAAGATCTTGCGTGTTGTTTTTGAGGAAGTTAAATCTCCATGAGGCTGCCTTCAGTTCTTAATAGGTATATAGAGGAATTTAAGGTGGGGGGTTATATGGGAGGCAGGGTCTGAGGGTCAGCACAACATTGTGGGCTGAAGGGCCTGTAATGTGCTGTACTATTCTATTCTATTCTAATCTAATGTAAATGGAAAAGTATAAGACAATGGGCCATGTTAATTGGCTTGTATCAAACTCGACAATGTTGGCTAAATTATTTAGTTCAAGAAAGCTTGCAGGCCAGATTGATACTATCACTTAGCATAGCAAGTGGCTGTTCTGTTAGTAGCTGGAAGATTTGTGTACTTGAGTCAGCTTCCCGGCATTGATTGTGGGTACCTGGAAACTCTGTCTCCAGAAGCTTTTAGACCGCATGTGTTAAAAGGTATCTGAAAAACAATCACATGTGTGAAGTCACCCAAGTGACAGAGAAACAGTATAAGTCTATCAAGCAGTCCAGGCTTTTTAGGAATGGTTAAGGAACATCAAGAAGAATGACAGAATCACTGGGTGAACCAGAATCCATTCCTCTGCTTTCAGTTTTTGAGAGTAACTTATCGGTATGTCATATTAGCTTATAGGAATTGAACCTGTGCTTTGGAAATTATTTGTGTTCTAGAAATGGTTTGTATTTTACAAGTCTTTTGTAAGATAGAAATCCTCTGTGAGTTTTAGATGTGTTTTAAGAATATTGTTTGGATTTAAACATGTATCACTAAAAATAAATTAACTATGTTTAAACTATTTTGTTAGCTGCATGTATCTCCTCTTTGTTAGGGAGGGGGAATCTACTGCTCAAATAGTGGATATTCACAACTAAATTCACCATGGAGGATAACAGGGAAGTAATCTAACCTTATAATCTCCCTTTAGTGAGGGTACCCATGGCTATCTACAGTGTATCTAATTTTTTCAGATTGGGTATATACAGTATAATCTCCCTTTAGTGAAGGTACCCATGGCTATCTACAGTATATCTAATTTTTTCAGATTGGGTATATACAGTATAATCTCCCTTCAGTGAGGGTTCTCATGGCTATCTACAGTATATCTAATCTTTTCAGATTGGGTATATACAGTATAATCTCCCTTTAGTGAGGGTACCCATGGCTATCTACAGTATATCATATAGGGATTAAAGGCCTTAGTTTGAGATTAGAACCACAGTCAGCAAACCCAATACCATCTAAAGGGATAGAAAGTTTAAAATCCTAGCAACAAACACAAAATGAGAGAACTATCAACTGGTTATTTTGCTTTAGTATTTCAGTCAGAAAGATTAGGAGAACACGAGTTGTAAATCAGATAAATCAGAATAAGGAGACGTATTGGCCGGGATTTTGCTGAATAGGGTTATGGTCCATACTCATCAATGAGATATGCATGTCATCCACGTAACCTCCTCTGTATCGCTGAGAAAGAAAATCACCTGCTGGCCAAGGTTGAGATTGTGTCTGTTGCTTTCCGAACAGTGGTATGTATTTTGCCTTTCCAGAGGTGTGGTGGTCATAATTTTTGCTACACAACAACTTGGAGAGAACTGCAGGGAGCAGCATCAATGACTACACAAAAACAATTCACTACTTGAGTATTCAGAAATTGCAGTGTTGCTGTCTGGTTCACTGGGTGCTGATCCCCACGCTCCCTTGAAAGTCGAGAATCCCTGGTTCCTGTGCTGCCCTTCCATGTTCACTGGAAATTTTATAATTTTCTGTGTAATATATTATGAAAGTGAATTGTGACATTACCCTGACACTTTTTCAGTTTTATTACCTTATTTTTGCACCTCATCTCAAGCAAACATCTCACTGAAGTAGAGCTAATCCTCAGAATTAGTAGAAACTGTTCAACCCACAACATTGTATTCCAAAACAAAGGTAATCCCAATTTTCCTAATTGGATAGCAATTTATCAAAGATGCTTGTGCTCAAGGGTTAAGGTACATGCTATCATTGATCACTGAAACATACAACACAGTGGGCTTGCAGTCAATATCCACAAGTAAAGGTTCTCCACCAACCTGCTCTATTGTATGATACTGTCCTCTGACTATATAGGTTTACAGCAAAATCCTGGAAAATATGGACTGCTTTTCCTATCTCATGAAATGCCAGTCAATGAGCGCACCACTGCTTTCAGGGGCCTATTAGACCTTTTGGTTACATGTATTAAAGGATGTTTAAAGTCTAACCCATTAAATCTGCCTCAAAACTCATTGCCTAATGAACAGTAGTAATCCCTATCTTCTAATTTGCTTCAGATTGTTAGGTCTACCTATGGCGGGCAACTCAAGGCACTGGAAAGATAGCACCCACCATGTGTCTGCTAAATCTTCCAAATGCCCCAGAGGATGAGTGAACCAACATTCCACTATTGGAGCCCTAACTGAATAGACCATGTCATTTCCACGCCTGATACCTAATTTTTGAAACAAAAACACTGTTCTGAGGTGAAACGTGAAAAAGATTACCAGTTAGTCAGTGGAAATGATTCAAGTATATGCTCAAAGCCTCTTTTTTTTTTGTTTAAAGTTGTGCAAGGAGCCTCAGGACTCACACTACCAGGTGCAGGAACAGTTATTACCCCTCAACCAGCAGGCTCTTGAACCAAAGGGGATAACTTCACTCAACTTCACTTGCCCCATCATTGAAATGTTTCCACACCTATGGACTCCCTGTCAAGGACTCTTCATCTCATGTTCTCAATATTTATTGCTTACTTATTTATTATTATTATTTCTTTCTTTTTGTATTTGCACAGTTTGTTGTCTTTTGCACATTAGTTGAAAGCCCAAGTTGGAGTGCTCTTTCATTGATTGTATTATGATTTGTTGGGTATGCCTGTAAGAAAATGAACCTCTGGGTTGTATATGGTGATTATTTATGTACTTTTTACTTTGAACAATATCCCCATTGATTCTGGACTACTCCTCTTCTCACCCTGTCTCTTGCAAAAATGCCATCCCCTTCTCGCAATTCCTCCGTCTCCGCCGCATCTGCTCTCAGGATGAGGCTTTTCATTCTAGGACGAGGGAGATGTCTTCCTTTTTTAAAGAAAGGGGCTTCCCTTCCTCCACTATCAACTCTGCTCTTAAACGCATCTCCCCCATTTCACGTACATCTGCTCTCACTCCATCCTCCCACCACCCCACTAGGAATAGGGTTCCCCTGGTCCTCACCTACCATCCCACCAGCCTCCGAGTCCAACATATTATTCTCCGTAACTTCCGCCACCTCCAACAGGATCCCACCACTAAGCACATCTTTCCCTCCCCCCCCCGCATTCCGCAGGGATCGCTCCCTACGCAACTCCCCTGTCCATTTGTCCCCTCCATCCCTCCCCACTGATCTCCCTCCTGGCACTTAACCGTGTAAGCGGAACAAGTGCTACACATGCCCTTACACTTTCTCCCGTACCACCATTCAGAGCCCCAAACAGTCCTTCCAGGTGAGGCAACACTTCACCTGTGAGTCAGCTGGGGTGATATACTGCGTCCGGTGCTCCCGATGTGGCCTTTTATATATTGGCGAGACCCGACGCAGACTGGGAGACCGCTTTGCTGAACACCTACACTCTGTCCGCCAGAGAAAGCAGGATCTCCCAGTGGCCACACATTTTAATTCCACATCCCATTCCCATTCTGACATGTCTATCCACGGCCTCCTCTACTGTAAAGATGAAGCCACACTCAGGTTGGAGGAACAACACCTTATATTCCGTCTGGGTAGCCTCCAACCTGATGGCATGAACATCGACTTCTCTAACTTCCCCTAATGCCCCACCTCCCCCTCGTACCCCATCTGTTACTTATTTTTATGCACACATTCTTTCTCTTACTCTCCTTTTTCTCCCTCTGTCCCTCTGAATATACCCCTTGCCCATCCTCTGTGTTTCCCCCCCCCGTCTTTCTTCCCAGACCTCCTGTCCCATGATCCTCTCGTATCCCTTTTGCCTATCACCTGTCCAGCTCTTGGCTCCATCCCTCCCCCTCCTGTCTTCTCCTATCATTTTGCATCTCCCCCTCCCCCTCCAACTTTCAAATTCCTTACTCACTCTTCCTTCAGTTAGTCCTGACGAAGGGTCTCGGCCTGAAACGTCGACTGCACTTCTTCCTAGAGATGCTGCCTGGCCTGCTGTGTTCACCAGCAACTTGTATGTGTGTTGCTTGAATTTCCAGCATCTGCAGAATTCCTGTTGTTCCCATTGATTCTGGGGATCTTTGGGCTTTAACTCCTCAAAGTGGAGGGTTTTGTAATCTATTAAGTAAATTTATTATCAAAGTACTTACTGTATGTGTTACCATATACTACCTTGAGCTTCATTTTCTCACAGGCATTTGCAGGGAAATAAATACAGTAGAATTTCACGAAAATCTATATATAAACTTGACAAACAACCAATGTGCGAAAGAAGACAGACTGCAAATGATATTTTAAAAAAACACTGAAAACAAGACTTGTAAAGAATCCTTGAGAGTGAGTCGAGTCAGCCATAGAATCAGTACAGGTGGCTGAAGTTATCCACACTGGTTTGGAGGTCTTGTGGTTGTAGAGTAATAACGGTTCCTGTGCCTGGTGGCATTGGGCCTAATGCATTGGGGGCACATGGAGGTTCAGCATAAATACTGTTCCGAGCTTGCCCCCTTAACAAGCCTGTCTTGTTAGGTTCCTCCCGACTCTGCTGTGGAGGAGCCTCTGATTCCCATTTTCGCCTCCTCAGACACTGCAAAACAGGAGGGAAAGTCTTTCTTCCCGAGGGACTGCCCAAGAAGACAGGAGATTGCACTTAGTGTTTGTGCCGTTCCTGTTGTCATATTACAGCAAAAATGTAATTGATTGGGTAGATTAGAGGGGATTCAGGATGTTGCCTGGTTTGGAGAATCTATTCATCAGGAGAAATTGGAAAAGGCTTGTTTTCCTTGGGATGAAAAAGGCTGAAGGTAACCTGCTAGAGATATTTACAATTTTAAGAGTCATAGATAGGGTGGATAGGCAAAATCTTTTTCTCATAGCAGGGAATCAAAATGATGGCATAGATTTAAGGTGAGAGGAAGTATTTTTAAAAATAGCTATGAGGGGGAACGTTTATATGGAGAGTGGCAGTATGTTCAAAATATCAACCAAAGGAGGTGGTAAAATCAAATATAATCAGTATTTTTAAGAGACATTTAAGCCTGCACTTGAATAGGCAAGGCATGAAAAGATATGTCTCTAATAAGGGTAAAAGGGATTAGTGGAGTTAGGCAAGAAGGTTGGTGTGGATATAGTGGGCTGAAGTGCCCATTGTATGACTCTGACAGCGTTTTGTGTAGAGCCTTGTGTAATGCGATTTGATCATGTGAGGAAAGCTAGAACAAATTGTATCCAAGAAATTTCTTAAAATAATTTGTAATGGACATAGGATTTCAGCCTGGACACTGCAGCCTCTGCAAAGGGTGTTGGGATATGCAGAGATGCCTGCACTCCTTTACTTGCCTTTTGCTGCATTCAGTTATGTATCATTTGTCTTGAGTGATGAAATGTGGTTGGTTAATTTAACTGGACCTTTCAGTCTGGACTATGTTTGCTCAGTACTTCCTGCAGTTAGAATATTTTTTGTATTTTGTATTCATAATATTAACCTTTGGTTACGTAAGATCAAGTTTAATGAAGAGAATACATCTTTAATCTTGCTCCCTGTACAGAGTGAATCATTACAAGTTGTTTTTGTGCACTCAAATATTAACTTCTTGTTTACAGGGGTTTCTCTACCCCAAAAACGCAAACGAAACAAAGCTTGGGAATCAGGAGCTTCTGTTAGCAGCACAAATCGGTCAATCCATGATGGAGCTTCCCAGCCAAAAAAGGACCGTGAGCAATTTAGAAGTGCTCTAGTTAATATAATTATGTAGGTGAATGTTCTTGTCATCTTGTCATAATTAATTTTATTGTAAAATGTGGTTTGAATACAATGAATGTTGATCAGATGGATTTCATTAATGTAGGAGTTGTGTGGGGGAAAGAATTAATTGTAATATGTTTATATTCGCTTGAGCTTAGAGGTGATCTCATTGAAACAAAATTCTTAAGAAGTTAATGGTAGATTCTTGGAAACTGCAGGATGAGAAACATACAGAGTGCCACAAAAATTATACCAACTCTCAGATTTCGCATTATCCTTGGACGTCAAATTGCTGTGTGTTTGTGCAGTTAGAACTGCCGACTTGTATCTGACGTTTTGAACAGTAATATGCACAGGTTGCATTGTGTATTACAGATAGCTGGGGATTGCTATACATTTACTGCATTGTGGGAGGATCAAAACCAATGAAACATTTTGATTATGATCTTAATTCCATTTGTATAACTGGCTTTAGGATATTGTACAATGTTATAACATACATATAGAACATAGAGATCTACAGCACATTACAGGCTCTTCGGCCCACAATGTTGTGCCGACCATGTAACCTACTCTAGAAACTGCCTAGAATTACCTTACCACATAGCCCTCCATTTTTCTAAGCTCCATGAACCTATCAAAGAGTCTCTTAAAAGACCCTAACGTGTCCGCCTCTACCACCTTCGCTGGCAGTGCATTCTACACAGCCACCACTCTCTGTGAAAAAACTTACCTCTGACATCCTCTGTACCTGCTTCCAAGCACCTTAAAACTATCTCCCCTTGTGTTAGACATTCCAGCCCTGGGAAAAAGCCTATGGCTATCCACACGTTCAATACCTCTCATCATCTTATACACCTCTATCAAATCACTTCTCATCCTCCATCGCTCCATGGAGAAAAGGCCAAGTTCACTCAATCTATTCTTATAAGGCATGCTCTCCAATCCAGGCAATATCCTTGTAAATCTCCAATGCACTCTGTATAGCATCCACATCCTTCCTGTAATGGGGTGACCAGGACTGAACACAGTACTCCAAATGGGGTCTAATTGAAGTCTTATGTAGATGTAACATTACCTCATGGCCTTTGAACTCAATCCCATGGTTGATGAAGGCCAACACACCACAGCCTTCATAACAACTAAGTATGCTATTTCACTAAATTTTTAAAACGATGCATTTTCAAGACAGATAAAATTGTTCTTGACCTATATTTACACGCCAAGATTTCCTACATTTACTTCCAATAGTTTAATTTGCCTTTGACTATTTTAAATAATAGGCAGCAAGAATGTGCAGCTAGACAGCCTCCTCCTTTGGATGAAACAGAACCTTCAACAGCTGGACATCCTTCTGCAGCGGAGAAAGACATTCTTGTGAGAAAATAATGCTTGCAATTAAAAAAGAATGATATTTCTTAAATGTTTCTGAGAGCAGTTCAGAATGCAGTTGTTTGCATGTCCTTTGAGGCTTGTTTTTGCCACACACCCTTGCCCTTTAAGTTGATCATCTTATTTTGAGGAAGGCCCTTTTGACTTCAGGGTTTCCATGCGAAGGATAGAGTTATACCTCTACCCCATTTTACAATTGCATCAATCATGTAAAGTAAACTTTTGGAAGTCAGTGTTGAGCTTGCATTGTAAGTTCTTGGCTACTGGGGCTGAACTGTGATGGTGTTGGGTTTGCTGATGGCTAAGTTCTTAACTCAAATGAAGACCTTAAGCCCAATTGGTTATAAATAGCCATGAGTACTTGTACTAAAGGGAGATTATACTGTAACTACCCAATCTTAAAAGACTAGTTCACTTCCCCGTTTATTCTTCACGGCGAATTTAGCTGCCAATAGACACTATTCAAGTGGTGGGCGCCGCTCCTTATTACCAGGGAGAACTTACTTTTGGCTAATAAGATAGTTTAAAACACTGTTTATTTATTTTCAGTGATACACACACTTAAATCCAAACAATACTCTTGAAACATGTTTAAAACTCAGAGGATTTTTATCTTCAACACTTACAAATCTTTTCTAAAACATAAACCATTTTCAAAACACAAAGTATTTTTTAAAGGACAAATGATTTCCAAAGTACAGGTACAATTCCTAAAAAACTCAAAAGGCATACCTGCAAGTTGCAGACAAACAAGTTGTTTGTCGCAGACATGGAAGCTAGAGGAATGGATTTTAGTTCAACCCATGCTTCTTTCATGATTGATGCTTCTTGCCCATTGCTAATAAGCCTGAACTGCTCTCTACATCTATACCCTTTTTCTCCACTTGGGTGACTTCAAACGTGTATAATATTACTCAGATATTCTCTTTATACAAATGGTTTAAAAGCACCTTGGAGATACAGTTCTTAGCTTTATGTTCACAGTTCATAATTAATGCTGTAAAGCTAAATTCCTTGAGTACATAAAATTCTTAATTATAAACATATCAGTTATTGATATGCTGAATGATATTATCCACCTGCTCTGCAAGCTTCCTTGAGCAAAGCAACATAAAAGTCAACTTTTCTGTTTGAAATTAAACAACCCATTGTCTTATATTCTACTCTTCAGAGGTTAGTCTCATGGTATGAGCCAGCAAGTCTGAGGCTTCACACAGAGCTTGTTTGAAAAGCTGCTCCAAAGACGCTACTTTCTTTTAACTTCAGACTGATTATTGCTTTCCATTTAAATTTTAAGCCCAGAAACTAAATCAATTGTAGGTTGGAAGTTTACTTACATTTTGTTTGTGATCTTATAGCTGCAGCTGCAGAGCTTAGAAAGCCAAGTTTAGCCAACATAAGCCAGGAAGTGAATACCTATCGCAGAACCACTGCATGGAAGAATGTACTACAACCTGCATCCTTCTGTGGGATTATTTGCTGTGGGATACTTGCACTGTGTTTGTCTAAGCAACATAGATCTGTGATCTCTCTGCTTTTGGATTCAGACTCAGCTTGGTTTTAATTGTTCTTAAGTGGACGTAGGCTGTTAGTTTTTAACTCAACAACCCTCGTCCACCCCATTCATTGCAGTTCTATCAATTCAGCCAGCCACCCATGCAGGAGTGGCCCTGGACTATGCTGATGAGCTACCTCCCAGCAGATCTGCACCAGTATTTTTTTTATGGCCTTTTCAAATGTTCCTTAGAGTATCTCAGCTTCAATGGCAGTTGCAGCAGCAGTTTAGAGACCCTGAATTTGATCAGCATACATTTTTAGGAAGCATTGCAATCATGGTGGCTTCAGCGTGCAAATTCAGAATTCAACTGGCAATTAAACTGGTCTTTACAGTTAATTTATTTGTGTTAAACTAAAACTTTGACCAAATACATATATCAGGTAATTGCATCTTTCTGAATAACCAAAATGTCACACGTAATGCATTCTTTTTGATTGCTAGAATAGAAAATTGCTATTGTCTAGTTAAGACAATTGTCCATCGTAAGTTTAGACAAAGGGGAAATTAAGAAGGAAAAAGAAATTACCAACCATAAAAGGTCTTTTAAAATAGATAATCTATTATTGGTCATTTAACCAAAATAATGAAAAATTATATTGAACGATAAATTTTAATTGTTGCTTTCCAAGATGTAAAGTTACATTTAAATTAAGTGTTGAATTAATTCACGTAAATCATTTGAGTTTTTATACTGATATTTATTTAAATTGAAGGTCTTACCCTGATATTGTTTGAAAGAATGTCTTGATCTTCTTTAGCATGACTGAAATGCTACTCTATTTTTTAATAACAATTGGGAGATTAATATTAAATTATTCAAGATCACCAGATGATGGTATAGTAGCAGATTAAAATAGTGGAATAGTTGATTCAAAATAGAATATATGAAAAACTTAATATCACGCTGTTTAACCTATGAATGTTGAAGGGGTCTCCTGCAAGTGAGTTTGTTGTTTTCAGAACTGGAGAGCTCCACAGAAAAGGTGGCTTCATCCTTCTATCACTAATGGGATATAAATAGAATAATAGAAATATAATACTTCCTAACTATAATAAAAACAGAAAATGCTGGAAATACTCAGTAGGTCAGGCTGCATCTGTAGGAGAGAAAACAGAGCTGATGTTTCAGGTTGACATTGGAATATGGGAGGAAAGCAGAGCACTTGGTTAAAAACACACATGATCACATGAATGTGCACACTCCACATACACAGCACCAGAAGTCAACCTTGGACTCAAACACTGGGGCTGTGACATAGCTGCATTTTCTGTAGAATCACAGTACTGCTCTAAATGTCAATGGCTTCAACCACATTAATATTCTTGTAAGAAACAACTTTATTACTTTATTTGTTAACCTTTTCTTTTTTTAAAATTTTACAGAGGTATTACTACTACATTAACCATGGAATAGACACTGAACATGTAGCTCCTTTGGAAGACAGCTGGTTGGAGGTTGTTTTGTCCTTGGTGCCATTACGTCTCAAAACATACACTGAAGTTATTGAATCGCTTTCAGATGAGATGAAAGAAGATTATCTTCTAAGTGTAAAGAAGGCAATAGGTAAAAGCCCTTGAATAGTGTATATTTACTAATATACCAGATTCTGTATTTAGCCTATGACCATAAGAAAATAAATAGAAGCAGCAATAGGTCATTCAGCCCTTGTGCCTGATTTACCAATCAAAAAGATCATGTCAGACTGTTTACCTCAGTTTCTCATATTTATGTTTACCTCAGTGCCAGTTTCCTTCTCTACCTCCTCGCCAATAATTATTCACTCCCTCAATGATCTATAGAGTTTTAGCTCCTTTGAATATGCTCAGCAATGGAATTGCCACTGTTCATGGGTAAAACATTCCAAATGCTCAATACTCTCTGGTTAAAGAAATCTCTTCTGTCCTGAATGGGTTATCCCTTTAGACCCTGACACTTCATTCTAGATACCCCAGTCAGGGGAAACGACAAAACTATGCGCTTATTATACATTCGATGTCAACAAAGCAATGATTCCCCACCATAAACACAAGAGATCCTGCAGATGCTGGAAATCCAGATTAATATACACAAAATACTGGCAGAACTCAGCAGATCAGGCAACATCTATACATCAGAGGTGTGAGGTACAGCTAGTTAAAGAGGTTTGTAATTGAGAAGACAAAGAGACTGAGTTAATTTATTTTTGATTAAATTTATAACCAAGTGCATGAATAATTACTTGTAACGTATCTGAAAATAGTTATCTGATATGTTGCAAATAATTGATTTTAATATATTTTGAGGAGAAATAAGAATTAATATTCTTTCAAAAACAAGCTGATGAGCCCACAGTTTCTCTCTGTACTGCAGATTCAAGGAAAGTATGTATTGTACTTTAAATAAACATTGGTAAGAAATTAAGGTCAAGCTGGTCAGATCTATCTATCTTGAAGTAAATTATGAGAAAAAATGCCAGTTTATTTTTGAAAATAGCTAAGGGAAACGTACTTTACATGGGCTGATTTGTGATTACAAATCTGGAAAGCCTCAGTATAAAATTAACAAACTTGGAACTTGAATATGATTATTATTGTCTGAAAATTAACCTATATTTAATTTCTTAGTACATGTAGTGTGTGTGAAGATTTGAACCCCATTTTCTGTGCTTTCTAACAGATGGTGTACATTTCAGCAATTGTGTACTATTTGAGAATATTTTCTGACTTCTGGAAGTGGTTAGAAACACTGCAAGAATATGTAACCATACAATGTATAGAGGCTGACCATGTGATTGTGCCAATATTTGAATAGGACTTGGAATATTTGCATTTATGAATGTATATTTCTTCATACTTTCAGTGGACTTTGTTTTAAGAGACTCCAGAGAGAAAGAGGAAGAAAAGAAAGAACTCCCTAGTCATCGTGCAGAGTAAGAAGGATGCTATGAAGTGATGTTATTGAAAATATGAAATATGGGAGAACAAAGAAAGAATTTTTGTCGCACAACAGTGGTGCTTTTTGCATGTTAA
The DNA here is from genome assembly GCF_963921235.1 of Mobula hypostoma. Classification (NCBI taxonomy): domain Eukaryota; kingdom Metazoa; phylum Chordata; class Chondrichthyes; order Myliobatiformes; family Myliobatidae; genus Mobula; species Mobula hypostoma. The sequence continues at coordinate 147,863,148 of NC_086102.1, forward strand.
GTACTCCTTATGCTCACTATATATCTTGTGATCATAGGAAATGTGTGGTTTATCAAATAATATTGTATCAGAGATATTTGGTCTCTTGCACCTGTGAATGGTGTTTGTGAATGGTGCATGCTAGAATAATAGTATCAAGTCTATGTTTAACCACAAAAAAACTATAATTCTCTTCCTTCATGTTTTCTGCCGTGTAAGTTGTGCTGAATGAAAATGAGGGAGAGGTTAGATCTCTTGTATGACTCCTTCGTGCAAAACATATTCTTTGTGTACCATAATTCTACCATCCAACTCTGTGAACTGTGATCTTACTTAAGTGTGCAAAGGTTCATTAATTCTACCTTAACTTATGATCAAAATAAGTTGATACAGATCTTAAGACTTTATAGCTTGCTGGATTGAAGATTACTTGGGGAAATTGTTATTCTATGTTCTATAATATTCTAATCTATTCAGCTCAGAATGGAAGGGGGGAGAATAGGTCAACTGTGGTGTTAGGGGATTTGTTAGTGGGTGAGAATGAGATTCCCGGATGGTATGTTGCCCTCCAGGTGCCAGGGTCCAGGACATCTTGGATTGAGTCCTCAGTGTTCTTAAGTAGGAGGCTGAGTGGCCAGAAGTCGTGGTCTATGTCAGTACCAATGACATAGGTAGGAAGAGTGATGAGGTTCTGCAAAGGAAGTTCAGGGAAATAAGTGCTAGTTAAAGATTTGCCAGTGTTGCACAATGGGGTTTAAACTGGAGTTGCAGGGAATGGGAATCAAAATGCCAGAACAGTTAGTGCAGAGGTTGTGGAAGCAGATGTTAAGACTTCAAAGTCAGGAATCAAAAGGTTGAATGTGGTGCGACTGTTGTGAGCTGTATATATTTCAATGCAAGAACTATCATAGGAAAGGCGGATGAGCTCAGGGCATGGATCAACATGTAATTATGATGTTGTAGCCATTAGTAAGACTTGGTTGCACGTGACAGAAGTTTGTGTAGGGGAACTCTTTGTATCTAATGAACATAATGCCATTAGTTTCAAAGTAAATGTGCAAAAAGATTGGTCTGGTCCATGGGATGAGATTCTAAATTGGAGAAGGGCCAATTTTGATGGTATCAGAAAGGATCTGTCAAGTGAGGAGTTGGACAGGCTGTTTTCTGGCAAAAGTGTACTTGGAAAGTGGAAGGTCTTCAAAAGTGATATTTTGAGAATACAAAGCTTGTATGTGACTGTCAGAATAAAAGATATATAGGCGAACCTTGGTTTCAAGAGATATTCAGGCCCTGCTTAAAAAAAATGGTGCAAAGCAGGTATAGACAGGTAGGAACAAATGAGGTGCTTATGGAGTATAAGAAATGCAAAAGAACACTTAAGAAAGAAATCAGGAATGCTAAAAGAAGGTATGAGGTTGCCTTAGCAGACATTGTGAAGGAGAATCCTAAGGGATTTTACAGAATGTTAAGAGAAAAAGGATTGCAAGGGACAACATTGGTTCCCTGGAAGATCAGAATGGTCATCTGGCTGGAGGAGATCATAAATGAAGTTTTTGCATCTGTATTTACTAAGGAAACAGATGCAGAGTCTGTAAAAGTGAGGCATAGTGGCATCAACTTCACGGACCCTATCCAGATCACAGAGGAGGTGTTTGCTGTCCTGAGGCAAATTAGGGTGGGTAAATCCTCACGGCCTGACAAAGTATTCCCTTGGACCCTGCGGAAGGCAAGTGCAGAAATTGCTGGGCCCTAGTAGAGATATTGAAATCATCCTTGGTGTCAGGTGAGGGTACCAGAGGATTGGAGGATAACCAATGTTGCTCTGCTGCTAAAGAAATATGTAAAAGGTTGAACATGATGCGACTAGCGTTGTGAGATGCATGTATTTCAATGCAAGAAGTATCTTAGGATAGGCAGATGGAATTATTATATTTTTGCCATTAGTAAGACTTGGTTGTCGGAGTGGCAGTACTGGCAGCTCAATACTTTTGGTTTCCAGAATATTAAGGGTCTGGATATATAAGTATTTAGATAGACGTGGACTGATTAAGGATAGTCAGCATGGCTTTGTATGTGGTAGGTCATGCCCAACCAATCTTAGAGTTTTTCAAGGAAGTTACCAGGAATGTTGCTGAAGGTAAGGCAGTGGATGTTGTCTACATGGACTTTTGCAAAGCATTCTGGTCAAGAATGTTCAGTCGCTCTCACTTTAAGATGTAGTAAATTGATTAGACATTGGCTCTGTGGGAGAAGCCAGAGAGTGGTTGCCTTTCTGAGTGGAGGCCTGTGACTAGTGGAGTGCTGCAGGCATTGGTGCTGGTTCCTTTGGCGTTTGTCATCTGTATCAATGACCTGGATGATAATGTGGTTAACTGGATCAGCAAATTTGCAGATGACACAAATTTGGGCATGTAGTGGACACCGAGGAAGGCTATCACAATTTGCAGCGGGATCTGGACCAGCTGGAAAAATGGGCTGAAAAATGGCAGATGGAATTTAATGTAGACAACTGCAAGTTGTTACACTTTGGTAGGACTAAGCAGGGTTGGTCTTACACAGTGAATGGTAGGGCAGTAGAACAAAGGGATCTGGGAATACAGGTCAATATTTTACTGAAAGTGGCGTCACAGGTAGATAGGGTCATAAAGAAAGCTTTTGGCGCATTTGCCTTCATAAATCTAAGTATTGAGTACAAGAGATGGATGTTATGTTGAAGTTGTATAAAATATTGGTGAGGCCTACAATTTGGAGTATTGTATGCAGTTTGGATTGGTACATGGATGGTAGAGGTATGGAGGGCTATGGTCCCTGTGCGGGTTGACAGGAGTAGGCAGTTTTAAGTGGTTCAGCAAGGACTAGATGGGCTGAATGGCCTTTTTATATGCTGCACTTGTGTACAAGAGATGGATGTTAGTGAGGCCTACAATTTGGAGTATTGCACACAGTTTTCATCACCTACCTACAGGAAAGATTTAAATAAGGTTGAAAGAGTGCAGAGAAAATTTACAAGGATGTTGCCGAGTCTGAAGAACCTTGGTTATGTGGAAAGATTGAATAGGTTAGGACTTTATTCCTTGGAACGTAGAAGATGTGGGTGAAATGTGAAAAGTTTAAGGGGACTATGATGGGAAACGTCTTCACTCAGAGGGTTGTGAGAGTGCGGAGCAAGCTGCCAGCACAAGTGGTGCATGCGAACTAGATTTCAACGTCTAAGAGAAGTTTGGATAGGTACATGGATGGTAGGGGTATGGGGGGCTATGGTCCCTGTGCAGGTCAACTGGAGTAGGCAGTTTTAAATAGTTCAGCAAGGACTAGATGGGCTGAATGGCCTTTTTCTGCACTGCACTTTTCTATGAATCTGTGATTCTCTGTTGCTGAGACATGTTTTCACATGCTTGAATAACATCAAGTAATATTTTAACTGTTAGGACCATTAATCTATCAAATCTACCCAATAATTTTCACAAAAGCAATTAGGAAAACATTTATTCTTACAACACATTGTTGAAAATCTAACTGACACATTAATATAACTTTTTTAAATTCTCCTTTATAAGCAGTTTCTAATCTGATGTAGCATTAGTTTTGGACTTACTTTCTTAAAATCATTCTCAAAAGTCTGTTCAGCCAGTCTTTTTTACACCAAAATTCTTTGAGTCTTGTTTAAAGCACTGGGCAATGTTGCTTTATACTTAGCTGTGAATTTCAATTTCTAGAAATATTATCTCATTCATGCACCTTACAAATGTAAGATTTGATAATAGAAGTTAATTAAACAGCTTTCTGATGAATTTATAATTCATTGACTATTTGAAATATTTTATTTTATGATGGGCCATCCTGAAAATCTCAGTCCCTTGTCCAAAAAGTAATGCTTTGATGCCTGCAAGTTTTAACCTGTGATATTCAATGAGTCCTTGCATGATTTAATGATTTTATGATTAGTATCTATGAAAATTTGCAATCTAATTCTGAACAAAATATGTCATAATCTATGTCTCTTGCATTTAAGGTTGGAAATAGTACCAAAACCATGGAACAAGTCATTTTTGTTGGCACAAAAATTCATCAAGGCAAACCTAAATTCAATAAATCCCACCATGTTGGCTGTTTTGGATCTCTGGCAATGTTCTTTTAAGTGAGTTCTTGTGTTTAGCCATCTACAATCGCTCTAATTATACTCTAGCTAAAGTCAGCATTGTTTCTTGGTTATTGTTATTTTTTTAACCCTGTTTTAGATTGCTTGTTCTTTAAAAATGAAAAAAGAAAGTGGGTAATCTCACCACTAAATGCTGGGTATGCAGTATGCAAAATCCATTCCTATGTTTGCTTAGACTTCTATATTCCTACTTGCAAATCCAAGTGCTGGAGGGAAGATGTCAGCACTCATCCATTTTATTTCTTTTATATTTATGTTTAATATAGTTTTAAGAAAGGTGCTAACTCATTGAAATGATAAACACCATCAATACAATATAGTTATAATTTTTCATCATACGGTTGGTAATTGAATAATCAAACATAATTCACTTTTGATTTGAGAAAGGTTCAGTTTGATTTCATTTGTCACAGTAATCAAAGTAATGCATGAGAGATATAAACATCCATTCAATATGTTAAAAAACAAATTTGACATAGTCATTTGATGTAGAATGGAAGAGTGAGATATTTGTGATGGAACAATGATGAATAATGAGGTTGATGAAATCAAGATTTAACAGAAAAATGCGTAATCCATGGAATAATGTCACAATTGAATTTTAGTGGTTCTGCAGAGAACTGGTGTTTTATCATGGCAGAATCATATATTAAGTGGATACAGCACAGTATTAATCTGTTAAGGCCTGGCAATTAAAATTTGATCATGAGCTTGTTATAAGCTAGCATTTTTAAGTTCTGATTGTTTTCCTGATTTTCAAAGGTTTATTTCACATTCTGTACGCAGTAAGCTGGATGATGAGGTTTATGATAAGTATAGATAAGTAATAGATATTTTAAACAATATATGTTTGTATATTCCAGTCAAGAAGTAAATAAATCAATTATTTTAATTCTAGGTAGCTACTGGATAATACTTGGAAGGCTTGTCCGCATGAGCAACTTTGTTCAGAATATCTAATTATATGTTGTTTCACAGAGAGACTGATTTTGGAACTATGTGTGGAGTATATTACCCAAGAATATACAGTATGTTTTTGGGAGAGTTGGGTTCATTTTTTATCTTTTAACCAGAAGAGTGGGACAGCCATACTATTTTTGTGAACAAATGTAGCATACATTGCCAAATAAAAAAGAGATTTTTTAAAATTGCAATCCCCTGTCACTATGCAGATTTCTCCTCACTTATGTGTACATACCTGTTACTTATCAGTCTGTGAATTGATCAATTTTATTATTATACTTCTTTGTCTCCTACACTTTCAAAATTATGACAAGTCATTTCAGAGGTTAACAAAAATAATGCCTTTATGAAACTGTACCTCTACTGAAGGGCCCATGACATGAAATATCAACTGTTTCTCTTACCACAGATGCCTACTGACCTGAAAAATGTTTCCAGCATTTTATGTTTGTATTATGGATTATAATTACATGTTCTCTAGTGTTACAATTTGGATCTATAGCAAAATGCTCTGTAGCTTAGCGATAAGAAATTTAGCATTCAGCTTGAAACTTTAGGGTATTTACTTTGCTTTTGAAATGTAGTGAAATAGTGCATTTTAATAGAAAACAACTCTTCCTTTTTTGCAGAGATTTAAGGTTCATTGATGCCAAAGAATTTCGTAATCGTAAGGAATCAATGGAGCTAACTACATTCCAGGTCTTATTTATGAGACACATTGAATCAGCAAAGGAGCAACTCCTTAAAAAGTATGACCAACTTAAAATAATACCAATGCTTAGGTGTAAAGTACTTAAAATTAAAAACAAAAGAATACTTATGTCAAGTAGTACTGGAGATGTTTATACCTAATATTTGCCTTAGAAATACATTTATTTTCTATTTTGCTGCAAATCATTGATCTGAAACAATAATTCTGTTTCTCCCTCTCTACTTGCTGCTTGATCTTCTGATTATTTCCTGCATTTTCTATTAACTTTAAACCTCTAGTATCTACATTGTTTTATTTTTGAAATATTATTGTTTTATTTATCTGATAAAATATTACATAATTACAATATTTTAAGGATGTGTCATCAATGAGTACTAGAAAACATTCCAACAAATTGAGCTACAAATGGAAAAACTTGTGGTAAATTTTAGAGGTTTTCTTAGTCAATTTTTAAACCTTTTTCTTGTAATGTCTTTTAGATGGTTTCCTGAAGTTCAAAATATTTATTACCTGGGAAATAAGCGGAGACAGGTTCCCAGTGGTACTGACAGTGCCAAGCTACAGTCTTTTTTCAATTGTGCTGCGACTCTGATGACATCACAACTGCAAAGTTTAACATTAAATTCCATTCAGGACTATACTGATTTAATTGTGCAACGGCCGGTATGTGTATCTGCTACATACAGTGTGCTGCTAATTACACTTCAGAACCCTAACATGCTTTATATGGTGCAGTTTATATAGACCTTAATGGATGCTTTGTAATTACAATCTGAAAAATTGAAACAAGCCTGATTACGATTAATGTTAATGACTGATAGTTCCAAATCAGACTCAGTTATCATTGGCATATGTCGTGAAATTTCGTACTTTGTGGCAGCAGTACATTGCAATACCTAATGGAAAAAAGCTACAAATTGCAATAAGAAATATAAATAAAAAATTAATAAGTAGTTCAAAAAGAGAGCAAAAAATAGTGAGGTAGTGTACATGGGTTCATTGTCCACTCAAAAATCTGATGGCAGAAGGAAAAGAAGCTGTTCCTGAAATGTTGAGTGTGTTTCTTCAGGCTCCAGGACCACCTCCTTGAAGGTAGCAATGAGAAGGGGGCATGTCCTGGGTGATGGAGGTCGGTAATGATGGATGCCGTCTTTTTGAAGATGTCCTCGACGCTGGAGAGGCTAGTGCCCATGATAGAGCTGGCTGAGTTCACAACTTTCTGCAGCTTTTCCCAATCCTGTGCAGTGACCCCTTCATATCAGATGGTGATGAAACCCATTAGAATGCTCTCCACAGTACATACAGTAGCTATATGTATGAGTGGTAGATTTATTGATGATTTTGGTTGAAAAATAGAATTTAGATGTATAAGACTTTTATCAGGATAATCTACCATATATTATGTATACTTAGCTAATTTTTGTACATATTTTGGAGCTGTTAAATTTTTTTGGCATGTGCGTGTGTGCGCGCGATGTTGGTGGGACGATGTCTTTTTCATACCTTTACAAGGTGCAGAGCGAGAGAGAGAGACTGTGTGGCGGGCCACTCCTCACACAGCCATTTTGCAGTATTTTTTCCCTTTATTTTACGAGGTCAGTTGTGATCGTGACACTCAACCCAGCACGGATGGAAAGCGTACTTGGGAGTGGCCCTGACTGGATTCGAACCCAGGAACCTCCGTTCCAGAGTCTGGCGTTGATGTCATTGCACCATCAGCCAGCCCAATGGAGCTGTTAAAATTTAAACATAAGAAAGATATTGCAGGTCATATTTTATAATTTTAAAATAAATTCATTTTTTCCTAGTAAGACATTTTTCAAAAATTATGTGTTTTGTTTTCCCCACAGCAAGGGGAATAGTTCCAATGAGTTTGGCGATGTAAAGTTCCCTTCCACTCTCTTAGAACCTGGTTACCCAATGCTGTGTGTTGGGCCTGTGTCCAATCAAGTGTGTACTGTGACCAAGCCATTATATCTTAGTTTGGATTGGAATCTTATGCTAGAAAATGGTGTATTGACATATTAGGCCTAGCATGGGAAAATATAAACAAGCACCAAGTTGGGCTTGAATCAGACTCCAATTCTGTACCCGAGTAAACTTCAATGGTGCACAAAACAGAAAGTTTCAGTGAGAAATACATTTATAAGGTGATTACAAAATTCAACAAGAGGCAGCTGTACTACACATTTTTTGGGTTTCAACTAATTTGTTCCTGTTAAATAAACAGAATACAGATGGACTTTTACAGAGGGACCAAGATAGCACCAGAGAACCACAGTGATGTGTTGACTTGTTGCTAGCAGCTTACAAAATTTTTTAATATACTTCTGAATTACACGCACTGTAATCTGCAGCCTGAAAATGAGGAATTGCTGTGTTCTGTTTCATAGAGTTATGGCTCACTTCAAACATGCTGGATTCAGTGATCAGACTTTAGGGCTTCTCGATACACAGGTTGGACTGAACTGCTGATTCAGAGAAGGCAAAAGATGGGGGTCTGTTTTTCATGGTGAAGTCTCTGTGGTGTTTGGATGTAGTGGGCTTGGTCTTGTTGAACTCCTGTTACCCAGACTTTACCCATCTAATGATTAAGTGCTGACAGTACTACTTGCCAAGAGAATTCTCTTCTGGGTTCCTGACCTCCGTTTGCATACTGCCAAAAGCCGATTGTAATCAGGTATTCAAAATATTTAATGCTGCCGTCACCAAACAAGAAACAGTCCACCCTGATGCATTTCAAATCATAGTCTGGGATTTCAATCAGGCTTGCTTGAAGAAATCTCTGCCAAATTATCATCAGCATATAATCTACAGCACCAGGGGTCCCAATGCACTTGACTACTGCTTACAATTAGTAATGCCTATTTTTCCATGCCTAGACTGCATGCCCTGGCTGTCCTCCTCCTACCTGCATACAGGTAGAGGCTAAAGAATAAGGCTCCAGAGATGATGACAACAAAGGAGGCAGAGGTGCAGCAACAGGATCACCTCAAGTCAATGGCCAGGACCTTGTTCAATGACTCGTTGGAGGATCTGAGTTAATACACACACCATGCTCGTCATAAACTTTAAAATGGGTGGATGAGTGTGTCCCCACAAAATCATTCAGGGTCTTCTCCAACCAGAGGCCCTGGATGAACCATGAGATCTGCAATCTGTTGAAGGCCAGATCAGTGGCATTCGGGTCTGATGACCAAATAAGATACAAGAGTCCAGGTATGATCTCTGGAAGGCCATCATGTGTGAAGTGGCAATTCCAGACCAAACTTAAAGCAATGAATGATGCTTGACAGCTGTGACAGGGCTTGAATACTATTACCGCTTACAAAGTGAAACCAGATGTAAAGGTAACAATATGGCTTTGCTCATTTGAGCTCAATGACTTCTATACTGACTTTGACTTTCAAAATATGGGGGAAGCTTCACAAATTCCCACAGCCCCCAATAACCTTATGATTTCAGTATCTGAGGTTGATGTGACAGCATCTTTCAGGAGTGTGAACCCATGGAAAGCATCTGGTACAGATAGGTTATCTAGCTAAATACTAAGGACCTGTGTTGATCAACTGGCTGGAGTGCTCACTGAGATCCTTAACCTCTCGCTTTGGCAGTCTGAGATACCTAACTGTTTCAAGCAGGCTTCAATTATACTGTTGCCAAAGAAGAACATGGTAACTTACCTCATTGACTATCATCCAGTAGTACTTACATTCATTGTGATGAAGTGTTTTGAGAGGTTGGTGAAGAAACATATCAACTTCCTGCCTAAGAAGCAACTTGGATCCACTCCAATTTGCCTGCCAGCACAACAGGTGCACAGCAGATACCATTTCATTGGCTCTTCTCTTAACCCTGGAGCACCTGGACATCAAATATGCATACAAGAGGATGCTCTTTATTGAGTACAGCTTGGCATTGACCACTATCATCCCCTTAAGACTAATTAATAAGCTTCAAGACCTTGGCCTAAATACTTGTTTGTGCAATTGGATTCTCGATCCCCTCACTTGCAGACCACAGTCAATTCAGACTGGCAACAACACCTCCTCCGCAATCTCCACAATCTACTGAGACCCCTGCTCTAGTCACTTTAATAATTCTAGTATGAATGTGAGGCTGAAAACATTTTCAATGCCATATTTAAGTTTGCTGATGACACCACGGTTACTGGCTGAATCAAAGGTGGTGGTGAATCAGCATATAGGAGGGAGATTGAAAATCTGGCTCATTGGTGCCACAACAGCAACCTCTCACTCAATGTTAGCAATACCAAGGAACTTCAGGAGGAAGTCAAAGGTCCATGAGCCAGTCCTCAATAGGGGAATCAGAGGTGGAGAGGGTCAGCAACTTTAAATTGATGTTATCATTTCAGAAGACCTGTTCTGGAACTGGTACATAAGTACAATTACGATGAAAGCACAACAGAATGTCTACTTCCTCAGAATTTTGCAAAGATTGGCATGACATCTAAAACTTTGACAAACATCTATAGATGTATGGTGGAGAGTTTATTGACTGGTTGCATCACGGCCTGGCATAGAAACACCAATGCACTTGAATGGAAAATCCTACAAAAAAGTAGTGGATATGGTCCAGTCCATCATGGGTGAAGCCCTCCCCACCATTGAGCACATCCACATGGCATGCTCTCGCAAGAAAGTAGCATCCATCATCATAGACTTCCACCACCTATCCATGCTCTCTTCTAACTGCTGCCATAAGGAAGAAGGTATAGGAGGCTCAGGACCCACATCACCAGGTTCATAGTCATAGTCATAGTCATACTTTATTGATCCTGGGGGAAATTGGTTTTCGTCACAGTTGCAACAAATAATAAATAGTAATAGAACCATAAATAGTTAAATAGTAACATATAAATTATGCCAGTAAATTATGAAATAAGTCCAGGACCAGCCTATCGGCTCAGGGTGTCTGACCCTCCAAGGGAGGAGTTGTAAAGTTTGATGACCACAGGCAGGAATGACTTCAGGAAGTTATTCCCCTTCAACCATCAGGCATTGAACTGGAGGGGATAACTTCGTTCAACTTCACTTGCCCCATCACTGAACAGTTTCCACAATGTATGGACTCACTTTCAAGAATTCTTCATCTCATGTTCTCAATATTTATTGATTATTTTATTATTATTATTATTATATTTCCTTTCATATTTGCATAGTTTGTTGTCCTTTGTATATTGGTTATTTGTCCATCTTGTTGGGTATGATCTTTTCATTGATTCTGTTGTTTCTTTAATTTACAGTGTCTGCCCACAAGAAAATGAATCTTGGTGTTGTACAGTATAGGGTGACATACATGTACTTAGATAATAAATTTACTTTGAACTTTGAATCTTGTTGCATTCAGAAAATTGTAAGATGGCCATCTTGTATAATGTGATATTATAAGTAATTAGACAGAATTCTGAAATGCAATGGAGTAGTGATGCATGCCTGCATGAGTTATTGAAAAGTAGATGCATCCCTATATTACTACTATGTACTCACAAATATAAAAATGTTTGTAGAACGAGAAAGGAACTTTAATGTTACATAACATAATCCTTAATAATTTATAAGAACAATGTCACATATTGTTTTCTGTAAAATTTCTTAGTACATTCCTCATCTATAAATCTTTGTATTTATGTTTATTATTCAATCAGTTTTGATTTGCCATAATGATATATCTACATAGAATTGAAATAATGGATATGGATTTATTTTTGTAAATTGTATTTATATTTTCTACTTAGGATTCTATTCGTGTTTATGAACATCCAGGCTTTATTATGCGTCTAATCCTAAAAAATAATGCTATCCAATTTGAACCAGAGTTCAAGGATTTTGAACTACTGTTCTTGAGCGTTTATGATGTCATGCTCAAAACAGTGAATTTAGTGCCAAGAGTTGAGACAAAACTGTACACTGAATGGGTAAGCAGGTTTCATATTAAATTGTAGAATATTTACCTTGAAAGTAATATAGAATTTACATCCATTACTTATTTCATTCATGGGAATGTGAATTCTTTCACAATTATAATGGAATAAAATCTTCCTTCAGAATTTCAAAAATGATTTCCATTTCCTTATGTTTTATTGAGAAATTACAAATAGTTTATCTGAGTATTTGTTTTATTCCAAATTGAGAACTGACAACCAAAACAATGTATAAGTATAAACATTGCTTAAAAAAAATTCCATGTGGTACAATTCACAGTAGATTGGTGATTTTGGCACTCTAGGTATTTGCAACTATTTCAGGTTTTCCTTTACTAATTTCTCAGGGAAAAACATCATTTTCTTCATTTATACTCATTTTGGGCCTTGTTTCACTTTGTTGTCCAACTTATCTGTACCTTTCACTGTCTTTGGGTCACTTTACAATGCTTCACATGTGGCTATATACAGATGTGTTTTGATGTAATTGGGCTACAATTTTGAAAATGAAATGTAAATGATAAAAAAATTATGGCCGGCAAAGAGTTTTATTGCTGGAATAAGGAAATCCAAGCAAGTATGGAATGTTTTTTTTTTGCAAAAGGCCAAACTGTTCAAGCCCTTAAAATTGAAGTGACTTTGATATGACCTGGAGTTAGGGGGTACAGTTTTCAAGGTTGCTGCTGATGGAACTTTCCACCATATGAAACAGTAGGAAGGTAGCTTTAGAATTCATGTGGATAAAGGCAGATTTTGAAATGGTAGATAGAATTTAATATGGTTTGTGAAATGATCTCCTTTGGGAGAAACACGATGAAAAGGCAATATATTTATAGAGACCTGGGGCTGTATATTTAGGATTTCTTGATGGCAATGCAAGTTGCAAAGATTGGAGAGGTTTAGATTTTCCCAATATGCTAGAGCATATTAACAAAAACCAATTTCCCCCGGGATTAATAAAGTATGACTATGACTATGACTATGAGAAGAGAGATGGGAGAGCTATTCAGAATTTGAGAGAAGTTGTTAGTGCAAGGGAGGTCAGTAGCCAAAAATTATATATTTTAAATAATTGGGAAAAAATAAATTATTCAAGTATTTCTCATGATCAGGAACACTATCTCTGAAGGCTGGAGAAAGCAAATTCTTTTGAACTTTCAAAAGATGATTGGACATGTATTTGTAAATTTGCAGTTATGTCAAAACAAGATTATGCAATTTAACAGACAGCTTTTTCAAATAATGTTTGTTATTCTATTATTGTATATCATTAATCAGAAAGATACAGTTTGCATTATTGGAACTCTTCAGTATGTAATGGTATTGAGTTTGCTCAGCTAGATGTTCTGAACTCAGATGAAGATCTTAAGCTCTATACCATATTGACAGCTATGGGTACCCTCATGAAAGTGAGGTTATACTGTAACCACCTACTCTACAAAGGATAAATTACTTCCCTGTTTATCCTCCATAGCGAGTTTAGCTGCCCATACCTACTATTTGAGTGGTGGGTCCCCTCTCCCTACCAAGGAGGAGATATTTCCAACTAACAAAGTAGTTTAAACACAGTTCATTTATTTGTAGTGAGAAATTTAGATAAAATTCTTAAAACATATTTAAAATTCAGAGGTTTTATTCTATAAAAAATTTCCAAATTACAAACTACTTCTAAAACACAAACTATTTTCAAAACAAGTATAATTCTTATAAGTAAAGGGACATACTGATGAGTTGCAGACAAACAGGTTGTCTGTCACAGAAATCAAAGATAGAGGAATGGATTCTAGTCAACTTTTTTTTTGTCGTGCTTCCTGCCATCCCTTGACCATTTCTAGCAAGCTTGACTGTTCTCGAATATTTATACTATTTTTCTGCCACTTGGTGACTTCACATGCACGGTCTAAAAGCTTCTGGTGGCAGAAATCCCAAAGGCTGACCCTCTGAGTACATAAATCTTCTAGCTATCGATAGATCAACAATTTGATGTGCTAACAGATAATAATCAATCTGGTCTGCAAATTTCCTTGAGCTAAATAACTTAGCAAGTGTTGTCTGGTTTGATACAGGCCAATTACCGTAACCCCATTGTTTTACATTACATCTCTTGAGCAGCCAGCCCAGTGCTGTGGGCCAGCAGTCTGTGTTCTGTAAGCACTGCTGCTTGTTTGCAAAGCTATCCTTTTAACTTCAGATTCTTACATTAAGAACTGAAGGCTGGTTTACAACAGGAAGCTGATCAAGGAATATTAGTTAGAAACATAGAAAACCTACAGCACAATAGAGGCCTTTCGGCGCACAATGCTGTGCCGATCATGTCCTTACCTTAGAAATTACCTAAGGTTACCCATAGCCCTCTATTTTTCTAAGCTCCATGTACCTATCCAGGAGTCTCTTAAAAGACCCTATTGTTTCCGCCTCCCCCACCATCGCTGGCTGCCCATTCCACGCTGTCACCACTCTCAGCGTAATAAAGCTTACCCCTAACATCTCCTCTGTACCTACTTTGAAGCACCTTAAAACTGTGCCCTCTCATGCTAGCTATTTCAGCCCTGGGAAAAAGCCTCTAACTATCCACACGATCATTGGCTCTCATCATCTTGTACAGCTCAATCAGGTCACCTCTCATCCTCCGTAGCTCCAAGGAGAAAAGGCCGAGTTCACTCAATCTGTTTTCATAAGGCATATTCCCCAATCCAGGCAACATCCTTGTAAATCTCCTCTGCACCCTTCATATGGTTTCCACATCCTTCCGGTAGTGAGGCAACTAGAACTGAGCAAAATACTTCAAGTGGGGTCTGACCAGGGTCTTATATAGCTGCAACATTACCTCTTGGCTCTTAAAGTCAATCCCACAATTGATGAAGGCCAATGCACCATATGCCTTCTTAACCACAGTGTCAACCTGCGCAGCAGCTTTGAGTGTCCTATGGACTCTGATCCCAAGATCCCTCTGATCCTCCACACTGCCAAGAATCTTACCATTAATACTCTATTCTGCCATCATATTTGACCTACCAAAATGAACCACCTCACACTTATCTGGTTTGAACTCCATCTGCCACTTCTCAGCCCAGTTTTGCATCCTATCAATGCCCCGTTGTAACCTCTGACAGCCCTCCACACTATCCACAACACCCCCAACCTTTGTGTCATCAGCAAATTTACTAACCCATCCCTCCACTTCCTCATCCAGGTCACTTATAAAAAATCACGAAGAATAGGGGTCCCAGAACAGATCCTCGAGGCACACCACTGGTCACTGACCTCCATGCAGAATATGACCTGTCTACAACCACTCTTTGCCTTCTGTGGGCAAGCCAGTTCTGGATCCACAAAGCAATGTCCCCTTGAATCCCATGCCTCCTTACTTTCTCAATAGGCCTTGTATGGGGTACCTTATCAAATGCCTTGCTGAAATCCATATACACTACATCTACTACTCTACCTTCATCAATGTGTTTAGTCACATTCTCAAAAAATTCAATCAGGCTCATAAGGCACAACCTGCCTTTCACAAAGCCATGCTGTCTATTTCTAATCATATTATGCCTCTCCAAATGTTCATAAATCCTGCCTCTCAGGATCTTCTCCATCAACTTACCAGCTACTGAAGTAAGACTTACTGGTCTATAATTTCCTGGGCTATCTTTATGCCCTTTCTTGAATAAGGGAACGACATCCACAACCCTCCAATCCTCTGGAACCTTTCTTGTCCCCATTGATGATGCAAAGATCATTGCCATAGGCTCAGAAATCTCCTCCCTCACCTCCCACAGTAGCCTGGGGTACATCTCATCCAGTCCCAATCACTTATCCAACTTGATGCTTTCCAAAAGCTCCAGCACATTCTCTTCCTTAATATCTACATGCCTAAGCTTTTCAGTCCGCTGTAAGTCAAAACCTACAATCACCAAGATCCTTTTCCATAGTGAATACTGAAGCAAAGTAGTCATTAAATACCTCTGCTATCTCCTCTGGTTCCATACACCCTTTTATACTGTCACACTTGATTGATCCTATTCTCTCATGTCTTATCCTCTTGCTCTTCACATACTTGTAGAATGCCTTGGGATTTTCCTTAATCTTGTCCACCAAGGCCTTCTCATGGCCCGTTCTGGCTCTCCTAATTTCTTCCTTAAGCTCCTTCTGTTAGCCTTATAACCTTCTAGATCTCTATCATTACCTAGTTTTTTGAACATTTCGTAAGCTCTTCTTTTCTTCTTGACTAGATTTACAACAGCCTTTGTATACCACGGTTCCTGTACCCTACCATCCTTTCCCTGTTTCATTGGAACATACCTCTGCAGAACTCCACACAAAATATCCCCTGAACATTTGCCACATTTCTTCTGAACGTTTCCCCCCCTTACTCCAATTAAACGCTTTCCTAACTTGTCTGTTCCTATCCCTCTCCAATGCTATGGTAAAAGTGATAGAATTGTGATCACTCTATGGTAAAGGAGATAGGAGTTTAACTTAAAAGCAGCTCTCTGATCTCTAGAAATGTCAGCTGCTGTGTTAGAAAGTTGAGGTTGGCAAAATGGCCCCCTGGCCCTGGACAGTGAATATCCATCACAAGTATAAATAAAGACATGTTTTTGTCACCACTTTTTCATGTATTATTCATTTTTGAGATCTAGATGTTGGTAATGTCCAGGATTTATTGTCTATGTGTAATTACTCTTATGAAGTGCATAGTGAGCCATCACTATGAAATGTTGTGGTTCTTCTGAATCAGATATTCCCGCAGTGTTGAAGAGTGGGAAGTTTCATTACTTAGATCCAGTAAAAAAAAATGAAAAAAAAAGCAGTGATTTGTTTCTCTGTTAGGATGACATGTGGCTTGGAGGGGAATTTGAAGGTGATAGATTTTGCTTGCCTTTGTGACGGAGGTTGCAGGCTATTGCCTTAGTGAGCAACTTAGTAATTTTGTAGATGGTATATATTGTAGTCACTCTGTGCTGGTGGTGGAGGGAATTAATGTTGAGGGATTATGAGCACCGATGTAATGGGCTACTCTGTTCAGAATGGTGTGAAGCTTCCTGAGCTGCATTCATCCGAGTAAATAGACAGTATTCCATTTGCCTTTTACATGTCAACAGATATCCTCCAGTTACTTCCTGTGAAGTACCCAGCCTCTGAACTTCTCCTGTAGATATGTTAATTCTGTGGTCAGTCCTATTGAATCTGCTCCTTCAGGATATAGATGGTGGTGTGCTGGTGTGCAAGGGAGAGGTTCGTTCAGTGAGGAGATGAGAAGAACTGTTTTGACATGATGGTCTGTTATTTATGTTTAAAGACAATGAAGAGAGGTGTTTCCTGACTTAAGCAGTGTAAGGGAATCTGCTCAGAACTGAAATGCGAAAGGCACTGTTTTCTTTTCTCTGCACATGCGCACTGATGAAAGTGCTAACTGAGAATTTCAGGAGAATCTTAGCCTTGTGGATCAGAACCTCAAGCCAAGAGTAAAATCAAGGAAGTTTTCTAGAGACAGCTATTTTGATGGCAGATGTAATCTGTGGCTCTGAGACATGCATTTTCCAGAGGAAAGTGTAGTCATTACCAAGCCTTTGAAAGGAACTTTCTTTGGTCAATCTTGCAAGTTCAATATTGGGCTTGGAGAACCTTTTAGTCTTAATAAATGATAATTTTTTGTAATTGTGAAATGTTGCTGATGTTTTGACTGCTCTAAGTCTCATCTATTTAGCTATGATAGTCTGGTCAGATGATCAGGGCATACAAGATGTATGGTCATCTTTGTACTTTAGTGCTTAATAGTGTCAAGTTGTGTTATTCTAGAAAGGCTTACTTCATTACATGGGTGCTATGAACCTTCTCTGTGGCCTTTGAGTTTGAGAAGAATGATTGCTAACCCCCAGATTATCTGTATCACTGTCATTTGTCATCAACACCTTTCCTTCATATCTTGTTCATTAACACAGGGGTTGATCTAATGAACAGCTGATGGAATGAGATCTGGAGAGAAATTTGTGCAGAAAAATGTTTGAATGAAAAAGCCATTGTATGGGCAGACCTTGTTCTACTGACATAATTCATTATGGTTTGAGAATTCTTTAGCCAGTCATGATATCTTCATTGTCCCGCCATATGCTTCACATCCCTACCATTCTGCTGAGCTCATTAGAACATGGAGGAGTACAGCATGTACAGGCTCTTTGGCCCATGATGACGGTGCCAAATTAGACTAGTCCCTCCTGCCTGCATATGATCATATTCTTACATTCCCTGCACATTAATATTCTCTGCTGAGAAAGTAAACTTTTTCAAAGAATTCTTTTTGTGTACTTGAAAGTAATTCATTTACTTTTTTCTCTTTTGTTACAGACTAACGTTAAGAGCACCCTAAGACCAATAATCTTAGATGAAATCTTAGAGGAACACAAAAGGAAAGTTATAGAGGTTGTTGCCAAAGAAAGTTTGGGGCCCCAAGAACATACAAAACTATATGATAAGTATACCATGCTGATAAGTAGGCAAGCTGACTTAGATGTGGAACAATTTCTAAATGAAGAACATACATTTGAAGAGACAGCACAGGAAATAATTAAGTATCAGAAACTGAAAGAAGAAATTCAATACAACTCTCGAAAGGTACATACTAGCAGTTCAAAAGATGAATTACATAATTGTTTTATTTATAATGTAGAAATTATATTTAAGCATACCTTATTTGTAGCAATTAGATCCATTAATCATTTCTGAAAGCTTTCTGTGATCTGGATTTGATAGATATTGTATGTATCATTTATCTGTCTTAATATTGCTGTATGAAATACAGATTCTTGCTGATCAGTAAAATAACTTATTGCTGGCATAGTTGTATATCATTTGTGGTTTATATTATTTTATGAAATTGTCTCAATTTTTGGTTCAGGTTGTTCGCCTGGGAATGTTTGAGGTGCACTGTGATGAACTCATAAGGGCTCTTGTCAGACGAGCAGAAGCATTGTTTGAGAAACTTCTGACTAGGATAAGCAAGTATCATTCGGATGCAAATAAAGCGTTAGTATTTCTCCAATCTATATTGATGAAAGTTTCAGAAAGTTTCAAAACTTTTTAAGCTCACCCACAATTGGTGGCGTGTGCATGCACACATTTTTTGCTACTAGTGCACAAAGGAATTTAAACTCCACACAAACGATTGTTATCCTCTACCTCATTGGCATGTTAAGTATATCTTATGATTATACATAATCATATTTCCTTTTCCGGTTTCTGATGTGAATGGTGTCAACAATGTGGAGTTTGCAATGATTTGTCTGCAGATTTTAGAACTGGCTTATTTATACTGTTTTTATTGAAGAAATTATTCAGTGTGCACATGGTGTCACTGGACAAAAAATTGCACAGCACAAGATTATTGTGCATGCTGGTCATTACAAATTAGAGGGAATGTTGGAGATCATTAATCTCTGCTAATCTATTCACTTTTCCTCCTTTAGGCTATTAAAACCCCACAGCACTGTTTTTTGCTCCTGTTAAATCCTGTAGCAGGAGTACCAGGGTTTAGGAACAAATGATTCTTTAAAATTTTAAGCTCTTGACTATTATGAAGGAATGTGCAAATTGAGATAAAACAGGCAAGTGAGTTAGATAAACAAGTTGCTAAAGGAATGGTGTGAGAAAGAAAGGTTTCATTTTTTGTAATGCTCTGATAATACAGATGGGAAGAATCTGATCTGCTGTTGTGGAGACTACCTGAGCTAGCTTAGAAGAAGATTCTATTTGAGTTGTGTGGTCATAAAGATTTGAAATTACTGGAAATTTCATGGAAAAAAAAAGAAATAGGATGTTCTTTAAGATTGCAAACGGGCTCTGTATTGGCACCCACGTGAATTGCTAAAACGTATTCATTGTACAAAGTTGTAACAACTACATTAACTACTTCCATTGTACTCTTTAAACCTTTCTACCCATAAAATCTTCACTTTCTGCTTGCATGTATTGTCAAAACTTGACATTGAAGCAAGTTCATCCTGTATCATCAAACCTATTGCTCTTCGAACTAACTACCCTAATCTTGGAATTGGAATAGGTTTATTACTGTCACATGTATCATGAAAAGCTTGTTTTTGCATTACTGTTCATATAGATTAAATTATTACTCAGTGCAACAAGGCAGTACAAAGAAAAAATACAGAATGCCGAATAAAAGCTATAGGAGACAGGAGCAGAACTGGGCCAGTCAGCCTGTTGAGTCTGCCTTTTTTTCTCATGATATTTATTTCTGACCTTTCCCTGATCCTTAAATTTATTTGATATTCATTGGAAATGTTCAAATGAGGCAAAAAGTTCATTTTTAGAGGGAAAATGTTAGTGGCCAGTGAAATTCTGGGAGGTGAGGGCCATCATTGATAGGTTATTTTAAATAACTTATTTTAAAATAATATTCATTTTATATAGTTCTGCTGGGAAATCTATAAACAAACTCCCTTCTTCTGTCCTCATTGGATGAGCTACTCTGAAGATCTCTTGCCACGCACACCCAAGCATTCCCCTTGAAAATGCTTAAATCTGTACTTCTAAGCACCTTTATGCTATCATATTCAGCAATTCCATGTGGTGCTCTTGTATTTGACAACCCAACCCTTGCATTACTCTTCTCATGTCCTGGAACTCCTATTGGCTCATAACCTAAAGCATGATCTGACATATTATCTGCTGTTAGTTGTTTCTATGTGCTCTGTAGCATTATGGGCTATAAACTTGGGAACAAAATAGTCTCTAAACCTCCAGTGTAAGTACTTGGCCCTTTATGTGCCCCAGACCTTGCAGCAGTTCAAGAAGGTGGCTCATGGGGATTATATACTGTATATAAAACAACTTTTAAACAAAATCTTGAGAATTGAGGATGTTAGATTTTACCTGTGAAAATGAAAGTATATCATACTTTCATAATGATACAAAGTCAAACTGAGATCCGTACTTCTGGTTACTTAGTTGGAGACAGCAGCTGCTGCTCTTCGTTACTCTAGAAAATTGGACAATTATTTAACTGAATAGATAGTTCTCAAAAGAACCAACAACTTAAGTTTTAGTAATATATATAACTGAATATGGAGTTGCGGAAGTGCTGCTTCTCCAGTGTAAAATCTTATGGGTTGCTCCCAATTTTCCCAATTTGCTTTTGCACTTTTTGATTCCACTCATGATTTATTTGTCACCAATTAACCCCACATCCTGTACAAGCTTGCAATAAATTGTTTTCTCTGACAAATGATCACAACTTGCCCTCACCTCACCTGGAAAGGCACCTAGAACATTGCATCTGCAAACACCATCAGTTAGCTTGAGAGATGATCACTTCCACAGGCACTTAAAGCATTGTGTTAGCAAACAGTTTCTCAGCTTGATAGGTCTGCCTACAATATTTATCTATCCTCCCAACCATCTCTGGAAGTTAGTTTAACCTCTAATGGATTGCTAATGTGATCAACACCTGGCACTTCCAATTTTGGTTAATCATTACAGCTTCATAGTGTTCCTCTATCTTCATGTATTTCACAGATATGTTAACCATATTTGCTCCTACCTGTGTATAATTTCATATAATGCAATGTGTTCATTAAAACCTCATGACTAACCTCCCAACATTATCAATTCACATGTCCTGACTATTTATTCTTGTACATAGATATCTTTGATACTATCTTTCTACTCCGTTGAATAGTTTCTCCACCACGCTTCTCTGTACTGTTCTCTGACAGTTGAATAGTTAATTAATTGTACTTTTTTTTATAGGCTATGTCTCGAATTTGAGAAAATAGCAGAGAAAGCCTTAACAACACCTCCAAACACAGAAGCACTAATGGAACTGAAGGTCTTTTTTTCTGTTTTACTTTGAAGGATTAAGTATGCATAAGAATTATGTGTATAAATTAACATATTACTGTGAAAGAAAACAATAAATGCCAAAGCATAGTGGACTACTTTTATTAAATTGTCAGACTATACTATAATTGACAGTACCCTCAGCAACCTGTAATTCTACATAAAATGCCCTTTACATTACAATTAAGCTTTTAATTATGTTGAACATCTTAATCTTTTGTATTTTTATTTTTAAATAAGTTCCTACCTGGATGCAATCCCTCAAAACTTTGACATAATCGATCTGTATAAAAGGATCTAGACCTTATCAATATGGCATGTAAAACAAGTAGCATTCCTAGAAAGCAAATGGTTTAAATCCATGATATTTCAGTGCAGTATTGCAGTAGATCTTGTTTAAAATGTAAACAATGAACAATAATTTTTAAACAACTGGAAAGGAACAATTACACCACAAAAAGGCTGGGCAGTTGTCTCCAACAAGATATTTTAATTTATGTTCGACATAATGCCATGACTTTGTTTCTTACAGATAACGACCTGGAGGCCACTATTGACAACAAAAATCAAGTACTAAAATGTTGTTTTAATTTGGTGCTCTGATTGTCTATATTTGTATTAATCAATGGATTTTATGTTAGGCTTACGTGCAAAAAGTTGAAGTGAAAGACATGGCTGAACTTGAGCTGAAGCTGACTGAAGCAAAAAATCGTCTGGGTTTTCTTGTCGACTATGTTACACTTTCCCCAAGTGACATACGATTAAACAATCGAACATTTCAGTGGAGTGGACGAATGACAGAGATTTTTGAGGAGCACAAAAGGATGGTTTCGGAAAAAGAAGAACTGTATCAACAAGGACTCAAGGTGAGATATTAATTATGATTTTCTTGTTTAAAATCTTTTAACAAACTTGTAATGCACATGTAGCTTTAATCTAGAGTCAGGACTTAATGTAACATCACAGCAAAACTTTATATTCAATTTAGATCTGTAATATAAATGTACACTAAATTATGCATTGCAATCACATTCTGATAACTTTAGTACTTTGGAATGAGTATGGTAGCTTGGATTTCATGGACAGCAGTGAGGGAACAGTCCTCTCCATTGAATAATCCAGCAGTTTTAGAGCAGAAAATTTGGCAAAACGCTTCATTGCCTACAGCAATGTAGAAGAAAGAATCACAGCAGAACCAGGTTCAGGATAAGAATCTGGCTGTGGGAGAGACATGCACTGTTCTCTATCCTTGGGCTTACTTTCGCATTTGAGTTCAGTGGATTATTATTGGTAAATTATAATTACACCTGTTGTTTTATCCAATTTACCTGATTCTTGCAATTTATTTAATTTTCAGCTTCGTATTGAGAGATTTCAGGAAGAAATTGAAACCTATGCCAAGCAAGCAGAAGAATTTGCCAGTTTTTCAGAATTGTCAGATGTTGGTCGCTACTTAAGAAAGGCTCAAACATTAAATGCAAAGCTGAATCAAGCCTTAGAGAAGGTACTGAGTCATATAGTTACTATAATATCACATTGGTATAAAAACCATAAAGAAAGTATTGTAAGTTAGGAGAATGAGCAAGAAAGTGGCAAATGAAATACAATGTTGGAAAATGCATGGTCATGCACTTTGGTAGAAGAAGTAAATGTCCGGACTATTTTCTAAATGGGGAGAAAATCCAAAATTCTGAGGTGCGAAGGGACTTAGGAGTCCTTGTGCAGAATACCCTAAAGGTTAACTTGCAGGTTGAGTTGGAGGTGAGGAAGGCAAATGCAATGTTAGCAGTCATTTCAAAAGGTTTAGAATGCAAGAGCAGGGATGTGATGCTGAGCCTTTATAGAGCATTGGTGAGGCCTCACCGTGAGTATTGTGAACAGTTTTGGGCTAAGAGAAGACGTGCTGACGTTGGAGGTTCAGAGTAGGTTCACAAAGATGGATCCAAGAATGAAAGGGTTATCATACAAGGAGCATTTGATGGCGCTGGGTCTGTACTCGCTGGAATTTAGAAGGATGAGAGGGGATCTCATTGAAACCTTTTGAATGTTGAAAGGCCTAGACCGAGTAGACAGAATGGGTATTTCCCATGGTGGGAGAGTCTAGGACAAGGGGGCACAGCCTCAGGATGGAGGGATATCCATTTAAAACAGAGATGTGGAGAAATTTCTTTAGCCAGAGGGTGGTGAATTTGTGGACTCTGTTACCACAGGCAGCTGTGGAAGCCAGGTCATTGGGTGTATTTAAGGCAGAGCTTGATAGGTTCTTGATTGGACATGGCATCAAAGGTTATGGGGAGAAGGCTGGGGTGGGGCTGAGGAGGAGAAAGAAAGGATCAGCCATGATTAGATGGCAGAGCAGACTTGATGAGCCAAATGGCCAATTCTGCTCCTATGTCTTATGGTCTTGTATCAGTTATTGTTAAGCTTGAGTTAAATTGAGGTACTCTGGTGCTCAAGGTGCTATCCTATAGAATACAGAGTTAAAATATTTGCATTTAAAATGCAAATGCCTTGAAAAATACAGTATATGACCTTTCGATAAGATGTAAAGCCCAACTGAAAAATATACTCTGGGTAATATTTTGATATTTTGGCTATTTAAATGTAAACTTCATTAATACGCTGCAGTGCATTTATAGAAATTGGGAAGGATATTGTTGCTGACATCTGAAAGATTACGGAAACTGCTGGACTGAATATTTCAACATGATGGTATGAATGAGTTGTAGAGAAGAGACTTCCTAGAGTGAAAGGGTTGGGAAATGTGTAACTTTCCTTGCAGAGTGAGTGGATAAGAATGTAGCAGATAGAATACAATGCTGAAAAATGTGAAATTGTCCACTTTACTGTATACAAAAGCAAACTTTGGGAAATGTGGAGATTGAAATGAAAATAGCAGAGGGAATGTTAGGAAATCAGTTACAAGAGGATATTATGTAGTGAATAGCAGGGCCCTTCAATCTTTGGGTCTTGGAGAGAAATCCATTGCTCTCTGGAAGTGACAACATAAGTATATAGGTTGTTAGTAAAGGCATACAACATGCTTGCTGATGTCAATTTAGGTGTTCCATAGAAGAGTTGGGAAGTCATGTCCAGCTGCATAAAAATTTAATTTTATTTCTTTTGGAGTAATATCTACAAATTTAGTCACCACAGTACATGAAGGACATGGAGGCTTTGGAGAATGCATGGAAGAAATTCACTGGGAATTCACCTGGATAGGAGTGTATTAGC
Source organism: Mobula hypostoma (assembly GCF_963921235.1). NCBI lineage: Eukaryota > Metazoa > Chordata > Chondrichthyes > Myliobatiformes > Myliobatidae > Mobula > Mobula hypostoma. The sequence continues at coordinate 147,887,991 of NC_086102.1, forward strand.
TGTAAGGAGAGGCAGGGCAAACTTGGATTGCTTTCTCTGGAGCGCTAGAGACTAAGGGGAGACCTGACTGGAGTTCATACTGCATACTTTTGAGAGGCATAGATAGGGTAGATGGCTAGAGTCTCTTTCTCAGGGTGGAAGTGTTGTACAAGTTGTTGGTGAGGTTGAACCTGATGTGTATAGTTTTGGTTACCCTGGTATAGGAAAGATGTAATTAAGCTGTTAAAAGTGTAAATTAGATTTATGAGAATGTTATCAGGACTAGAAGGCCTGAGTTAAATGAAGAGGTAGAGCAGGCTGGAAATTTATTCATGGAAGCATAGGAGACTGAGGAAAGACCTTTTTAGACATTATAGAGGTGTATATAATAATGAGGCCATAGACAGGGTGAATGCACACTCTATTCCCAGAGAAAGGGAATCTAAGTAGGAGGGGGGCACCAGTTTAAGATGAGAGGGAGACTTTTAAATCATTCAAAGGAGGGTTGTGCATTTATGACCACAAGATAAAGGAGCCAAATTCGACCCATCAATTCTGCTCTGCCATGACTGATTTATTTTCCCTCTCAACTCTATTCTCTTGCTTTATCCCCATAACCTTTGACACCCTTACTAACCAAGAACTTACTAACCTCTACTTTAAATATGTCAAATGTGTGGCAATGAATTCCACAAATTCAGCACCCTCTGGCTAAAGAAATTCCTCCTCAAGGCTGTTCTGAAAGGACATCCTTCATTTCTGAGGCTGTGTCTGCTGGACCCAGACCCTCCTACTATTGGCAACATCCTCTCCATATCCACTCTGTCTGGGCCATTCAATATTTGGTAGATATGGGAATAGTATTATGATATGCAAAGAGTTGCCAGTGAAGTGGTTGAGGCAGATTCAACATTTAAAAGACATGTTATAGGTGCATAGAAGAGTTTTAGAGGGATGTGGGCAAAAAACAGGGTGGGACTTGCTTGGTCAGAATGGATTAGGTAGCTCAAGGAGCCAGTGTTGTATACTCTATGACCTGAGTATTGCTGAAAGCAAGTCACAAAAAGCTAACATTGTGGGTGGAGCAAGCATTTATAAATGCAAATAGTATGTTGACGTTTTTAACAAGAGGATTTGAATCTTACTACATTTATGTAAGGGCCTTGGTGAAACAGCATCTGGAGTATTGTGCAGATTTTTGGTCTCGGTGATTTTTATAAAAAGGCCATAAGATCATAAGATATAGGAGCAGAATTACGTCATTTGGCCTTTCAAGTCTTCTCTGCCATTTCATCATGGCTGATCCATTTTTCCTCTCAGCCCCAAGATCCTACCTTCTCCGCTGTATCCCTTCATGCCTTGACTAATCAAGAATCTATCAACCTCTGCCTTAAATATACCCTATGACTGGCCTCCACAGCCATCTGTGGCAAGGACTTCCTCAGATTCGCCACTCTCTGACTAAAGAAATTTCTCTTCATCCTCATTCTAAAAGGATGCCCCTTTATTCTGAGGCTGTGTCCTCTGGTCCTAGACCAGGGGTTCCCAGCTGGGGGTCCACAGGCTCCTTGCTTAATGGTATTGGTCCATGGCATAAAAAAAGTTGGGAACTCTCTCACCATGGGAAACATCCTCTTCATATCCACTCTATCGAGGCCTTTCAACATACAATGGTTTTCAGTCAGGTCATCCCTCATTCTTCTGAATTCCAGTGAATGCAGGCCCAGAGGATGTATATGTTGTAGATGTTCAGCAAAGATTCGCTAGAATGGTTCTTGTAATATTAGATTTGTCATTTGATGAGCGATTGAGTAACCAGTGCTGCATTTTCTAGTGTCTAGAGGAATGAAAGACACTCTCAATGAAACTTTAAAAATTCTTAGCAGGCATTGATTGGTGGATGAAGTCAAGATAATTTCCCTGGATGACAGGTCTCAGCATAAGAGATCAGGTATTAAGGATTGAAATGAAGAGAAAGCTCTTCATCCAAAAAGTGGAAAATCTTTGGAGTTTTAAACCTGGAGAGCTAGATGGTTCAGTCTTTGATTTCATTCAAAATAGAAATGGATAGATTTCTGGATATTAAAGGAATTAAGGGATTTGAGAACAGTATAGGAAAATGGAATGGAGGCAGAAGACCAGCCATGATCTTTAAAAATTATAGAGCAGGCTAAAAGAACCAAAGAGCTTCCTTCTGCTTCCAATTCTTATGTTCTTATTAAAATGGATGACCCAGCTCCTCACAGTTCAAAAAACATTCCAGTCTCTAGTTAACATAAATGAGGTTGTGTACAGCTCCAACAAAACTAAAGCAGTTTAAAATCACAGAGCACGAAGCATCCTATTTATTGCCATCCAGCCTACCATATAAAAATTCAGCACCCAGTGTTTGGCTGCACCCATTGAAGCACATGGAAGGTGACCAGATGCTTCTTCTTAATACATCTTGAAGAATCATCGGGAAAAAAAAGAGCGAATGAGTGTTTGTGTTCTGTAAAGCTCAAAGTATTCTGGTAATGGAGGAAAGAATAGTTTCTCCCAAACAGTTCCTGAATTTCAGATAGAAACAGCTAGAGTGCCAGAAACTGTACAGGTCAGGAATTTGGACACAAAAGAAGAATGTCGATTATTGGTTTAATGATCATACAAAGCTAGTTTTGGAAGTGAACTGTAAAGAGGGAGTGGAAAGTATGGGAAAGATCTAGCTAGTTCTTTAAAAAAACACATTAAAAGGAACATAACTGGTGGAGTAGAGCATTAAAATATGTGGTTATTTAATTTGGTGGGAATAGTAGGAAAGCAGAGTGTTTTTAAACAGTGGGAAACTTGAAAATGTTGACATGCTGAGAGACCTTGTTGCATTGGTTCATGAAACTTGGAAATTAGTACTGATACAATAAGACATTAGATGGCCAGGTGGTATGTTAGTCTTAATTGTAGGAGGTTTGAAGTATAAAAATAGTCTTACCAAAGTCAAGGAGTCAGGAAGGGAATCTTGTAGGCTTGTGGGGCCTATTCCAGTTTCTTGATAGCCATGTTTCTCATTGAGTGATATTTGATATATTTCAATCCAATCAACATATATGTCTATGGTCATGTTACGACGTAATTAAATTCTATAATTTTTTTTGTTGTGCCAGATTGATCAGATTAATGCAGAAGAACAAGCATTTGGATGGCCTGAATCTCAGTATCCTCAGCGTAAACATACCAGCGATATCCTTCAACCATATTTAAGGTTGTATGAAATCATTGTAGAGTTCAATAACAAATATAATAGTTGGATGGAAGGACCATTTACAGAGGTCAACCCAGATGAGGTAGAAACAGATGCAGGAAACTACTGGCGTGGTCTATACAAGCTGGAACGGACTTTCACAGACTCACCAAGTGCATTAAAAATTGCCCATGCTGTTAGGAAAAAGGTTGAGGAATTTAAAGAACATATTCCCCTAGTTCAAGTCCTTTGCAACCCTGGTTTGCGTGATCGACACTGGGATGCCTTATCTGAAATTACAGGCTTCCCGCTAAAGCCTGCTCCAGACACAACAGTTACCAAACTTCTCACAATGAATCTTGAACCTTTCTTAGCTCAGTTTGAGGGCATAAGTGAGGCTGCTGCCAAAGAATATTCACTGGAAAAAGCCATGAAAAAGATGATAAGTGAGTGGGACACAATGGAATTTACTCTCCTTCCATACCGAGAAACAGGAACATACGTACTTTCAGCTGTTGATGATATCCAGATGTTGCTAGATGATCACATTGTGAAGACCCAGACGATGCGTGGATCTCCTTATATACAGCCATTTGAAAAAGAGATCAGGTACTTTTGTTCTCAGTTATTTTCACGGTGTTTTTAAAGACAGTTTCAAGTTTGAGTGCAATAGATTTTTGCAAAATGCTTAACAATTTTGAGCAAATTTTGTGTAAGTAATAAGGTGAGATAACATTTCTTAATTTATCGGTGTTTGTAAATAATTTAAACCACACAATTGAGAAATCAATTTCTGGAAGGAGGTTTTTTAAATTGACTATGGCAACATCTACTAACAAAAATATGACAAGCATTCTGCTTAACATAGTTACCACTAACACTTTTTCTTTAGCTGTAACATCATACAGTTGATGTATAAGAATTGAATTGCCTTTATTACTTACGTCCTTCATATACATGAGGAGTAAATATTTTCACTTTATGTCTCCATCTAGATGTGCAATCTCAATTTATAGTGATTTGTAATAAATAGTATGTGTAACAGGACAGTCAATATAACATAGAAATACAATTGTATCAGCATGAATTAATTGGTCTGATGGCCTGTGGAAGAAACTGTCCCGGAGCTTGTTGGTCCTGGCCTTTATGCTGTGGTAACATTTTCCAGATGGTAGCAGCTGGAACAGTTGTGGTTGGGGTGACACACCTGTCTTTGTAAATGTCCTGAATAGTGGGAAGTTCACATCTACAGATATGCTGGGCTGTCCACACCACTCTCTGCAGAGTCCTGTGATTGAGGGAAGTACAGTTCCTATACCAGGCATTGATGCAGTCAATCAGGATGCTCTCAATTGTGCCCCTGTGGAAAGGTTTTAGGATTTGGGGGTCCATACCAAACTTCTACAACCGTCTGAGGTGAAAGAGGGACTGTTGGTATGTACAGACCACGTGAGATCCTAGGTGATGTTTATGCTGAGGAGCATAAAGCTGCTCACCCTCTCAACCCCAGATCTATTGATGTCAATAGGAATTAGCTTGTCTCCATTCCTCCTGTAGTCCACAACTAGCTCTTTTGTTTTTGTGACATTGAGGAAGAGGTTATTTTCTTGATACCACTGTGTTAGGGTGATGACTTCTCTGTAGTTGCCTCGTTATTATTTGAAATTAGGCCAGTCAATGTAGTGTCATCAATAAATTTAATTAGCAGATTGGAGATGTGGGTGGCATCACAGTCATGGGTATACAAAGAGTAAAGGAGACCAGTCAGAATTTTATCATTTGATAGAGTGCTGAAGTAGAATTAATAGTGGTATCATTCTTCACATTAACAATTTTTGTGTGAAATAACTATCAAGTCAAACCACCTACACAGTATTTCTTTAGTTCTTCAGCTGTTACAAAACCACTGCATTCGCAGCAGTTTCTTATCAAATATAAATACCCTCTAATTTACTTGTGGAGAGAGAATGAAGAAAAGCGCTGGTTACTTCAGTGCAAAATTCAAGCTGATGTACCGATAGACTGCTGTTCTATAGGAGGTGTGAAATACTGTAAGTTCCAGTATTACACCAATTATATTTAGATAGTACATATTTCAACTTTGGGAGACTTCTATTTGTAACTTGTATGGTGTGTTTCATGCAGAGCAATAATGTCAACACTGCAAAAGTATTTCATTGAGTGCAAGGTGGTTTTGGACATTGAAAGGCTATGAAAGTCTTTTTTTCCCACCAAGTAATGTCATAAATGTGTTCAGAAAACTTGCTTTGGTTACTATTTTCAGCAAAATGCCAAATGCATTTGTTTTGAAGTCATGTACCATATCATGTATGGTATTCCAATCAAAATACCATATTTTAATTAATACATTAAAGTAGTTTTGGATTCTTTCCGTCAGTATATCTCAAAATTTGTTGGTTATTATAGTTTTACAAAAAGTTGTTGGTTAACTCTGCATCTTTTGTAAGTGATATTTGTTAAGACCAGAAAGGGTGCTTCACTTGTGGTCTTCAGTTACAGCATTTTCAAACGAAAAGGTTGTGTATAGGAAAGGTCTGAAATGTGTCTAAGCAGCCCAGTTTGTTAGTACTACAAGTATCACTGAAATATCTCTTTCCATTCCCACAGTTACTTCTGTTTAAAATGTTGGAATTGATTATTTTGTTTTGCTTTGACTTCTGGACTTGAACATTTTAGTGCAAGCAGGTGTTTGTGATGGATATTACAGTGGGATGCTAATGGCCATTGCATAATTCAGTAATGTCCATAGCCAAGACCTTGAGTATTATTGAAGGTCTGTAGGGTTTCCCAAAATAGAGAATGTGCTCTTCAGTACTGAAGCAATGCTGGTAGAGTTGAGTTGGGGCTAGAGGACTATTGGCTAATTGACCAAGATCAAGGTCTTGGGATGATTATTGATGGGGTGGAGTGCTGTAAGGAGAGTCCTTTGTGAATGGCAGCCACCTGGAATTGGAATGATTCGGGTTGGAAAGTGGGGGATTCCGTGGGAAGTTCAATAATTATCAAGGCATTCGGTTAGGATATTCACCGTTGATTAGAGCCTGGAATAGAGGGAAATGGGTAGAATTTCAATAAAAGGGGCATAGAGAGAAAAATGTGGATAAACAATGAATGGGGCTTGTAGGATGGAAAGGTAAAATCTTCAACAATAATCAGGGCCTGTGTTGGAGGCATGAAGTACCCCTCACTACTGATCAGAGCTTAACTTCAGTGGAATGGGGCTCTGGATATGCAAAAAAAAATTACGAAGCAGGAGAAATATGACTTCAATTGTAAAGTGACATAACCAAAAATAATGGTTGTCCAATATGAAGAATGAAAGAAGGAAGGGGATTCTTCCTACACAAGTATAGAGGAACATGTGGTGGATGTTCACTATTGATTAAAGCTTAATCAGGTGGATGTGGAATGTTGAAAGGATAATTCCTGGAATGATGAAACATGCATCTTCAATGAATATGGAATGGAATGAATCTTCATCGTTGATAGGATCTGAGTTTGGGGACCAGAAGGAATCTTTGCTGAGGATCATATCTTAGAGGAAGGTGGGGAGTTTCAGTGATCTGGATCCAGAAAGGGGACCTTCACTGAGAATCAGGACCTGGAGAAGGTGAGATTTCTGTAAAATCTTCATGCAATATTGATTAGGGATGAAAAAGACAGAAAACATGATTGGAATGGATCATTGCCTGAAGGATCAGAACATCTGGTGGCCTTGGTCATGGTGTCAGAAGTGCTTGGAATAGTCAGAAGTCTGAGGATCTTGGAGAATTTTGCAATCAGTGAAGCCTTAAAGAGTTGAACTATTTGATAGTCTCATAGGGTTTTAGTTCCATAAAGCTGAATGTAAAATAGTGCTATGCTTTTTCTTCATGATTGCCAACCAGTAAGTGTACATGTACTTCTTCAGATATTATTTTCTCCCATGTCTGTATACCAACATACATATAAATTTATATGGGTGGATACAGGCCTTAAAGCATAGTGGTTGTCTGCATTGTAGCACCAATGTGGTGTATCGCTGGTTTAGTAATTATATTTTCCATTCCCAGTTGCATTTTTAGGCAATGGCAGCTGATAATTCTATCAAGGCATGAAGTTGAGTCTGCTTTGAAGGGAGGTTCTATATTCGTGCAAATATCATGAATCTGGAAAAATAGCACTGTAAGTGGAAAATGACATAACCAAAAAAATTGGATGTTGATACCTCTGTTTGTATAACACAGATCATGGGAAAGTACACTGTTGCTGCTGCAGGAGATAATGGATGAATGTTTAAAAGTGCAAGCAACTTGGCTTTACCTGGAACCAATTTTCAGTTCCCCTGACATCATGGCCCAGATGCCCGAAGAGGGAAGACGATTTACTACTGTAGATAAGACCTGGAAAGAACTTATGAAACAAGTTTTAATGGTAAATTAATATTTGAATGCTATTATTATTATCAGCAGCCAAGAAAATAATAATTAACTGCAGCTGAATTGAAGACACAGCCTATATTTATTGTTGGACCTCATGTGACCTATCCTATTGTTTGTTTTAAAGTAATTAATGGCAAAATCTCTGTATGCACACATTTATTATCCTAATTTGAATACTGCAATGTAGGCAGAGGAGCAGAGAGAGAGATGCCAAGTTATTTCCAATTAGCTTGTTCCACATTTTAACTGTACTGCGTTACATACATACTTCATACATTTACTCAAATTAAGCTACTTTCCTTCTTTGCAAATAAAGGATAGATTAATGTACGCACAATATTTACACATTTAATCTGTTCACAGGTTTTCCGAGTTACAGTACTTTGAAGGAAATTGTGTTACTGACTTTGTATCTACTTCTTGAACTGAGAAAAATGAATCATGAATCAATTCAGAAGGACACTGTATTTTCTCTTCAGTAGTTTCCACAGGATCAACTGAAGGACATTAATAATTGCATAATTTCAAGATATTCCTTTTTCCCTCCTACAGGATTTATGATTTTTTTTTCCACAAAATATCTCATTGTTAGCAAACTTCAACTATCATTCCAACATTTTATTTCCAAATGTCAACATCGCCAGGAAGTATTTACACACAAATTCCAATGAGTCTTTCAAATTGTTTCCCTCTATAGCTTGAGTCATAATTTCAATTCTGTCTTAATTGTATCTCTTCCACTCTCCATTCAGGATTTAACTATGATAAACCCAGCTGTGTTCTAAGTACCCTAGTACCCAGGACTATTATGAAATATGGTGCTGTTTTGAGTTTTAACAAAAAGTTTGCTAATCAATGTCTCATAATTAAACTTGATAAACCTATTTCTTAAGTTATTCTGACCATTCTCTCCAGTATTTAGTTGTACTATTTGATGCTGAGGAAATAATTATATGCTTAATATTTTCATAAAGTGCTTAAATAGTAATGTGCAAATTTGAAGACTATTAATTCTTCAATGTTTTCAGATTTCCCTGCCTTCATAATTGCTTCTACTTTTCTTTTGGCTGATTACAATTGATTTACAGTATATCTACTTTTAGCCCAATGTAATCAATATCTTTCTTGTTTCTTTTGAATCAGTATTGTGTTTGTGAGTCTACCTGAACATTTCTTATAACATTCAAAGATTTGAATATCTATTAGTATATCATTGTGATTATATAAATAGCAGCTTATTCTGTTTAAAACCTAATTCATGGTAACATAAAATGCCTTTGTGAAGACTTCATGTCTATAGGTTACTTACTGTACACATTTTCCATTACACGTCCAAAGTTGCTTCTTATTCACTTTCAACTGAATGTTTATGACACATCTAGCTTGCTAAAAACTTTGCTGTCTCTGAACTACAATAAATTATGTCAAGCAGGAATTAGCTACCAATTTTTATCAACTCTTTAGTTCATGGTTACTTTAATAATCATATGGTTAGCTACTTTAGGTTTTACTACAAAAATTATTGTTCAGTCCTCAGGCTTGCCCTGAATCGGGCCCCACTCTATTCTAACTGCTCTGTGGTATGGTAATGTAGCAATTACTGTAATGCTATTACAGTTCCAGTGACCTGAGTTCAATTCCATCATTAGTTGTAAGGAGTTTGTGCGTTCTCATCATGACTGTGTCTGCTTTCTCTGGAGGCTTCAGTTTCCTCCCACATCAAAGACACAATTACATGGATGTAATTGGGCTGTGTGGGTTCATTGGGCCAGAAGGGCCTTTTATTGACTGTATGTCTAAATAAATATTTATTCTTACACAGTACTGAGGGATCTGCTGAAATGTCAGTGCCCGTGTTAAGTAAATTCAGTACCGTTTAATTGTACATTTGTCTAGATGTTAGCATACGGGCATTTGGAAATGCAGGAATTGATTGGAGATAGTCAGCATGGCTGTTTTTGTGGGAGACTGTGCCTCCTGATTTTAATGAGTTTTTTGAGGAATTAACCAAGTACTGTAAGTCAATAAGGTCAGAGTGTTAGATGTAGTGGACTTCACTGAGGCCTTTGATAGCCTTTTGCATTGTGAGCTGCTATGGAAATTTAGATTGTATAGAATGAAGGGAGATACACAATTGACTTGATAGTAGAATACAGAGGGTGATGGTGGAAGGTTGTTTTTTGGACTGGGGCCTCGCTGCTAGTGGGATCCATGTTAGGCCCATTAATATTTGTCATTTATATCAATGATTTGGAATAGAATGTACAAGGCATGGTTAGTAAGTTTGCAGATAACATCAAATTAGATGGTGCTGTAAACAGAAAAAAAATGGTTACCAGGATTCATAACGGGGATCTTGATCAGCTGAGTAAGTGGGCTGAGAAATGGTAAATTGATTTTAATTTGGATTAGTGCGAAGTGTTATAATTTGGGAAGACAAATGAGAGTAGGACTTCCTCAGTGAATGCTAGGGCCTTGAGGAGTGTTGTAGAACAGAGTGTCCTAGGATTGCACAAGTATATGGTTCCTTGAAAGTGGCATCACAATAAACGGGGTGGTGACAGGAATCTTGGCATGGGCCAATTCTGTATTGTATCAATCCAACTCCATACATTGCTGTGCTTTTCATTATTGCTCTAGGCAATGTAAGTACTGTTCAGCCCAATTCCCTGTTGTTTAACTGAGCTTCATCTCTAATTTCTTTTGATGAATCATCAGCTTGAAAACTTTTCTTCAATGAAGAAATAACATTACAGGGATAATTTTGGTTGACTAACTTGATTTCAGACTTGCAAATTAAGGATATATGCTATTTCTGTTAGAAGATGGTTTTGTTGTGTTCCTGTGAAGCTTTGTTTTGGGCAGACACACTTGCCATCAATTTTCCTCTATTGTTCAAAATATAATTTTCATTCATTCTGTGTATGAACTGAAATGTTCAAACATCTTCTTTTCCAATATTTTTATTAAATTTCATATACTGTACACAAATACAGAATTCATAAGGATACTTATTATAAATCAAGATAAAATAGCACAAAATGCACTATATATAAATCACTCGGATACAATCACAGTATCCCATATTCATGATCAATCAAATAAAATAAATTGAATTATTAAATACAATAATATGGTTAATTATATTATAAAAAAATCTACACCCATTACCAAGACAAAGCTGGTCGGTAAAAAAAAACAAGAGGAAAATAAAAGAGTACTTTTTACCATAGAGTGTTTTATAATAATGGCCCAGATCTATATTTTAATAACAATAACAATTCAAAGATTTTTAAAATAGTTCACAAAGGGTCCCCATAGCATTTGAAAATCATGGTTAGAATCAGAAATCAAACAATGAATCTTCTCTAAATTTAAACGTGACATAGCATCGCATAACCATTGAACATGTGTGTGGGGGGGGGGCAACCTCCTTCCATTTAAGCAAGGTCACCCTCCGAGCCATAAGAGAAATAAAACCCAGTACCTGCAAATGAGAAGGCTTCAAAATTATAGTTCTTTCCTCAACAATACCAAATAAGGCAGTCAAAGGATTGGGCTTAAAATTAACTTTAAAAAGTACAGAAAAAGTTTGGAATACATCTTTCCAATATTTTTCAAGGCTCGAACATGACCAAAACTTATGAATTAATGAAGTCTCTCCATTATTACATCTGTCACAATAAGGATTTCTATCTGCAAAAAAACGAGAGAGCTTGTCTTTAGACATATGAGCCCTATGTACCACTTTAAGTTGTAGGAGGGAATGACGAGCACATAATGACGAAGAGTTAACCATTTTTAAAATAGCCCTCTGGGTCACATCAGATAATAAAGTCTGTAAATCCTTTCCCCAATCTTTTTCTTTGAATAGATCTTCATAATTCTTAGTGATTGTTATACCCAAATACGTAAATTGTTTTCTTACAATTTTAAAAGCAAGGTTAATATCGGTTGGTATCAAATTGTTTAAAGGAAACAATTCACTCTTACATAAATTCAATTTATATCGCAAAAACTGACTAAAATTAGTCAGTAAAAGAAACATAGAGGGTAAAGAAGTTGTAACATTAGATATAAAAAGCAATAGGCCATCAGCATAAAGCAAGACTTTATGAATAGTACCTTTCCTTAAGATACCGTTGATATCTTTAAACTCTCGAAGGGCAATTACTAAAGGTTCTAATACCAAATCAAAAAGCAAAGGGCTCAACGGACATTCTTGTCTGGTTCCACGTTGGAGTTTAATTGGTTTAGAATTCTGAAAGTTAGTAAGGACCCGAGCAGAGGGAGATAAGTAAAGTAATTTAATCCAATGAATAAAATTGGGCCCAAAATTAAATTTTTCTAAGGTTTTAAATAGGTAATTCTATTCAACTCGGTCAAAAGCCTTCTCCACATCCAGAGAAATCACACATTCCGATCCTTCTCCACATCCAGAGAAATCACACATTCCGATATTTCTTTGGATGGAGAATGCATAACATTTAACAGTCGCCCCATATTAAAATGGGAATATTAATGTTTATTAAATCCTGTCTGATGATCAGATATTATAGAAGGTATAATATTTTCGAGTCTACGGGCCAAAACTTTAGATAGGATCTTAGCATCAACATTGAGTAAAGAGATTGGTGTATATGAAGAGCATTCAGTGGGACTCTTATTCTTTTTAAGAATAAGTGAAATGGAAGCTTCATAAAAAGACTGTGGCAACCTACCCACCTTGAAGGAATCAGTAAGGGTAGAACATAAATAAGGTATAAGCAATGAAGAAAAAGCCTTATAAAATTCTCCAGGGAATCCGTCAGGTCCTGGATATTTCCCAGAATGCAATGAATATATAGCCTCAGTGATTTCCTCCTGAGAAATAGGTTGATCCAACCGCTTTTGATTAATTGTTCATTGCAGTATTATCTTTAACAAAATCAGAACTATACAGTTTAGAATAAAATTCTCTACAAGGGTCATTTATTTGAAAATGGTCAGCTGTCATATCACCATTGATTTTGCGAAATTCTTTAATTTGCCGTTCAGCTAGAAAGGTCTTCAATTGATTAGCCAATAGGTTACCAGTTTCTTCTCCATGTATATAGCATCGGCTTCTATCTTTTACAAGTTGGCTTTCAATTGGATATGTTATAAGAAGATCATATTTAGTTTTATCTTCAATACGTCTTTTGTATAGTTCAGGGTCTGATACCAAAGTGTATTTCTGGTCTAATTGTTTTTATTGATTAACTAAATCAGTTCTCTCATTATTAGCTTTTTTCTTAACATATGCAGTATAGGAGATAATTTGACCTCTAACATATGCCTTAAGAGCATCCCAAATGATAAGACTAGAAGTCTCTTCCAACGCATTTTCTTCAAAAAAAAGAGTAAGTTGATTCTCCAGAAATTTTAGGAGGTCAGATAACAAAGTTAAATTAAAACACCAGGATCTGTTCATATGAGTGAAACCAGGAAGGTTTAAAAATAGAAATACAGAAGAATGGTTGGATACAGCTATTTCTTTATATTCAATGGATCAAACTAATGGAATCATTTGACGATCAATAACAAGTTAATCAATCCTGGTATAGGAATGATGGACATGAGAAAATAATGAATACTCCCTATCTGCTGGGTGAAAAAAATGGTAGATGTGAACAATATCACATTTTGTTAGAAAGGATTGAATAAATAAAGCTGATTTATTAGGTGTGGCTAATTTAAGAGAAGAACGATCTAATACTGGGTCTAGACAACAATTAAAATCTCCTCCCATCACTAAAAAATAAAGACTCAAATCTGGCAGGAATGAAAAAAAAATGCTCAAAAAATCCTGGGTCATCCATATTAGCAAATACAATCAATTTATTATCTAGTTTCCCTGACACTATGACAAATCGCCCTTTAGGCTCAGAGACAACTTCATGTTGAACAAAAGATATTGTATTGTCTATAAAAACTGAGGCCTCTCGAGATTTTCTCTGAATGAAGAATGAAATTATAGACCCCTCCACCGATTAAAAAGGCGTGCGTTGTCACAACTATGTACATGCGTTTCTTGTAGAAAAATAATGGGGGCCTTAACTTATTAATATAAGCAAAAATCTTACTCCTTTTCACACGATGATTTAACCCTTTCACATTAAAACTAAGTAAATTAATATTTCGATCTATTTTAAATACTAATTAACAGAAGAGTCAAAAGATCTGACCATAAATCATTCAAACCAGAGAATGAACCATAAAATAAGGTACTCAAACAGAAAATTTGGATGGTAGCCCAACCCAGCTTACAGAGAAAAAAGAAAAAAGAGACCCCATCCCCCTCCCCCTCCCAAAGCCAAAAGGCTGGCCAAAAGACAGTCGGCATACTAAACCCTAAAGACAACCCTCCCAAAAAAATTCAGCTGGCAAAACTCCAATCATTCAAGGTTATTATATTCCTACCAAGACAAAACAGACAAAGAAAATCTTAGATCAGAAATCCAAAACATAAAACATAAATTTAACAATTTCAAAAAAAATATATATAGAAACCTCAAAAAAGTAGTAGAAAATATCAAAAAACAAGTTATATAAACAATCAAAACATAAGTTTATTAAAACCTTATTCTATCCAACATTAAAAAGGTAATTGCTCTTGTAAGAAATATAACACAATTAATCTTCTGCTTTCAAAAACTTCTGTGTGTGTTCAACCGATCCCAGCCATTTTTGCACACCATTTTTCAGAACAATTCTAAGACATGCAGGGAAGCGAAGGGAGGGCTTAAACCTTTTATTATAAAGCAGTGACATGACCTCTTTGTACTTAGCATGTTCAGCCATAACCTTTGGCGTATAATCTTCCACGAATCAGATCATCTTCCCGTTGTAATCGATCATTCCTATTGGACGGGTATGACGGATTAAAAGCTCCTTGGTATGAAATTCATGAAAACATAAAATAACCGACCTAGGTCACTCTCCCGACTTTGGTTTGGGGGCCAGCGACTGATGAGTGCAGTCCAACTTAGGCACAGGCGGCAATAAATCAGGGAATAGCTGCTTCAAAAAGCTTGCAAAGAACTCCGTGAGGTGGGCACCTTCAATTGATTCTTCAAGACCCAAAATACGTAGATTGTTCCTTCTGTTTCTGCTTTCCAGGCTGGTAATCTTCTTTGTTCATTTTTCCTTAGATAATGATAATTTTTTGCAGCGCTTACTCGTGTCTTCTAAGTCCGCTTCCAGAATCGACAAAGTTTCTTTATTCTCCTTAGTTTAAGTAAGTCCTTAGATCTCTAGTGCTTTTAAAATGGTACAGTTTCTGCTGGAGAACAGTGCACTATGTTGTTAATTCTCCAATACCTTTTTAACTAATTACTGCTCTTTTTCAAAATGCTGTGTTTGTCATGAACTAATTCTTGCACAGTCATAGTCACAAGATTATCTACATTCGGATTATAAAATGAAAACATGGAAACAACTGAGGAAGAATTTCAAGATCTCAATAAACAACTACAGGCTTTGATTCAAAAAAAGGAAAACTTGGAAATAGCAGATAGACTTGGAAAACAACAACTCTAAATGTTAAACATTCGATAATGAATATTCTCAAGCAAGAAGCTTTTAGTTTTACAAATGATTCAAATGAAATTAATGTAATTTGTGGCAATGCAATTATTTGGAAACCACGTGACAAAATTTGAGAAGGAAAACAATCTGCGGCATTGCTATTTAATGAGCACATAAAGCATTTGCAAGCAGGATTATAATTAATTACACACCGTGTGGAGGGCAGTAATACGCCTAGATGTGTCTAAACTAGCAGAATAATAATAATAATAATAATAATAATAATTATTATTTGCTGGACTGTTCTCTTCCCTTCCTTTCACCTTCCTCCCGGAGCCCTACCTGAAGCCTTGCCTTGCCTCGCCTCGCCTCACCTCACCCCTACCCCAGCCCCGCTGTCAAGTTCAACTGCCGGAGCAAGATAAGGAACTGTCTATCGTTGTTTTGAACTGTCTCTGTTTCCACGCCTTTGCTAGGTAGGTCTGGCCGTTTGCCGCTACCTAGTGTTGGGAACTGTCTCTCTGAGTCCACGCCCTTGCTAGGTAGGTCCGACTGTTTGCCGCTACCTAGTGTTGGGAACTGTTTCTCTGTGTCCATGCCTTCACTAGGTAGGTCCGACCGTTTGCCGCTACCTAGTGTTGGGAACTGTCTCGTCGTGTTCAGCATTCTGTGTATGAGTCCCGGCCCTCCATCCTGTTCCCAAGGAGGGGTCCTGGCTCTATGTCCTGTTCCTAAGGAGGGGTCCCGGCTCTGTGTTCCATGTCCCTGCATTCCTGTCTCTCCTTCGACCAAGGCTCCGCATTCCTGTCTCTCCCTCGACCAAGTCAAGGCTTTCAGCTTTGTGTTCAGAGGTTCCTGTTTCCCAAGACCACATCATGTCTTCGCCTAGTTCCGAAGTCCGCACCCGAGTCAAGACCCAGGTTCTGGGTCCGCGTCCAGTCTCTGGCTCAGAGTCTGAACCCAAGCCTTGTCATGTCCTCGCCTCGAGGAACCCAAGCCTCATCATGTCCTCACCTCGAGGAACCCACGCCTCGTCATGTCCTCACCTCGAGGAACCCAAGCCTCATCATGTCCTCACCTCGAGGAACCCAAGCCACGTCCAATCTTGTAGCCACATCATGACCTCGCCTAGATCCATGGTCCGAGCCCGAGTCAAGACCCAGGTTTCGGGTCCTTGTCCAGTCTCTGGCTCGGAGACCTTGTCCAGGTTCCAAGTTCCTAGTTCTTCGTCCAGGTCCCACTTTCCTAGTCAAGTCCTAGCCCAAGACTGTGTTTTTGTCCCATCTCCTATTCTGCATACAGTCCTGTCCCTACTCTAGTCCAGTTCCTGGTACTCAGGGTCTGTGTCTTGCATTTGGGTCCACTCTCAGCGCCGGCCCCACTATGACAGAAATATA
Organism: Mobula hypostoma; assembly: GCF_963921235.1. Classification (NCBI taxonomy): domain Eukaryota; kingdom Metazoa; phylum Chordata; class Chondrichthyes; order Myliobatiformes; family Myliobatidae; genus Mobula; species Mobula hypostoma. Next base: position 147,904,574 of record NC_086102.1, read on the forward strand.
GTGGAGTGGTTCTAGACTTGCAGACTCTCATTTGATGTCATTAATTTTTGAGTTTCACCCAGGAATAAATGCCAGCACACATTCTTTGTGGGAATGCTACTTGATGTAAGATTCACTCAGCCTTAAAGGATTTGCAGTTTTAAGTTGATAACTACCCTTGCTGCCCTTTCAGCTGCCATGTTTAACATGGGTAGCATGGTGGGTTGAATGAATACCAAATTTTCTCAAAAGCAAAAGTTAAAACTTGTGAAATAAACCATATACAATAAACTCACTGGCTGTTTCGAAGACTAGATATGTATCACCTGTGATTTCTACTACTGTTGATGCACAGTGAAGTTAGTTCTTCTATGTTGTGGTCTATATAATGACACTAAACAAAGTTTCTGTATGTGATCTTCAAGAACATAATTCTGGTATGCCTGGAGTGAAGTTCCTCAATATCTTGTCTCATATCAGTGTGGATAGTAACTTGATGGTCCAAAATCAAACATCTTTCATTGACTAAAGCTGAAATTGCCTGTAGAACAATGGCTGTAAATTTAGTTGAAGGCAATGATCACTGCCTAACTGTTGAAAGGGTACTGTATTCTAAGGGCAATTCCTGTTGCTTTGGCTGAAAAACCTTAAGCAATGAATGCAACACAAAATACCATTTGTGTATATTGAGAAAGCAGCTATAATAAGTAAAATGTTGTCTCTTCAGGATACACATGTTCTGGCAGTGGTATCCATAGATAAAATGTTAGAAAAACTGAAAAAATCAAACGGCCTGCTGGAGTTGATTCTAAAAGGACTCAATAACTACTTGGAAAAGAAGCGCCTTTTTTTCCCGCGATTTTTCTTCTTATCTAATGATGAGTTGCTGGAGATCCTTTCGGAAACCAAAGATCCTACCAGGTATGATTTAACTTGGTATACAGTCTGTCTAATACTTTGTGTGGTGCTGCTATGAGTTTTTGAAAGTAACTTGTGTATAAGCACTGAAATAAGTTCAACATTCCTATCAAGGTCTTTTAAATGGAAGCTGTTTATGGGATTGAGATTGCTGGTTAAGAATTGCTGATGAACTGATGAAAAACAAATTGTATTGTACTTTTTTTTAAAAGAAGTGTATGATATAAACACATAGATTAATATAATGGAGTTTTATGGCAAAGAATTGTACAATATTAAACCACTGTTCAGACGAAAAAAAAGGAACTGGATTTGGGTCCATAATGGAATTAAACAATCAACTGAAGGAACATATTGGGTTGAGCAACATCATGGTGACTTGCATCATTCTTATATACTAACAGTATACACAAACTTTGTAGATGCTGCTTTACTTGATGATTTCTTCCAGCAGATTGTGCCTCTGGGTCTCAGTATCTGCAGTCTCCTTTGCCTACACAACTGAATCAGTTTTCTTGTGCTTTGTTGATCAGGAATTTGGTAATCGGATCAGAAGTTTTGTGATTCAGAGAAGACAATGGAGGTGGACAATTGAGAAGAGGTTGGGAGATTGGGAGTAGCAGAGATTAGGGAGCTGATGGGAATGAAAGAAATATTATAACCCAACTTGGTGTATTTTGGAGCTTGGTGAATGGGATGAGTGGCAGAGATGTACTTGACTCCTTTAGGCTCCAGATTCAGCTGTTATTTACCACTTTGATTACTTACGAACCCTAACTATTGGCTGTCTCAGGCCAAGCCATTAAGATACATGAGTCAGCCTCAAGCATACATTAACACCCTTTTGCAAATTCTAAGAACCAAGTCTCACTTAAACTATGAACAAAGTAGCCTATTTTATTCTGCCATCACACCATCTAGGATTATCACCATCACACTTCTGCCTTGGAAATTTTGCCTATTAAAATGAAGACTTAGTAGATCAGATTTCTCCCAGAAAAATGGTATTGGGGGTGAGCTTTATGATCTTGCAGTTCATAAATGCATTTGTTCAACTGTTCCATTGAGGTTATAAAAAAGATGCTGCTTAATTATCTCAAAAAAAAGTAAATGAAATTATGGAATGTATGTATGGTAGCCAGGGCATCAAAGGAAGAAGGCAGGGAGTGGGGATGACTGGAAGAATTGGATCAGCCCATGATTGAATGGCAGAGTAGACTCGATGGGCCGAATGGCCTGCTTCTGCTCCTGTATCTTATGGTCTTATGGTATTTGAAAGGATATTGTTGAAGTTGTAAAACTTTGCACTTTTACAGAGTACAGCCTCATTTGAAGAAGTGCTTTGAGGGTATTGCAAAAGTTCAGTTTACTGATATCTTGGAAATAACACACATGAAGAGCAGTGAAGATGAAGTGGTGGAACTTGTTGACGTAATTTCTACAGCAAAAGCTAGAGGTCAAGTGGAAAAATGGCTTCTAGAACTTGAGTCAGCCATGACAAGATCCATTCACAAGGTAATTTATTGCTATTTTATGATTAGATATCAAATATATTGGCAATATTTTTATTCTGTAACTTGATGAACAGAAAATAATTAAAATGGCATTTTATTTATATGTGTGGTAAATGTGCTCGGAATAAGTAATATATCATACTCCATGTTCATCCCAAGGCAGATGGTGCAGTTTAATTACCAAACTGTCTCCATCGTTTTTACTGAGTTTTATTATCCAGCCATCGGAAATCAGTGCTGAAATGTTTGGTAGGAAATGACTGTATCTGGGGAGCTGCTAAAGTAATCCTTTGTGACTGATAGTGAAAAATGTGATAGGAAACAGGAAATTATTGACTGCTAATACTTGTGCTCCTTTTATTTATTGGCTTCATATTTTGTATTTTAATTTTTTTAAACTGAGGATATAAAGTAAATGCTGGCTCTCAGAACATTCTTACTTCTCCACCCCAACTTGCATGCTTGTAACCTCGTATCCTCCTTGGGCTTAAAAGAAGTTTAAACTCAACTTTGTGTGGAAAATGATTCAGCAATTTAGAATGTTTGGTCTAAATTTTGGCCCTCAATGCAATCATATAACCATATAACAATTACAGCGCGGAAACAGGCCATCTCGGCCTTTCTAGTCCGTGCCGAAAGCTTACTGTCACCTAGTCCCACCGACCTGCACACAGCCCATAACCCTCCATTCCTTTCCTGTCCATATATCTATCCAATTTTACCTTAAATGACAATATCCAACCTGCCTCTACTATTTCTGCTGGAAGGTCATTTTATGTCTCTAAAATAAAGGTAATAAGGTCTTGCAAATTACCTGGATAAACCCTTCATAATTTTGTTAAATTGGATTGCTTTACAGTTAATACAAGATTAAGAAGAATGTACTAATTTAGTCATAGAATTTCTCATTATCTTGAACAACTGTTAATTTAATTACTGAACAAAAGCTCTATCTAACCTAACCTGTGTCTTGCATAATCATCTATACTTCTATCAAGTTGCCCCTCAGCCTTTGACACTCCAGAGAAAACAATCCTGGTTTGTCCAACCTCCTCTTATTCTGAATACTTTACTCTCCTGGCAACATCTTGGTGAACCTCTTCTGTACCCTCTCCAAAACCTTCACACCCTTCCTGTAATCCACTGATCAGAACTGTACAAGAAAGGGCAACCATGGTATAACCGATGTTCTATACACCTGCAATAAACCTCCCATCATATTTACTCAACACTTTGATCAGTGTAGACAAGTGTGCAGTATGTTTTCTTTACCACCATATCAACTGGTGTTGACATTTTCAGAAAGACATAAACTCTCATCCCTAAATCGTTATGTACAAATTCTGCTCTGAATTAAGCTCATGATAAGTCCATTAATGAATTTTAAACTTGTAAAAGTAGATTTTACAGCTTTTGCTTTATGGCTAATACCAAGGTTATTGGTCAAGCGATCGAAGCTTATCCAAATACTCCACGCATGGATTGGGTGAGAAACTGGCCTGGTCAGACAGTACTGTGCGTCTCGCAGTTGTTTTGGACACAAGAGGTTCAACATTCTATTAAAGCAGGCCAACAGGTAAGTGCAATAATTGTTTTTAAACAGAATGACTTTATACAAAAGTTGCATTTACAAATCCATATGTATTCCATATTTAAGTAAAGAGTCAGAAATATAGATTTTTTAAATGTCACTTTTTAACTTGTTTAACTTGTTTAACTTGTAGTAGAATAAATTTGCAAATAATTCATATAATTTAGTTCTGTTAACCCCAGTAGAAAACTTGCAGCAATGTAAAACGAATTAATTTTTATAATTATAATCATTGTGTCTTTGTTATGCTCTTCAGCCAATTGGTTTAATTTCTTAAAATATTTTCAATATAAAAAGTAACGTTTTTAAATGAAAAGATGGGCAATGTTAAAAAGGTATAATTAGAAATTTTGCTGATTCATAATCATTAGAAAAAATTTCAAGATCTAGTGGATTCAGTATGACTGACTACATACAGTTAAATAATCTATCACATTTGCTTCAAAGGCTCTTGAGATTTATCTGGATCAGAATAATAAGCAAATTGATGATATTGTGACCTTGGTCCGGGGAAAACTATCCAAGCAGAATCGTACTACTCTTGGTGCTTTAGTTGTGTTGGATGTACATGCCAGAGATGTCTTGGCAGTTCTGGTAAAGAAAAAAATCAATAATGAAAATGATTTTGAATGGTTGAGCCAGCTAAGGTACTATTGGGAGGTGAGTGAATACTTATAATGCTCTGTGTTGGTTAAAATATCCAACAGAGCATTTTTATTTAGATTAATTTATAATATTAGTCCCCTCATCAAAGTAGAAAGTAAAATTTATTATCAGAGTACATACATGACACCACATTCTTTTTCTGCAGCCATATTTAGCAAATCTATAGAACATTAACTGTAAACAGGATCAATGAACAGCAAACTGCAAATGCAGATATAAATAAATAGCATTAAATAACGAGCATGAAATAACAAGATAAGAGTCCTTAAATGAGTGTAGTTATCCCTTTTTGTTCAAGAGCCTGATGGTTGAGGGGTAGTAACTGTTCTTAATACACCTAATGGTGTATAAATTATGTTATGTCTGTGGCTAAAAAAAAAATTTCTAGTTTAGGTAAAAAGTTGGTTTGTTATATATGTAGAAATAATGCAGAAGATATTCGGAAAGAGCTTTGCTGTCTTGAAGTTTTTGAAACTTTGGAACTGAATATTCTGATTTCACTATTGAAGACTGGCATAACAAATGATGAATGGATTTTCATGAAGCACTGGCACAAGAACGGTCGAGACTAGGAGCTGTATATATGTAGATAGAAGGGGCTGTCTCTCCTTAAACAGTGCTGAGACAATGTTCTATTGGGCCACATAACTTGGGAAGTAGTGAGGATTTTGAAATAAAGAGTTGGGTAAGGGATTTAAATTGTAAAGATGAGGTACATCAAAGTAGAAGCAAGAGAGAAAGGTTTCAATACAGGAAATTATAGATTGTGGGAAGGGATGAAAAGCACAAGGGAAGAATAAATGAGGTAAAAAGAAATGAATAAATGTACAAGACTAAATGTTCTGTTCCTGAATATATGTAGCATTCATATCAACAGAATCAGAATCCTATTTATTATCACTGCCTTGAAACTGTGCCATAAAATTTATTGCTTTATGGTGGCAGTACAGTGCAAGCATAAAACGTTACTATAAATAACAATAAGTAGTACAGTAAAAAAGGAATACGGGGTAGTGTTCTCGGGTTTCATGGACCATTCAGAAATCTGATGACAATGGGGAGCAAGTTGCTCCTGAATCACTGAATGTGAGACTTCGGGTTCCTGTACCTGCACGAATGAACTGAGACTGCACATATACTATATTATCTTTCAAATATGATCTGACAGCCATTACAAAGATATGATTGTTGGAATGGCCTACACTTACTCCTGTTTAGTATTTTTGCAATTTAAAATATGGATTTAAAAAATGAGAAATATTTGGTTCTAAAAGGGATCAAATTAATTGTAAATAGGGATCAAATTGCTTGAATTAATTGTAAATAGAAAAAACATCAGAATCTGCTAGGTACATCAACCAATTTGTTACATTACCTTGACACTAAGGTTTAATTAAGCATATGTTGCCAGGGTTGGGCATATATACTGTTTCCCACCAAAACTATAACTGGGAACTCCAAAGGAATTTTTAGTAGGTTTCTATAGGAAAATTTGTAACAGTTTCAATACTTTATTTCAGGGGTCCCCAACCTTTTGCGTACCGTGGACCAGTTTAATATTGACGATATTCTTGCGGACCGGCCGATGGGGGGGGGGGGTGGGCGTGGTGGTGTTCAAGTTCAACAGTGCGTGACAGGGAATGAGGAAAGGTGCAGCTGACTCATATTGTTTCATATTGCCAAATCATATAACTTCCTTTCGGCCCGGTACTGGTCTGTGGCCTGGTGGTTGGGAACCACTGCTTTATTTACATTTCTTCTGCAAATAAATACATAAATAAGCAGTAAATAATATCTTCAAGGAAGGACAAAAATATTTCATGCTTTGCATTGTCAAATTCTGTTGTCAATGGGGAAAGACATGATGATTATCTATCCATAATTTGCTGGAGGAGAGAATCTAAAGTTATCTATAGATAGAGACACCCCAATTTTATCTTGGCTTTTACCTATATTATGTAGCAGTTTTCTAAGATGGCAAAACAGCTCCTGCAGTGTTTGAAATAAGACTTCTGAAAACCAGCTTCACAGGACAAGCAACCCCGTATCTCCTTGATCAACCAGACTGAGCATTGAAGTATTAGCAATGCAAAGAATGAAATATACATAACTGACTGTGGCCAATTGATTTTCTTCAACTTTTTTAATGCCATAAATGCTAAAAAGCTGGGTAAGGATATGAAAGCAAAGAATATGTAAATCTTTGGAGAAATCATGCGGGGTGGGATCTGCTGAATTGCATGTATAGAACAATGTATAGAGTCAATGGAGTAATTAGCCTCTCCCTGTAATGTAATCATTCCCTACTTCACTGAGTACTTTGTTCAAAGGTCTAACACTGTAAAACTAAGTCATGCACGAGATCCATAAAGTAAGATGGGTGCAAAGGTAGTGAGTAAGTTTGATGGGGGAGGTAGAATGATAGATTACAGAATGATTGCAGGAATGAAAGGGTTACTGTATGAGGAACGTCTGGCAGCTCTTTGCTATCTTCCCTGAAGTTCAGGAGAATGAGAGGGGATCTCATTGAAACATTCCGGATGTTAAAAGGCCTGAACAGATTAGATATGGCAGTTATTTCCTGTGGTAGGGGAGTCTAGGACAAGGGGGCACGACTTCAGGATTGTCCTTTTAGAACAGAGATGCGGAGAAATTACTTTAGTCAGAGGGTGGTAAGTCTGTGGAATTTGTTGCCACGAGCAGCTGTGGAGGCCAAGTCATTGGGTGCATTTAAGGCAGAGATAGATAGGTTCTTGATTAGCCAGGGCATCAAAGGGTATGCGGAGAAAGCAAGGGAGTGGGAATGATTGGAAGAATTGGATCAGCCCATGACTGAATGGCAGAACAGACTCGATGGGCCAAATGGCCTACTTCTGCTGCTATATCTTATGGTCTTATTAGGGTGGATTGGGGTGATTACTCAGGTAATGAATTGGTGGTGAATTAGTTGCAATGCTGTTAGGGTTGAGAAAGGAACAAGAAGTCAGTGGAGGTTTCAGGCAATGGTAAAGCTTTGGATGTGCCTCAAGGAGGGATATCTTCGGTCTCTCAATGCTGCAGTCAGAGGTTCCCACCCACTTTAGAAGGGCAACAACCATATTTTTGCCTAAGAAGAGCAGGGTGAGCTGCCTCAATGCTTCACCCAGTTGCACTCATATCTATTTGTGATGAAGTAAACTGCTTTGAGAAGTTGGTCATGGCCAGAATCAACTCCTGCCTAAGCAAGGACCTGGACCTGCTGCACTTTGCCTATCATCACAGTATGTCTAGAGTGGATTCAGTCTCACTAGCTCTCCACTTGACTTGGATCACCTGGGCAAGAGCAATACCTACAGTAGGTGCTGTTTGTTGATCACAGCTCAGCGTTCAACACCATCATTCCCTCAGTACTAATCAAACAGTTCCAAAAATCTGTGCCTCGGTACCTTCCTCTGCAGCTGGGTCCTTGACGTTTACATTGGGAGACCATAATCAGTGCGGATCAGAAGTAACATCTCCTCCTGGTTGATGATCAGCACTGATGCATACAGGAGTGAGACAGATCGTCTGGTTGAATGGTGTCATTACAACGGGCTTGCGCTCAGCATCAGTAAGACTAGGGAATTAATTGTGGATACACTCTGTGGCCACTTTACCTGGTCTCTCCTATACCTATTAAAGTGAATGTATGTTAGTAGTCTTCAGTTGCTGTAGCACATCTACTTCAAGGTTTGCAGTGTTATGCACTCATATATGGTCTTATGCACACCATCGTTGTAACGCATCATTATTTGTGTTATTGCCGCCTTCCTGTCAGCCTGAACCAGTCTGACCATTCTCCTCTGACCGCTTGCATTAACAAAGCATTTTCATCCACAGAACTGCCATTCACTAGATGTTTTGTTTTCCCACCATTGTTTGTAATCTCTAGAGACTGTTGTTGTGCAAGAAAAGCCCAGGAGATCTGGAGTTTCTGAGTTCAAGTTCGTTGTCTTCTGGCTGTTCATGTATACAACCAAATGAAACAATGTTCCGTTGGACCACAGTGAACCTACACAACATATTAACACAGAGCATATAAACTAAAATATTAATAGATGTAATTCAAATGCATTTAGTTAAGTGCAGCACAGGTAAACAGTGAACAGTACAGTAAGGATCAGAATCTGGTTTATTATCACCAGCATGTGTCATAAAATTTGTTAACTTAGCAGCAGCAGCAGCAGTACAATGCAATACATAATAATATAGAAAAAAAGTAAATCAATTGCAGTAAACATGGACCAAAGAGCTAAATACCAGAGGTGAGGTGAGAGTGATAGCCCTCGACATCAAGGCAGCATTTGACCGAGTATAGCATCGAGGTGCCTGAGCTAAAATGGAGTCATTGGGAATTGGGGGAAAACCCTCCACTGGTTGGAATCATGCCTGACACAAAGGAAGATGGTTGTGGTGGTTGGAGGTCAATCACCTTATCCTCAGAACATCGTCAGGGAAGTGTCCTTGGGCCAACCATCTTCAGCTGCTTCATCAATGACCTTCCTTTCATCATAAGGTCAGAAGTGGGGACATTCACAGATGACTAAACAATGTTCTGCATCATTCGTGACTCCTCAGATAATGAAGCAGTTCATACCCAAATGCAGCAGGACCTGGACGATATCCAGGCTTGGGCTGACAAGTAACATTCAAGCCATGCAAGTGCCAGGCAATGACCATTTCAACAAAAGAGGCTCTAACCATGTCCCTTGACATTCAATGGCAACACTATCACTGAATCCCCTACTATCAACATCCCGGGGGTGTCATAGTCCGGTCCGTAAAGTCCGTATTCCAGTTCACGGTCTGGTCCATCGACCCTTGCTCCAGGTTTTCCTATCTACCCTGTTTCTATTCTTGTTGAGCTAATTGAGGCAGCAGATGCTCATTGGGGCTGGCTGCATAAATACCTTCAGAGACCTAGGCATGGCTTCTGGATTGTTCTTGTCCTTACTCCTTGTATCCTTTCCTCTGCCTTTTGTTTCCTCGCCTGAAGCCCTGCCTTGTCTTGCCGGTAACTCTCGTCTCGCTTTGCTTTGCCAGAAGCCTTGCCTTGTCTTGCTGATAACTCTCGCTTCGTCTTGCCTGCAGTCTTGTCCTGGATCCACCCTGTACCTAGCACCCTTCCTGTCCCTTGCCTCCGCCCAGGTAAGCCAGGCCGTCTTGCCGTTACCTGGGGTTGCTTCTGTCCCTTCTTGTCCCTTGCCTCCGCCTAGGTAAGCCAGGCCGTCTTGCCGTTACCTGGGGTTGGTTCTGTCCCTTCCTGTCCCTTGCCTCTGTCGGGTGGTGATCCGCGCCCTTCCCAGGAGGAGCCTGCCTCCAGCCTCCAGCCTCGCCTCAAGTCTCCTGTCTCGCCTCGCCTCAAGTTTTCTGCCTCCAGCCTCCAGCCTCGCCTTGACTCACGTCTCCTGCCTCCAGCCTCACCTCACCTCAAGTCTCCTGCCTCCATCCTCCAGCCTCCAGCCTCACCTCATCTCAAGTCTGCAGCCTCCAGCCTCGCTTCGCTTCAAGTCTCCTGCCTCCAGCCTCGCCTCGCTTCAAGTCTCCTGCCTCCAGCCTCACCTCACCTCGTCTCCTGCCTCCTGCCTCCAGCCTTGTCTCGCCTGTCTCAAGCCTCCAGCTTTGTCTCGCCTCGTCTCAAGCCTCCAGCCTTGTCCCGCCTCAAGTCTCAAGCCTCCAGCCTTCAGCCTTGCCTCAAGTCTCAAGCCTCCTGCCTGGCCTTGAGCCTGGAGGCTCTGGCCTCCTGCCTAGCCCCGGGCCTGGGGACTCCAGCCTCCTGCCTAGCCCCAAGCCTGAAGACTCCAGCCTCCTGCCTGGCCACAAGCCTGAAGACTCCATCCTCTAGCCTCTAGCCTCTTGCCAAGCCAAGCCAAGTCTCTAGCCTCTAGCCTCAAGCCTCAAGCCTGAAGATTCCAGCCTCGTCCTGCCTGCCTGCCAAGCCTAGTCCTTGCCTAGTTTTGGGGTCCGAGCCAGAGGCAAGACCCAGGTATTGGGTCCTTGTCCAGTCTCTGGCTCGGAGTCCAAGCCCGGGCTCCTAGCTCTCTTGTCCAGTCCTGTTCCAGGTTCCTAGTTTTCCTGTTCATGTCCTTGCCATTGCCCTGTATCCTAGTCCTGTCCCTAGTACTTCAGTGTCTGTGACTTGCACTTGGGTCTATTCCCAGCCACCCCCTTATGACAGAGGGTTACCATTGACAGGAAACTAAGCTGGTTTGGCCATATAAATACCATGGCTACCAGAGCAGTTCAAAGGCTAGGAATCCTGCGGCATGTAACTCACCTCCTGACTCCTCATCCACTGCCTACAAGGGTCAGGAGTGTAATGGAGTGCTTGCCCTTTGCCTGGATGAGTGCAGCTCCATCAACACTCAAGAAGCTTGACACCATCCAGTACCCTTCCACAAGCATCCACTCCCTTCACCATCGAACAGTTGCAGCAGTGTGTACTATCTACAAGACAGCAGATACCTGGGAACACCAACCACCACTTGGAAATCCCCATCCAAGTCACTCACCATCCTGACTTGGAAACATACCACCATTCCTTCATCGTCGCTGGGTCAAAATCATGGAATTCTCTCCCTAACAGCACTGTGGGTGTATATGTAATAGTTAGATTAAAATAGTGCAAAGCAGAAATATATATTTTTTAAAAAATAAGGTAGTGTTCATGGGTTCAATGTTCATTCAGGAATCGAATGGCAGAGGAAAGAAGCTGTTTCTGAATCACTGAGTGTGTGTATTCAGGCTTCTGTGCCTCCTTCCTGTCTCTAACAATGAGAAGAGGGCATGTCTGGGTGTGGGGGGGGTGGGGGGGTGGGGGGGGGGTCCCTAATAATGGATGTCGTCTTTCTGATCTTGAAGATGTCTTGAATACTATGGAGGCTGATACCCAAGATGGAGCTGACTAATTTAATAACTTTCAGCAGCTGCTTTCCTTGCAGTGCAGTAGCATCAGCCCCCATACCAGACAGTGATGCAGTCTGTCAGAATGCTCTCCACAGTACATCGATAGAAGTTTTCAAGTAACTTAGGTGATAAACCAAATCTCTTCAAACTCCTATTGAAACATAGCCTCTGTCTTGCCTTCTTTATAGCTACATTGATATGTTGGGACGAGGTTAGATCCTCAGAGATCTTGACACCCAGGAACTTGAGACTGCTCACTCTCTCCACTTCTGATCCTTCTGAGGATTGGTTCATGTTCCCCAGTAGTGCCCCTCCTGAAGTCCACAATCAGCTCTTTTGTCTTCCTGACATTGACTCGCAAGGTTGTTGCTGCAACAGCACTCTACTAGCTGATGTATCTCGCTCCTGTATGCCCTCATCTCCATTTGAGATTCTGCCAACAATGACTGTATCATCAGCAGATTTATAGATAGCATTTGAGCTATGCCTAGCCACACAGTTATGGGGATATAGAGTGTAGAGCAGTGGGCTAAGCACACACCCCTGAGGTATGCCAAGGTTGATCATCGGCGAGGAGGAGATATTATCATCAAACCGCACAGATTATGGTCTTCTGGTTAGGAAGTTAAGGATCCAATTGCAGAGGGAGGCACACAGGCCCAGGTTCTGTGGCTTATTGATCAGGACTGTGGGAATGATCATGTTAAATGCTGAGCTATAGTCAACAAACGGTTTCCTGGTATAGGAGTTTGTATTGTCCAGGTGATCTAAGCCACGTGAAGAGCCATTGAGATTGCATCTGCTGTAGACCTATTGTGGACATAGGCAAATTGCAGAGGGTCCAGGTCCTCGCTGAGGCAGAAGTTGATTCTTGCCATGACCAACCTCTCAAAGCGTTTCATCACCGTAGATGTGAGTACTACTTGGTGATGGTTGTTAAGGCAGCTCACATTATTCTTCTTAGGCACTGGTATAATTGTTGCCTTTTTGAAGCAGGTGGGAACTTCTAACAATAGCAGTGAGAGGTTGAAAATGTCCTTGAATACTCCCACCAATTGGTTGGCACTGGTTTCCGGAGCCTTACTAGATATTCAGTCGGAGCCTGCTGCCTTGCAAGGGTTCACTGTCCTGAAAGACAGCCTGACATTGGCCTCTGAGATCACGGGTTCACCAGGTACAGCATGGATCTTCACAGCTGTAGTTATGTTCTCCCTTTCAAAGTAGGCATAGAAGGCGTTGAGTTCATCTGGTAGTAAAGCATTGCTGCCATTCATGCTATTGGGTTTTGCTTTGTAGGAAGTAATGTCCTGCAAACCCTGCCAGAGTTGCCGTGCATCTGATGTCGCCTCCGACCTTGCTCAGAATTGTTTCTTTGCCCTTCAACTAGCCCTCTGCAAGTCACACCTGGTTTTCTTGTACAGACCTGGGTCACCAAACTTAAATGCCACAGTTCTAGCCCTCAGCAGCCAATGAACCTCCTGGTTCATCCACTGCTTTTGACTTGGGAATGTACAGCAAGTTTTCATAGGCACACACTCATCCACAGAGGTTTTAATGAAGTCAGCAGCTGATGCAGCATGCTCATCCAGATTCAAAGATGAATCCCTGAATACAGTCCAGTCCACCAATTCAAAGCAGTTCCCTAAGCACTCCTGTGCTTCCCTTGTCTATACCTTCTTGGTCCTCACTACTGGTGCTGCAGTCTGCAGTCTCAGCCTATGCTCAGGGAGTAGAAGTACAGCCAGGTGATCAGAGTTCCCGAAGTGTGGGTGTGGAATAGCACGGTAGGCATTCTTGTTGGTGGTGTAACAGTGGTCCAGTGTGCTGTTTCCTCTGGTAATAAAACTGATTTGTTGATGGTAAACAGTTCACGTGGTGGCAGGGTATCGATTAGTCTCGGAGCCTGAGGGAAGAAGCTAGTATGGCAGTCGTATTCCTGATGTTTCCATCCAGATGGTAGTGGGTCAAAGACATTGTGGAATGGGTGGCAGTGAACCCTAGCAATGGGTCTTTACTGTCCTCTGTAGTTTTACACTCTGATGCCTTGCAAATTCCTTACCACACAATGATGTAGCCAGACAAGACACTCTTGATGGTACTCCTGTTTTAAGTTTTTTGAATGGGGTTGGGGAGACTTGCACACCTCAATCTCCTCAAAACATGTTGATGCTGCTGTGCCTTCTTGACTAGTGAGGAGGTGTTGTGGGTCCAGGTTAGATCGTCCATTATGTGCTCACTAAGAATCTTGTGCTCTTCACTTTCTCCACAGTAGAGCCATTGATGAGCAATGTGAGTGGTCGACTTCTGCCTTCCTGAAGTCCAAAATCATCTCTTTTGTCTTATCCCTGTTGAGACTCAGGTTGTTGTTCTTGCACTATTTGACAAGCCTCTCTACTTCCTCCCTGTATGCCGAATCATCATTTTGATGAGACCAACCATTGTACAAACCCCATTTCCAGAAAAGTTGGGATATTTTCCAAAATGCAATAAAAAAACAAAAATCTGTGATATGTTAATTCACGTGAACCTTTATTTAACTGACAAAAGCACGAAGAAAAGATTTTCAATAGTTTTACTGACCAACTTGATTGTATTTTGTAAACAAATTTAGAATTTGATGGCTGCAATACACTCAACAAAAGTTGGGACAGAGACATGTTTACCATTGTGTTACATCACCTTTCCTTTTAATAACACTTTTTAATCGTTTTGGAACTGAGGATACTAATTGTAGTAGATTTGCAATTGGAAATTTTGTCCATTCTTGCTTGATATAAGACTTCAGCTGCTCAACAGTCCGTGGTCTCTGTTGTCCGATTCTCCTCTTCATGATGCGCCATACATTTTCAATAGGAGATAGATCTGGACTGGCAGCAGGCCAGTCAAGCACATGCACTCTGTGTCAACAAAGCCACGCTGTTGTAGCCCGTGAAGAATGTGGTCTGGCATTGTCCTGCTAAAATAAGCATGGACGTCCCAGGAAGGGACGTCGCCTTGATGGCAACATATGTCTCTCTAAAATCCTAATATACGCCTCAGAGTCAATGGTACCTTCACATACATGCAACTCACCCATGCTGTGGGCACTGATGCACTGCCATACCATCACAGATGCTGGCTTTTGCACCTTTCGCTGATAACAATCTGGATGGTCGTTTTCATCTTTGGCACGGAGAACTCGACGCCTGTTTTTTCCGAAAACTAGCTGAAATGTGGACTCATCTGACCACAGCACACGGTTCCACAGTCTTTTGGTCCATCTGAGATCTCGGGCCCAGAGAACTCGCTGACGTTTCTGTATAGAGTTGATGTATGGCTTCCTCCTTGCATAATACAGTTTCACGTTGCATTTCTGGATGCAGCGACGGACTGTGTTGAGTGACGATGGTTTTCTGAAGTACTCCCGAGCCCAGGTGGCTATAATTGTCACAGTAGCATGACGGTTTCTTAGGCAGTGCCGCCTGAGGGCTCGAAGATCACGCGCATTCAACGCTGGTTTCCGACCATGCCCTTTACACACTGAGATGTCTCTGAATTCTCTGAATCTTTTCACAATATTATGTACTGTAGATGTTGAAAGACCTAAATTCTCTGCAATCTTGCATTGAGAAATGTTCCTTTTGAACTGATACTTGAATATTCTGTGCACTTTTCAATCTTATTTTAACTCTGTCCCAACTTTTGTTGAGTGTGTTGCAGCCATCAAATTCTAAATTTGTGTATGTTTACAAAATACAATTAAGTTGGTCAGTAAAACTATTGAAAATCTTTTCTTTGTACTTTTGTCAGTTAAATAACGGTTCATGTGAATTAACATATCACAGATTTTTGTTTTTATTGCATTTTGGAAAATATCCCAACTTTTCTGGAAATGGGGTTTGTAGTATCATCAGCAAACCTGGGACGTGACTTGAGCTGAATTTGGCAGGGCATTTGCAGACTGAGCACACAACCCTGAGGGGACACCAGTGTTCAGCATGATGGAGCTTGAGATATTGCTGCCAACTGAGACTGACTAGGATCTTCCCATTACTAAGTCCAAGATTTAGATATAGAGAGGGGTGTTGAGTCGCAACGAGAACAGTTTACCCACTATCCTCTGATCGAGCTGAAGTTGATGTACAACATCCTGGTGAACAAGGCATCTTTTACTTAAATCACCCCATCTGGCACCAATAATCATTCCACAATCAAAATAACTTTGATCACATTTCTTCCCCATTCTGATAGTTGGGCTGAACAATTGCACCTCTTAACCATGTCTGTATGCTTTTGTGCTTTGAGTTGCTGTCACATAATTGGCTGATTAGATATTTGAATTAATGAGCAGCCAAGTGTACCTAACTGAGTATAGCTACATGAATGGGAGTAGTATGGAAGGCTATAGCCCAAATGCAGATCAATAGGATTAGGTAGATTAATAGTTTAGCACTGGCTAGATGGGCCAAAGGGTCTGTTTCTGTGCTACAGTGTTCTGTGACTGTATGGTGAGACAATTCATAACTTGGATGGTTTTCAGTCTTCAGAATCAGGGTTGGTGTTAACAGATTTTTGAACATTAAGAGAATTGAGGTAAATGGCACTGGGTGGGAATGAAGACAATGCATAGAATTAACCAACATTTTATTGTAGGTGTGAGGAACTTATTTGGGTTATTCTTTTTTTTCTTACATATTGATAGAGCATCATTTTGAATGTATGCCCCCTTAGCTGTATATCTAGGCAATACCTTATATAGATCACTGTTCCCTACTGCCCATCTCCATTTTCATCTAGTGTTCCATACTTCAGGTGCAAATCCACACTTGGATTGCATCTGGGTATTAATTTTTTTCTGTTAATGTTTCCATGAAGTTTCTTAGGACATTTTATTATCTATATAAATACAATTTGTTGTTATTGTTGGTAAATAAAATTTGATGCTAATTGAGATGTGCCAACAATGTTCTGTTATTAGTTCCTTCACAAATATAATAGTTTTTTGCAGCTCCTATATGGTCTTATTTTCATAGGAAAATGAACTTCAGACAAAAATGATCAATGCAGGTTTACCCTATGGCTATGAATATCTTGGAAACACCCCCAGACTTGTTATCACTCCACTCACAGACAGATGCTACAGGTGAATTTTGTGCATGCAATAACTAAATAAGAATATAAAGAGAATTCAGAATTACAAAGTGTGTTTATTGCCAAATAAGCTATATCAGGGAAATAGGGAACACAGTCCATTAAGTAAGATTGTATAAATAAGAATGTACAACAATTTCATTTTTGTCAACAGAATATTTAGCCATGTATTAATAATGAGTGAAAATATCAAGCAAGTGGCTTTTTTTTCTTTCTTTCCTTTCGACTGAGGGATAGAATCATAAGATAAAGCTTGCTTGGAGGCCACAAACTATAGAAAGGTGAAGCAAAGTTCTGTATTTCTAACAACTGAATGGAATCTGAAAAATAGATTATCAGAAATATCCAAAAGGAATGAAGTCACAAGACTAATTGTTTCTGACTAATTCATGAATTAGTTACTGAAATATTCTTAATTACTGTTCTCAACTAGACCGTCTAAAAATCTAGCAAAATCTCAACTAGCAAAGGGGTGGTGGATGAATTCGACATGATGTAAGAACAAGCAATGATATGAACAAGAAATGAAATGATATGGGCTTGGATCAAAAAACTGATGGTCTAAAACTCACATCATGCACCTTTGCTACTGAAGTAATATTTGGACAGGCGAGATAGCTGCATGATCCAAAGAACTGTTATTTAGTTGTGGTGTAGAGGGTTTCATAGATTCGCATTCCATTTGGAATCATCAGTCCCAATAATAGAAGCATGCAGGATTAGAACACGTCTTCATGATTGGATTCTGAGTTATCCAGACTGGGATGCCTCCTGATTATGAACTGGGACTAACAAAAAACAAAAACCCCTCACTGCATTAAAGTTAGGACAGAGTATTAGTAACCTTTGGTTTAGAGTTTGCTTTTTAGACTTATTTCTCCAGTTGATTCATTTCCTTCACAGTGTACAAAGTATATTTTGTTTTAGCTATTTTTTTTTGTCTTCTGCATTAGTGTGTCAGTAGAAAACAGCAAATTTTAGATTTCCAAACATTTGTTTTTCAAAAAATTAAAAGTTACAGAGAAATTTTTGTATTTTGTTAAAAGAAATTAACATATTGAGTAATAGACCAATTTTCAAATAAACACTTGAATACTTAGTGGGTATGTAGCCCAGTGCATATTTAAACAAAGATGCTAATGATCAATGACATAATAAGTTGAATGAACTAAACTGATTAACTGAAACAGAAACTTGCTGCTATCTGGTTTGATCTTGAACTGAGCATCCCTTTCATCATCAAAACTGCCGACTTTCCATTTTCAAAACACCATCTATCTCCATCCCTGTCTCTGCTTGTAGTTTATTAAAATGTTTATTATCACATTTGTTACCATTGGACAAAATTACTTCAATGATTTTCTGGCCCTTCTGGGGGGTAAAAAAAAACTTAAGGCTATGTAAACAGCCTGATCCAAGCTCATATCATTTCATGTTTTTACGTCATGTCCCATTCATCCACTGCCCCTTTGCTTTTTGAGATACATTGAATTCACTGTAATAATTTGAATCAACCTGTTTCGTTATTTTATCATGGACTAGGCTGTCATGTCCAGAATTCCTGCGATAAATCCCTCTATTTTTCTTCCCTTCCCCCCCTCCATTCTGAGCAAGTTTTTGGACTCCCTTCTGATATGTTTTGGGTTTTTTTCTGATTACACTTCTGTAAAGTATGTTTGACTTGAATCAGAGGTGTAAGGTAAATGCAAGATTGTGTACTTTTCGTTGTGGCTATTTCAAAACATTTTATATAACAAGTTACAGACATTTAGATTAGCCAGTGAGGAAATGGAAAACACATTATGTTGTCCAAATGCCACACAGTTTGTTCTAATTTTTTTAATGTTCATGCATGCTCTTTGAAAAGATGGATTGCATACTTGCAGGGACAGAATTATATTTCTATAAATTTCAACATGGCAACTGACATTTTTGGAACAATTTTGTTGGCATTTATTCTGATAGCAAGCCAACATTTCAACTTCCCTCTTGGTGAATCCCTTTATCTCCTACTCTTTTATCTACTCACCCTTTCAACCTTGAATGTTGACATAGTTTCTGCCTCAGCTCAAATCAATGCAAATCAATTGTCTAATTTTACATTTCTGTGTAAAACAGATTTTCCTATTTTTTTGGATTTAATTTTGTTCATGTTCTATACTTAATCACCGTAATCAAACTTCTTCAAACCATATTATGACATTCTTCCATTATTATAAGCATTTTACATGCTTATAAAATGATGGTTGATGTGCTGCTGAAAGAACCTCTATATTTAATACTTTCATATTTATCAAGGCTTGACGCAATCTAGTGAATTCACCCCAAATCTCTTTTAAAGTCTCAACATCCTTTCTGATTTGTGAACATAGTATTCATAAAGGTTTTGTTTAGATTTGTAGCTATTTTTGTGTTCTTTTATTTTCTGTACCTTGCATTAAAACTTAAAATTACAACTAAATTTTTAAAACGGAAAATGATACAGACTTGAATTTCCTGTAATGTATGATAAATGTAGCCTTGGGTCCTTCTGCTTTTCTGCTGCCCTCAACCTCGTTCAATTCAGAGTATAATTACTGCGTTCCACCTGATAGAAAACCCATTTTCCAGATTACCACTGCATCTGTGTGAGTCTGTTTTGTCTTTTAATATATTAAGTTTAAATCTTATTTTGGTATGCTGTAAATTTCAACATTAGTCCCTTGGAGTCTTTTTTTATGATGAGTATACATGTAAATTACTTTTTCATCTGACCCAATGTGCATCATTATTCCTTAATATACTGAAAAACTGTTTATTCTGTGTTTTACCTTTACAAGTAATTTCAGCAAATTACTATTTTCCAGTTAATTTCAGATACCTTTAAGTATTCATTATCTTGTGGACAGAATGTACAATGAGTAATGTACGTGTATATATTTGGAGTCAGAATTAGTAAAAAAAAACATATCTGAACAGAAAAATGAGCCGTAGAAAATATATCTATTCATCTGTGGCTCTGAAATTTTACAAGTTAAGATGATAGATACTATGCAGAAATTTTATTTTTATATATAACAAAATCAAAACTATTACTATCTCTGTAATTGTAAACTCTGTCATCTATCTTTGTCGATCTTGAATAAATGAACAGAACGTTGTTTGGTGCATTAAATCTACATCTTGGAGGGGCACCAGAGGGACCAGCTGGCACTGGTAAGACTGAGACAACTAAAGATCTGGCAAAAGCTGTAGCCAAGCAGTGTGTGGTTTTCAACTGCTCAGATGGATTGGACTATATTGCTCTCGGAAAATTTTTCAAGGTGTGCATAATACAAATTTTTACAAATTCCTAATATTCAATGTGGAAAGTTCATTGTATTTTTAATTGCAAACTTGATTATGATTTCAGGGATTGCTGTCCTGTGGTGCTTGGGCATGCTTTGATGAATTCAACAGAATTGACCTGGAAGTGCTTTCTGTTGTTGCTCAGCAAATTCTAACGATCCAAAGAGGTATGTTAATTTGGCATTCTTCGCGTATTCATTATTAGTAAATCCTTCAAAATTGGCACATTAAACTGCTATCATTTTTGTCAATGGACATTTGCTTTACTGATATATTAGCATGATTTGTGGTATCCATTCTCTCTTTAGTTAGTAGAAAGGTTTCTGATCTTCAATTTTCATGTATTTTATACAAAAACGTATCTGGTTGATGAAATAGAAAATTAATTCTGCATGCACTTCTGTTCCTAATTTTATTATTTACTTTATCCTCATAAAGATGACTTTCTAAATGACAGATGTTACTGTCAACTGAATATGTAAAAAGTGTTAACAGTACAGATGTGTGATATAAGGTACAGGGAAAAATTATAGCAGGTTGTAAAAAAAGTAATGTCCTCTCCATTCCTCAGTTTAGTGTAACTTGACTGAAAAGCTGGCTAGCTGAAGGTTGAATGTGAAATGTTGTGTTTGTCCATAATTTTGATGGAAAATTGGCAGAAATCTTATTAAGAAAAGTATAACATTTTATGGAGAATTTGTGATGGCTTCCAGGCACTTTAATTTCTGGCTTCTGTGAATCCTCTTTTATCTTTTAAATGCTTTGCAGCATCAAAATTTGACTGGCTAAACGTTTTAGTATCTAGCTGTGTACTCTTTGCCTCTTTAATTTTATCTATCTTGTTAGAGAGACTCATTTCTATTTTATAGTGTGAACTCCCTATGCTTGATGGATAAAGTGCTGCAAAAGGATTTGCATTTATGTATTGCTGTATTTGACATCCCAGCCTGCTAGATGGGTAATGATGCATTTCAACAATGTAGGAAAGCGGTAATCAATGTGTACAGGTATCGATTTTAACTGACGTTTCAATGACAAACTCAATGGAAGAATTTGTCATTGAAATGTTTGATAACATTGATACCTGTACCTGGCTGAAAGCCTGTGAAGAGTTTATTTGTTGTATACACCTGGAAAACACTAGTTCCTTTTTCATGTGTGCAGTAAGTTCACAAACAATAATGTAACAATGTGTAAATACTTTTGGACTGACAGTTGGACTTTCAGGCACGAAACTGAGAGAGCTACTCATGAAGTGACAGCAGGGACCCATTTATACAACATAAACTGAGTATCTATGCTATTTGCATGACTGTATTCAAATTTCTCTGATAGGTTTTTACTTGAGAAATTTCATTTTCATGAAGACACATAAAGCATGATGATTAAACTTTACTAACTTTGCTATGTAAATTATACACCTGCGGATATAAGTACTGTACAGGTGGCGTGCTACCAATCGTGAGTAGAATTGGGAATGACTTTAAATAGATATTTGTTTTCTATTTAATTTGTTAGATCTTGTTGATATGGGGCCATGTTCCACTTTCATGTCATGGCCAGATTATTCAGAGGGGGAGTATCTATCCAGGTAGCCTGAAGAGTCACTGACTTCTGCATCTAGGTCTGAATAGAGTCAGAACACTGGAGAAACCTTCCTCTTGAAATTGCCCCAATTGCGTTGCCAGATATTTAAGTTGTCACATTTCAAAGATTATTAAAAAGAAAAGTATTTTGAAACTAATTTTAAAAATCTATAAGAGTACAATTAATTATATAAGAATGAAATTAGCCTCTATTCTTTATATTCTTTATGTCCTGACGAAGGGTCTCGGCCTGAAACGTCGACTGCGCCTCTTCCTATAGATGCTGCTTGGCCTGCTGCGTTCACCAACAACTTTGATGTGTGTTGCTTGAATTTCCAGCATCTGCAGAATTCCTGTTGTTAGCCTCTATTTGTTCCCTGCAGTCCTAAAGTACCGTTAATATTAATGTGGATGTTTTGCTGGGTTTAAATGGATGCACAATCCAAGAGCTGATTGTTAAACTGGGGAATGCCTGGAAATCTCAGTAAATATGCAAAAAAAAAATAGCTCTGGTCCATGGGTTGAGATTCTAATTTGGAGAAAGGACAATTTTGCTGGTATCAGAAAGTATCTGGCAAGTATTGATTGGGACAGGCTATTTTCAGGCAAGGATGTACTCAGTAGGTGGGAAACCTTCAAAAGTGAAATTTTGAGAGTACAAAGCTTGCATGTGCCAGTCGGAATAAAAGGTAAAGATAACAGGGGTAGGGAATTTTGTTTTTTTTAAAGAGATATTGAGGCCCTGGTTAAGAAAAAAAAGGAGGTGCATAGGTATAGGCAGGTAGAAACAAACATGCTTATGGAGTATAAGAAATGCAAGAGAACGCAAGAAAGAAATCAGGAGGGCTAAAAGAAAGCATGAGGTTGTCTTAGCAGACAAGGTGATGGAGAATCCTAAGAGATTCTGCAAATATTAAAAAGGGCCACTTTTCAACATAATTGTATAAGGGCTAAGAGAGTTGTAAAAGAGCGCCTGAAGGCTTTGTGTGTCAATGCAAGGAGCATTCATAATAAGGTGGATGAATTGAAAGTGCAGATTGTTATTAATGATTATGATATAGTTGGGATCACAGAGACATGGCTCCAGGGTGACCAGGGATGGGAGCTCAACGTTCAGGGATATTCAATATTCAGGAGGGATAGACATGAAGGAAGGGGAGGTGGGGTGGCGTTGCTGGTTAAAGAAGAGATTAACGCAATAGAAAGGAAGGACATAAACCGGGAAGATGTGGAATCGAGATGGGTAGAGCTGCGTAACACTAAGGGGCAGAAGACGCTGGTGGGAGTTGTGTACAGGCCACCTAACAGTAGTAGTGAGGTCGGAGATGGTATTAAACAGGAAATTAGAAATGTGTACAATAAAGGAACAGCAGTTATAATGGGTGACTTCAATCTACATGTAGATTGGGTGAACCAAATTGGTAAAGGTGCTGAGGAAGAGGATTTCTTGGAATGTATGCGGGATGGTTTTTTGAACCAACATGTCGAGGAACCAACTAGACAGCAGGCTATTCTGGACTGGGTTTTGAGCAATGAGGAAGGGTTAATTAGCGATCTTGTCGTGAGAGGCCCCTTGGGTAAGAGTGACCATAATATGGTGGAATTCTTCATTAAGATGGAGAGTGACATAGTTAATTCAGAAACAAAGGTTCTGAACTTAAAGAGGGGTAACTTTGAAGGTATGAGACGTGAATTAGCTAAGATAGACTGGCAAATGACACTTAAAGGATTGACGGTGGATATGCAATGGCAAGCATTTAAAGGTTGCATGGATGAACTACAACAATTGTTCATCCCAGTTTGGCAAAAGAATAAATCAAGGAAGGTAGTGCACCCGTGGCTGACAAGAGAAATTAGGGATAGTATCAATTCCAAAGAAGAAGCATACAAATTAGCCAGAGAAAGTGGCTCACCTGAGGACTGGGAGAAATTCAGAGTTCAGCAGAGGAGGACAAAGGGCTTAATTAGGAAGGGGAAAAAAGATTATGAGAGAAAACTGGCAGGGAAACATAAAAACGGACTGTAAAAGCTTTTATAGATATGTAAAAAGGAAAAGACTGGTAAAGACAAATGTAGGTCCCCTGCAGACAGAAACAGGTGAATTGATTATGGGGAGCAAGGACATGGCAGACCAATTGAATAATTACTTTGGTTCTGTCTTCACTAAGGAGGACATAAATAATCTTCCAGAAATAGTAAGGGACAGAGGGTCCAGTGAGATGGAGGAACTGAGCAAAATACATGTTAGTAGGGAAGTGGTGTTAGGTAAATTGAAGGGATTGAAGGCAGATAAATCCCCAGGGCCAGATGGTCTGCATCCTCGAGTGCTTAAGGAAGTAGCCCAAGAAATAGTGGATGCATTAGTGATAATTTTTCAAAACTCGTTAGATTCTGGACTAGTTCCTGAGGATTGGAGGGTGGCTAATGTAACCTCACTTTTTAAAAAAGGAGGGAGAGAGAAACTGGGGAATTATAGACCGGTTAGCCTAACGTCGGTGGTGGGGAAACTGCTGGAGTCAGTTATCAAGGATGTGATAACAGCACATTTGGAAAGTGGTGAAATGATCGGACAAAGTCAGCATGGATTTGTGAAAGGAAAATCATGTCTGACGAATCTTATAGAATTTTTTGAGTATGTAACTAGTAGAGTGGATAGGGGAGAACCAGTGGATGTGGTATATTTGGATTTTCAAAAGGCTTTTGACAAGGTCCCACACAGGAGATTAGTGTGCAAATTTAAAGCACACGGTATTGGGGGTAAGGTATTGGTGTGGGTGGAGAATTGGTTAGCAGACAGGAAGCAAAGAGTGGGAATAAATGGGACCTTTTCAGAATGGAAGGCGGTGACTAGTGGGGTACCGCAAGGCTCAGTGCTGGGACCCCAGTTGTTTACAATATATATTAATGACTTGGATGAAGGAATTAAATGTAGCATCTCCATGTTTGCGGATGACACGAAGCTGGGTGGCAGTGTTAGCTGTGAGGAGGATGCTAAGAGGATGCAGGGTGACTTGGGTGAGTGGGCAAATTCATGGCAGATGCAATTTAATGTGGATAAATGTGAAGTTATCCACTTTGGTGGCAAAAATAGGAAAACAGATTATTATCTGAATGGTGGCCGATTAGGAAAAGGGGAGGTGCAACGAGACCTGGGTGTCATTATACACCAGTCATTGAAAGTGGGCATGCAGGTACAGCAGGCGGTGAAAAAGGCGAATGGTATGCTGGCATTTATAGCGAGAGGATTCGAGTACAGGAGCAGGGAGGTACTACTGCAGTTGTACAAGGCCTTGGTGAGACCACACCTGGAGTATTGTGTGCAGTTTTGGTCCCCTAATCTGAGGAATGACATCCTTGCCAGAGAGGGAATACAAAGAAGGTTCACCAGATTGATTCCTGGGATGGCAGGACTTTCATATGAAAAAAGACTGGATGAACTGGGCTTGTACTTGTTGGAATTTAGAAGATTGAGGGGGGATCTGATTGAAACGTATAAAATCCTAAAGGGATTGGACAGGCTGGATGCAGGAAGATTGTTCCCGATGTTGGGGAAGTCCAGAACGAGGGGCCACAGTTTGAGGATAGAGGGGAAGCCTTTTAGGACCGAGATTAGGAAAAACTTCTTCACACAGAGAGTGGTGAATCTGTGGAATTCTCTGCCACAGGAAACAGTTGAGGCCAGTTCATTGGCCATATTTAAGAGGGAGTTAGATATGGCCCTTGTGGCTACGGGGATCAGGGGGTATGGAGGGAAGACTGGGGCGGGGTTCTGAGTTGGAGGATCAGCCATGATCATAATAAATGGCGGTGCAGGCTCAAAGGGCCGAATGGCCTACTCCTGCACCTATTTTCTATGTTTCTATGTTTCTAAATATGTTAATATCAAAATGATTACAAGAGACAACATTGGTCCTCTGGAAGATCAGAATAGTAATTCACGCGAGGAGTCAAAAGAGATGGGGGCAATCTTAAATGGATTTTTGCATCTGTGTTTACTCAGGAGGCGGACACAGGGTCTATAATGGTAAGGCAAAACAGCATCAACTTCATGGACTTTATACAGGTTACAGAGGAGGAGGTGTTTGCTGTCTTGAGGCAAATTAGGGTGGATAAACCGGGGCCTGACAAAGTGGTCTTGTGGACCCTGCGGGAGGCAGCTGCAAAAATTGCCGAAGCCCTAACAGAAATAGTTAAAACATCCTTACGACAGCTGACGTGCCAGATAGCCAATGTTAGTCCGCTGTTCAAAGCCTGATTTATACTTTTGGGTCAAATGTACACCGTAGGTACTGTGTACCCTACGCCGTTGGGTGATGTGCACCTCCCCAAAAAAGTAACTCGCACGTTGCAGCTACGCAGACCGCAACAACTGTGATTGGTCTGCTTGGTAGCATCGTACTTCCTCCTACGCGTTTCCGGTTGCTTTTCTCCGCCATGTCTGTACACTGATGCGAAATAAATGGTTGGAGACGATGAACCAAATTGTCAAATCTACCTGCCGACATCCGAAAATATTTGAAATATATTTTCTCGTCCATGTCTCTCACGAAGAAACTCAACACAGTGGCATAGAAACCACACCGTAAACTAGTGTTTTGGCGGTGAATTGCAGAGCGACGCAGACACAATAACGCATGCTCGCTACGGCGTAGGGCTACGCAGAAGTATAAATCAGGCCTATGGTGTAGGCTACGGTGTAGCCCGCATGCACAAGTATAAATCAGGCTTAAGAAAGGCTCTAAAAATAAACCAGCAAATTATAGACCGGTGAGCCTGACCTCAGCCGTGGGAAAGTTATTGCAGAGCAACGTTGCCCCCTTTGCCTTCCTGCCTGTCCTTTTGATACAATGTGTATCCTTGGACATTAACTTCCCAGCTATAATCTTCTTTCAGCCATGACTCAGTGATGCTCAGAACATCACGCATACAAATCCATGATTGTGCGACAAGTTCATCTACCTTATTTTGTATACTGTCCACATTCAAATACTGTATAACACCTTCAGTCCTGTATTCACCCTTTTCGATTTTGCCTGCCTTTTGTGTTGCAACTCATCCTGTTGACTGCAATTTTGCCCTATCAACAGACTCTCCTTTCTACACATTGCCTCTGTTTGTAAACCAGCTTCCTCATCTTCAGCACTATCATCCGCCTTTCCTATAATACTTCTTGCATTGAAATATTCACGGCTCAGGACACTAGTCACGCTATGATCGACCTTCTGATTCCTAACTTTGCCTAAAACTTTGTTGTACCAACATCTGTCTCCACAACCTCTCCACGATCCGCATTGGAACTCTGGTTTTCATCCCCTTGCAACTCTAGTTTGAACCACACCATGCAGCATTAACAAATCTTCCCGCTAGGATGTTAATCCCTCTCCAGTTCAGGTGCAAACTGTCCCTTCTGTACAAGTCCTACCTTCCCTGGAAGAGAGTCCAATAATCCAGAAATCTTATGCCCTCCCTCCTACATCAACTCCTATGCCACATACTAAACTGTATAATCTTCCTAGTTCTGGCCTCATTTGCATGTGGCATGAGTAGCAATCCTGAGGGTAGCATCTAACTACCAGAACACCCTATGCAGAACCTTGTCACTCCTCCTACCCATGTCATTAGTACCTATGTGGACCACGACCTCCGGCTATTCACACTCCCAATTAAGAATTCAGGGGAGTCAACCTGAGATGTCCTGGGCCCTTGCACCTGGGAGGGAACATACCATTTGGGAATCTCTTTCTTGTCCACAGAATCACCCATCAGTTCCCCTAACTAACATAAAAGTTATCAGGAAAGTTGATGAAGTCAAGGCAGTAGACGTTGTCTGCATGGACTTTAGCAAGGCATTTGACAAGGTCCTGCATGGGAAGTTGGTCAAGAATGTTCAATCACTTGGCATTCAAGGTGAGGTAGTATTTTAGGTAGTGAATGGTAGGGCACTGAGGAGTGCAGTAGAACAAAGAATCTGGGAATACAGGTCCATAATTCATTGAAGGTGGTGTCACAGGTTGATAGGCTCGTAAAGAAAACTTCTAATATTTTGGCCTTCATAAATCAAAGTATTGAGTGCAGGAGATGGGATGTTATGTTGAAGTTATATAAGCCATTGGTGAGGCCTAATTTGGAGTATTGTATCCAGTTTTGGCCACCCACCTACAGCAATGATGTAAATAAGAATGAAAGAGTACAGAGAAAATTTACAAGGATGTTGCTGAGACTGGAGGACCTGAGTTATATGGAAAGATTGAATAGTTTAGGACTTTATTCCTTGGAACGTAGAAGATAGAGAGAAGATTTGATAGATGTATACAAAATTATGAGGTGTATGGATAGGATAAATGCAAGTAGGCTTTTTCCACTGAGATTGGGTGGAACTACAACTAGAGGTCATGGGTTAAGGATGAAAGGTGAAAAAATAAGTTTAAGGGGAACATGAGGTGAAACTTCTTCACTCAAAGGCTCGTCAGAGTGTGGAATGAGCTGCTAGCTCAAATGGTGTATGCAAACTCGATTTCAACATCTAAGAGAAGTTTGGATAGGTACATGGATAGTAGGGGTATGGCGGTTTATGGTCCCTGTGCAGGTTAATAAGAGTAGGCAGTTTAAATGAGTTGGCACAGACTAGATGGGCTGAACGGCCTGCTTCTGTGCTGTACTTTTCTATGACTATGACTCTGTGAACCTATGACAAGATGGACCTCCATCCATCTCACAGCAAACCCTATTGAAATGATGGTATCAATTACTGTTGGGTGAGTTCAAGACTTCCTACTTTTGACTGCAGATGCCTGAAAGTCTCTCACTCGCAGACACTCAACAATAGCCATAAACCTAAGATGTCTGTGCCATGGAAATCAGGTTGCAATGGAAGCATTCAGTCAACTGTTTGATGGTTATTGAAATGGCAATAGCATTGCATAAGGTGCCTGCGTAAAGAACAGTCTTGATTATTACTCCGCTACAGTGTTTCTAAAGTCCAATATTTTAACAGGTCTTAAAGGGGAATGGGGTAGATTTAAAGCTTACCATTTCTATCATCAGCTGTGCCTCCTAGGGTACTTGATGATAGTTTGTTTCCTTGCAACAGATAAGTTAGCTCTGGATTTGGGTTCCTACTAATCTGAAATCAGACAAGTACACTCACCATGATTACTGCCATGCAGGTGGAAAATGCTTACAGTTATGTTTGGGCCACCTTGCTAGGCATAGTAATTTGATTGCTCTCTTCCCATGGGCTAGTTGGAAAGGTTGTCAAGGAGTGGAAGGATGGATGGTTCACTTCCTGAAGTACAGTTTCATTTACACCTTCTGAATGAAATGTGAATACTGTTCAACACTGAAGAGCTTTAAGAAGGAATTTGAGGGTTGTTAGCAATTCCACATTGGGTTATACCAGTGATTCCCAAACTTTTTTTGTGTTTGCCCCTTCCCACCAGCTCCCAGACCACATCCCCAGCACCTGGACCTTTTTCCACAGTCCAGGATAGCATTCAGAGGTTTCTTTCTGCAACCAGAAGGCTTGATATGATTTTTTGAACCTCAGCTTCAGCTCAAATTCATTTTGTAGTGAAATCAATTCTTCCTCCACCTTTGCTGTTAATTCCTCATTACAAGTGTTCTGGAATAGATTTACATATTACCCAATATGGAATTTGGATTGGGAGAAGATCCTGAAATCTCTCTGACACGTCTTTCTGCAGCTCACCCAGGTAGGCACAGTAGTCTTGAGATTATCATCTGGTATTCTTTCTTCCTCTTTTAACACAGAGAGGCTGGGAAATTGGAAAAAGTCATGATGAGCAATTTTGCATTTAAATAGGGTTAATTTGGAAAGAAATGTGGAGATGACTGGACTGATTTGACTTTGATAAGATTCACATCATTTCTTTACAAATGAAGATTGATTTCATGAAACTTTGCAAATAATTCTGATTTACTGAATGAAGCACTTGAGTCTTCAAATAATTTTATCCCAATTTCAAAAAGCCCATAGAAGTATCTCAGTCAGCTTCCTTTTGAGAGATGCTTGACTTCTGTGTGCAACAACAAGCATTCAAACTCTTCATCATTCTCAATACAAAATGCACAAAATGGTCGAGACTTAAGAGCATGGGACTTGATTTTATTTACCTCTGTGATAACAATATTTAATGACTTGTGCTGCCGATCATTTAGGTTTTTTTGTGACAAGATGTTGTCTGTGAGGGTTTCTTAAATGACCATGTGGACAGTCCAACAAGAGGAGGGGCCATATTTTACCTGTTGGGTAATGAGCCAGGCCAGGTGACTGACCTTCAAGTGGGCGAACAGTTAGGGAACAACTACTTAACTACTTAACTTTCAGGATAGTGATAGATAAGGATAGGTATGATCCTTGTGAGAGAAAATTGCAGTCGGACAAATTATGAGGGCATTAGGCAGGAAGGAAGAAACGTTAATTGGAAACACTTTTTCTCTGGCAAGTCCACATCAGACAAGTTAGAAGGTAGGACAGGAATGGAAAGATTCAAGAACCTTGGCTATCCAGAGGTGATGAATATAGTCAAGAAAAAAAAGGGAAGTATGTAAAGCTTCAGAAGTTAGGACATGAGGATTATAAAGAAGCCAGAAAAGAACTAAAGAAGGGAATTAGGAAGGCCAGGAAGAACTATAAAAAGCCTTTGATAAGTAGGATTAAGGTGAATCCCAAGGCATTTTATATGTACATCAAGAGAAAGAGGATAACTAGGGGGAAGGTGGGACTGTTCAAGAACAAAGAGGGGAATATTTGCTTGAATGCCCAGAATATGAGTGAGATACTTAATGAGTACTTTACTTCAGTATTTACCAAGGAAAAGGATATGGAGGACCAGGAGATCAGTGCTGACTGTATAAATATCTTAGGATGTTTAGAGGTCAAGGAGGTGGAAATGTTGAGCCTCCTCATGAGTATTAAGGTGGATAAGTCCCCAGGGCCTGATGGGATTTAACCCAGACTATTGAAGTAGGTAAGTGATGAAATTGCTGCGCCCTTGACCAATAGCTTTTTTCTCTTCTCTAGCCGCAGGTGAGATCCCGGAGGACAGCCAAGTGGCTAATGCTGGTACTTTTATTTAAGAAGGGAACAAGGGAAAATCCTGGGAACTATAGACCAGTGAGTCTCATGTCAGTTGTAGGGAAATTGGTGGAGAAAATTCTTAAGGATAGGATCTATGAGCATTTAGAAGCCCATGTTAAGGAGAGCCAAATTAAGGAGAGCCAGCATGGCTTTGTGTGTGGCAGGTTGTGCTTTACCAACTTGATTAAGATTTTTGACAAGGTGATGAGAGAAATTTAGGGTAGGGTAGAGGATGTTGTCTACATGATTTTAGAAAGGCGTTTGACAAAGTCCCTCATGGGAGGCTCATCCAGAAGATTAAGATGCCTGGGATCCGCAGCAAATTGGCTGTTTGGATTCAGAACTGGCTTGTGCATAAAAGACAGAGGTTAGAGGTTGAACGGACTTATTCAAGCTGGAGGTCTGTAATTAGTGGTGTTCTGCTGGGATTTGTGCGGGACCTCTGCTGTTTGTGATGTATAGAAATGACCTGGATGAAAATGTAGATGGATGGGTTAGTAAGTTTGCAGATGATACCAAGATTGGTGAAGTTGTGGATAGTGTAGAAGACTCGTGAAGAATACAGTCCAATATAGATCCATTGCAGAAATGGGCAGAGAAATGGCAGATGAAATTTGACCCAGATAAATGTGAATTGTTACACCTAGGTAGGGCAAGTGCAAGGAGGTACACTGTTAAGGGCAAGATTTTTAATGCTGTTGCTGAGCAGAGAGATCTTGGGATCCAAGTTCATAACCCCTTGAAAGCAGCTACAAAGGTTGATAAAAGATGGTTCAGAGGCTTATGGAATGCATGCTTTTATTAGTCAAGGCTTTGAGTTCAAAAGTCGAGAAGTTATGTTGCAACTTTATAAAACAGTGGTTAAGCCACAACTAGGGTATTGTGTACAGTTCTGGTTGCCCCACGATAGGAAGGATGCTGAGGCTTTGGAGAGGTGCAGAAGAGGTTTACCAGTGTACTGCTTGGTTTAGAGGGCATGTGGTATCATGAGAGGCTGGATAAACTGGTTGTTTTCTCTGGAGTGCTGGAGGCTGAGGGGACATCTGATAGAGGTTTATAAGATTATGAGAGACAGAGAGTATGTGTTTTGCAGGGCTGAAATGTCTAATACCAGAGGGTATGCATTGAAGGTGAGAGGAGGCAGGTTTCAAATGGGATGTGAGGGGTAAGGTTTTTATTTAGAGAGTGGTGGGTACCTGGAATGCGCATCCTGGTTTGGTGGTAGAGGCAAATACATTGGAGGGTTTTAAGAGACATTTGGATATGCACATGGATCGAAGGAGGACGGAAGGATATGGACATGGTTTAGGTAGGAGGGAGTAGTCTTTGGGTGTATTTGATTAGTTTGGCACAGCATTGTGGGCTGAATAACCTGTTCCTGTGCTGAACTGTTCTACGAGGGGTGATTGATAAGTTCGTGGCCTGAGGTAGAAGGAGTCAATTGTAGAAAGCCTAGCACAGTTATTTTTCCTACATTTACACACTTAGTCAAGTGGTCGAAGAGCATGCGAATCCCTTTTTTGTAGGAGTTGGCGTCTTGGACCTCCAGAAGTGGTCCACAGCAGGGGTGATTGATAAGTTTGTGGCTTAAGGTAGAAGGAGATGAGATATTAACTTCAAACTTTCTGCATTTTCACTCAGAGTTGAACTTCATGTGCATGTAATGAGAGCTGTATAACTCATCTCCTTCTACCTTAGGCCACGAACTTATCAATCACTCCTGCTGTGGACCACCTGGAGGTCCAAGACACTCTTATTACATGCATGTGCAGTTCAACTCTTTGAGTGATTATGCAGAAAGTTTGAAGTTAGTAATTCATCTCCTTCTACCTTAGGCCACTAACTTATCAATCATCCCTGCTGTGGACCACTTCTACAAAGAAGGGATCCGTATGCTCCATGATGGCTGGACTAAGTGTGTACATGTAGGAGGGGAATATTTTGAAAAATAAATGTGCTTGGTTTTCTAAAATTGACTGCTTTTACCTTGGGTCACAAACTTATCAATCACCCTCGTATGTTCTATGAATTACGCACTGAATGGTAAATATGTTAGGTATAGCTTTTTTTTCAAGCAAATAATAACTTTCAAGAAAGTGGTGTCCTGTCATTGATGGTGTACTGTATATCGGACAAGCAAGAATGTTGGTGAGCAAAATGCCGTTCTCTTTGAAAAATTGCTCCCCCTTTATATCTGTTTCTAGTCCCATTGCAAATAAGACAATAAGATATAGGAGTAGGACATTTATAGGAGTAAATTTCCAAATTTCAGGCATTTGGCCTATCGAGTCTGCTCCGCCATATCATCATGGCTAATCCATCTCCCTCATCCCCAGTCTTGTGCCTCTTCCTTGTATCCCTTCATGCTCTATCTAATCAAGAATCTGTCAACATTTGCCTTGAATATACCAAATGACTTGACCTCCACAGCCACCTGTGGCAATAAATTCCACAGATTCACCTTATCTCCATTCTAAATGGACCCCTCTGTTCTGAGGCTGTGTCCCCTGGTCTTGGACTCCCCCACCATAGGAATCATCCTTTCCAAATCTACTCTATCAAGGCCTTTCAACATGCGATAGGTTTCAATGAGCCTCCCTCTCATTCTTCTGAATTCCAATGACCACAGGCCTAAGAGCCAGGAAATTCTCCTCACATGATGAGCCTTTCAATCCTGGAATCATTTTTGTGAACCTTCTTTGAACCCTCTTCAATATCAGCACATTATTTCTTAGATTGGGGTCCAAGATGCTCACAATACTCCAAATGAGGCCTCACCAGTGCTTAAAAAAGTCTAAATATTCCATCCTTGCTTTGATATTCTAGTCCTCTTCAAATGAATGCTAACATCGCATTTGCCTTCCTTGCACCCACTCAACCTGCAAATTAACCTTTAGGGAATCCTGCACGAGGACTCCCAAGTCCCTTTTCACCTTAGATTATTGAATTTTCTCACCATATAGAAAGTAGTCTACACTTTTATTTCTCCTACCAAAGTACATGACCACACACTTCCTGGCACTGTCTTCTATCTGCCACTTGTTTGCCCATTCAGTGAATCAGTCTTAAATCCTTCTGTAGCTCCTTCACCTATCCTTGTATTGTCTGCAAACTTGGCCACAAAGCCATCAATTCTGTCAACCAAATCATTGACATATAACATAAACAGAAGCGGTCCCAACACAGAACCTTTGGAACACCACTTGTCACCAACAGTCAATCAGAAAACGCTCTCTTCATTCCCAATCTTTGCCTATCCATTCTGGTGATATCATGGGCTTTTAACTTGTTAAATAGCCTCAAATGTGGCACCTTGTCAAAGCCCTTCTGAAAATCCAAGTACAGGTGTCCCCCGCTTTTCGAATGTTCGCTTTATGAAACCTCACTGTTACGAAAGACCTACATCAGTACCCTGTTTTCGCTAACAGAAGGTGTTTTCAGTGTTACGAAAAAAATCAGCGCGTGCCCCGAGCAGCCGCTCTCCCCCGGATTTGGAATGGCATTGCTTAAACACGTTGCATTTAGCAGTCATTAACAAGATGAGTTCTAAGGTATCGGAAAAGCCTAAAAGAGCTTGTAAGGGTGTTACACTTAACGTAAAACTAGACATAATTAAGCGTTTTGATCGTGGTGAACGAAGTAAGGACAACGTGAGTTTGGCTTGTGGAAGCTGACGAAGATGATGTTGAAGAGGTTTTGGCATCCTATGACCAAGAACTGATAGATGAAGAGCTGATGCAATTGGAAGAGGAAAGGATAACAATCGAAACCGAATTCATTAGCGAAATGAATGTGAAGCAACTGCGTGAGATTTTCGCTGCAATGATAAAGTACAACTTTAATTTTGAAAGGGTACGTAGGTTTAGGGGATATTTGCAGGATGGTTTGAGTGCTTACAAAGAACTGTATGATAGAAAAATGCGCGAGGCTCAGCAGTCAAGCAAGCCTTCCACATCAGCCACCGCAGACGACGAACCTCGACCTTCGACATCGAGGCAGGCAGTCATAGGAAAAGATGAGCTGCCTGCTCTAATGGAAACAGATGACAATGAGATGACACCCCAGTGTCCTACCACCCCAACACCCAGGCCACGGCCAGACACCGATTCGCTGAGAATGCAGCGGTAGCGGGGAGGCACACATCTTTGAGAAAAAAGCCAAAATAAACATGCTAATTAATTAGGTGCAATCGGCAATCACCTCTGATCTGGGCCGACAATTACGTGTCGGGTGGCACCCAATTAATTAGCATT
The DNA here is from genome assembly GCF_963921235.1 of Mobula hypostoma. Classification (NCBI taxonomy): domain Eukaryota; kingdom Metazoa; phylum Chordata; class Chondrichthyes; order Myliobatiformes; family Myliobatidae; genus Mobula; species Mobula hypostoma. The sequence goes on from NC_086102.1 coordinate 147,939,562, forward strand.
TTTATTTCGGCTTTTTTCTTAAATGTGTGCTGGGTGCGTCCCGGCTACCACTGGACCCCTGCATGCTTCGCGGCAATGTATCAATCGCTGCCCGGAAGGTGGGGGCCACTGCACCACTCCAACCTGTGACGACTCAGTCTAACACACCATCATCAGTGTGCTCGGCACTGTCCCGATTCCGGTAAGTGATACTACACTGTACATACATTATTTCTACTTTATATCAGCTGTGTATTTTTACGTGTTATTTGGTATAATTTGGCAGCTTCATAGCTTAAAGGTTACTGGAGAGTGTTTCTGCCAACAGCACTTGCGTGAGATTTTCTGCCAAGAGCGCTTGCGTGAGATTTTCACTACGGAGAACAGTGCCGGCGATGATTGTGGAAAAGTATTTCGATTTTATATAGGCTGTGTATTTATCATATCATTACTGCTTTTACTATATGTTACTGTTATTTTAAGTTTTATGTGTTATTTGGCATGATTTGATAGGTTATGTTTGGGTATGCGAACGCTCACTAAATTTTCCCATATAAATAAATGGTAATTGCTTCTTCGCTTTACGAAATTTCGGCTTATGAACCATTTCATAGGAACGCTCTACCTTTGTTTGGCGGGGGAAACCTATATACAAAATCAACTGATTCTACTTTGTCTAGCCGGCTTGTTATTTCTTTGAGGAGTTCCAACAGATATGTCAGGCAAGATGTTCCCTTAAGGAAACCATGCTGACTTAGGCCTTTTTTATCATGTGCCCCCAAGTACCCTGAAACCACGTCCTTAACGATTGATTCCAACATCTTCCTAACCACTGAGGTCTGACTAACTGGTTTATAATTTCCTTTCTTCTGCCTTCTCCCTTCTTGAAGAGTGGAGTGACATTTGCAGTTTTCCAGTCCTCTAGAACCATGCCAGAATCCATCGATTTTTTTTTTTTGAAAGATTACTACTCCACAATCTCTACAGCAACCTCTTTCATAATCCTGTGGTGTAAGATCATCTGGTCCAGGTGACTTATCTACCCTTATGCCATTCAGTTTCCCAAGCGCCTTTCCCCTAGTAATGGCAACTTCACTCACTTCTGCCTGCTGACACTCTTAAAATTTTGGCATACAGATAGTGTCTTCCACAGTGAAAACTGATGGAAAATACTTAGTCAGTTCATCCACCATTTCCTTGATCCCCCATTACCAGCATCAATTTCCAGAGGTGTGATATTGTGATATCTACTTTCACCTTCCTTTCACACTTTATATATCTGAGGAAACTTTTGGTATCCTCTTTAATATTATTGGGTGGCTTATTTTTGTATTCCATCTTTTCCTTCTTTATGACTTTTAGTTGCATTCTATTGGTTTTTAAGAGTTTCCCAATCCTCTAACTTCCTACTAATATTTGCTCTATTATATGCAACCCCCACCCCCCGGCTTTTATGTTGGCTTTGACTTCTCTTATCATCCATGGGTGTATCATCCTGCCTTTAGAATACATCTTCCTTGGGATTTATCTATCATGCACTTTTTGAATTGCTGCAAGAAACTCCAGCCATTTCTGCTCTGTCATCATCTCTGCTAGTGTTTCCTTCCAGTTAAATTTGTTCAGCTTCTCTCTCAGGCCTCTGTAACTCCCTTTACTTCACTTTAATACTGATATATCTGATTTTAGCCTCTCCTTCTCAAGTTGCAGGGTGAATGCTAACATATTATGATCACTGTCCCCTAAGGGTCCCCTTTCCTTAATCTCTTTTATCACTTCTGGTTCATTGCACCCAGCACTCAATCCAGAATAGCTGATCCCCTAGTGGGGTCTACCATGAGATGATCTAAAAAGCCATTTTGTAGGCATTCTACAAATTCCCACCCTTGGGATCCAGTACCAACCTGATTTTCCCCATATACTTGCGTATTGAAATCCCCCATAACTTTTACTCTTGCAGTTTCTTAGCTCTACCCACAATGATTTTACACCTATGTCACCTCTTTCTAATGATTTGATTTCATTTTTTAACCAACAGAGCCACCCCACTCCCTCTGCCTACCTGCCTGTCCTTTTGATACAGTGTGTATCCTTGGACATTGGGCTCCCAGATGTAATCTTTTTTCAGCCATGATTCATTGATGCCCACAATATTATACATGCCAATCTGTAACTGTGCTACAAGTTTGTCTACCTTATTCTGTATACTGTGTGCATTCAGATATAACACATTCAGTCCTGTATCCATCACCCTTTTTGCTTTTGTCCTCTTTTTATATTACAACTCATCCCATTGGCTGCAATTTTGCCCTTTCATCAGCCTCTCCTTGCTAGCAGTCTCACTACACACTGCCTCTGTTTGAAAACTATTTACCCCATCCTCAGCCCTATCACTCTGGCAAAATTAGTTTCAACCCTCCCGAACAGCTCGAGCAAACCTGCTCGCAAAGATATTGGTCCTCCTTGAGTTCAGATGTAACCCATCCTTTTTGTAGAGGTTGTGCCTTCCCTAGAAAAAATCCCAGTGATTGAGAAATTTGAACCCCCGCCCTCTGCATCAGTTCCTCAGCCACACATTCATCTGCCAAATCATCCTCATCTTAAACTCACTGGCATATGGCACAGGCAACAATCCAGAGATGAATACCCTGGGGATGCTGCTATTCAGCTTTCTACTTAGCTCCCTAAAATCTCTCTTCAGGACCTCCTCACCTTTCCTACCTATGTCATTGGTGCCAATATGTACCAAGAATTCTGGCTGCTCACACTCCCCCTTTAGAATGGACCTGATCGGAGGCATCTCCACTCTGGCACCTGGGAGGTAACATACCATCCAGGTTCTTGATCATGTCTACAGAATCTTATTTCTATTCCTCTAACTATGGAATGTCCTATCACTACTTCAGTCCCCTTAACATCTCTTTCTAACCCTGGCATCAAACTCAGTGCCAGAGACCCGGTCACTGTGGCTCCCCCGATAGGATGTCCCCCTCAACAGTATCCAAGGTGGTATATTTATTGTTGAGGGGAATGGCACTGGCTGCACATTTCCCCTCCCTGAAAGTTACCCAGTTACCTGCCTCCTGCAGCCTAGGGTGGCCACCTTCACGTGGCTCCTATCTGTCACTTCTTCAGTCTCTCCTATGAGCTGAAGATCATCAACTTGCAGCTCCACTTCCTTAACATGTTCTCTGAGGAGTTTCAACTTGGTGTGTCTGGTGCAAGTGTGGGTATCTGGGAGGCTGCAGGTCTCTCAGAATTCCCACAACTCACACACAGAACAGAAACATAGCCCCTGGAGCCATTCTTACTGCACTAACTGCTCTAACAGATGAGGAATGAAGAATGAAGAAGAAGAAGAAGAAAAAGAAACTTATCAGGTACTTACCTTGCCCAAGTAACAACACTTGAACCATGTCTTCATCTTTTATGAAGCAAACCTAACCAAGAAACAAAGATTTGTTGCCTGGCAAAGTTGACTCATCTGTTTTCCTAAGTATGTTGCACAATATGTCTTTCAAATTCTCAGACATTTCATCTATTTGTTTTTAAACAGAGTTGTCCCTGAGCAGAATTACTTTAATTATTTGGTCTCGTGACTTATGCAAAACCATACACAAAACCTCCTTTACTGCTGGCAGAATCAGTTCTTCCCCAGTTGTACGGGGCCTTCCAGATAAATGAAATGTTATATAAAGCATGCAAACTATCACTGCTTTGTTGTGAATTGCTGGCAGACGTGTTTGAAGTGTTTTCCATTTTTGAAAGATTTCACAAAGCAGTAAGCCAAGTTCCTGTTTGCTTTATCGGACTGTATTCTTTTCAAATATTAAAGGACCCTGGACGGTTTCATTACTTCATTTGAAAAAAAAACTTTTTCATGCAACAGACACATTGGTGCTGTTGTTTGCCTGGAGCTGGTATAAATCCATATTTTAGATACTCCACACTGTACAGTCCACACCTCTTTTTCCTTTGGTCTGCTTCTGCCATTTTTATTATGGTTTAACTACTACAGTCGGTCACCTATTGCTTAAGTCCAACTTCGGACGCTGCAATCAATAAAAGGGAAAAGTTATGACATCATCAGAACTCAGGCAAAACCTGACTTTCTGCCTGAAGGTACATAAGGTGGGGCAACGTATCTCGATTGGGCCATGGGCTAGAGAATTGTGGTTAAGACCATTTGATTGGACAGATTATGAACTTTACCCCATTGAATGCCATCCTGTAATTCACAAGAAATGCATCACTGCATGATTAGAGTATGAGAGTCATACAAAGCTAACACTACTGCAATAGTGAGTGTCAATAATGCACTAGCTGGACCTAGAAATAACATGATTTCTTCAGTCCAGATTTCTCATGATCTGCCAAATACAGAAGTGTCACATTGCTTTTTAACAACTATAATGCACTTCAATCAGAGCCTAAAAGAACGGTGGGTTAGCGAGAAATGAGGTGATGCGATTAAGTGATCATTGTTATCAATTATGAGGCACTAAGGATCAAATGCTTATAGTAAGTAATTTATTTCCTAAATTAATCTTGTAATCCCTGGGCTGCCCCCCTTGCTACCAAGCATTTCCCAACCACCTCTTTATCTTTATAGCCCTCTATCACCCCCTGGGGGTGATATCGCCCAGTTTGGGAACCACTGGGTTATAGTAACACACTGTGCTTTAAAGAAAATATTATATGGAATATTTTGTTTGCCCAAAATCTGCATGGCAGCTAAAGAAACATTTTCACTATTAGGTAGGCTTGTTTGTTACTCATGCCTATTTATCACTTATAATTTCGTTGAATTTTTGTTATAAGTTGTTCGAAGTGTAGGATGAAAATATCATGGTCCCTTTGACAGCCCATCAGGGATCTGAGTGTATAAGGCTAGTGAGTATGTTATTTTGTCATACAAGCAAGCTGAGAAATTCTGAACCAAACTTTGCAATAGCTCAGAATAGCTCACAAGGAACAGGACGAGTCCAACCCAGCCAATTACCGCCCAATCAGCCTAATCTCAATCAACAGCAAAGTAATGGAAGGGGTCTTCAACAGTGTTATCATGCAGCACTTACTTGGCAATAACCTGCATATGGATGCTGAGTTTGGGTTCTGTCAAGGCCACTCAGCTCCTGACCTCATCATCTCCTTGGTCCAAATATGGACCAAAAAGTTAAATATCAAAGGTGAGGTGAGAATGTTAGCCCTTGACATCAAGGCAGCATTTGACTGAGTATGGCATCAAAGTGCCCTAGCTAAAATGGAGTCAATGGGAATTGGGGAGAAAACCCTCTGCTGGTTGGAATCATACCTGACACAAAGAAAGATGGTTGCAGTGGTTGGAGATTAATCATCTCATCCTCACAACATCACTGCAGGAGTTCCACAGGGAACTGTCCTAGGACCAACCATCTTCAGCTGCTTCATCAATGATCTTCCTTCCATCATAAGGTCAGAAGTGGGGATTTTTTGCACCATTTGTGCCTCCTCAGGTAGTGAAGCAGTTCATACCCAAATACAGCAGGACCTGAACAATATCCAGGCTTGGGCTGACATGTGGCAAATAACATTCGAGTCATGGAATTGCCAGGCAATGACCATCTCCAACAAGAGAGACTCTAACCATCGTCCCTTGACATTCAGTGGCATCACTATCACTGAATCCCCTACTATTAACATCCTGAGGGTTATCACTGACAAGAAACTGAACTGGTCTAGCCATATAAACACCATGGCTGCCAGAGCAGGTCAAAGGCTAGGAATCCTATAGCGTGTAACTCACCTCCTGACTCCCTAAAGCCTGTCCACCATCTACAAGGCTCAGGTCAGGAGTGTAATGGAATACTCTCCACTCACCTGGATGAGTGCAGCTCCATCAACACTCAAGAAACTTGACACCATTCAGTACAAGGCAGCCCACTTGATTGGTACCCCTTCCACAAGCGTCCACTCTGTTCACCATCAACAAACAATTGTAGTAGTGTGTACTATATGCAAGATGCACTGCAACAACACACCAAAGTTCCTAAGGCAGCACCTTCTAGACCCATGACCACTACCATCTAGAAGGATGAAAACAGCAGATACCTAGGAACACCATAACTTGGAAATCCCCCTCCAAGTTGCTCACCATCCTGACTTGGAAACATGTCACCATTCCTTCATTGTTGCTGGGTCAAAATCATGGAATTCCTCCCTCTAACAGCACTGTGGGTGTACTAACACCTCGGGGACTGTAATGGTTCAAGAAGGCAGCTCAATACCACATTCTCAAGGACAACCAGGGATGGGCAATAACTGCTGACTTACCTGATGATGCCCACATCTCATAAATGAATAAGTAAAAAAATTGGTGTATGATTTGGAATGGATGACTTTGAAGTCAAAGCAGGTACAGAAAGAGATAAACACAAAAAGGAAAAAATGAGTTATGAGAGAAGAAAGTAAGAATTTTTTATTTAGATCTCATGTAATGAATAAAATCTGGAAATGAGAACTTGCACTTATAATTGCTAATTTTAAGTCTTAAGGAGTTTGACAATAAGGCAGACAGGCATTAAGGAACACTTATTATGGTTTTAAAAGATTATTTAATTTAAAAAATATATCATGACCTCTGTCGTATAATCACTTAATACTTGCTGTGCAAAAAGGGAAGGTCATGCAGCTTAATGGAAAGCTTCACTAGTTTAATATATTTCAATGAGAAACCATACAGCACGATACTGTATTCTACATAGGTGATAGTGGAGCAACATCAGATAGTGAACTGCATCTTGTTAGTGTTGTGTTTAATTGTGCTCCTTTGCCTGGTTTGAAATTCCTGTGGTGTCTGTTCACAGTAAGTTTCATCGCTATTTTAACACTCATTTTTGGGCAATCAAATTAAATGTACATTAATTTGATATTTATGATCACAAAGAGGCAATTTCATAAAGACACACGTACACATACACAGACGCACAGACAGGACGGACAGACAGACACAAACATACACACACACACACACACACACACACACACACACACACACACACGATACAATCATTACTTGTTTTGTTTATACATTGATTTTTCTGTTGCTTTGCTACAGGGATTGGAGCTGGTTCAACTACACTGGTGTTTGAAGGAACTGAACTGAAACTTAACCCAACCTGTGCTGTCTTCATCACTATGAATCCAGGTTATGCTGGTCGTTCAGAGTTACCAGACAACCTTAAGGTAATATTCCTGATTCCTTGCAATATATGAATCATGACAATTATATGAATGTTATTGTTTGTCATATGATTAATACTTAAGCATCAATTGGTCATCATAATATTTAAAGTACAGCTGCAATTAGATACATAGATAAAGAATTGAGATGGGCTTCAAGATTCAAGATCGTTTATAGTCATTCTCAGTACACAAGTGTAAAGGAGAATGAAATGTTATATGCAGCACAATAAGCATAAAAACACGATAAATTATAAATACAAATAATTAACATATATACATAGAGTGATTGCATGTATATAAAGATACACTAGGTACAGGTATATGTAAGGTGACTCCGACAGGAAATGAAAAGTAGTGGTGGTGGGGAGTGTAGTGGGGTTAATGGGTGGATGTGTTGATCAGCCTGATAACTAGGGGGAAGTAATTGTTATTGAGTCTGTTGGTCTTGGCATGGATGCTGTGTAGCCTCTCCTGTGATGGGAGTGAGACAAGCAGTTCATGAGCAGGGTGGATGAGACCCTTCATGATATTTCTGGGCTTTTTTTTGGCACCTTTCTGTTATGTATGTCCTTGATGGTGGTTAGGCTGGTGCTAATGATGTGTTGGGCAGTTTTAACTACCCATTGTGGAGCCCTCCTGTCTGCCACAATGTTACTTCCATACCCCAAATGATGCAGCATGTTAGGATGCTCTCCATTGCCAATCTGTATGGATGTTCATACTCCAGTTCTCTTCAGCTTTCTCAAAAAGTAGAGGTATTGGTGAGCTTTCTTGACCGTGGAGGATGTGTTCTGGGACATGATAGGTTATGCGAGATGTGCACAAAAGAGGTTGAAACTGCATGCCATCCAATTCAATTAAGTTTTGAGAAAAATGATGTTTTGCTGTTAAAGAATAGAATATTTAAATAAAATTCAGTTGATAAATAATAACAAACAAGATTTTTACTTTTATATATTGGGCTCATTTTTTATCTAAATTGAATGTGAGTTCTTAGCTAGATTCAATGATTTGTTTTAACCTGCCCCTTCAAGTAAAGGGACGCAGTTCTTATTAGCAGTTAATGGGACATGTATTTACATGTGCTAATTGAAATTCAATTATGCTGAAGGGTGCCAGCTGTGAATTTAGTCTTACCTGAGCTGCAAGAACTGTGCAGTTTTACAGGTATATATTTTTTTTCTCTGTTTTTGGGGAGAACAAAGAAGACATTTCTAGACCTCACCAGGAGGATTTAGGTCTTCCTAATGTTAGAATTTCCATAGAACTACTCAAGTAATTTTAGCTCACAGAAATAAAATGCTTTCTGTTCACTTCCTGCTTGTTTTGGTTGCATATTATTATTGTAACCTGGAGTCAGAAGTTGAGCCAACATCCTTGGGAATCTTTCCTGGTGTTAAAACTGTGAACATAAGTTTATTTTTAATATATCTGTTTTTTTGTTATTGTGATATTGTAGGCTCTCTTTAGAACAGTGGCTATGATGGTACCAGACTATGCCATGATTGCAGAGATTGTACTTTACTCTTGTGGTTTTGTCAACGCTCGACCACTATCGGTTAAAATTGTAGCCACCTATCGACTTTGTTCAGAGCAATTATCATCACAGCATCATTATGATTACGGTATGCGTGCAGTGAAATCCGTCTTAACTGCTGCAGGAAATATTAAGGTAATATGATGCATAGTCAGCCTAAAATGACTTTTTTTCTAATGGAAGTTGATTGTGCTACACATACAATGAAATGTGATTTGAAGATAAATGAATGATAGTATTTTTTTGTTCCTTTTAGCTTAAGTACCCAACGGAAAATGAAGAGATTTTACTCCTACGATCAATTATTGATGTTAACCTCCCCAAATTCTTGTCTCATGATTTGCCACTCTTTGAGGTAAAATCACCTTACCTTCTCCACATATTTTTTTTTAATTTTGAGTTCCATTACAGTAAAATTAACACTGTTTAATAGCTTATCAAAATATAATTACAATTAATTCATCAATTCATTATTTACAGTGCATTCAATCTGTAATAAACTAGTGCATGTTTAAAAGTGATTCGAACATATTACCTGGAAAACTCGTGAGCTCATGTGGGTCATTAGTTTGAATGCCTCTGAAGAATTGTGTACAGTTCAGTTGATTATACTACAGGGTATTTTGGGGATGTTATTGTGATACAAAGATGAATACAGTATTCAATTTTTACAGGAAATAAGGTTATTGAAGTGTGGTGAAAAACTAAAAAGAAATTATGTTGGAAAAAAGATTATTTAAAAAATCTGTATCATGATATTGCATATTCTCAGAGGTATTTAATTGAAATCTATTTGAATTATTTGACATGTACTTAAGGTTTATATTTTCAGTTACAAATTTTAAAAAAAGTAAACCTTTCCGTAAATTTTTTTGGAAATGACAAGTGTTTTATTTGCAGCAGTTCCTTAGTTCTGAAGAATGAGCAAGGATTGAACTCCTTTTCCCCTCTGCTGATGTTAACTCTGTTTCTGTTTATTTGCCATCTACTACCTGTATTTAGGGAACATTCTTCTTCAAAAGACCACTTACTTGTGGTTAATTAACTTTACTGACTACATACTCTAAGATTTTAATGGAAATCAAATATTTCTTTCTCTCAATAAACTGTAAATAGGATTTGAGTCTGTTTTGTCGGTGCAAGATGTGTTTTTGCAGCTCTGGCACCAAACTATGAAAAACCTCTGATTCCAAGAACAAAATGCAATTTTATTTCAGTATGTAAGGAAGTCTTTTGGCCCCTCATATTACCACTTTATTTCAAATCAGTTGTTTCTCTCAAAATGCTCCGGACTATTATCAGTCCTTATTCATGGTTTTCTGTTCTCTGTTTTGCCTGGTCATATCACTCATCACTCTGGTCAGTTAAATAACAACAACTGCTCACTGATGCCTTTTGTGTCTTCAACTTAACTGCACTCTATGACCATGTCATATCCTCCTTTGAACTTCTATTTTTAGCAACTAATTGTTGTTCATCATTGTTCTTCAGCTAACCCTAACGGTGCACACCTTATCTCCTCAAATGCCCGCCCTTGCTCACCTGCAATTACCTCCCAACAAACTATTTATGTCCCTATCTTTATTCTGGAATATTTGTAGGCTGCTTTCTTAGTTCCCCTCCTATTTATCAGTTGCAAGCTATCCATTGTGTGATCTTCTGCGTGAATCATAATTTTATTTCTCTTCTACCACTGTTACCTTCTTAAATTCTACTGTTTAGTTGCCTGTCTACCACTAGAACTTTTTGTAACTTACCTTTATCTAAATCAACATTATCTTATTATTATTAGCAAGCTTCATACTCCAAATTTACTGTTTTTTCCATCTTGTTCACTTGTTTACAAGCCGACTCAGTTTTCTTTGCATACATGGTTTATTATATGGTTTCAGTACCACCAGGTTCAATAACAGATATTACCCCTCAACTATAGGGCACTTGAACCAGAGGGAATAACTTCATTGAATTTCACTCACCTTATCACTGAACTGTTCCCACAACCTATGGACTGACGTTTAAGGACTCTTCATCTCATGCTCTCAATACTTATTGCTTATTTATTATTATTATTACTTTTTCTCTTTTGTGTTTGCAGAGTTTGTTGCCATTTGCACATTGGATTGTTTGTCTATCCTGTTGAGTGCCGTATTGTGTTTCTTGGATTTACTGTGTATGCCCTCAAGAAAATGAATCTCAGCGTAGTGTATTGTGACATTTATTGACTTTGATAATACATTTACTTTGAACTTTGGCCTTTTTTCAAAACTTGCTTTTCCAGTTTCCATACAACATCTAATTATTCATGGTTTTCTGGTCTCTTTTTTGCCTGGTCATATCACTCACTGTGTACATTCATCTATTGATGCTTCTGGAACATCACTGAAGATGTGTCCAGAAGCATCAAGAGATGTAAGTCCCTTTTTTGCCTGGTCATATCGCTCATCACTCTGGTCAGTTATATAATAATAACTGCTCACTGATACCTTTTATGTCTTCAACTTAACTGTAATCTATGACCATATTATATCCTCCTTTGAACTTCTATTTTCAGCAACTAATTGTTGATTGTCATTGTTTTTCTGCTAACCCTGTCTCACATTCTCACTCAGGGTTCAGTAGTTATGCTTTTCTTGCCAGCTTGTACACATCCATTCTTTACAAACCTTGTGCGCTGAATGCACTGCTTTCATGCACTGTTATTCATATTTACTAAAATATGCATTTTATAATAAATGCACACAAATACTCATCCTTATCTAGTCATGCTCTTCAGCACTCAATTTACATTCTGATTCTGGAGTATTACTTGTTTGCTGACAACTTATATCGAAGGTTAAGTCTTTTTGTAAGTCATCCCACATGTTATCCTTCTGAGCTTCTAACTATTTTGACCTTTAAACTATTTCTTATTTTTAGTACCTGTGTCTAAGATTTTGACTTGGTGTTTAATGACCACCAAGGTTTCTTTTTAAATGAAAACTTCTTCCATGAAGGGCACTATCTAAATGTTAGTTGAATCTACACACTTAGACCATAAGACCATAAGACAAAGGAGCAGAAGTCGGCCATTTGGCCCATCGAGTCTGCTCCACCATTTTATCATGAGCTGATCCAATCTCCCATTTAGTCCCACTCCCCTGCCTTCTCACCATAACCTTTGATGCCCTGGCTACTCAGATACCTATCAATCTCTGCCTTAAATACATCCAATGACTTGGCCTCCACTGCCGCCCGTGGCAACAAATTCCATAGATTCACCACCCTCTGGCTAAAAAAATTTCTTCGCATCTCTGTTCTGAATGGGCGCCCTTCAATCCTTAAGTCATGCCCTCTCATACTAGACTTCCCCATCATGGGAAACAACTTTGCCACATCCACTCTGTCCATGCCTTTCAACATTCGAAATGTTTCTATGAGGTCTCCCCTCATTCTTCTAAACTCCAAGGAATACAGTCCAAGAGTGGACAAATGTTCCTCATATGTTAACCCTCTCATTCCCAGAATCATTCTAGTGAATCTTCTTTGTACCCTCTCCAACATCAGCACATTCTTTCTTAAATAAGGAGACCAAAACTGCCCACAGTACTCCAAGTGAGGTCTCACCAGCGCCTTATAGAGCCTCAACATCACATCCCTGCTCCTATACTCTATTCCTCTAGAAATGAATGCCAACATTGCATTCACCTTCCTCACCACCAACTCAACCTGGAGGTTAACCTTAAGGGTATCCTGTACGAGGACTCCCAAGTCCCGTTGCATCTCAGAACTTTGAATTCTTTCCCCATTTAAATAATAGTCTGCCTGTTTATTTCTTCTGCCAAAGTGCATAACCATATACTTTCCAACGTTGTATTTCATTTGCCACTTCTTTGCCCACTCTTCCAATCTATCCAAGTCTCTCTGCAGACTGTCTGTTTCCTCAGCACTACCAGCCCCTCCACCTGTCTTCGTATCATCAGCAAACTTAGCCACAAAGCCATCTATTCCATAATCCAAATTGTTGATGTACAATATCAAAAGAAGCGGCCCCAACACGGACCCCTGTGGAACACCACTGGTAACCGGCAGCCAAACAGAATAGGATCCCTTTATTCCCACTCTCTGTTTCCTGCCAATCAGCCAATGCTGTATCCGTGTTTGTAACTTTCCCGTAATTCCATGACTCTTATCTTGTTAAGTAGCCTCATGTGTGGCGCCTTGTCAAAGGCCTTCTGAAAATCCAAATATACAACATCCACTGCATCTCCCTTGTCTAGCCTACTTGTAATTTCCTCAAAAAGTTGTAATAGGTATGTCAGGCAGGATTTTCCTTTAAGGAATCCATGCTGAGTTCTGCCTATCTTGTCATATGCCTCCAGGTACTCGGTAACCTCATCCTTGACAATCGACTCCAACAACTTCCCAACCACCGATGTCAAGCTAACAGGCCTATAATTTCCTTTTTGCTTCCTTGCCCCCTTCTTAAATAGCAGAGTGACATTTGCAATCTTACAGTCCTCCGGAACCATGCCAGAAATCTATCGACTTTTGAAAGATCATCGCTAATGCCTCCGTAATCTCCACAGCTATTTCCTTCAGAACACGAGGGTGCATTCCATCTGGTCCAGGGGATTTATCTACCTTTAGACTATCCAGCTTCCTGAGTACTTTCTCTGTCATAATTGTGACCGCGCACACTTCTCTTCCCTGCCACCCTTGAGTGTCCGGTATACTGCTGATGTCTTCCTCAGTGAAGACTGATGCAAAATACTCGTTCAGTTCCTCTGCCATCTCCTTATCTCCTATTACAATTTCTCCAGCATCATTTTCTATCGGTCCTATATCTACTCTCACCTGTCTTTTTATATACTTGAAAAAGCTTTTAGTATCCTCTTTGATATTATTTGCTAGCTTCCTTTCATAGTTAATCTTTTCCCTCTTAATGACCTTCTTAGTTTCCTTTTGTAAGCTTTTAAAAACTTCCCAATCCTCTGTCTTCCCACTAAATTTTGCTTTCTTGTATGCCCTCTCCTTTGCTTTAACTTTGGCTTTGACTTCTCTTGTCAACCACGGTTGCATCCTTTTTCCATTCGAAAATTTCTTCTTTTTTGGAATATATCTGTCTTGCACCTTCCTCACTTCTGGCATGAACTCCAGCCACTGCTGCTCTGCCGTCCTTCCTGCCAGCGTCCCTTTCCAGTCAACTTTGGCCAGTTCCTCTCTCATGCCACTATAATTTCCTTTACTCCACTAAAATACTGATACATCAGATTTCAGCTTCTCTTTTTCAAATTTCACAGTGAACTCAGTCATGTTATGATCACTGTCTCCTAAAGGTTCCTTCACCTCAATCTCTCTAATCATCTCCGGTTCATTACACAATACCCAATCCAGTACAGCCGATCCCCTAGTGGGCTCAACAACAAGCTGTCCTAAAAAGCCATCTGGCAGACATTCTACAAATTCTCCCTCTTGAGATCCAGTGCTGACCTGATTTTCCCAATCCACTCTCATGTTAAAATCCCCCACAATTATCATAGCACTGCCCTTCTGACAAGCCTTTTCTATTTCCTGTTGTAATTTGTAGTCCACATCACTGCAGCTGTTTGGAGGCCTGTATATAACTGCCATCAGGGTCCTTTTACCCCTGCGATTTCTTAGCTCAACCCATAAAGATTCTGCACCTTCCGATCCTATGTCACCACTTTCTAATGATTTAATATCATTTCTTACCAATAAAGCCACGCCTCCCCCTCTGCCTACCTTCCTATCCTTCTGATACACCGTGTATCCTTGGACGCTCAGCTCCCAGAGACATGCATCCTTTAGCCAGGTCTCAGTGATGGCCACAATATCATACCTGCCAATCTGTAGCTGTACGACAAGATCATCCACCTTATTCCTCATGCTGCGTGCATTTATATCCCTGTGTATTTTATGTGTTGCAGCTGTCTTTGAATGAATGAAAGTATTATAGTGGTGTTGTTCCTCCTGAATAAAATTGCCCTGGGAACTGAACTTATGAAAGCAATTTACACTGTTGACTATTGGTCTCCTGTCGGCATGTTTGAAGCAACGATTTGGACTAAATCATATTTCATCACATTTTGAAGTCAATTAAAATTATCTTTAAAACTATAGAAGCCTTAACATTCACTCATAATAAAGATTAATAGTTTGTCATTGTACTACATATTTTGATGCTTTGGCTGTTCCTTGAGTAATAGACACCTTCATTATTTTTTTAATCTTATCAGGGAATCACTTCAGATTTGTTTCCTGGAATAAAATTGCCAAAACCTGACTATCGTATCTTGCTGGAAGCAATCAAAGAGAATTGTGAACGCATGAATCTACAAATGACTGACTTCTTCTCACAGAAGATCTTACAAATCTATGAAATGATGATTGTGCGTCATGGCTTTATGATTGTTGGAGAACCATTTGGTGGAAAAACATCAGCATACAGGGTTCTGGCAGCTGCTTTACACGATATTTGTGAGAAGGTAGAGATAAAAACAAAATCATCATCTGGTGCATCTTCAATTATTTTACCATCAAACTGTTCTGGGTATAAATTGGAATCCTTGGGCAGATCAATGGTCAATTTAATTTTTCAGTTCCATAAATAAACTTGTACATTGTAAATAAAAAGACATTATTAAGAAGTGACATTTTGACTAGAAATACATCCCTAGTCAGAAATGTTAAGTGTGCTTTTAGATGTGCCAGCATATTGTGCTTTACTTTGGAGATTAATTTCATTGGTATAATTAATTTCAGAGAGAGCATAATTTGCACCATAACATGTCTAGGTATAATGGACAAGGATGAATTTCTAGGCTTTTATCTGTCCAACATATCTATCAATTATCTTATTTTACATGTTTGACATTTTATAACACATAAAAAGAAATTAGAATGACAGTATGCATTAACTTAGAAGTTTAAGTGTGGACAAATGAATCTAATAAAATTAGGTAGAATTGAGAGTAGTAAGGAGTATTTAAAGAGACTTCAAAAAATTATAGGCAAACAAAGTGCATGGGTGAGTAAGTGGCAGATGGATTGAAGTTGGAATAAGGTGAGGTTATGCACCTTAGTAAACAAAATATGAAAGCAGAGTATTTTTATAATAATGACCAGGAATTGTTGAGGTTCAGTGGAACTTAGATGTCCTTGTGCGCATGTCACTGAAATATAACATTTATAGTAACTACCATTTAGAAGCTTAAATTGTATTTTGGCTTTTATTAGAAAGGGACTTTAATATGAGATTTGGGAGTTCTTACTGCAGTTATATAGGACCTTAGTGAGATCTGAAACATTCAGTTTTGTTCTCCTTATCTATCATCAAAAAAAAAGTTGTCATAGAGAAAAAAACTGTAATGATTGACCAGTCTGATTCCTGAGATGATGAGTTTTCTATATGAGGAGAAATTGTGCAGACTATGCCTATATTCTCTAGAGTTATGAAGACTGAAGGGTTATCCCATTGTGACTTACAAAATTCCTATGGAGCTTGGTAGCATAGAATCAGGGAGGAATCTAGAACCAAGTCTTAGGTTCTCAGAATCTCAGAGTAAGGGATATGTCACCTTGGACTGATAGATGGTGGGGAATCTTTGAAATTCTGTCCCAAAGGGCTGTGGAGGATTACTTACTGAGTTTATTTGGAACAGAAATAAATACATACCTGGATAATAAGAGAATCAAGAAATATAGGGATATAGCTATGACCTTGATGATTGATGGAGCAGACTCATAATATTTTGTTAAGACTATTAGCATCAAGCAAATGGGATGGTATAATGCAAACCTTACCAACTTCTTAAAATAGAGGAACAATACATTGTAGTTCAGACCAAGGAAAATATTGATTGCTGTATTCGTTAATTTGACATCCTAAGTAAAAGGATGAAGTGAATTCTGGGCTGTTACGAGAAACAAAGAAAGAACAGACTGAGACCATCATTTCCAATCATCTTTGGCTGTGAATATGGTGCTATGGACTGGAAGGATTCAGTGTAAGAAAAAATGCATTAACTAAGTATTTATAAGCTAGGTACCCCAACATTAGTGGTGGGTAAATCAATGTAATGCTGATGCATTTGAATTTTGAGTGGAGTTAATATAATGATCAATAAAGGCAGCACAGTTGATCTTGTTGCTATGAACTTTAGGAAAACACTTGATGAGATCTCACATAGAAGAATGCTCAGAAAAATAAAATAAAATAGAATTAAAGGAAAGTGGCAAAGTCATCAAAATCAGCTCAGTGGCAAGATGATAAAGGTAATGATCAACAAGTATTTAGTGATAAGGAGGCTATTTGCATTGAGGTTTTATAGGGCTTGTTGCTAGATCCCTTTCTATTAATGGAATATATTAATGACATGGGCATGAATATTGGAGACAGCAGTACTAAAATTGTCCATATGGTTATTACAGAAGAAGAAAGCTGTAGGAAGTTATCAATTGGGCTGAGGCAGATGTGGCAAATAGAATTCAATTCAGAAAAGTGTGATACATTTAGAAAAGGCAGATATGGCAAAGAAATATTCAGTAAGTGATCAGATACTGTTTCAGCAGGTGATGAGAGAGTGAGGTAGGTTGTAAAGCATTTTAACATATTCTTGAAGTACTTAGTTAAATGGTTAAGGAAGCATACCGAAAGCTTCCCTTTATTGCTGAGGTGCACAATCTAACAGCAGGGATCTCATAGTAAATACAGGTTTATTTGTTACACTGCAGTGTATATTTCCAGTTGTTACATTTTGGGAAGCATGGCTTTGAAGAGAGGATACAAATGGTGATATTTGGGAAGTTACTATGAGGTACAATATTATTCTTAATGAGAGAGGGTTAATTTTGCTTTATTTGGAACAAAGAAGGCCAAGGATTGATTAATTCAAATGTATGTAAAGATTAGACTTGTGGACAAAGTGATGAGACGCCTGATCAGAGAGGTCACTAATTAAGGGGCTTGAATTCAAAGGAAGTTAATTATGAAAGATGGGAAAAAACATTTTCATCGGGGTGCTTGTGTTTTGGGACTTATTGCCTGAAGGGGAGGGACAGGCAGAAATCATTATCATTTAAAAAAATACCTAGAAGAATACTTGATATGCCTTAGTCCATGGGCCAAGAGCTAAGACGTGAGAAACAGGGGCTTGATGTTTTTTTATGTGTGGTTACATTTTCTTTCATTAATGTCTTGGTAATGCACTGCATATCCAGTCAAGCCATTTTATACTTTTTTAAACTAGCACACAATTAATTATTCATTTAGAAATGCTGCTTTTTATAATTATTTCTAACAAATATTCCATAAAATGTGTTAATTATCTTTTGCCTAGGGGCTAATGGAGGAAAACAAAGTTCAGATTACGGTGATTAATCCTAAAGCCATTACTATGGGTCAACTGTATGGCCAATTTGATAAAGTCTCGCATGAATGGTCAGATGGAATACTGGCTGTTAGCTACAGAGCCTTTGCAGTTTCTTCTGTAAGTATTTGTGAATTACGTTAATTTTCAGCTATACAAAAATATTACACATACTATGACATGGAGAAACACATAAAATTCCTTGAACAAAAGATTAGAAGTATTTGGCTTGCGCGCATTAGTTTTTTTTTATATAGAAGAGCAAAATATAACTTGTATTTCTCTAGTTTCCTTTAACAACTCATGGAACACACCAAGCACTGTGCAGCCAATGATTTATTTTTTTAAATGCATCCACTATTATCATGAAGAAAGTGGAATAGCAATTTGCACATTGCCTAGTACAGAGTTTTTCAGCCGGGGTTCCACAGAACCCTAGGGTTCCATGAGAGGTCGCTAAGCATTCTGTGAGAGATCGCAATTTTAAAAAAAGCAGTTTTTGAATTTCACGCAATGTGCAGTGCTGGCGTTCGCAGTGGTTGAGCATTGACTGAGCAGCCCCGTTAGCAATCTCGTTAGGGGTTTCTCAGCTCAGTATTGCAGTGCATATTAGGACCGTGTTTACTGAGATCATTTTCAGTTTTTCATGTAAGATAGGGGAGGCTGTTGATAATTAGTGAGTGCTATATTGCACGGAGGGGAGGATGGTAGGCTAATGAGAAGCATGAAGTCCGTTTTCTGAGCCTTGAATGGACTCGCTCAACTTGGGTTGTGACGTCAGCCTCTCCCTTCTGAACTATCTCCCCTAACTTCCCTTTATGCACCACCAATTAACTTATGGAACAAGCTACCAATGTAGTAGAAAACTGGAGGAAAATTTTCATTCTAAAGATGGCCCAGTGTGGTGTTTTTTGAGGAGGAGGTGTGAGATGGAAGAGGGGGATTCTAGGCCTAGGCCTGCAGACAATTCTGATAAGATTAATGAGGAAGAACTACAATTTTCTGGTCATTTTACTGCATTACTACATCAACGGACACAAAAAGAGGAAGAGTTCTCAACAGGGTGTTTGAGCTGAAAGGTGTACTTTCCAGAAAATACTAGGCCAGATATTGGCAAGTGCTTTGAAGATCAAGAATGGCTGCAGAAACTAACCTACTTAAGAGACATTTTTAATCTTGTGAACCAGTTGACCAAGTCTCTGCAAGGCCCTGGAGAACTAGTTTTGACTTCAGGTGACAAGATTCTTGGATGTAAAGGAAACTGAATTTTTGGAAAAACCATGTTATGAAAGGAAACCTTGAAATGTTTCCACTGCTGCTTGGCTTGAGAAGGATATCAGAAAATCTCGAGTCATTAAAAACCACCTGGAAGAACTGCAGAAGAAAATTGAAGAGTATCTTTTCTCTCTTTCAACACAAGTGTATGACTGGGTAAGGGACCCTTTCTCTGAGGCTACGTCCACACTGCGCCGGATAATTTTGAAAACGCCGGTTTCGAGTAAAAACGACAAGCGTCCACACTACGTGTTTTTCAAAATATCTCTGTCCACACCAAAACGGATAGTTGGGTGAATCTACTTCTACTGGACATACGCAGACACATCTACAGAAAACAAGCAAAGAGGAAACAGTATAATATTTACATTTCCACGGCAGCGTTGTGCTATTTCCATAGAATAAAACCAGAGTACCAAGAACAACAGCGAAAGAAAGTTTTCAACAACATCTTCGAGGAATACAAAGAAAATCTCCGCTGGAAAAATCAGACCGGACTTCTCCATTTAGACAGACAATGAGGTCGAGCTGTTTCTGTGAGTTACAAACGACTACAAAGTCAGTAAAGCAGTAGGGATGTTTAATTCCAAACAAACTATTAACGTAGACAATAAAGTAAACAACACACACATGAAGCCGTCCTCTACCCAAGATCAACAAGTGAGTGGAATCTTCTGCCGCCAGACCTGCACAGTATTTCAGACATTAATACTTTTAAAGATAGACTCAACCAAATCAACTTAGGGGATCTAGTCAAAAAAGCTCACTTTACAATTTAACTCTCACGTTGTTCACACCGACTGCGCATTATAACAGCGATGGTCAGTCAGCGACAGTGCCGGCTTGGAGACCCCGGGGTACAGGAGATCAAGGGTATGACCACCGCAGACTGGGAGACCGGAGGGTACGGGCAGAAGAACAGAAGATGCAAACAGAGAAACCGAGGGGACCAGCTTGAAAACCACCCCCAGTTTAAATTCCATGCGGAATATTTTGGAGGATCAAGAACCAAGAACGGCCGTCCAGCAATGCTTGCGCAGCACCAAGCAGAAGCAGAAAAAAACATTGTTGTTGTGTTGTCATGACAACGTTTTAAAACCTCTCCGTATAACCCGTACACACTACAACATGAAACAATCATTTTCAAACTTCCACCCTCTGGAGAGTGTTTTTGAAAATCTCCGTTTTCAGGGGATGAAAGCACCGGTTCAGTGTGGATGGAGGGTCAAAACAAAGAGAAAAAGCTTTGCTTTCAAAATTATCCGGCGTAGTGTGGACGTCACCTGAATCTTCTGCTCAACCTGAGAACTTGACTTTGAGAGAAGAGGAAGAACTTTGTGCCTGCTTTCTGATCATGCAATCAAGATGAGATTTACTGACCTGCCCCTGGACAAGTTCTGGATTCCTATGAAAGAAGAGTATCCTGCCATTCATCAGAAAGCAATGAACGTTTTGTTGTAGCTTTCAACTTCTTATATACATGTGTAAGCTTTTTCTTGTTTAACAAGCATCAAGAGTAAGGATAGAAATTGCTCATTTCAGTTGAAGTTGAAATCTGTGTGTGTTTATCTCAGGTTTAACCCAGAATTGAGAAATATATTATGTTTGCCTTATGAGTTTCTAAAATTTATAAAAAGGAAAGGAAGAGAATAATTTCAAGAAAGGTAAGCTAAGCTTAACTATCTGTTTTTTTTTCAAGAAAGGTTGGCCAAAAATTCATTCTCTACTCAAAAGAGCATTGACAATTATTTTTGGATTATTATATCTACAACTGACTGATAACGCTAACATCCTGTGAGCTGTAGATATAATAATTTTTATGCAGGGGTTTCCTGAGACCTGAAAATTATTTCAAGGGTTCCTCCAGGGCAAGAAATTTGAGAAAGACTGGCCCAATACCTGGAACAGCAAAATATTAATGATTAGATTAGGTATTTGAGAAACGTAAGTTGAGAAATAAATAGGTACTGATGTGATTTTTCTGCACTTCTTTCAATAGAATAATAATACAATTTACATCCATTTGAGAACACAGCTGGAGCCTCAGATAAACCAGCTCATTCAAAACAAAACAAAAAACGAACACACAAAATTAGCAGTATAATTTCTCAGTCTGGCCATGAAAGTTTTTGAAGTAAGACAAACCTACAACCATCTGACCTAAACTGAAAGTATCTTTGTTATTGAAATCACTTGTAGACATATATTTCACTGGAAAATATGTCAAACTATATTATTGAAAACGGCTGTGAGACTGATCATTGATATTCCACAAAAACCATTTGACACCGTCAATGAATCACATAATGTTTGTTCTTCATTGGGCTGATCTTTGGAAAGCCGAACCACACCGCATCCAATTTCTCATCCAGGCAGTGTACGATGTGCTTCCAAGCCCATCAAACCTGCACACATGGGGCAAGGCAGAGTCATTTGCGTGCCCACTGTGCTCCAAGCAAGGAACCCTGGAACACATCCTCAGCGGCTGTGCAAGGGCACTTGGTGAGGGACGGTACAGGTGGAGGCATAATCAGGTCCTGAAGACCATCGCTGAAGCCGTCAGCACAGGAGTTGAGTGGGCGAAGCGGTCCTGACCCTCCAAGCAGACCATTGCCTTTGTCAGAGCTGGGGAGCAGCCAATACCTGCCAAAAGAACATCTGCAGGCATTCTGACCTCTGCAAGGGACTGGCAGCTGTTGGTGGATCTCGAAGGGCAGCTGAAGTTCCCCAACCATATCGCAGCCACCACCCTGCGACCAGACATTGTCCTGGTGTCTGAGTCTACTAAGCAAGTGGTGCTGCTGGAGCTGACAGTCCCATGGGAAGATAGCCTGGAAGAGGCCTTTGAAAGGAAGCTCTCCAAGTACGCAGGACTGGTCAACAACTGTCAGCAGGCTGGATGGAGAGCGAGGTGTCTCCCAGTGGAGGTTGGTTGTAGGGGATTTGTAGCCCGCTCTTTAGTTAGAGCATTCAGCATTTTGGGCATTGAGGGAGAGAGGAAGAGGAGAGCCATCTGCAGTATCACTGATGCGGCAGAGAGGGCCTCAAGATGGCTGTGGCTCAAAAGAGGGGAGCCATGGAGTCATAAGTAGCTAGCCATCTGGACACAAGCTGGGGTCTGATCAGCACCGGATGGGTCACCTGGAGGAGGTTGTATGATGTTGAAAGACCCAAAACACACAATGATTCCAGGAACATCACTGAAGATGTGTCCAGAAGCATCAATAGATGTATGTACACAGCAGAAACACAGTTATAAAATTTACCTGTAGCTGATGATAACCATTCAATCCATCTATTCCAAATGAAATGACCAACCTGTAGTGCTCCTGGTGGATAATTTACATTCCATGAGTCATCCTGTTACACAGATAAATATGTAAACTTATACAGACTTAGCAAGCTTTACAAGAACAGCACTTCCCAAAATAGTTTAGGGGGCATAATTTTTAGGTGACTGAAGGAATGTATGGGGATGGTTGTCAGAGCTGTGTTTTGTTTTACATAGTAGTGAGAGTCTGGAAAGCACTGCCGGGGTGGTGGTAGAGTAGTGGTTAGGGACATTTAAGAGACTTTTATTTCGGTACATAGCCAAGTGGTTAAGGTGTCGGTCACTAGTTCGAGCCTCAGCTGAGGCAGCGTGTTGTGTCCTTGAGCAAGGCAATTAACCACCTATTGCTCTGCGATGACACCGGTGTCAAGCTGTATGGGTCCTAATGTCCTTCCCTTGGACAACGTCGGTGGCATGGAGAGGGGAGACTTGCAGCATGGGCAACTGCCGGACTTCCATACAACCTTGTCCAGGCCTGCGCCCTGGAAAACATTCCAAGGCACAGATCCATGGTCTCACAAGGCTAACGGATGCCTATTGGATGAAGGAAAAATCAAGGCTACGTGGGAGGGAAGTGTTAGATTCATCTTAGAGTAGGTTAAAAGGTTAGCACAACTGTGTGGACTGAATGGCCGATATTGTGCTGTACTGTTCTACAGTGTGTTCTAACTTATTGGTAGTTATTTCTCAAATGTTTGCCTGCCCAGTATCCAACTCAAGATCCCTATTTGTTGATTGCTCTCTATGTGAAGAAAAGTTGTTTGATGTCTGAAATTAGCCCTTTACCAGTTTCAACCCATATCCTATCCCTCTGAATATTTCAAGTAAAAATATTCTGGTATTTGTATTTCTATACTCTTGGCTGTCTTGTGTACCTTTACATAATAACCACTGAAGGGCAGACTTTGTTTGAATATATGACAACTGCCTGGCATGAAAATGCAGAATGAAATCCATTGAAACCATTGCTAACAAAAATGAAGGACAGAATTAAACATCCAAAGATAAGTAATTAGATTACAAGACAAAATAGCAAACTAGATCATTGGAAATAGTTCAGATGTCAGTCAAAAAGAACAAAGAAGTTGATAATGCCAGTAGAAATACAATATGAGAATAAACTTGCAGGGAACATAAATGTAAACTCTTCTACAAATCTGAAATTAGAAAAAGATTAGTGAAGTCAAGTGTATGTCAAAAACAGGAGAATTTATAATAGGCAGAGCAATTAAGTGGATATTTTGGTTCTGTCTCACCGAAAAAGCCTCACTGAGGACTATTTTTCTTGATTCTTAATCTCTGTCCACATTAAAATGGGTATTTGGGCGAATCTCCTCCTACTGGGCATGCGCAGGACACACAGAAAACAAGCGAAGAGGAAACGGTATACTTAGTAGCGTTTGTTCAGTTACAGACTAGAAAAACTTAAAAGGAAATTGCCAAACAAAAGACTTGGTGCGCGTTTGTCCAGAAACATTTCCTATAGCCATACTGATGAAAGGGACGACAGCTACAATTAAATGCAATAAGGCTTGTTACTGGGCAAAAGTGAAATTTGCTGTTACCTCATTTGTTTGCCTTTACTCTTGCCATGGCTTTGTGTATTATTTTGCTGTATTTAACATGTGCAAAAAAACAAGTTACTGGGCAAAAGTGACAATTGCATGTATTGAACGTTTGCACAAGCAATACATTAATAAAGCACCTTGTTAAATGTATAAAACATGTCTGCATCAGTGTTATCTTATATTTCCATACAATGTTACATTAGGCTGTTACACATCTATTGTCAGATATTGTTGTGGTGTTGAAGGATGCGTTCAAGAAAACAATGAAATGCTGTGCTGCTGCCACCATTTTTTCTGGCATGTCATGACAGCGGTTTTAAAAATAGCCAGTTACCCCATACACACTATGCCGGATATTAGGCGTTTTCAGATTTATTCACTCTGGAGAGCATTTCTGAAAAGCTCCATTTTCGGGGGAGGAAAACACCGTTTCAATGTGGATGGAGGGTCAAAACGAAGAGAAAAAGTTTCAGTTATGGATTTATCCGGACTAATGTGGACGTAGCCTGAGGGAGCCAACAATCTAATGAAGTTAAGGAACTAAAGGAAATAGTGTTGGTAAGAAAATAGTGCTGGTATAGTTAAAGATATTTAAAGCTAAAAAAAATTACCAAAGCCTGATAATTTGCATCCCTAAGTATGAAAGGAGGGTGCTGGGAAATATTGGATGCATTGGTTGTCATTTTCCAGATGTCTATAGATCAGTAAAAATTACCTGTCATTTGGAGGATGGCAAATATGCACCACCATTTAAAATACTTGCAAGAGAGAAAATAAGAAACTGCAGATTGATTAGTTTAATGTCAATAGTGAGAAATATACTCAAATCAATTATAAAGAATGAAATGACCGAAATATGGGATGAGACAAAGTCAACATGGATTTCTGAAAGGGCAATAGAACCTGTCAGATCTGTTGGTGCTGTTTGAGGCTGCCACTAGTAGACTAAGTGAGGAAAAATCTGTAGTATGGTGTATTTGGTGTTTGATAAAGTCCTATATAAAAGGATAGTATGTAAAATGAAAGATCATGATATTGGTGTAATATATTGGAATGGGTTGAATTGGATTGAAAGTTGGTTAACAAGCGGAAAGCAAGTAGTAGGAATTTTTTTTGGTGGCAGGTAATAACTAGTTTGGTACCACATGGATCAATGCTTGAGCCTCAACTATTCACAATATATATAAAATATCTAGATGAGGGAATAGAATGCAATACTTTAAAAATTTGTTATCAGCACTAAATTAGATGTGATAAGAAATTGAGCTTGCAGAGATTTTAAGGTGACTCAAACAAATTGAATAGAAAGCAAGGCAAGGCAGATGCAATATAATGTGGATGGAAGTTATCTACTTGGAAAGCATCGACAATATGTTATTTCAATTGTGTTAAATTAGTAAAGGTTGATGCATAAAGTTACACGAAGTTCTTATTGAAAGTAAACTTCTAGGTGCTGCTAGCATTTAAGGCAAAGGGCAATTAAAAGAAGGTTTGAGTTAAAGAACAAGGATATCTTGTTGCAGTTACACTGGGCCTTGGTGAAATTATACCAGGAGTATTGTGGAGAATAAATGCAGCGCAGATTATTGTGACGTTGCGTCTGCCATCTGAGAAAGCATTAGGCTGGTTAGGCTTGTGCTGAGAAGAGCTCAGAAGAATGAAAGGTGATCTAATTGACTTTCACCAGAATTGTTTAGAATGAACCTCAGGTTACAGGACAGGAGATTGAGCAATGGGATGAGCAGAGTTATCTTCATGCAGAATGTGATGAACCCGTGGAATTTATTAATGGAGACTTGTTGAAGTCAAGTTGCTGTGTGTGGTCTATATTATGCATGTATTTATTTATCTATTATTATTAACCTCTCTACCTATTGAGATACAATGCAGAATAGGCTGTTCTAACCCTTTGAGCCATGCTGCCCAATGATTCTGTATGGATGGAGTAAACCACAGATCCTTTTGTACCAAGTTATTTTGTTGTTTCACTCCTTTTAATTTGAATAATGATTTACATTTTCACTCTTCCTTCAAAGTGGATATCCTGACACTTTTCCATCTGCCGACTTCTTGCCCATTAATTGAACCCATTTTCATTCCTTTGGAGGTTTATTGTGTCCTGGCCAATGGTTTTCTGCTTTCTGTGTTCTTTCCTTGAATAGTGGTTTTGTCTTTTCCAATTTTCCAGTATCCTGGGAATTTTAGTCACTTCCTTTGAAATCCTGGTTTGAAGGCCATCTGGTCTAGGGTTTTGTTGGCATTTTAACCCCATTAGTTTGAATAGTACTTTCTCTCAAAGATGGAGATTATTATAAATTCCTCCCATCCAATGGTCCTTGAACACTTTTTATTATTGGGATGTTTTCAGTGTCTTTTACTTTCAAGAGCAATCTAAAAACATTATTTAGAATCTCAGTTGTTTCTCTGTTTCCCATTACCCCCTCACCAGTCACGTCCTTTGGAGGACCAATATTTACTTGAACAAGTCCTTTTTTAAGTACCTGAAGAAACTTTTACTGTTTATATGCTTTTTCTAGTTTACTCTCATCGTCTTTAATTTGTTTCTCATTCTTTTCTGTTTTCTGGAAGTATTTCCAATCCTCTGTTGTTTTTGAAACATTGAATGATTTTGTTTTCAATTTGATACCATTATTAACTTCTTTAGTCCGTCACAAATTTCTTATTCTCTAATTATGTCTGAAATTCTGCCATAGGAGTACCAATTATGCTAAAAGGTACTCTTTCCTGGACAATCCTTTACTGTTACATCATTAATTATCCCTGTATTGTTCGATAATACAAGATCTAAAATAGCTTGCTTTCTGGTTGTTTCCTCGATATTCTGCTTTGAAACATCCCATATCTTAAAATTAGCTTTGTTTCTTTAATTTGTTCAACTATATCATGATTAAAGTTGCATAGGGTTATTATCTTCTTGTGTAGTCACTATTAACTGACATATTTGTCACCCCCACTACTCCTTTTACTGTTATTATTTCTTTTCTCCAAGTCTTGCAGATGATACAAAAATAGGCTATGGTGGACGGTAGTGTTGAGGAAGCAGGGATTCTGCAGAAGGAGATGGATTAGAAGAAAAAGCAGAGAAATGACAGATTGAATATAGTGTTGGGTAATTTATGGTTATGCACATTGGTAGAAGGAATAGGTTGGAGACGATTTTATAAATGGGGAGCAAATTCAGAAATCAGAGGTGCAAAGGGACTTGGGAGTCCTTGTGTGGGATTCCCTTAATGTTAATTTGCAGATTGAGTTGATGGTGAGCAAGGCAAATGCAATGTTAGCATTCATTTCGAGAGGACTAGTATATAAAAGCAAGGATGTAATGCTGAAACTTTATAAGCTATCAGTTAGGCCGGTGGTCCCCAACCACTGGGCAGTGGACTGGTACCAGGCTGCAAGGAAACGATATGATCTGGCGATATGAACCGATATGAGTCAGCTGCACCTTTCTTCATTCCCTGTCATGCCCACTGTTGAACTTGAACACACGCGAGGTCCACAAGAATATTGTCAAAATTAAACCGGTCCGCGGTGCGCAAACGGTTGGGGACCCCTGAATTAGACCACACTTGGAGTACTGTGAACAGTTTTGGACCCCTCATTTTAAAAAAAAGGTGTGCTGCCATTGAAGAGTGTCCAGAAGATGTTCCTGAGAATGATCCTGGTAATGAAGCAATTAATATATGGGGAGTGTTTGATGGTATTGGGCCTGAACTTGCTGGAATTTGGAAGAATGGGTGGGAGAAATCTTATTGAAACCTATTGAGTATTGAAGGACATAGACAGAGTGGACATGGAAAGGATGTTTCACATAGTGGGAGAGTCTAGGACCAGAGAGCACAGCCTTAGAATACAAGAACTTGGAGCAGAGATGAGGTGGAATTTCTTCTTCCAAAGGGTGGTGAATCTGTGAAAATCATTACCTCGACCGCTGTGGAGGCCAAATCAGTGGGTATATTTGAAGTGGAACTTGATAGGTTCTTGATTAGTCAGGGCATCAACGGTTATGGGGAGGAGGCAGGCAAGTGGTGTTGAGAGGGATAATAAATCAGCCATGATAGAATGGCAGAGCAGAGTCTAAGGGCCGAATAACCTAAATCTGCTTCTGTCTTATGGTCAAACTGTTTCTGAATCTTGAACTTTTGAAACAATATCATTCCTAATTAACACAGTGATATCAGCCATTATTAACAGAGTTCTCCCACCTCCTTTCCCTTTATGTTTGTCCTTTGGAAACTTCAAATGCTTGTGAGTGTCTTGTTTCCAGCTTTGGTTATCTCGCAACTAAGTTTGTATAATAGCCATTGAAACATATTCCTATTTGTGTAGCAGACTTTTATGTTTTGTTATGAATGCTGTTTTCACTCATGTAAAGAACCTTTAATTTTATCTTATCATTGTTTTCTGTTTTGAAGAGTTGCAGTTACATTGCAATTTTTGTAATTGCTTGTGAGCCCTTTCTGATATAGTTTGTTTGCAATACTCTTATTGCTGCCCTTTCTCACTGCCATCTTTCCCCCTCCAAAGTGTTCTACACTCTGAACCTTAATATCTATTTCAATCTTAGTTTTCCTGCTTATGATTCTACCCTCAGAATTTCATCCCCTCTCCCACTTCCCAAGGTCATGCACACATTGAGGTAGAACCTATAACAAGAGAAAATCTGCAGATGCTGGAAATCCAAGCAACAGACACAAATGCTGGAGGAACTCAGCATGCCAGGCACCATCTATGGAAAAAAGCACAGTTCACGTTTTGGGCCAAAACCCTTCAGCAGGACTGGAGAAAAATTGCTGAGAAACAGATTTGAAAGTGGGGGGAGAGGAGAGAGAAACACCAGGCGATAGGTGAAATTTGGAGGGGGAGGGATGAAGCAAAGAGCTAAGAAGTTGATTGGTGAAAGAGACAGAAGGCCATGGGAGAAAGGAAAAAAGGGGGGTGGGGTGGCGGGATAAGCACCAGAGGGAGATGATGGGTGGGAAAGGAGGTAACATGAGGGAAGGACAAGGAGACAAGCGGATGGATAATGGTGGAGGTAGAACCTGTATTGCCTGTAGAGTTCCCTTTTGCACCAGAAATGGCCTCAGTTGCTCAGAAATATAAAGCCCTCCCTCCTACACAATTTCTATACATCAGTCATGTCATGATTTCTATTTCTGTACTCAATAACATATGGCATTGATAGTAATTCGGAGATAGTACCTTCGGAGCCCTCCTTTTTAACCCATTTCTTAGTTCTCTAAACTGCATTCAGTACCTGATTCCTCTTTCTATTTGTATCGTTGGTAATGAATATGGACTATCATCCATGCCTGTTCATCTTCATTCAGAATGCCCTGCAGCACTTTCTCAAAGCAGCTGTAGTTAAATAGTTTATTTAAGTTTCTTACGTAAAATATGACTTGTTTGATAGACCCCAGATAGAAAATGGTTAATCTTTGATGGACCAGTTGATGCAGTCTGGATTGAGAATATGAACACTGTGTTGGATGATAACAAGAAATTATGCCTGATGAGTGGAGAAATTATTCAGATGTCTCCCCAGATGAGCCTTCTGTTTGAACCAATGGATCTGGAGGTTGCTTCACCTGCCACTGTAAGTAATCATAGATCAGATTTAAATGGAACTATAAATTGGATTCCATAATCTCGTGCTTTAAGAAAGTGTGCCTTCCAGTACTGGAATGCTTGGGACTTGTGTCTAGTACGTTCTACTCAATAAGTTAAATTTACATATTAAAAAATGCAGTATTTCCTAGCCTTCAAATCTTGTGGGTACCTTCCTTCATCGACCCAGATATGGAATTCACCTTTAGCATAACACATTTTATCAGAATTATCACTTCAGTTTCATTGCTATTGATAGAAGGTAGAAATATTTAGAGGCTAAAAATACTTGGTGGAAAATGTTATCTTTGTTCACTAACATTAAATAGGCACATGAGCATTGGCCACTGGTAGAACCTTACAATCATAGGGTCATTATTGCTATCACTCCTATTTAGTGCTAATGACCAAATAACCCATTTTGCATATTTTTGAAATAAATTTTAACTATTCTTTTGTAATAATTTCTTTACATGAATGACAAAATTATAGTAAGGATTTTCCTCTGTGCCTTTCCTAGTTCACTGACTTTGTTTGAAGTGAAGTTCAGGATACCTTTCTGTGCGTTTCTGACCAACATAGACAAAGGGATGATAGTAGTTTGAGAATATTTCTGGATATGTACTGTGATTAAGTGCTAGATTGCATTCTATATATTTTTAAAATAAAATTTCTTCATGTTAAATTGCAGGTTTCAAGATGTGGCATGGTTTACATGGAACCTCTTATGATGGGGTGGAAGCCAGTAATGGTATCTTGGATGAATAAAATGCCCGCTGGTGTTAGGCCCATGCACAAGGAATTAATTGAAGGATTGTTTGACAGAATGGTGCCAGTTTGTCTCCAATTTATTCGAAAAGCAGCTAAGGTAACAAGCTAATTAATAATCACTACCCAGCGCAAATTTCGCCATCTTCAATTTGTGTATCTACTCTATAAATAGTTATGCCTGACCTATGACAACTAGGCAAAGTTTCCACAGGAATTTGTGAAAGATTAAACAAAATGTACCAGTGGAGTTAACGTGGAAAGCTGCAGTAAATGTAGCACAAACAAGATTTCAACCAAACTTCAAGGAAGCTTATAAACTGGAGTAGCTGCAAATTGATTATGCTTGATATAACCAAGTTAACAAACGATGAGTTTGAAGTGCATCTAGAGACTTTAGTATGAGGGGTGTGTGCACTGATACTGTATGCAGGACAATCTCAGGTGGATACGCCATTCTATTATAATTCCAAGACTTAATCAGTCTGCATTAGCAGCTGTGTTTTCAGCTACCAAGGCTCCAAGCTCTGGAGTGCTTCTCCTAAATCTCAGAGACTTTAGACCCCCACTCCTGACTATCCTGCTGGCGAATGTACAGTCTCTGGAAAATAAAATTCATGATCTCAGAGCAAGGTTGCAGTACAGAGGGACATCAGCCACTGCATCGCTTTATGGAAACATGGCCTACTTCTGCCACTTTGGACACAGCACTGCAGCCTGGTAGCTTCATCATTCTTCACAAAGACAAGACAGCTCAGTCTTTTAAAGGTAGAGGGAGTGGAGTATGCTTTATGATTAACTCATCATGGTGCACAGATATGGCAATTCTGTCTCAGTCCTGTTCACCCAACCCAGAACATCTAGTGGTCAAATTTTGCCCATTTTATTTGCCAAGAGAGTTTTCTGCCATCATCCTGGTAGCAGTATGTATTCCACCTCAGGTCAATGTCAGGCACGCATTGGAGGAGCTGAGCGCCATAATCAGCAGTCATGAAACAGTACACCTGGATTCCTTCCCTATCATTGTGGGGGGTTTCCACCAGGCCAGCTTGAAGAAGTCTCTGAACAGCTACAGTCAACATATCACCTTTGCAACCAGAGCAGCCAACACTTGAACACGGTTATACCACCATCAAGAACGCTTATTGTGCCATCTCATGCCCATGCTTTGGAAACTGTGATCACCTGGCTGTACTTCTACTGCTGGAATGTGAGCAGAGGCTAAAGACTGCAGCACTAGAGATGAGGATCAAGAAAGTACATTAAAGTCAAGAGAGGCAGAGGACCGCTTACAGAACTGCTTCGAGTTGGTGGACTGGACACTATTCAGGGACTTGTCTTAGAATTTGAATGAATATGCCACAGATGTCAGCAACTTCACTGAGCCTATGTGAATGAGTGTGGGTCTTTGAGAACATACCAGGTATACCCAAACTAAAAGCAGTGGATGAACCAGGAAATTTGTAGTCTGATGAGGGTCAGATCTGTGGCATTCAAGATCAATGATCCAAAATCATACAAGGAGTCCAAGTGCGACCTACAGAAGGCTGTTTTAAGAGCAATAAAACAATTCTGATTGAAGTTAGAGATGGAATCAGATGCACGTCAGCTCCGACAGGGCTTGCAGGCCTTTATGTCTTACAAGGTGAAATGTAACATCATGAATGGCCTCAGTAGAATGGACGTGGAGAGGATGTATTCTGTGGTGGGGGAGTCTAAGACCAAGGGAGCACAGCCTCAGAATAGAGGGGTGTCTTTTTAAAATGGAGATGAGGAGGAATTTCTTTAGCCGGAGTGGTGAATCTGTGGAATTTATTGCCATAGACCACTGTGGAGGCCATGTCATTGGGTAGATTTTAAGGCAGAGGTTGATAGATTCTTGATTAGTCAGGGCATGAAGGGATTCCAGGGAGAAGGCAGGAGATTGGGGCTGAGAGGGAAAATGGATCAGCCATGATGAAATAGTGGAGCAGACTCAGTTGGGTCAAATAGCCTAATTCTGCTCCTGTATCTCATAGTCTTATGGAATGGCCATGATGCCTCACTCCCAAATGAGCTGAATGCCTTTTATGCATACTTCGAAAGGAAGACTAAAACTACGCCTGTACAAATCCCTGCATCTTCTGGCAATCCTGTGATCTGTTTTGGAGGCTGACATCAGAACATCTTTCAAGAAGTTGACCTTTGCAAGGTGTCAAACCCAGATGGTGTACCTGGTAGGGCATTGTAAACCTGTGTCAACTGACTTGCAGGAGTGTTCAAGGATATCCTCAATCTCTCACTCTGCAGTCGGAGGTTCCTGTCTGCTTCAAAAGGGTAGTGATCATACCAGTGCCCAAGAAGAGCAGGCTGAGCTTCCTCAATGACTATCGCCCAGCTGCACTCATATCTACTGCGATGAAATGCTTTGAGGCCAGAATTAACTCCTGCCTAAGCAAGGACCTGTACCTACTGCGATTTGTCTATTGCCTCAACAGGTCTACAGCAGATACAATCTCACTGGCTCTTCACACGGCCTTGGATCACATAATCAATAGCAATACCTATATCAGGCTGCTGTTTACTGATTACAGCCCAGCTTTAAACACAATCATACCCTCATTTCCAATCAACAAGCTTCAAAACCTGGACCTCTGTACCTCTCTCTGCAACTGGACCCTTGACTTCCTCACCAGGAAGCCACAGTCGGTGAGGATTGGAAATAACATGTCCTCCTCACTGATGCATCTCAAGGATGTGTCTCCACACCCATGACTGTGTTGCTAGGCACAGCTCAAATACCATCTATAATTTTGCCGATGACAGAACTATTCTTGGCAGAATTTCAGAAGGTGACAAGGAGGCATACAGGAGTGAGATGGATTATCTGGTTGAGTGGTTCACAATAACAATGTCAGTAAGACCAAGGAATTGATTGTGGACTTCAGGAAGGGGAAGCTGAGGGACCAGCAGTGGAAAAGGTGAACAGTTTTAAGTTCCTGCGTGTCACCATCTCTGAATGGATCAAAAAAAGCTGCAGAAAGGTGCAAACTCAGCCAGGTCCAACATGAGCACTAGCCCCCCCCCCCAACCCCCCAAGGATCGAGGGCACCTTCAAAATGAATGATCCAGCTATCATTAAGGAACCCCAACACTCAGGACGTGCCCTCTTCTCATTGGTAGCATCAAGGAAGGGTGTACAGGAGCATGAAGACACACACTCAATGTTTCAAAAATAGCTACTTCCCCTCCTACATCAGATTTTTGAATGGAGTATGAGCCTATGAACACTACCTCACTATCCTTTTTTTGCTCTCTTATTGCAATGCTTACTTAATTTAATATTATATATATATCTTTCTAATTGTAATTTATATTGTAAAAATTATTATGCACTGAAATGTACTGCTGCCACAAAACAACAAATTTCGCAACATGTACCATTGATTCTGATTCTGAAACTCTCCACTTCTCTATCCCTCTTCCTACTTTAAGATATTATTTGAAACTTATCCTTTCGATTCACTGGCTTGAAATGTTTTGCTGCGTGGTATGGGGGTTGTGGCCTCGTGGTGTACCATCATAAATCTAGAGACGTACTCTGCTCAGCACTGATTCAGAACAGTCAAAAGAAAGGAAGTGCAGTTTTCATCATTGCTTCAATTTTCTGTAAATACATGATTTTGATAGTATTGAAGTTGCTCAGTATGGAGGTTGCACACTGGGATTAATCAATCATTTTTCAGTAGACAGCCCATTTCACCCAGCAGGCTTCCTGAGACTATAGAAACGGGGAATGGGCCATTCAGGATATTAACTATCTATTCAATAATTGAACATAATTTCAATCTATCAAAGATATTCCCTTTGTTCTACCCACTGCTCTATCCACCTTCACAGTTACTTAGAGCAGTGTGCTTTGTTTCTTTCTCAGTTCTAATGAAGGGTCTTGAAAGTTAACTGGTTTATCTTTATACAGAATCTGTTTGACAGCTGAGTTCTTCCAGTATTTCTGTTTTTTGTTTCAGTTGTAGCATCTGCAATTTTAATTGCTTTCTATTCGGCCCTTCAAGCCTTTTTCACAATTTAATATGATCAGAGATAATTTGATACTCCCATCCCTTTCCCTGTCTTTTCCCTAAAACTTGTGATTTCCTTACTGATTTGCAATTTCAATGGACTGGGACTGAAATTTTTTTGAGGATGATTGCTCTTGGGGAGGAATTAAGCTAGAATTTCAGAGCTAATGGGAACCTAAGCAGGGTAGAAATTCAAGGGCAGAACTGAAAGAGTGCAAAAGCAGAAGCTAGGGCAAACAAGGGCAAATAGACTACAAAAAAAGGTAAATAAAAATAGCAAAAAGACAAGCTTTAAGTCATGAAGCATTCATAGTAAGGTAGATGAATTAAATTGTGTAATTTTAAATTGTGCAATACAAGTGCTAATAATGAGTAACAATGTTTTAAATTTTTCATTCCATCATATAGGAGCTAGCTCCTACTGCTGACATAGGATTAGTACGTTCACTAATGAACCTAATGGACTGTCTGATGGAAGAATTTACAGATGCAGCCAAAATCAAACAAATGAATGAACGGGATATTTGCTCATGGCTTGAGGTGGGGGCTAATATTGATGTGAATAAATATTGCATCTTTCTGAAGTATAATTTATGGAAAGATTTGGGGATATATTTATGTAGATGTTTGCAGAAAAGTTCACCAAATACTGTAATGGAAAATTGCAAATGTAAATGCCTACCCTACCGTTGCAGGCTTTCACTGTTAGTCATGCTGTGGTGCCTCCCCAGTTTGACCTCACTAACTTCCCATTCTTAGCTTCTGGATTAATCCTGATAGTTTCCCTTTACAGATTTGTGAATTCCTGGGCAACTCCACTCCCATTATTCTCCTGTTCCTAACTAAAGTCCTGAGACTGTGATTTGGGCAAGCTGACTGTCAGAAGTGCTGTAAATGTTAGAATAAGGATAAGACAAGTAGAAAAGGGTAAGAATACAGCTTGACTAAAAAGCAATTTAGTGAAAGAATTACATTTCACAGTGTCAAGCCTGTAGGGTCCAAAGGTCTTTGTCTTTCATTTTGGCTTTCTGATCTCCCTCCCAGCCACTCCTAGAATTGCTGGCTGCCTAGCCACCTAGACAAGCTTATCCTGCAATAGATGCTGCAGCAGACCAAAGCAATCATATAACTGTACCGAATCAGTACATGTGTGCTGCACTAACGGATGTGTATTGGTTTAAAATAGTTTACCGTTAAAATGCTCCATATACATAATTTAAGTGTTGTTTAAGTCTTCCAATTTTGGCAAATCATTGCAATAAGTGAGTAGTATATAGTACTTTTCTACAATACTGCCTGTCTTGTCTGCAGCTCTTTGAAGTTTACCCTACAATTTCTACAGAGATTTAATGTAATATAATAAAAAATACATAAGAAAAATAACAGAGAAATATGCACATTTATTTTACTTAGTTTGCTTTCTTTTTATGTAAAGTTATGTTTCAGGCATTTAATTTATCAGTAATAGTTAATTTTAAGGTATTCAATATATTTGAACTACTTTCTTACCCTGATGTTAGTCTATATTTCACTGATGCACTCAGTGCCACTTTATTAGGTAACTCCTGTACCTAATAAAGTGGCCACTGAGTGTATGTTCTTGTTCTTCTGTTGCTGTAACCTATCTAATTCAGGGTTTGACGTGTTGTGCATTCAGAGATGCTGTTCTGCATACCATGTGGTTATTTGAGTTACTATTGTCTTCCTGTCAGCTTGAACCAGCCTGGCCATTCTTCTCTGACCTCTCTGACCATTGAGTGAGTAGTAGTTTTGCCCACAGAACTGCTGCTCACTTGATGTTTTTTTTTGGCATCTTTTCTTTGTAAACTTTAGAGTCTGTTACGCATGAAAATGCCAGGAAATATAGCAACCTCTAAGATACTCAACCCATCAAGTCTGGCACCAACAGTCATTCCACAGTCAAAGTCACTTAGATCACACTTCTTCCCCATTCTGATGTTTGGTTTGAACAATAACTGAACAGCTTGACCAGGTGTGCATGCTTTTATGCTTTGACTTGCTGCAGCATGATTGGCTGATTAGATATTTGCATTAATGAGCAGGCATACAGGTGAATCAAATAAAGTGGCCCCCAAGAATATAATGAACGAAAAACAGCAGTTTTTTGAATTGGCTGGGAGTGAGTGAGTGAGTGAGTGAGTGAGTGAGTGAGTGAGTGAGTGAGTGAGTGAGTGACAGACAGTGGAGAGACTGGGGCGTTGGAACTGCTGGGTGTTGTGGGGGACATTCTGTGGGAATATTGACCGACGGCCTGTATAGGTCCGGAACGATATTCGTACACGGTTCCTTGCAAACTCGAATAGGATGGTAGGGAGGGAGACTGATGGTGACAGCAACAGCACGGAGTTTGAGTGGGGAGAGGGACTAAGGACAGGAAGGTGAAGGGTCAGAAGTGAAAGAAAGGAGTTGGGTCTAATGTAGGTGGATCAGAACATGAGGGAAGAGAAGTTGAGGAGAAGGGCCTGAGGGTAAAATTGCTAAATGTAGTGGTAAGATTTGAGGGGGAAGGCGGAGTAAAGAAAATCAATCCGCTTAAGCTAACAAAAATCATCAGAGGGCAAGTAGGGGAAGTGAATCATGTGAGAATTTTAGGAAATGGAAACCTGCTGATAGGATGGAGATGGAGAAGGCAATAAAGGTGACTAATGTTGGGAAAGTCAAAGTGTCCAGGGTTGTAAGAGTTGGAGCACAAAGGGTCAATGGTTGCAAGGGAGTGATATCCGGGGTTCCCATCAGTGTTAATATGAAGGAGCTCGTGGAGAACTTGAGGGTGAGGAATGGTTCAGTGAAGAGTGTGAAAAGAATGACAAGGGGAGCAGAGAAAAGGGAGACTGAAACCGTTCTGGTAGAGTTTGAGGATAAGGTGCCTCCAAAGGAGTTTTATTTTGGATTTCTAAGATAGTGTAAGAGAATATATATTAAAACCTATGAGGTGTTTCAATTGCCAGGAGTCTGGGCATGTGGCCAAACTGTGCAAAGGAAAGAGTAGATGTGCAAGGTGTGGTGGGGAACATGAATACGGAAAATGTGGAGAGGAAGTGAGACCAAAGTGCTGTAATTGTGGAGGTAACCATAGTGTAGCGTACTGGGGATGTGAAGTGTTGAAAAAAGAGGTAGAGGTGCAGCAGATAAGGGTGAAGCAGTCATATGCTGAGGCAGTCAAGTTGGCAGGACAGAAGAAAATGAATGAGGGAGGATGTAGTAAGGAGCAAGCGACAGCTAAAGAAAGGCAAGATAAGAAGAATGCATGGATAGAGAAGAAGAAATTGGTGACCTTTATAGCAGGAGTGGTAAACGCAACTTATGAGATCAAATCTAAAACTGAAAGGATTCAGATTATTGTGAAAGCTGCAGAGTGCCATTTGGATATAATAGGATTAAAATGGGAAGAAGTAAACAATGAACTCAGGGTACAGTCAAGTCAGGAGACAGTATGTGTGGGTTGATATTACTAATAATTTTACTTCAATGGAATGCAAGAAGCCTGATTGCTAATGGACAAGATTTCAAGCAGTTTATAGCTAGTAGGAGAGAAAAGCCAGATATTGTGTGTATCCAGGAGACCTGGTTAAAACCTAATTTGGATTTTGTTTTATATAGTTATGTGGCAGTAAGGCCAGACAGGAGAGAGGGGGGAGGAGGAAGATGTGCAACTTATGTAAAGCAAGGTATTCCTTATAGAATACTAGGTATAGGAAGTGAACAAGAGTATATGGTAGTAAAGGTGTGGGCTGAAAGGAAAGAGTTGGTGATTGTGAGTTATTATAATCCATGCAAAAGACTAGAGTTAAACAAGCTTGAGGAGATAGAAGGGCAGAATAGTAGTAATGTTGTTTGGTGTGGTGATTTTAAAGGACATAATGTATTATGGGGGACTGACAGAACAGACATCAATGATCGGGTAATAGAGGAGTTGCTAGATGAGAAATATTTAGTGTGCCTAAATGATGGCAGTCTTACATTAGTATCAAACTCCATTGCATCAGTGTGTGATTGGTTAGTGTACCAAGAAGGAACTGTAGGGAGTGATCATTACCCAATCTGGTGCAAGATAAATATTTCTGCCTCATTGGTCACAGAGAATACAGGTGGGAAATGGATCCTTGAGAAAGCCAATTGGGAGAAATTTCCAGAAAAATGTGATAGATATCTAAGTCAGGTCAGTGATGGAATGGACATAAAAACACTCGACGCATATTAAAACAAGGTATAATATCAGCTGCATTAGAACCCATTCCTGAAAGTAAAGGAAGAACAAAGTAGAGAATAATACCATGGTGGAATGATAATTGTAAGGAAGCAGTGAGAAATAGAAATAAGGCATTTAAACTGGTTAAAAGAACTCATAACTTCCAACATATGATTCAGTACAAACAATTTCAGGCAGTAGTAAGGAGGACAATGCTAAAAGGACGCACTGGAGAAAGTAACACACATCAAAGTTGCTGGTGAACGCAGCAGGCCAGGCAGCATCTATAGGAAGAGGCGCAGTCGACGTTTCAGGCCGAGACCCTTCGTCAGGACTAACTGAAGGAGAAAGTATTGTGATTCAATCGGAAGCACAGCTCAAGT
The DNA here is from genome assembly GCF_963921235.1 of Mobula hypostoma. NCBI lineage: Eukaryota > Metazoa > Chordata > Chondrichthyes > Myliobatiformes > Myliobatidae > Mobula > Mobula hypostoma. Next base: position 147,978,888 of record NC_086102.1, read on the forward strand.
AGGAGAGGTGTGGGGGATGATAAAAAGGATGGGAGGGGACAGGAGAGAGTGGAGGTACCCAGTTCTGGTTGATGGAAATGTGACTGCAGTAGCAAATAAAGAAAAGGCAGAGTTGTTGGCAAACACTTTTGTTATGGTACATAGTTCCGATAATTTGTCTGAGAAGGGAAGAAGGGGTAGAGAGAGAACAAAAGCTGAAAATATGGAGGCTTTACGTAGGAAAACTAAACTTGATGGTGTGCAAGATGTCCCTTTCAGCATGGGAGAAAGGCACTAGGTAAAACAGGAAAGACTGCACCAGGTAAAGATGAAATATGTTATAGTTTGATAAAACACTTGAGTGAAGGAAGTCTGGAGAAATTACTGCTTCTGTATAACAAAGTCTGGGATGAAGGGAGAATACCAGGGAGTGGAAAGAGGCAATAATTATTCCAATAAGGAAACCTGGAAAAGATGTCAGCAGGCCAGGAAACTACAGGCCTTGATGTCACATGTATGTAAACTTATGGAACGTATGATAAATGAGAGGTTAGTGTACTTCTTGGAAAGTAGAGGTATGGTGGGGTATCAAAGCGGGTTCAGGAAAGGAAGGAATACTATGAATCCAGTGTTGTGTCTAGAGGACGAAATGAGAAAAGTTCAAGTAAATAAAGAGATAGTGGTTGCAGTTTTTTTTGATGTTGAGAAAGCTTATGATATGTTATGGAAAGAGGGGCTCCTAATCAAGCTACATTTAATGGGAATCGGGGTGGGGGGGCGATGTTCAATTGGGTTAAGAACTTTCTAAATGGGAGAACTATTCAGGTGACGATAGGATCAGAGCTATCAAACCAGTATGTTGTAGAAAACGGGACGCCTCAGGGGAGTGTAGTGAGTCCAACTCTATTTTCCATTTTGATAAATGATATATTTGTAAATATTCCAACAGAGGTAGGGAAGTCATTGTTTGCAGATGACGGGGCTTTGTGGAAAAGAGGGAGAAGTATTGAACATATAGTTACAAAAATGCAAGATAGAATTAATCAAGTTGAAGAGTGTGGGACAAAATGGGGTGATAAATTTTCAGTGGAGAAGACAAAAGCCATGTTCTTTACAAGGAAAAAGCTCAGGGGACTTAATTTGAATCTGTATGGAAGTAACCTGGAGAGAGTTGAAAGTTTTCGGTTTTTGGGAGTGCACTTTGACTTGAGATTAACATGGAGATAACATATTAGATATGTAGTTACTAAATGTAATAATGTGACAATTGTCATGAGGTGTCTTGCTGGATTGGAATGGGGTGCTGATTTTGCATCACTGGAGTATATTTATGTAGCATTAATAAGATCAAGATTAGACTATGGAAGTATTGTATATGGGTCAGCAGCAAAATCTGTGCTAGCAGAACTGGAATATCGTGCAAGCTCGGGCTCTATGGGTGTGCTTGGGAGCGGTTAGAACTTCCCCAGTGTGTGCACTGCAAATTGAAGCAAATGAAATGCCATTGGGGCTGCGGCGTAAACAGCTGGAGGCCAATTACTGGATTAACTTGAGGGGGCATGGTGATTGCCATCCTACAAAAAGGGTGTTGCAGACATGCTGGGAGAATGAGAGGATGCAAAAAGAAAGTTTTGGCTGGACAGGAGAGCAAACAGCAAAAGATATGGGTGTATACGATAAAGAGTTTTGTCCAAGTGTGGTGTGGCCTGTCAGACCTTTCTGGGTATTAGAAAATCCCTTTGTAGGTTTGGAATTGCTTAAGATTAAACACAGTAATAAGACAGCTGATATACTCAGTGAACATCATAGTTATAGGGAATGTAAATATAAAGACATACAGATTTTTACAGATGGATCAAAGGATCCAGAAACAGGTGCAACAGGGTCTGCAATTATGCCAAGTTATCAAGTGGAAACTAGCAAGAGAATACCTGATTGTTTGAGTGTATATGCAGTTGAAATGTTTGCCATATTGTTAGCACTAGAATGGAGTGAGCAGGTTGATTGTAATAATATTGTGATATGTAGCGATTCTGTATTGGCCCTTGCAAGCATTAAGGCGGGTACAGGTAGAGGTCAGCAGGATATGCTTTATGAAATCTTGTTTGCAAATTCAAGACTGGCTCGACAAGGCGAAAATATCGCATTCATGTGGGTTCCAGCACATTCAGGTATTATGGGAAATGAGACCGCAGATAAGCTGGCAAAAGCAGCAGTCAAAAAAGGATCTATAGAAGTCAATAATAAACTATCAAAATCAGAGGGGAAGAGCATAGTGTGGAGAAGGATAAATCAACAGTGGCAGCAGTATTGGGATAGAGCAATAAAAGGAAGACATTTACATTCAATTCAGAACAGAGTAGATATAGGAAGAAGTAGGGGAGTAAAGTGGAAGGAGCAAGTAATTATAAATAGACTGAGAATTGGGCACAGCAACCTTAATGGCACTCTGGCCATCATAAATAAACATCCAACAGGTTTTTGCGATCTATGTCAGGAGACTGAAACAGTATAGCATATCCTTATTTCATGCAAGAAATTTTCACAGGAAGGACAACAAATGTTACGACAATTACGCAAAATCGGACTGGTAGAGAACAGTATTAAAGGTTTATTGGAATGTGGGGAGAGCGATCGGGGAGGAAATGGGTGTTTAGTTTTTTAAGGGCGACGGGACTGGAAAGACGGCTTTAAAGTGAACGGACAATGAGGGACAATAAATCCTGAAGATGGCAGTAATGCAACAGTGTGGATGCCAACAGCCGTAAAAACTCAAGGAAGAATATAATGAAGGAAAAACAGCAGTTTCTTGAATCAGCAGTCCAGGTGTCAGAGCTAGATTCTCCTATTGTACATTTACAAAATTTTAATTTCATATGCCTAAAAATGGCATAAATTTTCTGTAATTTGACTGCTTTTGCTTAATTGCAAAGTACATAGTAATATGCTAAACAGTCTCTTTAAATGCATCATTTGTCTATTTAAAAGTTAAAAATGTATTATAATTCAAAGATTCATAATTATTGAGTCACCCTTTGGTGATCTTGCATGTTGTTAGATTTTTGCGGGCTCTATACAATTTTCAGTTCATTATCTCAGTCCTTGTTCCAAATAGTCATTTGACACTAAGAACCACCGTGCTTTACAGTTGAGTGAAGGACCTGTTACCTGTTACCATTTCTGGTTTACTTAATACATTACTTGTCCTGTCTCAATTCATAAGGTAGCAGGATAAACACTTCCATTGTATTTGCTCTATTAATGCCCCCCAAAAAATTATTAAGTGAAAAACAATAATATCAGATTAACACAGAATTAGAAACTATCATTAATTTCACAAACTGAAATTTAATGTGACCTCAAAATTATCCTATACTTCAGGAAGATCATTAAAAGATCATTAAATCACCTATGTGCCTGAAATCAATGCCTTTTCTTGCTCTACGGCCGTCCCCAGTAGACAAAGTGCAAGATATTTTGTGTGTAATGCAACAAACAGGTCTTATGTGAAAAATACACACAAAAGACTTCACTGGATTTGTCATTGTGAAGGTAATGAAACATTAATGAATATATGTAAGTTCGGGATCATGGGATACTGATTACAGGCCTCAGCTACTTTGTGAAGGTTGGCTTCTTTTCTACTGGGATAGTTGTTCATGAAAATTAATTTCATGCAAATGATATCAAAGTGAGTGTCACATGCTAGTTTCTTCTTCTCACTGTTGTTTTTATGCTTATAGGGAATTTTCCTATTTTCATTAATTTGGTCCATTGGTGCTACCTCCATGGAGGAAGATCGATTGAAGTTTGATAAACTTGTACGCGAGATAACTGATGGACCTCTTACTGAAGACACAAGAACGCTATTCAATTTATTTATCCAGGTTGATTCTCCAGCAAAACTTCCCACTGTTCCAATTCCCAGCGAGGGAACTATTTATGACTATATGTTCATTAAAGAGGTATGTATAGACAGGTTGCAAATTAAAAGTAAAATCACATTCACTAACATTTACAAATGGGACCTCCTCATTTTCCTCACTTTCCTTGCCTTTTCATTCTTGTTATGCCAAAATGCTTCTGGAAGTCAGAGGAGTGGAGAGATAATGTGTCCCTAGGCATTGCTTTGTTCACTTTCTGGGAGCAGCTGTAATAAATGAGGTGGGATTACAGACTGGAAGTCGCAGTAATAGGGTGGGGGTTGGTCAATGCAAAGAGTGTTAAGGAGGTTCTTCAATGCAGAGTCATAGAATCACACCTGTTTGTACTGGACCCAGTAAGAATGCTTACCATCTGTATTCTGGGTGATCCCTGGGACTGGTTTTCTTTAGTGCAACTGTCATCTTTGCCTGGTGCCTTTAACTATAATGGTGAACAGTGCATTTCCAACTGGAAATGTACAGTATAATTATTTCCTTTCTACAATAATAATCTATTATGTAATTTGAGAGAAATAAGTGTGCAGATAAATTTCTAACTTCTTATCTTCAATCACGTAATGACCAATGATTGAAAAATATGTAGATTGGAAGGAGAAAGCATCTATGTATCAATATCTTAATAATGAAGCTGTATGTAATGGCAGTTCTGTAGTTCGCTAAACTGGGGATGATTGGGCTATTCTCCTTCAATCAAACTTGATGATTATGGTATTGCAAGTGACAACAATAAACTTCACACACATAATTAATTTTTAACTATTCCCCAATAGCTGTATGTATCCTGACAAATTAAGTTGTCTTGCTTTTAGGGGTGATTACCCTAGTTTTCATTTACTCCACTTTTTTAACAGTCTCTAATCTTTCTCACCAAATTGGCTTTGTACATTATACATATTATTGTTTGCTCTGTTAGATAATAATAAAGCAGATATTGTGATTAAAATCACAATAACTTTATAATTTTACTAAATAATGCAGGAATTTGTGGGGAAAAATGAACTATCTAAGAATAGAAATTGAAAGCCAAAAAAGAAAACTGCTGGAGGAAGTCCACCTTCCACCATTTTGTACACAGATGCTACAAGGTGTCCAAATGTAGGTGGAAAGGGAGACAGGATAGAGTCGAGGTATGAGGAGGTAAGTGCAGTGGAGCAGGGGCAGATAGAAGCAATAGGCCTACCTGAAGAGTCCTCTTTATGGATCTTGGTTAAGAGGCAGAAGTGTGCACTGTAGGATTGGGGCACTATCAGAGTCATAGAGCAATACAGGATGGGTGCAAGCCCGTTGGGCCAAAAAGTTGATGCTGATCAGGGTGCCCACCGTGCTAAACCCAATTTCAGGCTTTTGGCCCATATCCTTCTAAGTTCCTCCTGTCCATGTCCCCATCAAAGTGCTTCTTAAATGATACTATCATACCTGCCTCAACTATTTCCTTTGGCAGCTCATTTCATGTACTCACCATCCTCTGTGTATGTCCCTCAGGTCCCTTTTAAATCTTTCACTTTCAATCTAAATTTGTGTCCCTAAATTTGGACTCCCCTACCCGGGTGAAAAGGCTATTTTCATTTTGCAATTCCAAACATGCATTCTTTGCTCCAAGGAATAAAGATCTAGCTTGGCCAATCTCACCCTACAATTCAGGCCCTGTGGTCCTGGCAATATTCTTGTATATCTTATCTGCACTCTTAACAACTCAATGACATTTTTTCTGACGACACCTGGCCAAATCTGAGTACAATATTCCAAATGTGGCCTCACTGTTGTCTTGTACAACAGGAGCAGGAGAAGAATATTCCAACTCTAATACTCAGTGCCTTGACTAATGAAGGCCAACATGCTAAATGCCTTTTTCACCATCATGTCTACCTGAGATGCTACTTTCAATGAAATATGTGCTTACTTCTAGGTCCCTCTGTTCTTTTACACTCCCTATTCTATTACCATTCATAATATACTGTAAGTCCTTTGTTGGCTTGACCTTCCAAAATGCACGAACTTACATTTAGCTGCATTGAAATCTGTTTGCCACTCCTTGGCCCATTTCCCTAACTGATCAAGATCCCCTGTTATCTATGATAATCACCTTCACTATAAACTACACCTCCTAATTTCATGTCATCCACAAACTTACAAATCAAGCCGTGCATTTGATTTCAAATTATTGATATAAAATGACACATAACAAAGGTCCAACAATGACCTCTGATGCACACCACTGGTCACCAGCCTCCTTTCCAAGAATTAATCTTCACTACTCTCTACTTCCTACTTCTGAGCCAAATTTGAATCCACCTAACTAGCTGTCCCTGAATTCTATGGGACCAAACCTTCCAGTACAGGCTACCAAATGCGACCTTGTTAAAGCCTTGCTAAAGTCCAGATAGACAACATCCAATTGGCAAGTAGAGGGCCAGAAAGTGGCTTCCACAGTTGCTGCCTAACCCACTGAGTCCTTCCAGCAGTTTGTTTTTTGCTCCTGATTGCAACATCTGCAGCCTCTTGTGTCTTATTACTGGAGAAGATACCTATGCAGTCTGTAATTTACATTAATTTTAGTGCATTGCAGCCTACATGCCCACAATGAACTATTATTTTTGGTATTGGTTACCAATATCAATTAATTATTATTTTTGGTCTGCACTCCATTCTACGGTTTTAAAATATTGCCAATTGGTATAAGAGACCTATAAAAGGTTGCATTTAAGGTGAGTTAGATGGTATGAATGTACTGAGAATATGCTAGGAACTGCTTGAAGAAAGGAGAAAAAGATGAAAATAATTAAGAAGTCCTGTTACACCCCCGGTGAGAGAAAAAGCATTAACATTTCAGATTATCAGTTCTAGAAAGAGTTGTTGATCAAAGAAGTTTTAAGATGCAGTGATTGTTGTTGAGAGAAGTTGCCAAATCAAAGAACTTTTGGTTCATAAGATATGGGAACCCAATCAGGCTATTTGGCTCATACAGTTTCTCTGCCAATTAATCATGGCTAGTGTTTTTTCAACCCTATTTTCCTGCCTTCTCTTCGTAACCCTTAACTCCCAGACTAATCAAGAACATATCAATCTCTGTCTTAAATATATCTAATGACGTGGCCACCACAGCTCCCTTTGGCATAAATTCCATGAATTCACCACCTCTGACTGAAAATAATATCATTTTCTTCTGAGTTTTAAAGCCTTTATTCTGAGAATTTGAAGCCTGTAATAGGGGAGCAAAACAGAGGAGATTAAATTATATATGGTGGTTATTAATATGAAAAAGGATGGCAATAGAAACAAAAAAAATAGGAGCACATGAATATAAACAGAATGCTGGGACTATTAATCAGAATAACATAAATGAGATCGAAATTGAAGTGGGATGGAGATAGATGATCAAAATCTTGGAGGACTTCTAATGACTAAATGCAGATAGTCATCAAATTCATCATCTGGTTTATATTGGAGATATTCAGTGGAGAAGAGATCACAGTGTGCTTAGTATCTGCATTATACTATTTCACCTGTAGAAAATGTTTGAAACTCTGGAGGATAACCTACTGAGGCCCTCCGTTGGCTGAGGTTGACCATGGATGTTGCACCCTAGCTGATATACGCAAGCCAGGACAATACAATATTGAGAACAAGCTGTTGCCCATGCAACAAAGACCAATAAAGTTTGGCACCACTGGTGTTGTAGGAGTTGCCAATCAGCGTAGAACTCAAAGTAAGACTGCCTGAGAGACTCCAGCTCTGGGTTTTTCCACAGCTTATTCCCAAAGCCTTCCCGTGAGTGGGTACAGTTGAAAGGCAGTGGAGGTTTGAGATCAGAGTTTTCCTTCTCCTAGATGAGCAGCCTACCATGGCTGTTGAGCCCTAAATGCCTGGAGCGACTCGTTACCTCTTCTCCTGTTAGTAGAAATGGTTCCGCTAGGCCACACATGAAGGACTTGGTTGTCAGAGCCTATTTTGAGATGGATGCTATTGGGAGCATTTAATAGGTAGTGGGAGCTTATCCCTACTACCTCTCCTGGCTGTGACAACCTTAAGGAATCTAAAGGTGATTAAATAATCATGTGTGAAGTGCTTAAGTGGGAGCTGGTCCATTTCCTATGTTTGCATGGGAAGATGTGGGGAGAGGGGTGAAGGCTGGATTGTGGAAATGAAAGAGAGTAATCCAATAAATATAAATGCTGGTTAGGCAGAAGATTAAACCAAGGAAACTTAACTGAGATTTTGAGTTGGGGTCAAGAGGATGTGTGAGGGAGAAATTATTGAGTTAAGTCATTACATTTTTGATAGATTATTAAAATACGTGAGGTCTTTTCTAATATTGCTAGTTACTGAGGAACTGATATTCTGTAGCTAGTGACAGTTTGTAGGTAGTTATCCAGCAGTACGTGATGGTCACTAGGAGGAATGTTTTACTTCGGTTGTCATGGTTGTCAAGGTAGGTAAATGCAACATAAAGTTGTACTTTGGTGTGAATTAGAAATGTTAGAGAAGGCTTTACATAAGCCAAAAAGAAACACTTTACTGAGATAAGATTTGTCTAATTATCAGTACTTGAACTTGAATGCAGAAGAAGGTGGGCCTGGAAATTGGATTTCAACCTCATTTTGTGCATGAAACATAGCAATGTCAACCCCAGAAAAAGTATAGTGAAATTGCCCTAAAATATATTAAAAACAATGTGTGGCTTGAACAATTTTATGGTGTGTGCATTAAAAAGGGACTTATAGTGTTCCTGACTGGAATGGTATGATAACTTTGCAAATGATGCTTCTTTGCTACACTGATCACTGGGAAGGGAGTCAGACCTTTTAGGAACTTCCCCCTTGGCAGGTAATGGCATAACTACATAAAGGTAATTGCAACTGATAATGCGGTGGGGGGAGGGGGTGGGCTTGCAGGTACCTCATTCAATTGCCCTGGTTGAGTCTACTGATGTGAGTAAGGTGTGAAATTCACAATATTGAGAAGATTTGGATCTGAGTGCCTGGTTCTTCTAATTGGAAAGCAATTTTAGTTTTGTAGTCTCTTTCTGCCATGGTTTCTTTCTTATTTAACTTTGACTTCTACATGAAGTTTGACTGAAAAATCTTGTGTATTACCTTGGGGTATTCATTGCTTTAATCCCATTAGGCTCAAGGGATGTTTCATTAACTGACAGAAAATAGGATTTTTCTTAAAGGACCAAGTAAAAACCTTTAACAGCACCCGGCAAGGTTGGAATAGACACATTGTCTTTAAAATGTTCTCCCTTAGGAGTATTTTTAAGCATGTTTTTCTTTCAGCAGTTCCTGAGGCTCATCTTAACCCTAGTCTTATTCTGCTCCATTTATTCTTGCTACTGTTGGGATTACAAGGATGAGCCTCCAAGTTATAAGTCATGTTCTAAACTTTGGATCTTAGGGCAAATGGGAGAACAATTCAGTTGTGCTTCCACTGGTGAAGTAGAATTTTTTAAAAGTTTTACGTAGAATTACAAAACCATAGTATCCCATTACTTTGACTTTGTGGTAGGGGTGCGTAGGGGGATAAGGTTATTTGCATCCGATGTGTGTTCTTTTATTGGTTAATTACTTATTGAATGCACCTAATTTAGTTTTGTTTAATTTTCATTTTTAGGGATCAGGGAGATGGGAACCATGGGCAGAATCATTGAATTCTGTTCCCCCCATTCCAAAGGATGTACAATTCAATGAAATTATAGTACCAACCAAGGATACAGTTCGTTACATGAAACTGATGAAACTTTTGACAACAAATCAGAAGCCTTCAATATTTGTGGGTCCAACTGGAACAGGGAAAAGCGTCTATATCATTGTAAGTTCATTATAGTTCATATATTAAAAGGAAAGTTAATCAGTTGAAGCACTTAATACATTATTTTGAACTGTTACTATTAACCTTAAGATAAAAGCATGAAATTCATTTCTGTTAGAAAAGGTTATTATTGGGTCATAGTCATGTTTTAAAGGAAATTAAGCTTCAATTGCTTCATTGGACAGGAGAGGAGAAGCGCAGCACCGGGGGCAATTAAGCCATTAACAAAGAATTGTAAATGCTCACAGAACTAATTTGTTTTGGATGAACATAAAATAACAACAATGGTCGCAATTCCTCCGTCTCCGCCACATCTGCTCTCAGGATGAGGCTTTTCATTCTAGGACAAGGGAAATGTCTTCCTTTTTTAAAGAAAGGGGCTTCCCTTCCTCCACTATCAACTCTGCTCTTAAACGCATCTCCCCCATTTCACGTACATCTACTCTAACTCCATCCTTCCGCCACCCCACTAGGAATAGGGTTCCCCTGGTCCTCACCTACCACCCCACCAGCCTCCGGGTCCATATTATTCTCCGTAACTTCCGCCACCTCCAACGGGATCCCACCACTAAGCACATCTTTCCCTCCCCCCCCCCGCATGCCGCAGGGATCGCTCCCTACGCAATTCCCTTGTCCATTCGTCCCCCCCATCCCTCCCCACTGATCTCCCTCCTGGCACTTATCCGTGTAAGCGGAACAATGCTACACATGCCCTTACACTTCCTCCCTTACCACCATTCAGGGCCCCAAACAGTCCTTCCAGATGAGGCAACACTTCACCTGTGAGTCGGCTGGGGTGATATACTGTGTCCGGTGCTCCCGATGTGGCCTTTTATATATTGGCGAGACCCAACGCAGACTGGGAGACCGCTTTGCTGAACACCTACGCTCTGTCCGCCAGAGAAAGCAGGATCTCCCAGTGGCCACACATTTTAATTCCACATCCCATTCCCATTCTGACATGTCTATCCATGGCCTCCTCTACTGTAAAGATGAAGCCACACTCAGGTTGGAGGAACAACACCTTATATTCCGTCTGGGTAGCCTCCAACCTGAGGGCATGAACATCAACTTCTCTAACTTCCGCTAATGCCCCACCTCCCCCTCGTACCCCATCTGTTGCTTATTTTTATACACACATTCTTTCTCTCACTCTCCTTTTTCTCCCTCTGTCCCTCTGAATATACCCCTTGCCCATCCTCTGGGTTCCCCCCCCCCGTCTTTCTTCCCGGACCTCCTGTCCCATGATCCTCTCGTATCCCTTTTGCCTATCACCTGTCCAGCTCTTGGCTCTATCCTTCCCCCTCCTGTCTTCTCCTATCATTTTGGATCTCCCCCTCCCCCTCCAACTTTCAAATCCCTTACTCACTCTTCCTTCAGTTAGTCCTGACGAAGGGTCTCGGCCTGAAACGTCGACTGCACCTCTTCCTAGAGACGCTGCCTGGCCTGCTGCGTTCACCAGCAACTTTTATGTGTGTAACAACAATGGTTATAGTTCTAGGCGATCCTGGGAACACAGAGTAATCGCTGCTGGCAGTTAGGGCAGATAACGGCTTCAAATACGGAGGAAATTGGACAGGGTTAAGTAGTAAATGTGTTGAAACCAGTTACTCAAATCTTTTCCATATAATATTTAACAGTTTTAAAAATGTATTTTAACAGCAGATCTAAAAATACTATCTCAAATAGCAGTGCATAGTCAACAACAGTAATGCCATAGTATATAACTGGGCCATTTCTATTGCTGTATGTATTTTGAATTCATAAAATAACAGAATTTTACAGACTAGAGATGGGGGTCTTTTGACCCATTTGAACCTGTATCAACTCTTAGGAATTGTCATCTGACTAGTTCACACTCTCCAGCTCTTCCTTCACACATCTGCAGTTTTTCCACACCTCTCAGATGCTTACTTTTATTGCCTTTTGAAAATTATTGGAACTGCTTTCCTGTATTCATGCTGAAAGTTTCAAATTGTATTAATTAGTTGTGTTTAAAAATGAATCTTCGTCTCCTCACTACTTGTTTTGCCATTCTTTGTCCTCTTGTTTTGGTTCATCTCTCAATGGATAAACTTCTCCTTATGTACTCTGTCAAGATGCTTAATGTTTTTGAACACCTTCATCAAATTACCTTAACTCTGCACTGCTGCTATAATGCATACATTATTAAGTTTTACAAGACATGCTAACAATATTTGCTTGTCATTATCAATCAAAATTGAAGCACATTAACATCTGAAGAATCAAAAGAAAATGGCAATAAAATACATTCGGCAAAGCATTTGAACTGTTAATTATGCCCTCAAGCTAAAATCATTAAATTAATTAATGGTTTGTAATTTTTTCAGGATTTCCTGTTACATCATCTGAACAAAGATATTTACACGCCATTGCTGATTAACTTTTCAGCTCAAACCACTGCGGCTCAGACTCAGAATATTATCATGTCTAAACTGGACAAAAGAAGAAAAGGAGTTTTTGGTCCCCCTCTAGGCAAAAAAATGGTACTGCATTAAAATATTATCACATTTACCAATTATCAAGCAACAGTAGTAAATTGCAGAATTTTTGAATTTATAAAGTCCTTTTGCAGGTATTTTTATCACACTCAAAATATCATGCTAAAATCAAAAACAGATATATAGAAATAGTTGCTGTTAAAGTTTTATGCTTGTTTCTCTGACTGCAGTATATGGAATAAGGAATCATATCTTAACATAAGGGGTTGGCTGTTCTGGGCAGTGATGAAAAGAAGTTTGTTCACTCAGTGTAGTAAATCTTTACAACTGATGCATTGAGCTACTTACCGGGGCTGCTTTGAGGTCGATCACCTATGAATTGTGACTAAGTATGTACTGTATCTCAGAGCTCCATTGTTGCTGGAGCTAGGGATTGAAAGCATGGATAGTGATGATGAGGGAACACCAAAAATGAAAGCAAAAAAGAATTTGCCGTTGCCTTTTAGAAATAAATTCAGGATTATTGTTACTCATGAGGCTTTTAAGTAATGAAGCAGGGTGATTTCACACTCTCAGCACAGCCTGCCACTGTGGCCAGCACTACTGTTTTTGATTAACTTATTTGTGTTAGAAAATTGAAAGAGTTCCATCAGTCACTGGTCTTAAGCATAATATGTGTACAGAAAACTGTCTATAATTTCTTATATATGCATAGGCTATCCAGTGGCATTTAGTGATTGGGGTTTAGTTCAAATTGCTTCCATTTGCTCATCAAAATAAGCTACTACATGATGGATGTTCTTTGTGAAAGTTTTTACAAGTTGCCTTTCATGGTAATTCTATACTTTGACTTCTTATTTCAGGTTGTATTTGTGGATGATGTGAACATGCCACAGCGAGAAGTCTATGGTGCTCAGCCACCAGTTGAACTTCTCCGTCAGTGGTTAGATCATTGGAACTGGTATGATTTAAAGGACTGCAGTATGATTAAACTTGTGGACATACAAATTATATGTGCAATGGGACCACCCGGTGAGTTATGTTAGGATATAGGTGTTCCAGTGGTATTGAACAGTACAGGCTTCTTGGCCTATGATGTTGTGCTGACGTTTTAACATACTCCAAGGTCAAACCAAGTCTTCTTTCCCACAAAGCCCTCCATTTTTCTTTAATCCACATGTCTAAGAATCTCTTAAATGTCTCTAATGTATCTGCCTCTACTACCACCCACAGTAGTCCATTCCATTCATTTGGCACTCTACGTGTAAAAAAAAAGCCTACTTTCGATATTCCCCCTCATACTTTCCTCCAATCACCTAACAAATATGTCCATTTGTATTAGCTATTGTTTTAACTGAAACTAGATTTGATCAGGGAACCTAAAATAAAGGAATCCTTTGGAGGTGGTGATGATAATGTAATAGAATTCGCAAGAGTTTGAAAGGAAGAAGCTAGAATCAGATGTATCAGTGTTACAGCTGAGTAACGTGAACTACAGAGGCAAGAGGGTGGAGCTGACCAAAGTAGATTGGAAGGGGTCTGTGGCAGATATAACAATAGAATTTTTGGGGTCATTCGGAAGATTCAGGATCGGTTCATCCTAAAGTAGAAGAAGCATTCTAAAAGGGGTATGAGAAGAGGATGTTTCCAATAGTGGGAGAGTCCAGGACCAGAGGGCACAGCCTTGAAATGAATGGTGTCCTTATATAACAAAGATGAGGAGGAATCTCTTTAGCCAAAGGCAGTGAATCTGTGGAATTCATCATCACAGGTGGCTGTGGAGGTCAAGTCATTGGGTAACATTTAAGGTGGAGGCTGATGGGTTCTTGATTTTGTGGATGTCAAAGGTTATGGGGCAAAGGCAGGTGAATGAGGTTAAGAGGGAACAATAAATTAGCTATGATCAATGGTGCTAAGACCTGATGTGCTGAATTGCCTAATTCTGTTCCTATGTCTTATGGTCTTATGGAAATTAGTGAGAAGAATATTATTAGTTCAATTTGAAAAATCTGGATTAATTATTGGGTGTCATTACCAACTATAGAGGAATCATTTTTGCAGCAGTGATCCAAAACTGGAAAGTCCAAGGTTGCAAATCAGATCTTCTGCATAGATAATTTGCTCAAATTCTGGTCTTGCTCAAAGTGAAATGTAGTTTTTAAAAATTTTCATACATACAGAATATGAAAATATGTGGCAAGGAGGCAAATTGATCGTACTGTATTACCCTTGAGGAAATGATGGTTTGTTTTTGTATTGAAGTTCAGGAATTCACCTTGTAAAAATATTCCCATACAGTTTTAAGATATAGATTGTTCTGCATCATGTATGCCTGAACTATTATGATGTATTGTCTGGATAGGAAACATATAGATAATGATGTGCTCCTATGCCTGATAGCCATGTACTTAATCCATACATCACAAAATAAGATGTATTCACTTTGAAGATAGGGTGTGTGGTGGTACCTACCTGTACCTTCAATTATCCCTTCAACTGCATCTTGTTATATACTGATACTTTAACTGGTTGGCCTCTGAGGATAAATTTAAATGAAATCATCTTGTATATTAGTTAATTCACCACAGAATCCCAGAATGATCACAGCATGAAAAGTTTGGAGAGCAATTAAGTTAATCCCACACCTTGCCCTTTCTCTGTATTCTTGCAATTTTGCTCCTTTTGAATACTTACCAGGTTCATGCAGCTTGGACATGTCTCCACTCCGGCCACTAGCAATGCATTGCAGATCCTAACCAAATATTGCACAAAATAGTGTTTCTTTACAGCACTGCTGGTTCTTCTACCAATAAGATTCAGACAATGGCTTTTACTTTTTGCCACTTTTGCCTATAAGAAAAATATTTGTCAATGTCTTCACGATCTTAAATACCCTGACAAAATTCTTCAGATTCAAGCAGAGCAACACCAAATTCTCCTGCAAAAGTTACTCATCCCGTGAATTATTTTAGATTGTCATTTCTCAGTTTGTCAGTCATTTTAATTTAAATGGCGTTTGTCAGTAAGCAAGGGCAGCAACACCTCCACCATAATTCTTCCCAACACTGGTGCTCCATAAGGCTGTGAAATCAGTCCCCAACTCTACTGTCTGTACACTCATGAATGAGTGGCTAGCTTCTGCCCTAATTCCATCTACACGTTTGCAGATGATTCTACCGTAGTAGGCCAAATCTCAAATAATGATCAGTCGGAGTACAGGAAGGAGATAGAGTCTAGAGACATGGTGTCATGACAGCAAGCTTCGCTCAATGTCAACACAACAAAAGAGCTAGACATTGACTTCAGGAAAGGGGGCAGTTAAGACCATAAAATATAGCAGGAAAATTAGGCTATTTGGCCCATCAAGTCTTCTCTGCCATTTCATCATGGCTGATCCAATTTTTCTCTCATCTCCAATTTTCTGCCTTCTCCCCATGTACCGTCATGCCCTGACCAATCAAGAATCTATCAACCTCTGCCTTAAATATACATAAACACTGGCCTCCACAGCTACCTGTAACAAAGAATTCCACAGAATCACCACTCTCTAGCTAAAGAAATTCCTCCTCATCTCTGAGGCTGCGTCCCCTGGTCTTAGACACTCCCAACATCCTTTCCACATCCACTCTATGAAGACCTTTCACCACTGGACTGGTTTCAATTAGGTCACCCCTAATTCTTCTGAATTCTCATGAATACAGGCCCAGAGCCATCAAATGCTCTTTATATAACGAGCCATTCAATCCTTGAATAATTTCCATGAATCTCCTTTGAACCCTCTCCAGTTTTAGCGCACCCTTTCTAAGATAAGTGGCCCAAAACTGCTCACAATAACCCAAGTGAGGCCTTACCATTGC
The DNA here is from genome assembly GCF_963921235.1 of Mobula hypostoma. NCBI lineage: Eukaryota > Metazoa > Chordata > Chondrichthyes > Myliobatiformes > Myliobatidae > Mobula > Mobula hypostoma. Next base: position 147,994,938 of record NC_086102.1, read on the forward strand.
ATTATAAAGTCTCAACCTTACTTTTATATTCAAGTCCTCCTGAAATGAATTTCATTTTCCTTCCTCATCACAGACTCAACCTGCAAATTATCCTTCAGGGAATCCTGCACGAGGACTTCCAAGTCCCTTCCCATCTAGGTTTTTTGTATTTTCTCTTCATTTAGAAAATGGTCAACCCTTTCATTTCTTCTACCAAAGTATATGACCATGCACTTCCCGACTCTGTATTCCATCTGCCATTTCTTTGCCCATTCTCCTTTTCTGTCTAAGTCCTTCTGAAGCTTCTCTACTTCCTCAAAACTACCTGCCCTCCACCCATCTTCATACTGTCTCCAAACTTTGCATCAAAGCCATTAATTCCATCGTCCAAATCGTTGTCATATAATCTAAAAAGAATTGGTCCCAACACAGACCCCTGTGGAACATCATTAGTCACTGGCAGCCAGTCAGAAAAGGCTTCCTTTATTCCCACTCTTTGCCTCCTGCCAATCAGCCACTGCTTTATCTATGCTAGAATCTTTCCTGTAATGCAATGGGCTCACAACTTGTTAAGCAGTCTCATGTGTGGCACCTTACCAAAAGCCTTCTGAAAATCCAAGTACACAACATCAACCGATTCTCCTTTGTCTATTTGGCTTGGTTATTTCTTCAAAGAATTCCAACGGATTTGTCAGGCAAGATTTTCCCTTGAGGAAACCTTGCTGACGATGGGCTACTTTATCATGTGCCTCCAAGTACCCTGAGACCTCATCCTTAATAATTGACTCCAACATTGTCCCAACCACTGAAGTCAGACTAGCTGGCCTTTAATTTCCTTTCTTCTGCCTCTGACCCTTTTTGAAGAGTGGAGTGTCATTTGCAATTTTTCAGTCTTCCTGAACCATTCCGGAATTTACTGATTCTTGAAAGATTATTACTAATGCCTCCACAAGCCCTTCAGCCACCTCTTTCAGAACCCTGGGGTACACACCACCTGGTCCAGATAACTTATCTACCTTCAGCCCTTTCAGTTTCCCAAGATCCTTCTCTCTAGTTATGGTAACTTCACACACTTCATTCCTCCTGACACCTGGAACTTCCTTCATACTGCTAATGTCTTCCACAGTGAAGAATGATGCAAAATACTTAGTCAGTTAGTTCACCATTTCATTGTCCCCCATTACTACCTCTCCAGCATAATCTTCCAGTGGTCTGTTATCCACTTTTGCCTCTCTTTTACACTTTATATATCTGAATAAACTTTTGCTATCTTCTTTAACATTATTGGCTAGTTTACTTTCGTGTTCCATCTTTACCTTCTTAATGACTTTTTTAGTTGCTTTCTTTTCATTTTTAAAAGCTTCCCAATCCTTTAACTTCTCACTCATTTTTGCTCTATTATAATGCCCTCTCTTTGGCGTTTATGTTGGCTTTGACTTCTCTTGTAGGCCACGGTACTGTCATCATGCCTTTAGAATACTCCTTCCTCTTTGGGATGTATATATCCTGAGTCTTCTGAATTGCTTCCAGAAATTCCAGCCATTGCTGCTCTAACATTATTCCTGTCAGTGTTCTTTTCCAATCATTTCTGGCCAACTCGTCTCTCATGGCTCTGTAATTCCCTTTACTCCACTGTAATACTGGTGCATCTGACTTTAGCTTCTCCTTCTCAAATTTCAGGACAAATTCGATCATATGATCACTTGCCCTGAAGGGCTCTTTTACCTTAAGGTCACTAATCAATTCTGGTTCATTGCATAGCACCCAACCCAGAATAGCTGATCCCCTAGAGGGCTCAACCATGAGCTGCTCTAAAAAGGCATCTTGTAGGCACTCTAGAAATGCACTCTCCTGTAATCCAGCACCAACCTGATTTTCTAAATCTAACTGCATATTGAGTTCCGTCATGGCTATTGTAATATTGCCCTTTTGTCATGCATTTTTTATCTCCTGTTGTAATTTGTAGGCCACATCCTTACTACTCTTTGTGGGGAGGGGGGTCTGTACAGAATTCCCACCTACGTGGACCACGACTTTTGGCTGTTACCCTTCCACTTAAGAATGCTGAGGGCTCAATCCAAGATGTCCTGGGTCCTGACACCTGGGAGGCATCATACCATCTGGGAATCTCGTTCTCGCCCACAAAACCTCCTGTCTATTCCCCTAACGAATCCCCTGTCACCAGAGCATGCCTCTTCTTCCTCCTTCCCTTCTGAGTCACAGAGGCAAACTCAGTGCCAGAAACCCACGACTGTGACTTTCCTCTGTTCGGCCAACACTGCCCCCCCGCCCCAGATAGTATCCAAAGCGATATACCTGTTGTTCAGGGGATGGCCACAGGGGTATTCTACACCGGCTCCTTAACTCCTTTCCCCTTTTGACTGTCACCCAGTTTCTGTGTCCTGCACCTTCAATGTAAATACCTCTCTATAAATCCTATCTCTCACCCAGTCAGCTTCCTGAATGATCTGGACCTCATCCAGTTCCAGCACCAACTCCTTAATGCAGAATATTAGAAGCTGCAGCTGGATGCACTTCTTGCAGTTGTAGTCATCAGGGACACTGGAGATCTCCCTGCCTTCCCACATCCCACAAGAGGAGCATTCCACTATCCTGCCTGTCATCTCTACTGTCCTACATGAGCAGATATAAAGGGGAAAAACACTTTGTGGGTTTCTTTCCTTTGCTTTCTCTGACTGAAGACTCTCTTCGCAGTAGCCTTGAAGAACTTAAGCTTCAAGATCACCACTTTGACTCTGTCTATTCAGACAATGGCCGCTGCGCTTGCCCCTTCATTCCTTTAATTTGCTTTTGCTAATCAATCCCAAATGCAGGTTAGTCGCTGGTCAAAGCTCTTTGTTGCTGTAGCAACTGGCTGCTACCTTTTGTACTCGGGCTGGACCTGATTGAAGTCCCCTCCTCTCAGAACATCCGATGACTGGATTGGCCGCTTGTCAAAGCCCTTTTTCACACACTCCTGTTTACACCAAAGGTGTGGAGGTTGAGAGGGTTGAAAGCTTCCACGTTCCTAGGAGTGAACATCAACAATTGCCCGTCCGGATTCAACCACGTAAGTTGGCAATGTCAGGAAAGCTTAACAGTGGTTCTGCTTCCTCAGGAGGTTAGAGAAATTTGGCATGTCCCCTTTGACTCTCACCATATTTTATTCATGCACCATCCTATCAGGATGCATCATGGTTAGAGTTGTGGACATGGCCAGCATTCTTGGAAACTAACCTCCGCTTCCATGGAGTCTGTCTACACTCCTTGCCACTCTGGTAAAGCAGCCAACATATTCAGAGACCTCACCCACCCTCTCCTCTCCCCGTCCCATTAGGTAGGAGATACAACAGGCTGAAAGCATGTACCTCCAGACTCAAGGACCGCTCCTTTCCTGCTGTTAACACTATTGAGTAGTCCCCAAGAACAATAAGATGGACCCTACCTCACTATGGCATTTTACATGTTATTGTCTGGCTGAATTAAACCTTCTCTGTAACGGTAACACATATTCTTCATTCTGTTATTGTTTTCCCTTGTATTAACTCGATGCACTATTATTATGAAGTTTTCTGTACAGTCAGTTTGCAAAATAGGTTTTTCACTGTACCTCTGTGCATGTAAACCAATTTACCTGTATTATCATTCATGGATCCTAGATACTTTTATAACCATTTCTCTATTTTCCCTGTATCTTTCACTGAGCATTGCACATATGTCATCAGATCCTTCTGTCCTTCTATCCCCTTCAGAATTGATTCTCTGGTTTATATTATTCTTCTCCATTCTTCATACCAAATGATAACATTTAACTCTATCACCTATTTGCCCATTCCACTGACCTGTCTATTATTATGAAGTTCATGATACCGCCGGGTTTTAAGTCATGTGCAGTATAGAAGTTATGCCCTGTACATCTGGTTCCAAGTTGTTAATGTTCATTAAGAAAAAACAGTTCCATAGTACAGGTTGAGTACTCCTTATCCGAAATGCTTGGAACCAGAAGTGTTTCGGATTTCGGATTTTTTTGCGATTTTGAAATATATAATGAGATATAGCTTAGAATTGCCATCATTTCTGACTGTATGCTTCTGATAAGCAGTCTTTGTCTTACGCTTCTTCAACATACACATGTACTTACAGTAAAAATTATTACATACCACTGATATAATGACTATATAATGTGTACAAGGTAACAAAAACAGCACATCAGCCTTGGGAGAATACCTGAATCAGCTGCTGAACAACAAATAACAAAGGTGGGCTTTCAGTCTCCACCTGCGTTTTGATTAAAAGATTTGTATTGTGCTGTTTTTAGTGGTTTTATATAAAGTTTAAAAACAATCAGCACTGTAGACTTGTTCATCGGCAACAATCTTCACAAACTCATCAATGAGTTTCTCCGCTGGTTCATGATCAGCAAATGCATTATCAGCACAAATATTTGCGAGTTTAATGCTGTGCTTTCCTTAAACTTCTGCAACCAACTTGCTGAATATTTACAATTACCTTCAATTTTCAGTTTGTCATGATTGATCTTTGCTACTTTCGTGATCAGCAGACTGTTAAGCAGCATAGTTCACTCAAAACACTGATGAATATATTCTTTCAATACACGATTGAGATCTTTATTTTTATGCAGTATTTTTCTATTTTTCATTAACTTCTGTTCATTACATGTGTGAGGTCATTTCTGAGGACTGTCTGTGGTGTGCAGAGACCTATGTATCACACGGGAATCTTCCCAGTGCATTGTGGAATTTTCCATTTGTGAAGTCATATCAGTGCTCAAAAAAATTTGTATTTCAGAGGTTTCCACATTTTAGATTTTCAGCTAAGGGGTACACAACCTTTACCAGCCTCTGAGGAATTTCATTGTACATCTCACTACTGGTCAAAAGAGATGTTATTTACTCTCTTTTGTTACTGACTAATTTTTGTTGCATCTCTCTTCATTCTGCGGTCTTCAGTCTTAATGACAGACTTATTTTGTCATTTAATCAGACTTTCACAGATTCATATAAACTACATTAACCCACTATTTCTTATAAGTTCTTTATAAAGTAAGTTTAACAAGTTTATTTTAAACAAATCAATGATACCAGTTTCTAATTAATCTACATTTGTCTAGGTGACTGTAATTTATTGTTTTTACAACTTTATCATCATTGGGCTCAGTTATGTCTACATACTTTTTTTGAGCAAGGGGGAACTTTCTATTTTCCACTCACAGAGCATCAAGTCTAGTATGGCAACTATGTTCTGCAGGTTAGTATTTGTTCTGCTTAGTTAGTTCTGGTGCTGGTGCTGCTGAATCTCTCTAGGTGATGAATTTTAGAGTCATCTATCCAGTCTGTGGCCTTGTTACCCTGAGCACCTCTTTCAAATAATGGCCAAAATGGTGAATTACCAGTTCATCACATAATGATTAGAAGTTGGTAGCTACCGACCTCCCTTGACTATATTTAACCTGATGCTTTGATATTTCATGATGTCTGGGAAGCATTTTTCGTTGGTGATTGTGAGGGAGAGGCTTACTCCTGCACTTAAGGGGAAAATGAATGTCAAAGGTACCTGGACTGATTGTAATGTAAAGAAGACAGATGGATTAAAGTACAGTATCTGGATGATGAGTGGTGCTCTGCAGTTGACTTAATAAGATCGTAGTATTATCCTGAACAAAATCCAAGTGTAAGAGAGCCCATATGCTGCGATCCTCTTGTCACCCTTTTGTGTTACAGTTGGGCTTGCTTCCATTCCACAAACCATTAGTTCGCCAGGTTTGCACAGAACTGGCACTCAACATCAGTAAGATGAAAGAGCTGATTATGGACTTTAGGAAGGGTAAGTCGAAGGAGCATACACCAATCCTCAGAGAGGGATCAGAAGTGGAGAGAGTGAGCAGCTTCAAGTTCCTGGCTGTCAAGATCTCTGAGGATCTAACTTGGTCCCAACATATCGATGTAGTCATAAAGAAGACAAAACAGTGGCTATACTTTATGAGGAGTTTGAAGAGATTTGGCATGTCAACTAATACACTCAAAAAGTTCTATAGTTGTACCATAGAGAGCATTCTGACAGACTGCATCACTGTCTGGTATGGAGGGGCTACTGCACAGGACCAAAAGAAGCTGCAAAAGGTTGTAAATCTAGTCAGCTCCATCTTGGGCACTAGCCTACAAAGTACCCAGGACATCTTTAGGGAGCGGTGTCTCGGAAAGGCAGAGTCCATTATTAAGGACCTCCAGCACCCAGGGCATGCCCTTTTCTCACTGTTACCATCAGGAAGGAGATACAGAAGCCTGAAGGCACACATTCAGCGATTCAGGAACAGCTTCTTTCCCCTCTGCCATCTGATTCCTAAATGGACATTGAAGGTTTGGACACTCCCTCACTTTTTTTAATATACAGTATTTCTGTTTTTGCACGTTTTAAAAAATCTATTCAATATATGTAATTGATTTATTTATTATGTTTTATTTTATTCATTATTATTTTTTTCTCTCTCTCTGCTAAATTATGTATTGCATTGAACTGCTGCTGCAGTTAACAAATTTCACGTCACACACTGGTGATAATAAACCGGATTCTGATTCTGAACTGTCAAACCATGTCTGTTTGTGGATAAGAAAATCATCTTCTGGAAAACATCGTATCAAGTGAAAAGGGGCATTCATCAAAATCCCAGAAAAGTAGTCTAAGTTATCACCTTTTTTATTTTAGTATGAATTGTTCAGTGGTATTAATTAAATGATTTTCTTCTTAGGTGGTGGTCGAAACCCAATTACACCACGATTCATGAGGCACTTTAACACCGTGACTATTAACGAGTTTGATGACAAGACTATGTATGTCATTTTCTCTCGGATCCTTAACTGGCAGTTTCATATAAGGTATATTATGCTATTTTAAGGCTTAAATCTTGAAATGAACTGCCCAATATTTCAATCACTTTTAAATAACTATCTTAATCTACATAGAATGTAGATAGGAGATCGCATTGGAGCCTCCTGACTGTTGAAAGGCCTGAACAGAGTAAACATGTAGAGAATATTTCAATTATGGGAGAGTTTAAGACCAGAGGGCATAGCCTCAGAGTAGAAGGACTTCTCTTTAGAGATGAGGAGGAATTTCTTCAGTGAGAAGGTGGAGAATCTATGGAATTCAGTGCCTCAGATGTCTGTGAAGGCCAAGAAAATAATATGACAATCATTCCACATATTTCTAATATGTTCTTCCATGGAAAAAGTTATTCTTTGAAATTTTTAAGGTATATGTTAATTATATCTAATAATTAATAAATAAACTAGTAAGTTGGCTAATTATTCTCACATATACCGAGGTGCTGTGAAATGCTTGTGTTGCATACAGACTGAACATTACAACAGTGCATTGAGGTTGTGCAAGGTAAAACAATAACAGAGTGCAGAATAAAGTGACACAGTTACAGAGAAAATGCAGTGCATGGTCCTAATGAGATAAATTGGAGATCAAGAGTCCATCTTATCCTACTAGGGAGCCGTTTATTAATCTTATAATGGCAGGATAGAAGCTGTCCTTGAACCCGGTAGTATGAACTTTCAGACTTTTGTATCTTCTGCTTGATAGAAAGGGGCAGAAGGGAGAATGTCCAGGGTAGGTGGGGGGTCTTGATTATGCTGGCTGCTTTACCAAGGCTGTAGAAAATGTAGACAAATTACGTTGTGGGGGATGCTGGTTTCCGTGATGTGATTTGTCCATAACTGTGTATTCCTCGTGGTCACAGGCAGAACTATTTTCATACCAAGCCATGATGCAACCAGATAGGATACTTTCTATGGGGCTGTGATTAAAAATTTGTTAGGGTCAAAGCTGACATACCAAATTTCTTTAGCCTCCTGAGGAAGTTGAAGTGCTGGGGAGCTTTCTTGCCCATGGCATCAACTTGGTTGGGTCAGGACAGGCTATTCGTGATGTTCACTTCCAGCAATTTAAAGCTCTCAATCAGAACCATTGATATATACAAGATCATGTGCACTGCTCTCATTCCTGCTGTCATGTCATTAGACTCCTTATGTCCTCTCTGTAACTCTGACTTATTGGTATTTGGGATGTCGGCCACTTCAGTGATATCATCCGCAAACTTGTAGAGGGAGTTAGATCAGGAGTTACATAACAGTGGACAACAAATTTTTTCAAAAGTGTTGCTTCTTCAGAATTTTGTTTTGTTTATGATAGACTGCTTGAAGATGAACACAAATATAATTTCAGACCACTTGTATCACGTAGGAATTTGAGGAAACAACAAATTAACTTTTATTGAATATAATGTGTTTAATTGCATAATGGTGCTGATGCTTTGCAATAGTTCAACTAAGTTAAAAATATTTTGTTAATGATTTTCATTTGTACTCAGTGTCTGAGGCTTCTCGCTTAAGTGTCCAAAAATAATTCGCCAGCATTGATGGATTTCAGTTGCCCTGGTATCTTTTCTCCATGACCACAATGTCCTGGTGAAACCTTTCACCATGCTCGTCACTAACAGCGCCAAGATTTGCAGGGAAGAAGTCTAAATGGATGCAGAAAATGAATCTTTAGTGGCATGTTGCATTTCATGGTTTTATATGCTTGAAGCATGCTTTCAACCAGCTGCGTGTAGATTGGTGCTCTGTAGATGTCGAGAAAAATTTCAACACTTCCTTGAAAGCCTTCCATGTGATTTTCTCTGGTCCCACTAGAAATTCTTCAAATTGCCTGTCATTGATGACCTGTTTGATTTGTGGACCAACAACAATGTTTTTCCTTAATCTTGGCATGAGTTATTCTGGGAAGCATCTGTTTCAAATATCAAAATCCTTCATAGAAATTTTTGTGCCTGGTGATAGCAAATTCCATTCTTACAGTCCTGAACCCAATAATTATTACTAAAACCTGTCCTGCCATGCAGCAGCCACGCCACCCAAGCATGCCTGGACAAGATAGGAAACTCTCCATCTTACATTGTAGGCAACAGTTTAATTGACTTGAATTATGAATTAAAATAATAAACATAATTGATTTAAAAAATGGTGCGTGATAGGGAAATTTCATGGTGATTTTCATGATCAGTAGCCCAAGATTCATAAGATACACCTAAAGCTATTCAGGAAGCAAAGTCTTTGTTGTCCAGTGTAATGAATAAAATGAATGTATAATTAGGGTCTAAGGATGCAGCCTTATAGAGCACCCGTGTTTAAAATAATTGTGACAGAAGTATAGCTGCCTGTCCTTACTGATTGCAGTCTGTTGCTCAGGAATCCAAGGATCCATTTATAAAAGGAGGTATTGAGTTCCATATCTAGGAGTTTGGAAATGAGTTGCTTGGAATTATAGTATTGAAGAGGAGCTGGTCAATAACAGCAGTTTAATTATATACCTATTTTGCATCTGTCTTTATTAGGTTTACTTTCCCACCTGAATTTGAATCTCTGACTAAGCAGGTCATTCGTGCCACTTTGTACGTTTACAAAGAAGCAATGAAGAATCTCCTGCCAACTCCAGCCAAGTCTCACTATCTCTTTAATCTGCGGGATTTCTCCCGTGTTATTCAAGGGGTGTGCCTTTCCAGTCCTCAGACAGCAGGAACTCCAGCTGCAATTAAGCGCCTTTGGGTTCATGAGGTGAATTCTTTTTTTTAAATAGAACAAGTTCTGAATATTGTTGATTAAATTTCAGTAAAATTAGTGGCCTTGCTGGTCAAATGAAAGTTATGCTGATAAATATGAAAATTGAAAATATGTTTGCTTCTGGAAATAATTTATTGTTTCAATATGGTAAGCCAGTTAGCCACTCAAATCAGTATCATTTATTTACAAAATCCTCGTTGAATATATCCCAATTCTACTTAAAATTGTTCCCAAGTACCATTACCTACCTAACAATGATCTGTCTTGGTTTTGAAATTTTTAATTGACATACCTACAAAAACTTTTGGAAAGGAAGAGTAATTCACACTCTGTGTGAAGAAGTGAAGAAATACCACCTGAGTGACAAGATTTAAAGTTGCTATGATCTTTTATTTTATATCTTTCATTGGAAGAAATGGGTTCCACCTACCATACTAAATTCTATGAAGTTAATTATGTCAATTAGGTTGCCCTTTGACATAATGGCAATATAATTTGTCATTTTAATCTTTTGAACATTAGACCATTTAGGAATTTTTTAAAGAATACCAAACAAGAGAATCTGCAGATGCTGGAAATCCGAGCAACATACACAAAGTGCTAGAGGAACTCAGCAGGCCAGGCAGCATCTATGGAAAAATGTACAGTTGATGTATTGGGCCAAGACCTTTTTTTATATGCTCCTTTAGGGCCCATTCACTTTTGCAACCGTAGCATGAGTTATACCACTTTTTGTTCGTTCAAATTTATTGTCATAGGCATACATCATACATACACATGGTTTAAATAGTATGAAAATTGGCTTTTTGCAGCTGCAGCATCACAGTGCATTACAAACATAAATTAGCATAAACTTAACATAAATTATACACTCGCTTGCGTCATACACCGGGTGCTCTCTTCAGTTACCTGATGAGGTAACCGTAGCCTTTGGTCAGGAGCAGATATCGTCAGGTGGTGCCCAACCTTTCTACACCATTGTTTCGACCGCTAACCACTGCACTGTCTGGTGGGCAGATCAGCAGTAGTGGCCAAGTCACTGCCCATCTGCTTTTGACTTCCAGCTCAACTCCTCTTGCTTGCTCCATATCCAGCAAGAAGCTTCCTCCCCCATCTTGCATGCTGCTTGGTTCTTACTCTTTTCATCAAGGCCCAGTATAGACAGCAACCTCCATGCCGGCCTTATCAGGAACCCTCTATAGCCGATCTCCACGGGGAATAGCCATGTCTGTCATCTTTTGTCCCTGCACTCCTGGACTAAGGACTGGTACATCAGGGCCTTCCTCTCGTGAGCCTCCTTGCATTCTTCCTCCCAGGGTACTGTGAGCTCCATCAGGATGATCTTCTCGTCTTTGGTGGACCACAGTACAATGTCTGGTTGAAGTGTAATTTGCACTACCTCTGTGAACTGCAGCTTCCTCCTCACATCGACCCCTATCTCCCATGATTTGACAGTTTGCAGCAGACTGGATTTAGGCCTCTTTGATTAAATGACTGCTCTGTTTGCCTCTCTGCCAGCTAGTCTCTTTTTACACCTCTCCCGCTCCAGTGTGTCAGCAAGGGATGGCAGGACCTGTTGTGGTGTTACCTATGTTGTCCCTGTGTTAAAGCTGTTTTGCATCCTGACGGTAGGGTGTATTGAACCCCGCTGACCACAAAGCTTACAGTTAGGGTCCTCTCTGAGTCCATGTGTGCAGCTATGATGGTGTAGGGACAGTGTCATACATGGACTGTAGGAGGAAAGAACTATGGAAGGGCTCCAGTCTCCAAAGCTCTGCCCAAGTGATCTTGTGCTTGGGAAGATCCCATTTTGTCCAGACACCCTGTGACCCCAACTCCACTGCCTTCGAAACCCTCCTTTGATCCTTGCAGTTCCATACCTCTGCCTGGACTATGTCACGCCTATCCCATCCCTTGCACTTGCACTCCCCCATCGTTGGAAGTATGCAGAGCCAAGTCCTTGCTGGCCCAGGCATGGGATGTTAATGATGTCTGTCAATTACAGGGGTTCACTGCCTGGTCTGTGGCCGAGTTGGTGGCTCACTTTTATCCCGGTCTTGTTGTGACTCCTGCTTGGTTTATTACCTTGTCATCGGAGCCTCTCAGAGTTAACGCAACTCTACACTTTGCCGTCTTAAACTCCTCTGCTACCGATGACAACGGAAGCTGTAGCTGGTCTGATCTTATGTAGAGCTCCACTGAAGAAAAACGTGGGGAGGGGGGATCCCTAGCCACCTCTGCAGGTGCTTGTTGACTTTCCTCCCGATGCCTTCCACAGTGGTCATTGGGAACTCGTACACCGTGAAAAGCCAGAGCAGTCTTGGTAGAAGACCCTGTTGGTAGAGCCAAGCTTTAAGTTTACCAGGGAGTTTGGTTTTGTCGATCTTCAGCCACTATTCAGTCTGCTTTACAGGGTTGGTGATGTTGGCGCTGTCCATCACTGCTGCAATAATCCACTTTCCAAGACACTTTGCTGGATTGTCCTCTATGGATGGAATGACTTCTCCCTGTACTTGAAGACTGAACTTGCTAGTAACCTTGCCTTTTTTCAACACCATACATCTGGACTTCCTGCCGTTGAAGGTCATTCTAGCACAGGTAGCTATGTTGTCCAGGGTTTCCAATACCCTCTTGCTTGGACATGTGTTACAGTAGTTACTGTGATATCATCCATGAACCCCTGTATTTCAAGTTGTTGGATGCTGGGTTCCAACACTGGGCTTTGGGTTATGTCTGCTACTGTTAACATAAGGAGGTTCATACCCATGACAAACAAGATGGGGGAGATTGCACAGCTGGTTGGAGTCCCTTTTCAGAGGTCTTGCCAGCTGGTTGTGAAGTGAGATGAAGTGAAGCATAGCTTAAATCCTCCTAGGTAGCTGGTGAACATGTCTTGTGTTACTGGTAAGTTATGGTAATGTTCCAGGCCAATATAGATGAGGAAGTGTGGAATTTATCCGTAGGTGTTGACTAGGGCTAACCAGATGAGTGTTAGGTTGCCTTTCTTCCGCCTGGCCTCGCAGATCAATTGACTGATTATTGAGGTGTGTTCAAAGCGCCCAGAAAAACCTGGGATTCTGGATGGATGTGTTAGTATACTGTTTCTCCATTAAGTAAGAAGCCAGTCTTCTCGCAAGCACTGAGAAGAATATTTTGCACGATATGCTAAGGAAGGAGATTGTCCTAAGCTGGGTGATTGTGGAGGAATCTTCTTCCTTGGAAACAAAGCATCCTTCAGCCATTTCCCAGCTTGTTGGAATAGAGCCTTTGGTCCAAATCTTTTGGTTAGATCTTTGACGCCATTTTTGTCAGGTGAACTGTATTTGAATTGTTTGTTCAAAGTCTTTATCTCGTTTCTCAGGTGGCGAATCTCCCTTTCCCTCCTGTTTGGTTGTCATGATGGTTTAAGATCCTCTTTCTTCTCTATTGGGCCGAATCATTCTTTTGCAAAGTTGAACACAATGGCTGTGAGGGAGTCGGTTTTCCTGTAGACTTGGTCCTGCCAATGTAGCTTCCAAGATGCATCCAGATCATGACTGAACTGCTTCCATGATACATTGTCTGATGATCTAGGCCATCTTTCCTCGATGAATGGATTAGGCTGTCGTAGGGGGCACTCACTTGGTCTCTTCTTTGGCACTGGGGCAGCTCAGGTGTGGAGAGATCTTCAGCTCTGTGGGGTGCTCTCTGGCTGGAGTTCTCCATCATCTCACCGGATGTTAGAAACATAGAAAACCTACAGCACAATACAGGCCCTTTGGCCCACAAAGCTGTGCCAAACATGTCCTTACCTTAGAACTACCTAGGCTTACCTATAGCCCTCTATTTTTCTAAGCTCCATGTACCTATCTAGGAGGAAACATTGTTGTCTGTATGTTGCACTTGAGTTGCCTTCATTCCACAGCTGGACTTGCTTTGGTGTAACTTGAGGCCTTTGATGTTTTTGCAGACTGGATTTTGCTGCAATGGCACTTTGCAATGAATGCCTCTCTGGTCAGTGTTGTTTGCTTGAGCCGTCTCATTATCATATTTCCAGTCTTGGTCATTGCTGTTATGTCCGTCCTATGGAGTCTCTCATCCTCCCACTGCACCCACAAGGAGGCTCCTGGGGTATTTCGTATTTAGTTCACCCGTAGCTTGTATGGTGCCCTCTTGCAAGTGCTGCACACAGGGTTGCTAGCCTTGTGTGCTTGTGCCAGTCTTTCCTGGAGGTCACCTGTCTTTCCAGTGTCACCGACCTTTCTCGGTTAAAATAAACGTAACACTAGTGGAAGTTGAGAAAGAGAGAACAAGAAAAGAGAACAGAGAACAAGAAATATAGTTTGAGATGGTGTTAGGGATTCAGGCCAGTTCAAGAAACTCCAGCTTTCTTGGGCCGAAAAGGCTAACATTTTATTTGGTATTATTAGAGACATTATAGCAAGGCACCAACAAAATTCAAGGTAAAATCAATATAGTTTGTGAAAGAAAATCATATTTTACAAATTGAAGTTTTTTGAAAAATAATATGCATCAAAATTAGATGTGAAATTTGTTGTTTGCAGTACAGTACAAAGAAATAAAATTATTATAAATTACAAAAATAAAGTGCAAAAAAGGAATAAAGAGGCAGTGTTCATGGATTGTTCAAGATCTGATGGAGGAGGTAAAGAGGCTGTTTCTGAATCACTGAGTATGGATGTTTAGGCTCCTATACTTCCTCTCTGATGGTAGTTAAAAGATGGCTCAGATGGTGAGGGTCTTAAATGATAACTGAGTCTAAAACACTCTGCAGCCTCTTGTAAACTTGTGCATTGGAGTCTCCATGCCAGGCTGTGGTGCAGCCAGTCAGAATATATATCTATAGCAGCTTTCCGAATCCCCTCTAATTCTTAACGAAGCAGAGCATGTTGGCATGCTTTTGAGCCATAGGCATAGAAAATTACAGCATAGAAACAGGCACTTATGTTCCAAACCATTTAAACTGCGTTCTCCCATTGACCTGCACCAGGTCCATAGACCTCCATACGCTTACCATTCATGTACCTATCCTAACTTCTCTTAAACATTGAAATTGAGTTTGCATGCACCACTAGTGCTGACAGCTCGTTCCACACTCTCATGACCCTCTGAATGAAGAGGTTTCCCCTTATGTTCCCCTTAAACTTTTCACCTTTCACCCATAACCCATGAACTCCAGTTATAGTTCCACAAATCCTCAGTGGAAAAAAACCTGCTTGTATTTACCCTATCTATACCTCTCCTCTCAATCTTCTATGTTCCAAGGAATAGCGTCCTAACCTATTCAGTCTTTCCTTATAACTCAGGTCCTCCAGACCTGAGTTTTTATGATTGCATCAGTGAGTTAGCCACAGAATAGATCCCCTGAGATGTTGACACTCAAGAATGTGAAGCTGCTCACCCTTTTCCCTGCAGACCCCTTAATGAGAACTGGTATGTGTTCTCCCAACTTTCCCTTCCTGAAGTCCATTATCAATTCTTTGGTCTTGCTAATGATGAATGCATAGTTGTAGTTTCAGCTCACCATTCTTGTTACCTAAAAGAGTGAATTTAATTGGCTGACATTTGCATTTAGTGTTGGTGAAGTTTGGGGATGGGAACCAGAGTGCCAGAGCTGACAGTGTGGCTGGGGTGAAAATAAATGATGTGAAAAGTTCAAGCAAATTCGCTAATAGAAAGGTTGTGAGTGGTGGTAAAAATCTTCTGAGGTGTATATATTTCAATGCTAGGAGTATTGCGGGGAAGGCGGATGAGTTGAGGGCGTGGATTGACACGTGGAATTATGACGTTATAGCAATTAGTGAAACTTGGCTACAGGAGGGGCAGGACTGGCAGCTTAATATTCCAGGGTTACAATGTTTCAGATGTGATCGAGGCAGAGGAATGAAAGGTGGGAGAGTAGCATTGCTTGTTAGGGAAAATATTACAGCAGTGCTCAGGCAGGACAGATTAGAGGGCTTGTCTACTGAGTCCTTATGGGTGGAGCTGAGAAACAGGAAAGGTATGGCCACATTAGTGGGATTGTAGTACAGACCACCCAATAGTCAACGAGAATTGGAAGAGCAAACCTGCAGAGAGATAGCAGGCAACTGCAGGAAACCTAACGCTGTGGTGGTAGGGGATTTTAATTTTCCATATATTGATTGGGACTCCCATACTGTTAGGGGTCTAGATGGTTTAGAGTTTGTAAAATGTGTTCAGGAAAGTTTTCTAAATCAATATATAGAGGAACCAACTAGAGGGGATGCAATATTGGATCTTCTGTTAGGAAACGAGTTAGGACAAGTGACAGAAGTCTGTGTAGGGGAGCACTTTGGTTCCAGTGATCATAACACCATTAGTTTCAACTTGATCATGGACAAGGATAGATCTGGTCCTAGGGTTGAGGTTCTGAACTGGAAGGAGGCCAAATTTGAAGAAATGAGAAAGGATCTAAAAAGCGTGGATTGGGACAGGTTGTTCTTTGGCAAAGATATGATCGGTAGGTGGGAAGCCTTCAAAGGAGAAATTTGGAGAGTGCAGAGTTTGTATGTTTCCGTCAGGATTAAAGGCAAAGTGAATAGGAATAAGGAACCTTGGTTCTCAAGGGATATTGCAACTCTGATAAAGAAGAAGAGAGAGTTGTATGACATGTACAGGAAACAGGGAGTAAATAAGGTGCTTGAGGAGTACAAGAAGTGCAAGAAAATACTTGAGAAAGAAACCAGGAGGGCTAAAAGAAGACATGAGGTTGCCTTGGCAGTCAAAGTGAAGGATAATCCAAGGAGCTTTTACAGGTATATTAAGAGCAAAAGGATTGTAAGGGATAAAATTGGTCCTCTTGAAGATCAGAGTGGTTGGCTATGTGCGGAGCCAAAGGAAATGGGGGAGATCTTAAATAGGTTTTTTGCGTCTTTATTTACTAAGGAAACTGGCATGAAGTCTATGGAATTAAGGGAAACAAGTAGTGAGATCATGGAAACTGTACAGATTGAAAAGGAGGAGGTGCTTGCTGTCTTGAGGAAAATTAAAGTGGATAAATCCCCGGGACCTGACAGGGTGTTCCCTCGGACCTTGAAGGAGACTAGTGTTGAAATTGCAGGGGCCCTGGCAGAAATATTTAAAATGTCGCTGTCTACAGGTGAGGTGCCGGAGGATTGGAGAGTGGCTCATGTTGTTCCGTTGTTTAAAACAGGATCGAAAAGTAATCAGGGAAATTATAGGCTGGTAAGTTTAATGTCGGTAGTAGGTAAGTTATTGGAGGGAGTACTAAGAGACAGAATCTATAAGCATTTGGATAGACAGGGACTTATTAGGGAGAGTCAACATGGCTTTGTGCGTGGTAGATCATGTTTGACCAATCTACTGGATTTTTTCGAAGAGGTTACCAGGAAAGTGGATGAAGGGAAGGCAGTGGATATTGTCTGCATGGACTTCAGTAAGGCCTTTGACAAGGTCCCGCATGGGAGGTTAGTTAGGAAAATTCAGTCGCTAGGTATACATGGAGAGGTGGTAAATTGGATTAGACATTGGCTCAATGGAAGAAGCCAAAGAGTGGTAGTAGAGAATTGCTTCTCCGAGTGGAGGCCTGTGACTAGTGGTGTGCCACAGGGATCAGTGCTGGGTCCATTGTTATTTGTCATCTATATCAATGATCTGGATGATAATGTGGTAAAATGGATCAGCAAATTTGCTGATGATACGAAGATTGGAGGTGTAGTAGACAGTGAGGAAGGTTTTCAGAGCCTGCAGAGGGACTTGGACCAGCTGGAAAAATGGGCTGAAAAATGGCAGATGGAGTTTAATACAGACAAGTGTGAGGTATTGCACGTTGGAAGGACAAACCAAGGTAGAACATACAGGGTTAATGGTAAGGAGTGCAGTAGAACAGAGGGATCTGGGAGTACAGATACAAAATTCCCTAAAAGTGGCGTCACAGGTAGATAGGGCTGTAAAGAGAGCTTTTGGTACATTGGCCTTTATTAATCAAAGTATTGAGTATAAAAGCTGGAATGTTATGATGAGGTTGCATAAGGCATTGGTGAGGCCGAATCTGGAGTATTGTGTTCAGTTTTGTTCACCAAATTACAGGAAGGATATAAATAAGGTTGAAAGAGTGCAGAGAAGGTTTACAAGGTTGTTGCCTGGACTTGAGAAACTCAGTTACAGAGAAAGATTGAATAGGTTAGGACTTTATTCCCTGGAGTGTAGAAGAATGAGGGGAGATTTGATAGAGGTATATAAAATTATGATAGGTATAGATAGAGTGAATGCAAGCAGGCTTTTTCCACTGAGGCAAGGGGAGAAAAAAACCAGAGGACATGGGTTAAGGGTGAGGGGGGAAAAGTTTAAAGGGAACATTAGTGGGGGCTTCTTCACACAGAGAGTGGTGGGACTATGGAATGAGCTGCCAGATGAGGTGATAAATGCGGGTTCTTTTTTAATATTTAAGAATAACTTGGACAGATACATGGATGGGAGCTGTATGGAGGGATATGGTCCATGTGCAGGTCAGTGGGACTAGGCAGAAAATGGTTCGGCACAGCCAAGAAGGGCCAAAAGGCCTGTTTCTGTGCTGTAGTGTTTCATAGATCATGCACACTGGCTGCACATGGTTGTGAATGCTGCAGGCTTGTCTTTAGCCGGGCTTCACCATTTTTTAAAAATATTTTATTTAATTTTTTAAAGAAGAAATATAAGGACTCAATTAATACAGCAGTTAATACATATTGAAAAAAATTAATTCAAATACATTAATAAGTCCGAGACAAAAAAAAGAACACCTATCCGAAACACCATCTCCCCGCATTTGAAAAAAAGGAAGGAGAAAAAAAATAAAAGACAGAAAGAAAGGAGAGAAGAAAAAAGAAAAGAGAAAAAAAAAAGAAAAAGAAGAGTAGGCATCCAGCTCTCAGAGTCAGTTTAAAATACAAATTAAAGAAACTAGCTTATAATAAGGGATATATTAATTTTTAAAAATTAAAATAAATAAATTAAACAATCTGGGCATTTAAGTAAACCAAATATGGTTGCCAAATCTCAATGAACATAGTGTATCCATTCCTAAGAGTATAAGTAATCTTCTCAAGGCATATACAACTTAGCATTTCTTTATTCCAACGACCAATGTGTACGAGGGAATCAGATTTCCATGTTACCGCTATGCATTTCCTGGCCACTGACAATGCAATTTTAATAAATTTGGATTTATTCCTGGGGAGGTTAACTTTCAAAACTGCTAAGTTCCCCAGAAGAAACAATTCTTGTTGGGAAATCCATCCCCAGAATCTTTCCCAGTACCTCCCCCAGATCTATCCAAAAAGATCTCGGTTTCGTGCATAGCCAAGTGGAATGCAAAAGGTACCAACATCTATGCCACACCTGAAACATTTGTCAGAAATTTCTGGTTTATTTTTATATATTTTTTCAGGTGTGAGATACAACTGATGTAAAAAATTAAAATGTATCATTCTGTATCTAGAGTTGATAAGAGTGGTAACACTATCCAAACGTAGATGTGACCAACATTGATGATCAATTACAATGCCCAAGTCCGACTCCCACCTCTCCCTGGATCTGTATATACCAAGCTTTGGGCATTGGTCCTGGAATAAAGAATACATATTAGAAATAAATTTAGTTGTATTCCCCTTTCAATTGGAATCTCCATGTCTGAGCACCTTGGTAGGACCAGTGATGGACCCAAATAGTCCCTCAAAAGAGATCGTAATTGGAGATAGCAGAAGAATGTGTTATTAGATAAATTATATTTATTTTTAAGTCCCTTAAAAGACATAAATTGCTTCTGCTGATTATAACAATCTTCAGTGCGCCTGATACCGTGTTGATACCAGGTGACTAGAAATTTATTACCCAGAGTCATGGGTATTAATCTGTACTGAGATAGAGGCATCTTTGAGGATATTCCTTTTTTTAGACCCATAAATTGTTTAATTTTTTCCCCAGATATAAATTACATGTCTCAGTAGAGGATTGTTTGTTTTCTTTTTAATTAATTTGGAGTCCCATTTATATATAAATTCTTCTGTCATGTCTTCTCCTACCATATGTGAGCCAATTGTAACCCAAGAAGGAATAGTTGTCTCATCAAAAAAAAGCAATAAAACATGCTTGTGCAGCTAAATAATATTTTTTAAAGTCTGGTAATTTTAACCCACCCAATTTATAGTCCCGGGTCAATTTTTCCATGGAGATTCTAGATATTTTACCTGACCATAAAAATAGACGAATATGTCAATTGAGAATCTTTAAAAAATTATTGGATAATGAGATAAGTAAATACTGAAAAAAATACTGAAGTCTTGGCATTATCTTCATTTTTATACTGTTTACCCTGGCCACCAGTGTGATGGGAAGGTTTATCCACCTACGTAGGTCCTCCTCGACATTCCGCGGCAAGGGGAGATGATTAAGTTTATAAAGGTCATCCAAATTACTATTAAACTTAATCCCCAGATATTTCATGTTGAATTTAACCCATCTAAACTGAGTGCCATATTGATATTGGGCATAGTCTCCTCTTCCAAAGGGTAAAATTTCACTTTTATTCCAATTTTTTATATCCCGAGACTATACCATAATTGTCCAGCAAGGTCCTAAGTCTTACCAAAGAGTTGGTCAGGTCAGCCAAATATACTAAAATGTCATCAGCAAATAAGTTAATTTTATATCCTTCCTGGGCCACTTTAAACCCCCTTATGTCTGGATCCCATCTAACAGCCTCAGCCAATGGCTTTATTGCCAGAACAAATAGAGCTGGCAATAGTGGGCAACCTTGTCTGCTAGATCTATGTAGAGAGAAAACTGGTGAAATCTTCCCGTTCATAATTATTTTGGCTTTGGACTGATGGTAAATGCTCTTATCCAATTTATAAATATTTGGCCTAGACCAAATTTTTTCATTGTTTTAAATAAAAAATCCCATTCAAGTCTATCAAAGGCCTTTTCAGCATGTAAAGCCACTGCTACAGTCAGGTCCACCTTCGTCCTAGCTAAATATAATATAGTCAACAGTCTGCCAATATCATCAGATAATTGTATATTTTTTAATAAATCCTGTTTGATCGGATTTAATCAATTTTGGCAGCTATCGAGCTAACCTATTAGCCAATGCATTTGCTATAATTTTATAGTCTGCATTTAAAAGTAAGATAGGCCTATAAGATGCTGGTTTTAGCGGATCCTTATCCTTCTTAAGAATTAACGTAATAATTGCTGTTGAAAAGGATTCCGGTAGAGTATGGGTCTCCTCAGCCTGAGTCACAACCCTCATAAAAAGGGGCATTAATTGACCCTTAAATTCTGTATAAAATTCAGGGGGAAAACCATCATCTACCGGTAATTAATTAGCCTATAATAAGCCTAGGGCTCTTTCAATTTCATCCCTAGAAAAAGGGGCATTCAATTCTTCCTGATCTTGTTAGCTCAATTTGGGAAGTTGTAAATTAGACAAGAAATTTTCAGTGTGTCACCCACTGATTCTGATTTATATAGTTCTGAATAGAACTGCTTAAAAGTATCATTTATTGCTTTTGGCTTATATGAAACCTTACCTTCCCCTGTTTGAATCACATTTATTGTTCTAGAGGTTTCTTCCACCCTCAATTGCCAAGATAATATTTTATGGGTTCTCTTTCCTAATTCATAATATTGTTATTTTGATTTTAGTATCATTTTTTCTATTCTATAGGTTTGTTTTGTGTTATACTCTAACTTTTTATTTATTAATTTTTTACAATTTTCCTCTGGTGTTAAATTCTGACAATCTTTTCCTAATTGTGTTATTTCTTTCTCCAATTCATTTAATTCTGTTACATATTTATTTTTTATACCCTTAACATATCCAATTACCTGTCCTCTTAGTATGCTTTTAATGTGCCCCATAATAAGAAATTATTGGCAGTAGAGGGTCAGTTCGTCTCACAGAACAATTCTATTTGAGCTCTAATAAAACTGCAGAACTCTGGTCGTTTCAACAGCAAAGGATTAAAACGCCATCTATATAATGTTTTTTGTTTATCAGGCATTTCAATTGATAAAATTAAAGGTGAATGGTCCGATAGTAGTCTAGTGGCACATTCTGTTTGAATGATCCTACTTTCTAATTTAGCTGATATTAGAAATAAGTCAATTCTAGAGTAGGAATCATATTGTTTTGAATAGAAAGAGTAGTCGCTTTCCCTTGGATGCTGCCATGTCCAAGCATCTATATATCTCTGTCCCTAATCAGTAAACCCTAACCTGGTCCCTAACTCCCCCCTCTGTCCCCAAAGTTATCAGGATTATCAGTATTGATAGCGATGAATTTGCCAGTGAAGGTGGAGGGAACTATCAAAGATCTGGCCGGGAGATTTGTTATGGTCGATTTCGGCACGGACTGGAAGGGCTGAGATGGCCTGTTTCCATGCTGTAATTGTTATATGGTTATTATATTCAAGTCCTGCATGAAGGCCCAGGTGGTTTTTGCTGCCCTGACCTTCACAACATTTCTAACTGATCTATCTAAAATTGGATCCAGACAAAAATTGAAATCTCCTCCAATTGTGATATTTTCATATCCTTGAACAACTTCCAAAAAAATATTTTGGATAAATTTCTCATCGTCATAATTGGGGCATATAAATTCAAAAGTGTCCAGGATTCTGAATTTATTTGACAATTGACCATAACAAATCTCCTGGCCGGATCTATGATAGCACCCTTCACCCTCACTGGCAAATTCTTCCCTATCAATACTGCCACTCCTCTGGCTTTAGAATTAAAGGAGGATGCTATTACTTGACCAACCCATCCTCTCTTTAATTTGTTATGTTCTGTCACTGTAAGATGAGCTTCTTGAAGAAAGGTAATAGCAATAGGATGTTTTTAAAGATATGCCAGGACCTTTTTCCTTTTTATCGGTCCATTTATCCCATTAACATTAAGACTTAAAAATTTAATTGCTCTATTCATAGTTATCAGATTTTATTGGTTGATAAATCCTGTCCACAAAAAGAAGTATAAATTAATCCCACTTCTTTGAGTGACTTTGAGATATTTAGTGCCATAGAGTATAGAAAATAGAAAGGAAACCAATGAGGAAAGAAAATAAAAGAAAAAATTTAAAAAAAGGAAAAGAAAGGGAGAAAAACCCTCCCAACTGGCGCTCCAAGTCCACAGCGCCTTAACCCCGCTTACTGTGGGGTCCAATAAACATCGCACTAAAGGTGGACATTCTTTAACATATGACATAATTAATCTCTTTTTTAAAAAAAAGACGAAAAAATTATCCACTCCCCCAATATTCCTTAATTAAACATCTATAAAAATAAAATATATTCCACACCCGTTATTACTAAATATCTGACAGAATCTATAATATTGAAAGTAAATATCATTAATATAGCAATATATCCAAATAAAGAATAGAATTCAAAGAAACTTACTAAATATAACCCTAAATATTGCAACTTAATACATATCCAGCATACCAAAAATTAAACATATCAAAAGATGGCATCTATATAATCAAAACTATTCATACTAGTTATCACAAAATTAGATGAACTATATTGTTCCTAAGTAGTATAATCCAAAAAGACCATCCATAATCAATATTTTAAATCATAATAGTCTTCATCCATAATCATATAGATTCAAAGTTCAAGATTATAATGTTGTTAAAATTAATCTATATTAATAAAGAAAATCAAATAATTTTCTTCATATATTTTGTCCAAGATACATCTTTCTAGGCCTCTTGCTCCAGAAGAATATTCTGAATCATGATGTCTCAGATTTTTTTGAATATAGTTTATCGCCTCCTGGGGGTTAGTAAAAAAAATTTCCTCCCTCCATCCGACAGAGTAATTCTCAGCTTTGCTGGATAAAATAAAGAATATTGAAGACCTTTATTCTTTAATAACCTCCTTGTTAAGTTAAAGTCTTTCCTTTTTCTTAACAAGTCCACACTAATATCTGGAAAGAAGAATATCTTTCCCCCTTCAAACTCTAGTAGGCCATTTTTCTCTCTGACCTCTATTGCTGCAGCTCGTAATACTTTCTGTTTATCTTGGTGCTTCAAAAAGCGTATAAGTATAGAGCGCGGCCTTTGCTCTGGAGGTGATCGGGGGGGGGTTAAAGTCCTGTGGGCTCCTTCTATAATTAATTCTTTGTCAAAATGCTTTTTCCCCAGAACTTTGGGGATCCATTCTTGAAAGAAAGTTACTGCGTCTCTTCCTTCCAATCCCTCTTTTAAACCCACTATTTTGATATTATTTCTCCTGCTATAGTTTTCAAGGGAGTCCAGTTTATCCATTATACTTTTATACTTTATACTTTACTGTCGCCAAACAATTGATACTAGAATGTACAATCATCACAGCGATATTTGATTCTGCGCTTCGCGTTCCCTGGAGTACA
This sequence comes from Mobula hypostoma, assembly GCF_963921235.1. Classification (NCBI taxonomy): domain Eukaryota; kingdom Metazoa; phylum Chordata; class Chondrichthyes; order Myliobatiformes; family Myliobatidae; genus Mobula; species Mobula hypostoma. The sequence goes on from NC_086102.1 coordinate 148,018,961, forward strand.
AATCGATAGTAAATATTAAAAATTTAAATTATAAATCATAATTAGAAAATAGAAAAGGGAAAGTAAGGTAGTGCAAAAAAAAACGAGAGGCAGGTCCGGATATTTGGAGGGTATGGCCCAGATCCGGGTCAGGATCGGTTCAACAGTCTTATCACAGTTGGAAAGAAGCTGTTCCTAAATCTGGCTGTACGAGTTTTCAAGCTCCTGAGCCTTCTCCCGAAGGGAAGAGGGAAGAAAAGTATGTTGACTGGATGGGTCGTGTCCTTGATTATCCTGGAAGCACTGCTCCGACAGCATGCGGTGTAAAGTGAGTCCAAAGGACGGAAGATTGGTTTGTGTGATGTGCTGGGCTGTGTTCACGATCTTCTGCAGCTTCTCTCGCTCTTGGACAGGACAACTTCCATACCAGGTTGTGATGCACCCTAGAAGAATGCTTTCTACGGTGCATCTATAAAAATTAGTGAGGGTTTTAGGGGACAGGCCAAATTTCTTTAGCTTTCTCAGGAAGTAAAGGCGCTGGTGAGCCTTCTTGGCAGTGAACTCTGCTTGGTTGGACCAAGTCAGATCACTTGTGATATTGACCCCGAGGAACTTAAAGCTTTTGACCTGTTCCACTTGTGCATCACCGATGTAAATGGGGTTGTGCGGTCTGCTACTCCTTCTGAAGTCAACAACCAATTCCTTCATCTTGCTGACGTTGAGGGATAGGTTATTGTCTTCGCACCATGCCACCAGGTTCTTAATTTCCTCTCTGTACTCAAACTCATCATTTCCTGAGATATGGCCTACAATTGTGGTGTCATCAGCAAACTTCCTGACGAAGGGTCTCAGCCTGAAACGTCGACTGTATCTCTTCCTAGAGATGCTGCCTGGCCTGCTGCGTTCACCAGCAACTTTGATGTGTGTTAGTTGAGCAAACTTATATATTGAGTTTGATGGAAACTTGGCTACACAATCATGGGTGTACAGTGAGTATAGCAGGGGGCTGAGTACACAGCCTTGTGGGGCACCGGTGCTCAGAGTGATTGTATTGGAGAGCTTGTCCCCTATTTTTACAGCCTGGGTCCTGTCTGTGAGGAAGTTGAAGATCCACCTGCAGATCTGAATCCTGAGACCCAGGTTCCGGAACTTATTTTTACTTTCTCAGTCCTCCAGGAATCTTCTTCTTTTTCCAGGCTCTGTAATCTATTCACAACATCCTTCGCATTATTTTCTAAATCCTGGGTTTGCAAATTTAAAGATTCCAAACTCTGCTTCATTTCCTTAGATTCTTGCATAATAAGGTCTAAATGACTCTTGAATTTGTCCATCCTACCAGTTAAAGTCTGGACTGCATCGGCCAACTCATGAATTGCGGCTGCGAGGTCACTACCCAATCCGTCACCGCATTGCGTTGCCGCCGTCCTCGGACCTTCCGCAGGCTCAGAGGAACCATCCAACGAGCAGGCCTCATCACGATTGCTCCTGTGTCCCTCAACTCCAGACGCTCCCAGGGGTGCAAGGCCGGCAGCAATAGTGCCAGTAGGATTTCCACGATTTTTCCTTTTAACCATTGCTTTTATTAAAGTTATATGAGAGTCTAATAAACAGGTTGTAAAGAAGTTTTTGTAGGAGTTATTCAGGGAAGCACCCGATCACTGGCACGACATCATGTGACCCCGGGCTTCACCATTGTTGACAAAAGGGAAGATCTTTGAATTACCATGTGTCCTAAGGTGTTGAGTTGTCCATCATCATTCACAACTAGGTGTGCCATCACTGCAGATTTGTGATAAGACTGCTGAACGAATCCTGACCCGGATCTGGGCCGTACCCTCCTAATATCCAGACCTGCCTCTCGGTTTTTTTGCACTATCTTACTTCTCATTTTTCTATTTTCTATTTATGATTTATAATTTAAATTCTTAATATTTACTCATTTTAACTATTTTTAATATTTGTAATCCAGGAAGTGTGAAGCGCAGAATCAAATATCACTGTGATGATTGTACATTCTAGTACCAATTGTTTGGCGACAATAAAGTATAAAGCATAAAGTATAATCGTGAAATTATATAGAAATAGATAATTAACTTATCTATTCTAAAATATTCATATCATTTTGCACACTTGTATTTCTGTTTGCAGCTTAACTAGGTTGGTCTATATTTTTCAGTTTGCCTGGAGCTGCTTCCACAAGCCTTTCAGCGCTCCTTTTTGAACCTATGATTATTTCCTGGCTTGATTGTAATGTGAAAGATGGTAGAATGAAGGATATGCCAAGCATGAGATATAGATTATGGTATCTCATTATGGATTATGAGATACATTTCTTTTAATTTGATTTGGATGGTCTGAGAAGTGCAAAAGCAGCTAGTTAAATGAAAATATTTTTCCTTTCTTTAATTAAGATTAATTGCAATTATTTTGTAACCAAATGCAGATTTTACGAGTCTATTATGATCGCTTGGTGGATGATGGGGATCGAGCTTGGCTTGTTGAATGTCTCCAATCCGTAATGGGAAGCCAGCTGAAGGAGAACTTTGATGAGCTGTTCAAACACCTGGACTTTAATGGTGATGGCAAAGTGATGGAAGATGAACTTCGCAGTCTCATGTTTTGTGATTTCAGTGACCCAAAAGGTGAAGACAAGGGATATAGGGAAGTCCTTGATTTCACCAGTTTAAGGAAAGTGGTTGAGGCTCATTTGGATGAATTTAATAATATAAGTAAAAAGCCAATGAATCTGGTTATATTCAGATTTGCAATCGAGCATGTCTGTCGAATTTCCCGTATTCTAAAGCAGCCACATAGTCATGCTCTTTTAGTGGGTGTTGGAGGCAGTGGCCGTCAGTCACTAACCCGGCTTGCAGCACATATGGCTGACTATATACTGTTTCAAGTGGAAATTTCCAAGAGTTATGGTTCTTATGAATGGCGTGAAGATTTAAAACAAATATTCCGTAAGGCTACAGAAGGTGAAATGCAAGGTGTCTTTTTATTTACTGACACTCAGATTAAACAAGAGTCATTTCTAGAAGACATCAACAATTTATTGAATGCAGGAGAAGTGCCAAATCTCTTTGCAGTAGATGAGAAGCAGGAGGTTTGTGAACGCATGCGTCTAATTGATCGTCAAAGAGATAAATCAAAACAGACTGATGGGAGTCCATTGGCACTTTTCAACATGTTTATTGAGCGCTGTCGTAATCAGTTACATGTGGTTTTAGCAATGAGCCCAATTGGAGATGCTTTCCGCAACAGGCTGAGGAAGTTCCCTGCGCTTGTCAATTGTTGTACCATAAATTGGTTTCAGGTAAGTGCTCACATGTTGTTTTGACAAATGATGGATAGTAGACAATGTAGTCCTAAAATTTGTTTGTTCAAAGAAATCATAAGTGATATGTCACCTAATTTCCTAAACCAGTCTCTGCTATGTCACCTAATTTCCTAAACCAGTCTCTGCCCTGTATCTTAATACTTTTAGTTAACTAAGACTATTGATCTTAGATGTAAAACTAAAAATTTGTAAAATTAGCTATTAACCTTATGCTGAAGATGGTTTCAAACTTTTTCTACACCTATCTTAAAGATTTTTTTTCCTAACTTCACCCTAAAAGTTTTGTCTCAAATTGCTGCATTATCTTGTGTTATTCTAGTAAATTCCTAGTGTACTCTTCCAAGATCAGTCTGCATTCCAAAGGTGTCATGTCAAAAAATAAATATGGTCCTCCAGGTATGATGATAGGTCTTTGATATAAACCCTGTTTATCTTTCCATAAATTCTGCTTGATCTATATTTTCCAATAATTCCTGTTATTATTTCAGATTTCCAGGAAAAGCAGCATTTTGCTTTTGAATATTCCATGTGCAATCTAGTTTGGGCTTATTGCAGTCAACTCGAACAGAGAACATTAAAGCACACTAATGGGCCCTTTAGTCCAAGAAGCTGTGCCAAACTTTTAACCTACTGTAAGATCAATTTAACCCTTCCCTCCTACATGGCCGTCCACTTTTCTATCATCCTTAAATTTCTTAAATGCCCCTAATGTTTCTGCCTCTACCACTACCCCTGGCAGGGCATTCCATGCACCCACTGCTCTCTATATTTAAAAAAATACATTCCTCTGAAAAAGCCCCCCCCCCACTCCATTCTCTTCACCAATCACCTTAAAACTATGCCCACTCGTATTGGCCATTTCGGCCCTGAGAAAAATGTCTCTGGGTATCCACTCAAACTACATCTCTTATCATCTTGTACATTTCTATCAATCTTAATCTCCTTTGCTCCAAAGAGAAAATCCCGACTCACTCAACCAATCCTCATCAGACATGGTCTCTAGTCCAGGTAGCATCCTGGTAAATCTCTTCTGCACTCTTCCACGTCCTTCCTGAAATGAGGCAACTCAGAGTGAATACAATATTCCAAGTGTAGTTCAAACAGAATTTTATAGAGCTGCAATATTATCCTTGTAGCTCTTGAATTCAGTCCCTGGACTAATGAAAGCAACACACCATATGCTTCCTTAACAACCCTACCAACTTGCACAGCAACTTTGAGGGATTGATGGACATGGACCCCTCTGTTCCTCTGCACTACAAAGAATCCTGTCATTAACTCTGTATTCTGCCTTCAAATTCGACCTTCTGAAGTGAATCATTTCACACTTTCCTGGATTGAATTCAACCTGCTACTTCTCAGCCTAACTCTGCATTCTAGCAATGTCCACTACAAGCTATGACAACCCACTACACTAGCAATAGGTTTTCCCACTCCATTGTCCACTAATATCAATTTGTAATTTTTTGTATGCATCAGCACTGTTTAAGATGCTGCTTACTTAATGCCATTAGCTACTCAAAGCACAGTCGTAGAAATGCAGCATCCATCATCAAGGACCCCCACAACCTAGGCAATGCTCTCTCCTCACTGCTGCCATCAGGAAGAAGGTACAGGAGCCTCAAGACCCACACCATTAGGTTCAGGAACAGTTATTACCCCTCAACCATCATGCTCTTGGACCAGAGGGAATAACTTCACTGAACTTCACTTGCCTTATGACTGAACTGTTCCCACAACCTAGGGATGCATTTTCAAGGACTTTTCATCTCACGTTCTCAATATTTATTGCTTATTTGTTTGTTCATTTATTTATTTATTTGTATTTGCACAGTTTGTTGTCCTTTATAGATTGGTTGTTTGTCCATCTTGTTGGCTGTGACCTTTCATTGCATCTTGTGCTTCTTGGATTTACTATGTATGCCCACAAGTAAACACATCTCAGCATTGTATACGGTGACATATATGTACTTTGATAATAAATTTACTTTGAACTTTGAATTAGTATTTGTGGCATATCACTGCAGTATTGAAGTTGTGAACAATTTGTGAAAATACTGCCATTTGTGAAATTTGCAGTTTATTGTCCATTGATCCTGTTTACAGTCACTGTTCTATAGATTTGCTGAGTATGCCCGCAGAAAAAGAATCTCATTGTCGTATGTGGTGATATGCATGTACTCTGATAATAAAGTTTTCTTTGAACTTTGAACTTTAGAGTGCCTGCACCTTCCTCCTACTTTCTGTCAGTTGCCATTCAGATGGTTTCCTACCAGATCAATTACTTACCTTCGATTCTTTAAGTTTCATCTTTAGATAGCATTCTTTTTGTCTTTTGAAAGTGCATGTACAGTAAATAGTATTTATAGAAACTTTTCCTGTTTACCATGTTAATCATATTTTTTCATAATGATTCAATTGGGTTCATCAGGGGTGACCTGCCCTTCATTACGTACACGCAATTACTGAATACATTTAGTGTACATATTATGAAGCTGGTCAGTATTTTAAATAGTGAACATTACTTAAGCAGTCCTCAGATAAAGCCACTTTAAATATGTCCACTTGGCTTGTATCTACTGAGGCCTGTTGTAGAAATTTGATTTAATAGCACTGAAGTGTAATTAAATCAATTAAAGGTTGAGAGCTTCTCATTCAAAACTAAAATTTGATTTAAAAGTCCTGGCTTGATCTAATAACACTAAAGCCGTAGAAACTCTGAATAATTTGAGGTTCTGATCCTCAGTGCAGTTCAGTCAGAATAAGTACTTCTGAAACCATTTGAGTATGTAGCTTTCCTTGTCCCAGATAACCTTTGGAGACTTGCTGGGGATTTGGTGCTCTATGCAGTGGCCTCCTCCTCCTCATTCATTGTTTTCCATTCTACCTGAAATTCCAATATTAGAATGTCAAATCAACGATACCTGCAATTAAGCAGCAAAAGAAGTAAAGTAATAATGGAAACTTAAGCTGAGCCCTGAATCAGCCAAACTGGAAGAGTTATGAAGGCAAGCCAGCTACTAATCCTTTAGGTAATATTGTGGAGTAATAAGACCACAAGGTATAGGAGCAGAATTAGACCATTTGGCCCATCGTCTGATCCACCATTTCATCATGGCTGATCCAATTCTCCTCTCAGCTCCAATCTCCTGCCTTCTCCCCATATCCCATCATGCCCTGACCAATCAAAAGCCTATCAACCTCTGCCCTAGATATTTATGAAGATTTGGCCTCTACAGCTACCTGTTGCAAAGAATTCCACAGATTCACCACTGTCTGGCTAAAGAAATTCCTCCTCATCTCCATTCTAAAAGGACACCCCTCTATTCTGAGGCTTTGTCCTCTGATCTTCGACTTTCCCACCATAAGAAACATCCTGTCCATATATACTCTATCAAGGCCTTTCAGCATTGGATAGGTTTCAATGAGGTCACCCCTTATCCTTTTGAATTCTAGTGAATACTGGCGCAGAGCCATCAAACGCTCTTGAAACCATTATTTAATCCTGGAATCATTTTTGTGAACCCTCTCAGATTCCCCACATCCTTTCTAAGATGAGGGGCCCTCAGATACTCACAATACTCCAAGTGAGGCCTTACCAGTGCTTTATAAAGTCTCAACATTATATCCTTGCTTTTATACTTTAGTCCTCTTGAAATGAATGCTCACATTGCATTTGCCTTCCTCACCACAGACTCAACTTGCAAATTAACCTTTAGGGAATGCTATACAAGGACTCCCAAGTCCCTTTGCACTTCATTTTTTTTTGTATTTTCTCTCCATTTAGAAATTTTACAATGTCCAAGTTTGGTGTTTGGATTGATGCCATGCATATTGTTATCTTTTTTTTCAAGCAAATCCTACATTAGGGGTGTTGGTTTGCATTTCCAATAAACAATCCATTTCGCTATTTCCTGTAGTATAAAATTGCATCATCTATGCATACATTGAGAATGCAAACTGAAAATAAAATTTAAATTGACATTTTTTTTCTGCGTCTGAGATATTTTTGGTAGTGATTTGTGAGTTCTGAAAGGGTGAATTTTCATAACTTGACCTGTTGTAACACATGGGTCACCGGTAGTCATATTTCAACCAAATGGCCTACAGCCACGGTTAACCACACTGTTGTATGTGTAGAGACATGTATAGACTGGCACAGTTAAGTAAATATGGCAGATTGCTTCCCTTTAATAATATTGAAAGGGAAATACATTGATTTTTCAACAATCAGGTAGTTTCTGGGTCACAATCTTTGAAACTAGCTCTTTTAGAAAACTTGATTTCAGATTTAATTAACTGAATTTAAATTTCACGGATACAATAGTGGTTAATGAAGTTGTGTCTCAGGCCGATTGGTTCAGACCTTATTTAGGCCCTTCATCAATCTTAATCAAATATATTGGATATAACATGTTTAATTGTATTGGTGAAAAATCTTTGCTATCTTTTAATAGCACAAGTTATGGACTAAAGTAAGTCTAAGCCAACAGAATGGCAGAGGACTAATTTCATGGAGGAGATGTGTGTGTACATTCACTAACATGTGGGTACTAATTTTACGATAATTAAGATACCAATAACTTTCTCGGCCATTTTAATCTTCATTTGTTATTTCTGTATTTTCTTGCAACATAGAAAAAGACCTCAGAACAATCCCATATTCCTACTAATTTTCTCTACCACGTCATTCTTATCATTTCTACCTGCTACACTACACAAAAGGAAATTTATAGTGGCCAATTAACTGAATAACCAAGCTTCTTTAGAATTCAGAAGGAAACCAGATACCTAGAGGGAATTCACAAAGACATGTAAATATCACACAGACAGCATTGAAGATCAAATCCCAGAGCTGTGAAGTTCTGCCAATGTGCTCTCCACCATTTTGCAGAATGAAAAATCATTTATGACTGTTATTTAACAATTGGTTGCTAGCAATGTGCCAAGTATTTTTTAAATTAACAGTTTGATTTAATGACAACAATTGCTTTCATCATTTGGGATTTTGGGTTACCTATTTACTTGCTACCACTTTATTTCATTTAGTCTTGGCCAGAAGATGCTCTGGAGGCTGTGGCAAAACGCTCACTGGGAGACATTGAAATGTCAGAGAAGATACGTGTGTGCTGCATTGAAATGTGCAAAAGCTTTCATACCTCAACGATTGAATTGTCTGAAACATTCCATACGGAGCTTCAGCGGTACAACTATGTGACTCCCACTTCCTACCTGGAATTGATCTCCACATTTCAAGCCCTTCTTGAAACAAAACGAACGTAAGCACAAATTAAAGGGATTTTTTTTTTAAATAAGGGCTTGGAAATCATGTTCATAACTGGCGCTTGATAAACTGGTTATAAAAACTACCTTGAGATGCGTGGTTTTGTAACAGATTCCTCAAAATATAGAAAGAGTTTTTACATTTGTAGAATAATTGTTCCATAGGGAAATCAGTAAATCCAGATTGGATGGGAAGGTAAGGAGACTGGTTATCCTTTTGGTTACATATTTCACAGATTATCAAACCTGTATCTAGTGTTACAGGTTTGTGAAAATGTAGGGAATGATTTCTCTGATCTGTCCCCTGATTTTGACAAACAAAATATTTTTTAAATGCCAAGACTCCAGTTCTTTTAACCCTAATTCAGAAGGATTAGATACAAAATTACTCAGCAGGTCAGGTGACATTAGCAAAAGTGAAACGGATGATATTTCAGGTCAAGGTCCTTTCACCAGAATTAAGGCGAAACAAATATCTATGAAATAGGTTGGGGCCGCAGTTGCCCAAATGACCTGCACTTAATGTATACGTATGGCTATAGGTTAATGCAGGAAGGGGCAGTTAGAGAGAGATAACACAGAAGAACAAGTAAATGTTGTAAAAGGTATAAATGTAGGAAATGGTCTTTAGGGCGGGTCATGCTAGTGGATGGAAAAACTATCAGTATTACACAGTGACAATTTACAATTGAACTGAAGAAAATGGAAACAGAATACAAGTTCTAGGCTATCATTGGGTTAAGAATACTTGTTTAATTGGACATTTTGACCATCTGGGCCTGCTCCCATAATAGTATTAAATTCAGAAGTCTGATATTTGTATGTATGTTTATTTTTACAAATGGCAGACAGTTTCTCTCACCCCCTCCACCATTCACCATTCCCCCTCCCCCCTCACCCTTCCCCTCTACCCTCTCCTCCTCTCCTCCTCTCCCCCTCTGCCCCCCTCTCATCCCTCTCTCCTCCCCTCCCTCCCCCTCTCCTCCCCTCCCTCCCCCTCTCTCTCCCTTCCCTCCCCCTCTCTCTCCCTTCCCCTACCCCCATATCATCATGTTTCTTACTTACAAGTAGAATGTACTTTTGATGCCATTCATGACAATACTGTGGCTGTATGGTTAATTAATGCTGGGAAGGAAGGGAAGAGAAAATGTGTCTGGTAAGATGTATCTCATTAAAGGTGGCAGAAATTCTGAAGGATAATCTGTTGGGTATAAAGAGAAGAGGTTTGATGTCGGAAAGAGTTGAACACAGTCAAGGACTCTTTCAACTATGGTGAAGGGGAAGAAGGCAGACATTTCAGAGGCAGCTCTGAAGCAGATATGCCTGAGACAGAGAAACTCAGTAAGTGGAATGGAGTTAATTAAGGAGACGAAGTGAAAGGAAGTATGGTAAAGATAGACATGGTAGCCTGTGGGTGGGTAATGGATACTTGTCACTTGCTAATCCCGTGAAATGGAAAAAGAGAGATTCAGAAGGGGAAATTTTAGAAAAATTAATGACATATTTGAGTTCATGAAGTGGCACCAATACAGCTGTTGATGTACTGAGTTGAAGGAAGAGACCCAAGCAGGGTTGATACAAGGAACGTTAGACATGTTCTACACAAAAACAGGCATTGTTTTGCCCATATTCTTATGGACTTTTGCACAAGCAATACTGAAAGTTAACAGGCAATTGGGATGACAAATGTTATTTTGGTTTTATCATAAAATGGTGGGAATACAAGAATAAAGAAGCTCTGCTATAGTTGTACAGGAGTCTGACGAGACCAACCGTGGAGAACTGTTTACAGCTCCAGCCTCCATTCCTCAATTAGTTGCCTTCGAGTCTATGCAAAATAGTTGCACTGTATCTATTCTTTGGATGAGCAGAGTGTCTTAGAATGGAGCTTTACTTACTGAGGGGTGTCTACCCTGCTCTGAGTGTTTTTGTAGGATAGATACTGAGAGGTGCCTGTACCATTAGGTGCCTTTGACTATTTTTTTTGTTTATAATATGTTGCACAGAAAAGGGATCAAATCTGGTAAATCCTTTAACACTTATACTTTTTTTCCAAAAGGACAAAGAGAATTGAGAATTTGATTGTTTTACAGCTATTTGACAGTTGTCTGTAGTCATCCCCAGCAATAATCACAGGGATCATTAAAAGAAAAATGTGCCAAATTCTTGCTGCAGCACCTCTCCCGGGTGGAAAAACTCTTTGATTATGTTGGCTGCTTTCCTGAAGCAGCAGGAAGTGTAGACAAACTCAACAGAGGGGAGAATGTGATAGACTGGAAAGTGTTCATAATTCATTCCAAGTTCTTCCAGTCTTGGGCAGAGCAAGAATTACATTCCTTTTTGTCAGTATAAATAAAGCCAGTAATAGTGTAGCAAGGACAATAGGGTATCCGTGGCATAAGAGGACAGTTTGTCTGAACAGTATTTAATCAGCCGATAATGTGTGAACATTATGAAAGAAACAGAAGTGTAGTGGTGAATTAGCATCAAGCTAAATTCAGAGTGAAAATCAAGGCAGCTAAGAATTGGAGAAACATAAAATGATCAAAGATATAAAGGGAAATTAAGAATAATTTAATGATCAGTGGTTTTAAAATGTTCAAATCTTAATGATTTGATACTTAAAACAGTTTGAACAGTTTAAATTGTTTCTTTTCATAATATATGTAACAAGTATTTAAAATATTTAAAACATTATCATAATATTCAAACTGTACATAACTATTAAGTTCTGTCTTTATGCAGTATCTTGCAAATCCAGCAAGTTAATTAAAAATACCAGATTAGGTCAGGCAGAGATGTGAAGAGATTTACAGTTTCCAGAGTAACTCTCCTTCCCTTGAATTGTCAGGTATTTATTAACAGTGTATGTTATGAGTTTGGCATTTTGAGGAAGATTTTTCTTATTAATAGCCGCTATTTAAATATTATGATAATAATCCTGTAACTAAATCAGATACTATGTTACCTCAAATGCCACATCATTGACCCGCTCAGCAATCATGACAGGAACAGTTGATGAGCTGGTATTATAAACTAAAAAGAATTGTTACTCACCTTTAAGATGATCTCAATTGCTTTGGTTTAAACTTCTGCTTATTTAAAGCAATTTTTTTAATCTAATGGACCTGGAGAATGTGTTTATTGAAGGTGAGATGAATCTCACAAATTGCTCGTTCTGAAATTGTGATCAAAGATGCTGCTGAATGTTAACACTAAGGGTTCCACATTAGGAAGAGATGAAATGGCAAAGATGCAAATGGGCACAGGAGGCTTTATATCAATCAAATGTACAGGAACAGAGTACTTTTGTGTCAGAGTCAGAGTCATACAACACAGAAATATGTCCATCAGCCCATTGTGTCTATGCTGGCCATCTGGTACCCATCTTTATTAATACCATTAACCGTCTTTCTCCATATCATTCTATACCTTTGGAGGTTGGAAGTGCTGAACTAGATATTTCTTAAATGTTGTGAGAATATGAGTCTTCATCACCCACACAGACAGTGCATTCTAGACTCCAATCACTATCTGGGAAAAAATCCCCTCCAAACCTCTATCCCTCAGAACCTCTGCGCTCCAGTTTTAGATAACTCTGCTTTGAAGGAAAATTACCTACCATCTGCCCTATCCATGCTGCTCATAATTTTGTAAATGTTTATCTGAAGTCTCCAAGATAAACAAAGACAGTCTTTCCTGTATTTCCTCATAATTGAAATGCATCAACCCAGGCAACATCCTGTTGATTCTGCTCTCTACTCTCTCCAGAGCAATCATGCCCTTCTGTGTGAAGTCAAAACTGTACACAGTACATTTAACTAACATTCTACAACATTATACCACTAGGCAAATATCCCATAAGCCTTCTTGACCATGCTGCCACCTTCAGGAATTTTTGGAAACGTAGACCCTGGTCCCTCTGCTATTCAGTACTTTTTGGGGACCGACCTACCATTAATTGTCTGGCCTATATGAATCTTCCCTCTGGCTTACCTTTCACTTATGGCAATTAAATTCTATCTGCCATCATCCTACCCATCTTAATGCAGAGAGTTATGGACAAATCACAGTTACCACAGCAACTAGCCTTCCCTCCATGGACTGTCTGCATTTCCCACTGCCTTGGGAAAGCAGCCAGCATATTTTAAGGCCTCACCCACCCTGGGCATTCTCTCTCCTTCTCCCTTCCATTGGGCAGAAGATACAAATACTTGAAGACATGTAATACCATTCTTAAGGACAGCTTTTATCTTACTGTTGTGGCGCTCCCGAGCAGACCCCTTGTATAAAACGATGAACTCTTAAACTAACAATTTACTATGTTATAGCCTTTATGCCTTATTATCTACCTGTACTGTGCTTTCTCTGTAACTGTAACAATCTATTCTGTATTTTGTTGTAGTTCTTCCCCTTCTACAATCTCAATGTACTTATGTTCAGAAATGATCTGTTTGAAACAAGTTTTTCACTGTATCTTGGCATAATAAACCATTTGTCAACTGATTGCTTTCATCCTGCTGCCTGACTATCCATCTTGCTGTCACCAATGTACCAATTTTTACAGCTGCTGCAGAGATTTGACCCAAAATGTCAACAGGTTTTACCCCCAACAGATGATGCTCGACCCACTGGGTTCCTCCTGCAGATTGTTTGTTGCTCCAGATTCCAGCATCTGTGGTTTCTAGTGTCTCCACCAATTTTCATTTTGTGTTCCAACCTAGAGATGATCACATCTGTTTTCTCTATTGTGATGAGTACCTAGAAAGCCAGTGTGTCTAGATGCTCATTGGAATTTTCTCATCAGCAAAGCAATCAATGTAAAAATCATGCATAATGTTTTGAATATTTTGTCTTTAGTGATGTGCTGAAGATGAAGAGAAGATATGAAATTGGTCTAGAGAAACTAAACTCAGCTGCTTCTCAGGTTGCCTCCATGCAGTCGGAATTGGCAGCCCTGCAGCCGGAACTAATAGTTGCCAGTGCAGCAGTGGATGACATGATGATAGTCATTGAAAAAGAATCCATTGAGGTCTCAAGAACAGAGGAAATTGTAAAAGCTGATGAAATCATTGCAAATGATCAAGCCATGGCAGCAAAGGCAATTAAAGATGAATGTGATGCTGATCTGGCAAAAGCATTACCAGTTTTGGAGGCTGCACTTGCTGCCCTGGACACTCTTACTACACAGGTAAGGAAAGGATTCGGCAGTAATTTTCTGGAACATTTGTAGAAAAAAAGATTATAAATTTCTAGATTCAGAGCAAGTGTATATTTTCAAAATTTGGAGTCACTATCTTGTGCTTGATATTTCTGAGCTAATTTATATTATGGTATTAAACATCCCACATCTCAAACTTAAACTTTAACTTGGGTATTAGTCATCTATGTGTGGGCTGAAGCAGATGGAATAAGGAAGTGTTGTTGTGACTGTGATTTAAGTCACCAGAGAGACACTGGAGCTGGGGATATAGAAGTCTTTATTCATCACAGTAAGCAGGCATTCTCATGGAGACACTCTGGCAGAAGCCCACAAACCCAAAGATACATCACATTTTATACCCATAACATCAAACTACATATGATTCAATACAATTTCAATAGTTGAAATAACATTGTTTACTTTAATACTTTGGGTTGATAAATGGTTCCTTTGAGATACATAGTGGAAGTACAATATAATGCAGTCAGAAGCCAATTTTGTCTCTATGGTTAAGTCCAGTGTAATTTATTATTATATATGAGGTAATAAATAGTAAATCAGTAACACTTCACTTAAAGTTAGTATATATTTCATGTAGAACAACTTGGCTTACAATTAGCCTTGTCTTGCTAGGCTGCTCATCAGTTCACCTTTGTTAAGACATGGAAAAAGTGTAATGCATATCACACAACTGATTATATAAACTGTTGCTTCTTATTGTTGAGATAGATAATGCAGATCATGCAGTCACATGGAATCACAGCATCTTGTGCCACAGAATGAATTCCTTTAGTCTATTGAATCAATCCTAGTTGCTCGAGCAACTAGGAAAATAATGTATGATTATATATGAAGCAGAAATGACATTTCCCAGATCACAGGTAAAAGAACACTGAGTCAAAGTGAGTACACACTGATTATCTGTATTTGAGTATTTAAGCTATTGTGATAGCACAATGAATTTTCCTTTTTTTTTAGGATATTACTGTGATGAAATCTATGAAGAGCCCACCAGCCGGTGTAAAATTGGTTATGGAGGCAGTTTGTATTTTGAAAGGAATAAAGCCAGACAGAATTCCAGATCCTACTGGGTCAGGTAAAAAGATTGAAGATTTCTGGGGCCCAGCCAAAAAGGTACTAGGTGACATGAAGTTTTTGCAATCTCTCCATGAATACGACAAGGACAATATTCCTCCAGCATACATAAATGTCATTCGGAATAAATACATAACTAATCCAGAATTTGTTCCAGAAAAGATTCGTAATGCATCCACTGCAGCCGAGGGTCTTTGCAAATGGGTCATTGCAATCGACTCTTATGATAAGTAAGTCCATATAATTGGATTATAAAACATTGAAATCTTCTTGAATTCACCAGCTTCAGTTTTACATTTGTATGAGATGGATTCTTTTTCTCCATTTTAATCAGAGTAGCTAAAGTTGTGGCTCCCAAGAAAGCAAAGCTAGCTTTGGCTGAAGGTGAATTGAAAATAGCAATGGATGGGCTAAGAAAAAAGCAAGCTGCACTTAAAGAAGTGCAAGACAAGCTTGAAAAATTGCAGGAACAATTGGAAACAAATAAACAAAAGAAAACAGATCTGGAAAATCAGGTAATATTACATCAGAAAATATTACATTTATAGGAAAAAAGTGTATCAATAAGTAAGTGTATGGCATACATACGTTGCATGGAAGATATTATCCATCAAACTAAGTGTGACACCATATTCAAATGATTCAAGGAAAAAAGTAGGACTTTGGTTCCTTGCGTAGTGCCTGAAATGCATTAGATAGAATTACACTGAAAAACATCGCAGAAACAGATTATTTGAATGAATTGTTTTTATTTCAGCATTTCCTATTTAGTTCTCATATCAAATCCACCTCTAACCTATCCTTAAATGTTTATTGTCTCAGGTTAATTTACTCTACCTATTGCATTTCATAGCCCCAGACCATCATTATAAATATGTTTGTCTTCTCATCTTAAATCTCCTACATTTAAAGTTCCATTAATCTACCCATTTTTTGGACTTTTTTTCTTTTGAGCCTCCAATTTTCATGTCTTTTCTTTTTGTCTTTGTCCCTTCATTCAACACAACATTGGATTAAGTATGGTCTATAACTTTTCCTCCACAAACTGCAAAATGTACCCATCACCTGCTACATTTTCCCATCCTGACCACATTCTGCTTTCTCTGTAAGATGTCTCTCCCCTCCACTGCCCTCTCCCTCCACGCCCCTCCCACCCACCTACCCCCTCCCACATCTGCCTCACCTCCCCATCCGCCCCCTGCCGTATTCCACCCCATCTCTCCATTTCCCTCCCCTCCCCTCTCTCTATTACCCCGCTCTCCATTAACCTCTGCTCTCCATTAACCCCCCCTCCAGTACCCCCTTCTCCAATACACCCCTCTCCCCATACTCCTCTCCCCATTACCCCTCTCCCCATTACCCCCTCCCTCCATCCCCCCTCCCCATTAGCCCCCATCTTCCATCCCCCTCCATCCTCACCCCTCCATCCTCTCCCCCTCCCTCCATCCTACCCCCTCACCCTCATCCTACCCCCCCACCCTCCAGCCTCCCCCAACACCCTCCCTCCATCACCCCCTCTCACCCCATCACCCTCGTGGAAATCCTGAACTAGCATTCCTAAATCTCTTGGCACTTCTGACTTTTGGATTCTGAAAATACACAACATTCTTTATACCAAAGTGCCTAACCCCACACTTACCTGACCATATTCCATCTGCAACCTCTTTGCCTACTCTCCCAACCTGTCCAAGCTCTTCTTGTTACCTCTTCAATAATTCTATTAGTGCTGACTTTGCCTGTTTCTTTTTCACATTCTTCCCAGTATCCCAAAATTTCATCTCCAACAATGGAGTGTAAAATCTTACCAGCCACTGAGGTCAGGCTAACTGGCCTGTAATGTTCTGTCTTTTGCCTCTCTTCCTTCTTATACTGGTGTGTCATATTTGCAATTTTTCAGTCCTCTGATACTCTCCCTGAGTCCAGTAATCTTGAAAGTTCACTGCTAATGCCTCTGCAGTCTTTTTTTTCAGTTTAGAACTCTTGGGTATGGGCCATCTGGTCCAGGTGATTTATCTACCTTAAAAGCTTCCACCAGTATCTACTCCTTAGGTGTGGCCAATACACTCATGACTTCCTGCTGACTCTTTTGAATTTATGACATGTTCCTTTATGAAGGCTAACACAAAGTGGTTATTTACCTTCCCCATTACTACTTCCCTAGAATCATTTTAAGCGGTCTAATGTCCACTCTAGACTCTCTACAAAAAAACTACTGCAATTTTCTTGTATGCTATTGGCTGGTTTCCCCATATTTCATCTTCCATATAGCTTTTTTTAGTTGTTCTCAGTTGGTTTATAAAGGCTTCCCAATCCTCTGACTTCCCAATAATCTGTGCTATATTGTATTCCTTCTCTTTTGCTTTTATGATGTCCTTGTCTTGCCTTGACAACCATGGTCTGCTTGTTCTCTTTTGGTGAGCTACTACTTCTTGGGGATAAACTCCTTCTCTATCCCTCAAATTACTCCTATAAGATTCTGGCATTGCTGATCGACCATCTTCCCCGCTAGGGCCCCCCCCCCCCAATCAACTCTGGTCAGCTTCTCCCCACACCTCTGTAGTTACCTTTACTCAGCCTTATTACTGTTGCATCAGATTTGGCTTTTCTCTCTCAATTTGCAGAATTCAGTGATTTTTATTTCATTGACACTTCTAATTCAAAAACATTTTGTAAATGATATTTTTGTTTCAGAAGAGAACATCATTAAGTTACTCCATTAGGACTGATAGATTAACAAGTGACCATTATCAACTTTTGCTGACTTGTGACAATAATGGTACTGTACCTTACCTTCTAGGTTGATTTGTGCAGTAAAAAACTGCACCGTGCTGATCAGCTCATTGGTGGACTTGGTGGTGAGAAAACACGTTGGAATCAGACAGCCAAAAATCTAGGACAACAATACACTAATCTGACTGGTGATATCCTGATTTCTTCAGGAATTGTAGCATATCTTGGGGCCTTTACATCGATCTATAGACAGGTAATCTAAAATAAAGGAATAAATTACGATTTGCTCAAACCTGGAAGCTTCCACCAATCTTTCAGTGCAATAAACAACAGGAATTCTGCAGATGCTGGAAATTCAAGCAACACACATAAAAGTTGCTGGTGAACGCAGCAGGCCAGGCAGCATCTCAGTGCAATATATACTTCTAATACTTCCTTGTATTTTATATAAGATTTTGTTATGTCTAATTGATTCAACAATTATAAAATTCAACATTTAAAACATGTTTCAATTTGAATATTAGTGTTTTTTTCAGTATTGGTTTTAATGTAAGGTAGAGAATTTCATGAAAAGATTTGCCAAAGAGTTAACATTATGTATTTAGGTGTTGGCAACTTTCGAAGCCAACAGATGTGCAGAATTAGAAGAAAAGAGAAGAAAATGGAAAGAGAGGCAGCAACAACCAAAACCTGATCTGCCATCTGGAACTACCTGTCCTGAATGCGGAAGAACTTTCAAAGCCAAGATTGGACTCATAAGCCACTTGAGAGCCCATAAGTAGATCAATAGAACAAAGAACATCATCCTCAAACTCGAGGGATAGCCGTGACGACGATTTAGTTGTTCATGTAGTGACACAGAGATGTACCTATGTGCCAGAATTCAGAAACCTGTTACAATGCTTTTATCAGAGAACAATTACCAAATCATCCCTAATGATCTAGAGTTAATTACTTATTCCTGCTAAAATATATAGCTATGCATCATTAGTTCACTAATAATACTTCAGGAACAGGATATCATACACAGCAGGAACCATTTTAGCCCATTATAATATTTGGGAAAATGTGACACTTGAACCTAAAATCTGTATGTAACAGAGACACATTGGGCTAGCTGATTAATCTGTTAAGTAAAGATCTATTACAGACCTAGGTCTCTGTACTGTCCTCTGCAACTGGATCCTCGACTACAATCTGTGCTGGTAGGAAGTAATAGCTCCACATCACTGACAATCAACATTAGCGCACCACAGGGGTGTGTGCCTAGCCCACTGCTCTGCTCTCTCTACACCCATGACCGTATGGCTAGGCATAGCTCAAATGCCATCGATAAATTTGCTGATGATACAGCCATTGTTGGCAGAATTTCAGATGATGACGAAAGGGCATAAGGAGTGAAGTATATCAGGTAGTTGAGTGGTGTAGCAGCAACAACCTTGCCCTCAGTGTCAGTAAGACCAAGGAGCTAATTGCAGACATATGCAGGTGATATTAAACCTGATTCTGGTTCTGATTATTTAAATAATGCTGATGTGGGTACATTTTTTAAATTTTAAGTGTTTCAGTTTTAAGAGTTGTAGGCTGGCTTTGGACACAGAGTAGAAACAGATCAATTATTGTCCTTCCAGCTTTGTTTATGGGCCTGGTGTTAGAAATATGAAAATTGTATACTTTTTTTTAAAACTAGGTCTTTTACAGATCTGACCACAACCATAGGTAAACAAATTTCTATAGAACACTTTATTTAACAATCCAGTTGTAATAGTCTGACTGTAACATGATAAGATCATCTGAAATATGTATACATTTATTCACACTGGCTTCTCAGTTGGCTTGTTCATTGATAATCCCTTCATTTCACTAAACAGTTTACAATGCATTATAAAGTATTTTAGTGGCTTTTATAAATGTGTTATGGTTACTAATTTTGGAACATTCTGTACAGCTACTTATCTTACAATAGTTAGTTCAAATTTGGAGACTATGTCCTGTTTCTTTCATGGGAACTGGTAGCACGAGGTGAAACCCTCTCCATTATTTTGAATCATAGATGTGCTATAAAAGAATCTCTGTTGTTGCTTGTAAAATAAATGTATTTATCAGACAATCGGACAATTTCAGTAATTTAGTTTACTTTAAAGAAAAACAGATTTTATTTCCAATCTATTTTTCATTATCTAATGTACAGACAAACTATTACATGGTTACTACTTGTCTGCACAAAGTCCTTAACTACTTTAATCAGTTTGCCTATTATTTTGTAGCGGCAAGCAGAAAAATGGGTTGAGAAGTGCAAAAAAATGCTCATTCCATGTTCCGATGATTTGTCTCTGACCACAAATCTGGGCGACCCTGTAAAAATCCGAGCCTGGAATATTGCTGGATTACCTTCTGATAACTTTTCCATTGATAATGCCATTATCATATCGTGAGTACTTATGATCAATATTAACATTTTCTATCATTAACCAAGGGATTTTATTAATGTGGTTGATAGATTCTAGAATTTGGATTTCAAACTGGCCATCGAGATCAAACAAGTTAATTGTCATAGGCAAACATACACAGAATATAAACACAATGCAAATTAGCTCTATGCAGCAGCAGCATAGGATGCCGGGGGTCCCTGATGATGGTTGATGCCTTCCTGTGACATCACCTTTTGCAGATGTCCCTAATAGTGGGAAGATATTTACCTTGATGCATTTGGTTGAATCAGCTGTTCTCAATAGCCTCTTGCATTGCTGTGCTTTGGAATTCCATACAAGGCTGTAATACAGCCTGCCAGAATGCTATTTATTGTACATCTGTAGAAGCTTGTCAAAGCATAATATGATTAGGAATAGTCAGCATGGCTTTGTCAAAGGCAGGTCATGCCTTACAAGCCTGACTGAATTTTTTGAGGACGTGACTAAACACATTGATGAAGGAAGAGCAGTAGATGTAGTGTTTCTGGATTTCAGCAAGGCATTTGATAAGGTATCCCGTGCAAGGCTTATTGAGAAAGTAAGGAGGCATGGAATCCAAGGGGACATTGCTTTGTGGATCCAGAACTGGCTTGCCCACAGAAGGCAAAGAGTGGTTGTAGACTGGTCATATTCTACGTGGATGTCAGTGACCAGTGCTGTGCCTCAGGGATCTGTTCTGGGACCCCTACTCTTTGTGATTTTTATAAATGACCTGGATGAGGAAGTGGAGGGATGGGTTAGTAAATTTGCTGATGACACAAAGGTTGGGGGTGTTGTGGATAGTGTGGAGGGCTATCAGAGGTTATGGTGGGACATTGACAGGATGTAAATCTGGGCCAAGAAGTGGCAGATGGACTTCAACCCAGATAAGTGTGAAGTGGTTCATTTTGTAGGTCAAATATGATGGTAGAATATGGTAAGACTCTTGGCAGTGTGGAGGATCAGAGGGATCTTGGGGTCCAAGTCCATAGGACGCTCAAAGCAACTGCGCAGGTTGACTCTGTGGTTAAGAAGGCATACGGTGTATTGGCCTTCATCAATCGTGGAATTGTATTTAGGAGCTGAGAGGTAATGTTGCAGCTATATAGGACCCTGGTCAGACCCCACTTGGAGTACTGTGCTCAGTTCTGGTCGCCTCACTACAGGAAAGATGTGGAAACCATAGAAAGGGTGCAGAGGAGATTTACAAGGACGTGGCCTGGATTGGGGAGCATGCCTTATGAAAACAGGTTGAGTGAACTCGGCCTCTTCTCCTTGGCGTGACGGAGGATGAGAGGTGATCTGATAGAAGTGTATAAGATGATGAAAGGCATTGATCATGTGGATAGTCAGAGGCTTTTTCCCAGGGCTGAAATGGCTGCCACAAAAGGGTACAGGTTTAAGGTGCTGGGGAGTAGGTACAGAGGAGATGTCGGGGGTAAGTTTTTTATGCAGAGAGTGGTGAGTGCGTGGAATGGGCTGCCGGCAACGGTGGTGGAGGCAGATACGGTAGG
Organism: Mobula hypostoma; assembly: GCF_963921235.1. Classification (NCBI taxonomy): domain Eukaryota; kingdom Metazoa; phylum Chordata; class Chondrichthyes; order Myliobatiformes; family Myliobatidae; genus Mobula; species Mobula hypostoma. The sequence goes on from NC_086102.1 coordinate 148,040,555, forward strand.
GTCTTTTTAGAGACTTTTGGATAGGTACATGGAGCTTTGAAAAATAGAGAGCTATGGATAACCCTAGTAATTTCTAAGGTAGGGACATGTTCGGCACAATTTTGTGGGCTGAAGGTCTTGTATTGTGCTGTAGGTTTTCTATGTTTCTATAGATGCACAGTGCAGAGTACCCTGACTGGTTGCATCATAGCATGGTATAGAAATACGAATGCACAAGAATGGAAAAATGTGCATAAGGTGGTGAATAGAGCCCAGTTCATAGGAAAAGAATTGAGCCTATCTACAAGGAATGCTGCCACAAGAAAGTAGCTTCCATCGTCAAGGAACCACAACATTCATGGCATGCTCACTTCTTGTTACTGCCATTGGGAAGGAGTTACAGGAGCCTTAGGTCCCATACCACCAGGTTCAGGAACAGTTATTACCCTTCATCCGTCAGGCTCCTGAACCAGCGTGGATATCTTCACTCACCTCTGCACTGAACTGATTCCACAATCTATGGACTCATTTTCAAGGAGACTGCAACTCATGTCTCAGTATTATTTATTTATTTATCTATTCTTTTTGTATTTGCACAGTCTGTATTCTTTTGAACGTTGATTGTTTGTCAGCCTTTGTGTGTAGTTTTTCATTGATTTTATTATAGCTCTTTGTTATACTGTGACTGCCTGTAAGAAAATAAATCTAGGGGTAGTATATGGTGATATAATACATGTTTTCATAATAAATTTTCTTTAAACTTTGAACTTCTGTACATCACCTGTGTTGATGGTTAGTGATGAGGTGGTGGTGCTTCTGATCTGCACTGATTGTAGTCTTTAAGTGAGGAAGTCAGGGATCCAAATGCAGAGGAAATTATAGAGATCCAGGTTTTGGAGTTTAATGATACATTTTCAGCAGATGATGGTGTTGAAAACTGAGCTGTAGTCAATGAACAGTGGTCTGATGTACATGACCTCATTGCCCAGGTGATCCAGAGCAGAGTGGAGAGCCAGTGAGAAAATATCATACAGACCTATTCTGTAATAGGTGAATTGAGTGGGTCCAAGTCTTTACAGAAGTAGTTGCTTCAAGTCATAACCAGATTCTTGAAACACTTCATTGTGATAGGTGCAAGTACAACCAGGCTTGGTGCAATTGTTGCCATGTTGAAACTGGTGGAAACATCAGACGTCAGAAGTAAGGGTTTGAAGGTGTCCTTGATCATTCCAGCCATTTGTCAGCATGAGTTTTTAGCATTCAACCAGATATGCCATTGGCCTGACATCTTATAAGGTTTGACCCTCCTGAAGGGTGCTCTGATGTCAACCTTTTGAGATCACACGGTTGACAGGTGCTGTGAGGACTCATGCAAGTGTGTCATTTTTTTCCCCATCAAAATATACGTAAAAGACAATAAGCTCATTGAGGAGTGAAGCGTGATGCCATTTATCTGTTTGTTTTCACCCTGTTGGAGGCAAGAGCATGTAAGCCTTACTGCGGATGTTGAGCATCTTTTCGTGACTCCAACATTGTCGAGAATCGTCTCTTTGCTCTCACAATAGTCTTCCCAAGGTCATAGCTAGACTTCTGGAATGTCTCTGGATCGCCAGCCTTGAATGGCGAGGTCAGTCCACGGCAGACAATGAATCTCCTGGTTCATTGAGGACTTCTGCTTTGGAAAGATTCAGAATGTTTTTGTGGATACACTCTTCCATGCAGGTCTTGATGAAGTTGGTGGTTAGTGTAGCTTATTGGAACTTATCCTTATGGAAATGTGATCTACTTTAATCAAATTGGCCTGGTGATTCCTTCACATTTGTGCTCAGATACCTATAACCACAGAAGGAGTGTTGACATCCACCACGGTAACTTAGACTGTAATTTGTAACTTTGGTAATGTCTGAAGTGGCAGGGAAGTTCATGGAAAAGCAGGAAAACTCAGTAGAAAATGGGATTGAAGGCACAGTGTAAGATTGGGAGTATGGAGTGATTGAGTTGAATCCTGTCAGCGTGTCCATAATGGAGAAAATTGAATGCCTCAGGGAGTACTGATGAGATGCAGCTATTAACAGTGTAACTTAGTGTGGGGCCAGTACGGGGAATTACACAATTAATAGTTGGATGGCAACAGGGTTTAGTAGATTCTTGTTTAAGCTTGTTTCTCAGGGTTAATGATGACTTGCTACCAGTTCGTTACTGTGGTTTCTGACATGACAAACAAAGTCAGTGTGGGACTCTCAAATGGTCCCACAAGTGCAAGATGAGCCTGAAGTCATGGCAGGTCATTACTTGCTGTTTACAATGGGTTTCTATGCTATTCCTGCATGGACTCACTTTGGTGAAGGAAGATTGGAAAGACTAGAGAAAGATGTAAAATTAGGTATAGGGCAGCCTGCTCATATTCCCAGGAGAAAAATTGTTTAGTGGAATAAGGGAAGGGAAGGAAGCAATGGATACTGATAAATGTTTTGTCTTAATCTAGTGACAAAGATGTCCATTATATTGTTAGCTTATGAAGGTCCAGAGGGCTAGTGACTGCGGCGTAATGAGCAACATTTCACTTACCTGTGCTCAAACTCTTAGAAAAAGTGAAGAGCTAATTGTTGACTCCATGAAGGGGAAGCAGAGAGGATATCCACAGTCTACGTTTGGAGTGGTGGAGAGAGTGAGCTGTTTTAATTTCCTGGGCATTAACGTATTGGACAACCTGTCCTGGGCCCAGTACTTTGATGTAATCATAAGGCAAGCACACCAGCAGAATTACTACCTAACACATCACTGACACATCCCTCCCCATCACTTTTAATATCTTCAAGAGGTGCTGCCTCGAGAAGGCAATATCCATCACCAAAGATTGCCACCATCTGAGCCATGTCATATTTTCACAGCCGCTATTAGGTAGAAGGTACAGAAACCTGAAATCCCACATTACCAGGTTAAAGAACATCTATTTCCCTTAAATCATTTGCTTTCTGAACCAACTGGCATGAACACTTTGACCACCTTGCACTAAAACGATTTTATTTTGTTTTAGTTACATTTTCTTGTAACAATTATGTATAATTTATGTTCAGAACATAGAGCAGTACATCACAGTTCAGACCATTGGCTCGTGATGTTGTGCCAACCTATTAAGCTACTCTAAGATCAATCTAACCTTTCCCTCCCTCATTGTGTTCTGTATGGATGAAAGAAAAACATCTATCTAAGCGTTTCTTAAATGTCCCTAATGTATCTGCCTCTACCACCACCTTTGGCAGTGCATTCCAAACACTTACCACTTTCTGTGTAAAAAGAAAACCTACTCTGACAGTACACCCCCCCCCCGTACTTTCCTCCAATCATCTTAAAAAGTATGCCGTCTCGTATTGTCCATAGTTACACAGTGGATGAATGTACTGGCTGCATACTCTATCTATGTCTCTTATCATCTTATACATCACTGTTAAGTCACTTTTCATCCTCCTTCACTCCAAAGATTAAAGCCTTAGCTCACTCAACCTTTCTGTATAAGTCATGCTCTCTAATCCAGCCAGCATCCTGGTGACTCTTCTCAACACCCTCTCTAATGCTTCCATATCCTTCCTATAAGAAGGCGACCAGAACTGAGCAAGAGTTTTATAGAGCTGCAACATTATCTTGCGTCTCTTCATGTTTTCCTTGTGAATACTGATTATATGATGCTTTGTGCTTGTGATGCTTTTCATTGCACCAGGGCATGCATGTATTTGTACATATGACCATACATTTGACTTTGAGTTTGCTATGTAAAGCACACATTCATTCAAATAGTGATGACAATACCTGAAAGCAATTGTGAAACCTGTCTCTGAATTTTTTAAATCCTAGAATGCTTATTTTTTCATTTTGTTCATCTACTAAATGGGATCTATAGGGAGTGTAGTTGAACAAAGTAACCTAGGAATATAAGGTGCATAATTCCCTGAAAGTAGCAACGGAAGTGGAAACAATGGTGAAGAGAGCAAAGGAGGCTGTGAAGTATCTTTATAGAAGTTTTAAAAATTTTGATGGACATAAGTAGAATCTTTTTCCCGGGACAGGAATGTCAAAAATCAGAGAGGTGATGTTTAGTATAATAGGGGGAATATTTAAAGGGGTTCGGGGCAAACAGGGTACACTTGGGTAGGCATTCAGTCAGCATGGATAAGTTAGGTCAGACGGCCTGTTTCCATGTTGTATAACACTATGACTCTACACAATAAAATGACAACAGTTCTCTGAAAAAAAATGTTAGAGTGGAATTTGCTCTACACAGTTAAACTGCTATATAATAAAAATAAAACTATCTTGTCATGATTATTGTTAACTAAATATTGTGTTTATATCTTTGCCACTTAGATTCAAATGTAATATAAAATCATAGTAATGTTTGCATCATTAATGTTGAATGAATGTTTTTAACTTGCAGTAATTCTCGAAGGTGGCCGCTGATGATAGATCCTCAAGGGCAGGCAAATAAGTGGGTAAAAAATATGGAAAAAGCTAACAGTCTTCATGTAATTAAGCTCACTGATGCTGACTTTGTGAGAACTTTAGAAAACTGCATTCAGTTTGGCACACCTGGTAAGGCACAAATATGTAGTTTGTAAACTGTGCCTTAAGGAGGCACAATTTACCATAAAGAAATCTAGTATTTACCAGTCATGATTAGAGAGATAAACTGCAGAACCATATATTTTCCCCCGGTTATTATGTCAGATAACATATACTGAATAAACCCAATCTGCAATATTGTGCTATGATGAGCAAATAGATTAGAATACTGATTATTTTTATATATATCAGCTGATTTTCATTTTTAAAGATTGTAATTTAAAGACAAATATTAGTGAAGCAAGGATGAATTGTTTACTGTTCTCAGCTGGTGCAAGAGATGATTTAAATCTTTTGGGTAGCGTTTTAAAGGAAATAATGTTTGGGGAATTTGGGAGTCCCATTAGTCAATGTTGTCATTGTACTCATATGGGAATTGTAAATAATAGTGAATCATAAACACAAAATAATCTGCAGATGCTGGGGTCAAAGCAACACTCACAACACGCTGGAGGAACTCAGCAGGTCGGGCAGCATCCATGGAAAAGATCGGTCGACGTTTTGGGCCGGAACCTTTCGTCAGGACTGTAGAGGGAAGGGGCAGAGGCCCTATAAAGAAGGTGGGGGGAGGGTGGGAAGGAGAAGGCTGGTAGGTTCCAGGTGAAAAACCAGTAAGGGGAAAGATAAAGGGGTGGGGGAGGGGAGGCAGGGAGGTGATAGGCAGGAAAGGTGGAGAAAGAATAGTGGAAAACACAATGGGTAGTAGAAGGAGGCAGAACCATGAGGGAGGTGATAGGGAGCTGGGGGAGGGGGTAGAGTGACATAGGGATAGGGGAAGGGAGGGGGAGGGAATTAGCAGACGTTGGAGAATTCCATGCTCATACCAAGGGGCTGGAGACTACCTAGACGGTATATGAGGTGTTGCTCCTCCAACCTGAGTTTAGCCTCAACATGGCAGTAGAGGAGGCCATGTATGGACATATCTGAATGGGAGTGGGAAGCAGAGTTGAAGTGGGTGGCTACTGGGAGATCCTGGCTGTTTTGGCGGACGGAGTGGTCCCCCAATCTGCGTCGGGTTTCACCGATGTAGAGGAGGCGGCACCGGGAGCACCGGATGCAATAGATGACCCCAACAGACTCACAAGTGAAGTGTTGCCTCACTTGGAAGGACTGTTTGGGGCCCTGAATGGTGGTAAGGGAGGAGGTGTAGGGACAGGTGTAGCTCTTGCGCTTACAGGGATAAGTGCCAGGTGGGAGATCTGTGGGGAGGGACGTGCGGACCAGGGAGTCGCGGAGGGACCGATCCCTGCGGAAAGCGGAGAGGGAAAGATGTGCTTCACCACTCCTCTCTCCTGTTCCAACCTCACTCCCTCTGAACGCACTGCCCTTCACTCTCTCTGCACTAATCCCAACCTCACTATCAAACCCGCTGACAAAGGTGGTGCTGTACTAGTCTGACGGACGGACCTCTACCTCACTGATGCCAAACGACAGCTCTCTGACACCACCTCTTACTAACCCCTGGAACAAGACCCCACCAAAAAACATCAAACCATTGTCTCCCGTACCATCACCGTCCTTATCAACTCCGGAGACCTTCCATCCTCAGCCACTAAACTCATAATTCCCACACCCCGTACCACTCGGTTTTACCTCCTCCCAAGATCCACAAGCCTGACTGTCCCGGTAGACCCATAGTTTCTGCCTGCTCCTGTCCCACCGAACTTGTATCCGCCTACCTGGACTCCATTTTCTCACCCATAGTTCAGTCCCTCCCCACCTACATCCGGGATACATCCCATACCCTCCACCTCTTCAATAACTTCCAGTTCCCCGGTCCCAACTGCTTCATTTTCACTATGGATGTCCAATCCCTATACACCTCCATTCCCCATTAAGAAGGCCTCAAAACCCTCCGCTACTTTCTGGATAATAGACCTCACCAGTTCCCCACCACCACTACCCTCCTCCGGTTGGCGGAACTGGTTCTCACACTCAATAACTTCTCTTTTGGCTCTTCCCACTTTCTTCAGACTAAGGGTGTAGCTATGGGAACTTGCATGGGCCCGAGCTATGCCTGCCTCTTCGTTGGTTATGTGGAACAGTCTGTACTCCAAACCTATTCTGGTACTGCTCCCCAAATTTTCCTACGGTACATTGACGACTATATTGGTGCTGCTTCCTGCACCCATGCTGAGCTCGTCAATTTCATCGACTTTACTTCTAACTTCCACCCAGCCCTCAAATTCACTTGGTCTTTCTCGGACACTTCTCTCCCCTTTCTCGATCTCTTGATCTCCATCTCTGGAGACAGACTGTCCACCGACATCTTCTACAAGCCAACTGACTCTCATAACTACCTCAACTATACCTCTTCCCACCCCGCCACATGCAAAAATGCCATTCCCTATTCCCAGTTCCTCCGTCTCTGCCGCATCTGCTCCAAGGATGAGGTTTTCCGTTCCAGGACATCTCAAATGTCCTCTTTCTTTAAGGATCGTTGTTTCCCTTCTGCTGTCATCAATGATGCCCTCACCCGCATCTCCTCCATTTCCCGCACTTCGGCTCTCACCCCATACTCCCACCACCACAACAGGGACAGAGTTCCCCTTGTCCTCACCTACCACCCCACCAGCCTCCAGATCCAACACATTATCCTCCGCAACTTCCGCCACCTTCAACAGGACCCCACCACTAAGTACATCTTTCCCTCTCCACCCCTCTCCGCTTTCCGCAGGGATCGGTCCCTCTGCGACTCCCTGGTCCACACGTCCCTCCCCACGGATCTCCCACCTGGCACTTATCCCTGTAAGCGCAAGTGCTACACCAGTCCCTACACCTCCCCTCTTGCCACCATTCAGGGCCCCAAACAGTCCTTCCAAGTGAGGCAACACTTCACTTGTGAGTCTGTTGGGGTCATCTATTGCATCCGGTGCTCCCGGTGCGGTCTCCTCTACATCGGTGAAACCCGACGCGGATTGGGGGACCGCTTCGTCGAGCACCTCTGCTCCGTCCGCCAAAACAGACAGGATCTCCCAGTAGCCACCCACTTCAACTCTGCTTCCCACTCCCATTCAGATATGTCCATACATGGCCTCCTCTACTGCCATGATGAGGCTAAACTCAGGTTGGAGGAGCAACACCTCATATACCATCTAGGTACTCTCCAGCCCCCTGGTATGAACATAGAATTCTCCAACTTCTGGTAATTCCCTCTCCCTCCCTTCCCCTATCCCTATGTCACTCTGCCCCCTCCCCAGCTGCCTATCACCTCCCTCATGGTTCCACCTCCTTCTGCTACCCATTGTGTTTTCCCCTATTCTTTCTTCACCTTTCCTGTCTATCAACTCCCTGCCTCCCCTCCCCCACCCTTTTACCTTTCCCCTTACTGGTTTTTCACCTGGAACCTACCAGCCTTCTCCTTCCCACCCTCCCCTCACCTTCGTTATAGGGCCTCTGCCCCTTCCCTCTACAGTCCTGACGAAGGGTTCCGGCCCAAAACATCGACCGATCTTTTCCAAGGATGCTGCCTGACCTGCTGAGCTCCTCCAGCGTGTTGTGAGTAAATAATAGTGACTAGCTAAATTGTGAAAGCATCAGTTTTTTAACTTTTCCAACTAGGAATGTACTGCGAACTAATTCTGTGAAGGTTATGAGAAAGATAAAGTTCAATATTTTGATATTATCCCTCAGAATTCAAGGTGTAAACAGCAACTAATATGAAATTATTACATGTCTTAGGATAATTATCTTTGATTAACTTGCTAATTTAAATTCACAGTGCAAGTAGATACTGTCTTTGTGGTCAATAGTCATGACATTCATAAAAATTATCTTAACCATTTGATTTTCCAGTTTTGTTGGAAAATGTTGGTGAGGAGCTGGATCCCATCTTGGAACCTTTGCTACTTAAACAAACATTCAAGCAAGGTGGATCCATATGCATTCGACTAGGTGACTCGACAATTGAATATGCCCCAGATTTTCGCTTTTACATCACAACTAAATTGAGAAATCCCCATTACCTCCCAGAAACATCTGTCAAGGTCTGAAATTTTATCAGAATTATTTATCTTGGTTTTTGTTTTTTTTAAGTTACTAATATGTGGAATGTAAACATCGCTAGTAAGGTGAGCAATTACTCCCTATTCCTAATTTAATTAAGGTTGATGAGCAATTTATAAGCAGCTGAAAGTCACCTTATTGCTATGGGCCATGAATCACATTGAGATCAGTCTGAGCAAGAGTGGCAGATTCCTGTCTTGAAGGAATGTGACATGGGTTTTTGCAACAAACCAGTATTGTGGTCACCATTACTGACAATAACCTTTTATTACAATGTTATGACCACACCTGGAGTACTGTGTGCAGTTTTGGTCTCCAAGTTTGAGGAAGGACATTTTTGCTATTGAGGGAGTGCAGTGAAGGTTCACAAGGTTAATTCCTGGGATGGTGGGACTGTCATATGTTGAAAGATTGGAGCGACTGGACTTGTATACTCTGAAATTTAGAAGGCTGAGAGGGGATCTTATTGAAACATATAAAATTATTAAGGTATTGGACACGCTGGAGGCAGGAAGCATGTTCCCGCTGATGGGTGAGTCCAGAACCACAGGCCACAGTTTAAGAATAAGGGGTAGGCCATTTAGAATGGAGTTGAGGAAAAACTTTTTCACCCAGAGAGTGGTGGATATATGGAATGCTCTGCCCCAGAAGGCTATGGAGGCCAACTCTCTGGATGCTTTCAAGAAAGAGATGGATAGAGCTCTTAAAGATAGCGGAATCAAAGGTTATGGGGATAAGGCAGGAACTGGATACTAATTGTGGATGATCAGCCATGATCACAGTGAATGGTGGTGCTGGCTCGAAGGGCCGAATGACCTACTCCTGCACCTATTGTCTATAGTCTATTGTTATCTAATCAACTAAATTTAAATTCCCAGCTGCCAAGTGCAGTTCAACTATATCTTTTGATTGTTAATCAAGGCCTCCATATTAATTATCTGGGAATGTCACCATCATATTACCATAACCTAAAGTTTTGTAGATAATAATATAAAATTATCACAGCTGCATGCTATCCTTATTGATTATTAATTCTGAAATCTACAATTCTGATAAAAATTGCCAATGTAATTTGTTATGTTGAAATTATAGCCCTCCCATCTAAGGTACTGTTGGGAGTTACATGATACCCATTTCCCTCAGCCAAAAATGCAGAGAAATACTCGGATTCCAACCATTTCAATTTCTATACCTACTGATGTATTGCATTTTTTGTATTTAAAATATAGATAGCATTAGTACATAAGTATGTTACTATTATGACTAAACGGTCAATATAATTATATCTGCATGTCTTATTCTAATTTTTCCTCTGACGAACTTCTCTTGACTTAATTAGAAAAAAATTTTGTCTAATGATGACTGATTATATATTTAACTAGCTCTGTATTGCAGTCACTTCATTTTACAATTATGGATCCAAGGCAAAATAAAGTCAAACATAGCAGTTTCGTCACATTGAAAATACTACCAGTAAAATAATCCCTGAACTAGTCCCATACCAACAGGTTCAGGAACCATTATTACCCTTCAACCATCAGGCACCAGAACCAGTGTGGACAATATCACTCACCTCAACTCTGAACTGATTCAACAACCCATGCAGTATTCACTTTCAGGGACTCTGGGACTCTGCAGATTATGTTCTCAGCATTGTTCATTCATTCATTCATTTATCTATCTATCTGTCTATTCATTTATTTATTCATTCATTCATTTATTTATTCTCTATTTTTGTATTTGCACATTGTTCATATATCAGCTTTTGTGAGCAGTTTTTCATTGATTCTATTGTACTGTCATTCTATTGTGAATGTCTGCAAGAAAATGAATATTAGGGTCATGCATTCTGATTTTGATAACCTTCCTTTGCACTTTGACTTTAAGAAAATATTAAACTATTAAATTAGAATATTGGAACTTCTATGTTGCAATGATATCACAAATATATAAGCCACCCTTCCAAAAATTTGACAGTTTTAGAGCATCTTGGAATCTTTTTATTATAAAACTTCTGAAATCTATCAAACCCACTCCCTTTTTAAACATTAATGAAACAATTTTTTCAGCATTCTGAGATTAGTAGATGGTTCAATTGAGTCAATAAAGTGGTTCACTTTTTAAGTTTAATTGAATGCCTAATGACAATTATTCTCTAATTCTACATGATGACAATTTAGCCATAATTGAATGTTTAAACAGCTATAATGAGAAGTGAGCTCAACTAAGTCAGTAATAAAATGATTGTCACACATACGGTGATATGAAATAACTTATAAATATTGTATTTATCTTTAAAAATGACTTTAATGAATTGCTACTAATCCTTAAATTTTTGATATCTTCCCTTAACTGCAGGTGACACTGCTAAACTTCATGATTACTTCTGAGGGGATGCAAGACCAACTTCTGGGTATTGTAGTGGCAAGAGAAAGGCCAGACTTGGAAGATGAGAAGCAGGCTTTAATTTTACAAAGTGCAGAAAACAAAAGGTAAAGGTAAACATCTCTATTACTAATGTACACTTTTCTTTAATGCTTACACTTTTTTTTCTAATTTTCAACTAAACTAGGCAGAAATAATGTATTACATTTAGAGGCCTTCACAAGAAAATCAATGCAATTAAAAGTAAACCATATAACAACCATATAATATTTACAGCACGGAAACAGGACATCTCGGCCCTTCTAGTCCGTGCCGAACTCCTACTCTCACCTACTCCCACCGACCTGCACTCGGTCCAATATAACCATAAAAGCAGTAAACGTTTTTGGAAAAACAGGCCAACTTATGCTACTAAATCACTATCAATATAGAAATGTATTCATATAAGTGAAAAGCAGATGGAAATATCATGGCATTCATTTTCACATCCATCAACTCTGTACTGCAATCCCAATAGCAACCAGACATATGGAAGGAATTCAATAATCTTTCCAGACCAGTGCAAGTACAATGTATCACAATAAACATTACTTCCATCCAATGTTCTTAATAAGTTTGACACCATCTAGCACTTATTAACAATCATATTTTCTTTCACATTTCTTCTTTTTGCTATGTATTCCTTAATTAGAGGGAAGCCATTAAATCATCAGCTGATCTGTATTTGCTAGTTGGTCGATCAGTTATCATATATGGGCAACTTGATTGACAAGAATGTTATGCTATCCTATTTTCATATTGGAGAGCATGACTCATAATCAATAAAAAGAATAGTCAGCTGTGCTAGAAATCCCACTCTCTTGCTTTTCGCTTCTTGTTAGTAATAGGTACTTGAAATCTTAAACAGAACTGTTCAGGTTCAATGTTTTAAACATTGTGCTACTTCCCATACACTATTGTAAAATGGAAATTGAGGATATCTATTCGAAGTGAATGATGTACATTTTGCTTTCTCGTGCCGGAGTGAAGCAAACAGAGAGAATGTACCCTTAAGAGAGGATTGCACTTTTTATTATGGTGCATTGTGCTATTGAGTACAATACACATAGCTTTCCATTTACCAGTTATCAACTAGAGATGCACAGCAATAGAAAAGGATTTCATTCCTTTATTGTTAGTTGCAATGGGACCATATACAATGTAACTTATGGGACAGTCTAGTCTCTTTTTAGCAGGCACAATGCCTTAGAACAAAGACTGTTCCTCCATTTGTATCTGAACCACCAGGAAAATTGAAAAGGAAGCATAAGAATGATAAATGCTATCCACTTCTGATTCTGGTCCACAATCTATGCATGTGTGGCCTACATACAATAAATGCTATATTGTCACGTAAAAATGAAAGAGCAGGCCAATGATGTGCAGGAGGAATGAATCTGCTGGCTGAACTAGTACTACACCTGAAATCTCTGGATTACTCAGTTTAGTGGATCTCAAGATGTCTGGTTTTCTGCTGCAGAACCTCACTGCATGAGGAATTCTGTAAGCCTCTTTGAACTCTGATATGTTATGATGGCAAAACTCTAAACATGTATCAAAAGTCTGATCTTCCACTGGGGTCCCCACGTCATGGAAATGAGATGCTGTCCATCAGGTATGGTGTTTTGGTTGGGTTCACAGTTAAGCTAGTATAGATGTCCACAATTTTTAAAATTCTTTTATGGGATGTGGGTGTCACCAGCATTTATTGGCCAGCCCTAGTTGCCTTTAAGAAGGTGGTGATGAGCAGCCTTCATAACCTGCTGCAGTCCCTGAGCTGCAGGTGCACCCACAGTGCTGTTAGGGAGGAAATTCCATGCTTTTGACCGAGTGACAATGAAGGAATGGTGATATGTTTCCAAGTCAGGATGGTGAGTGACTTGGACGGGGGTTTCCAAGTGGTGGTGTTTCCAGGTATCTGCTATATTAAGAACAATGTTTACTAATCAGTGCCCAATTTCTACAAATATATGATACCTAGTTTTGTGTAATTACCACCTGTGTGGAACCTTCTTGAATATCTCATTATATCCTCTGGTGTCCAGTTATCTACACGATGGTAAAAGTCTAATCATGATTTTCATTTTACAAGTCCGTGTTGCTCAGTCATCTTTTTTAAGTGTCATTTTGCAGCACATTCTGAAGAATTGCTCTAACAAATGTAGTTAGCAACCTATTGAAACACAAAGATATAACCTATCAGACATAGAGAACTGGTTAGTATTTACTGCTATTAATTTCCAAATTTATTTTCTACATTCCAGAAACAAGACTCGGCATGATTAGTTTTATTGTCATTGACTATGGCTATGGTCTCCTCTGACGGCCTGCTGAGCATTTATCTCAAAGGCCTCTTAGCTCCTGTGAAAAATCTGCTTTTGAACACCTGCAGCTTTTTTTCAATGCATTGTTTGAAAAATGATATCTGCTTGTGCTTAGTGATTCTTGAATATCATTCATTTTAGCTTACTTGCAGAACTTTTGCCAGCATCTTCTGTAATTACAATGCACGTCCCCCGAAAAAGTTATATACTATGTTTATGTGGTTATTATCATCAACTAAATTGATGTGCACTACTTTAATAAACTACGTTGCAGGTTTTACCCTGATAAATCAATCAAAATTGATGTATTGCCTGCATTGCATACACTGAGCCAGGCTTAGTTGTGAACCACAAACATGAGAAAACCTGCAGATGCTGGAAATCCGAGCAACACACACAAAATGCTGGAGGAACTCAGCAGGCCAGGCAGCATCTATGGAAAAGAGTATAGTCGGGGTTTTGGCCCAAAATGTTGACTGTACTCTTTTCCATAGATGCTGCCTGGCCTGCTGAGTTCCTCCAGCATTTTGTGTGTATTGCTTAGTTGTGAACCATGGTTCTGTGTCTATTTTTCAGATCTGTCCCATTTAGCCTCTTTTCTATTTGAAACCTGCTTTTTTCATTCCTGTGATCAGAGACCTTATAATATATTAGAACCTGTTTGAACTGGAAGAGCTACAGAAATTACAAATGGAATTTTCTGGGAGAAGGGCACTCATATGTTATATGCAAAACATGCAAGAAATCAGAGAAATTGAAACCAAAGTTCTCTGCAACGTAAGGGCAGAAGCATCCAGTTTTTGTCTTTTATTTTCCTCATCACTTAAATACACAAAGGCACATTTGAATCATACAAGCAGCATTTTCTGTTTTTATTTTGTAGTGCAAACTCTATTTAAGGATATCTTGGTAGATTCTTGATTGGTCAGGGCATTAAGGGATACGGAGAGAGGGCAGGAGACTGGGGCTGAGAGGAAAATTGGACCAGCTATGATGAAATGGTGGAGAAGACTCGGTGGGCCAAATGGACTAATTCTGCTCCTATATCTTATAGTCTTATGAATATTCTGATTTGAAAATTAGAAGGAAAATTGGGTATCCTCCATTGTGGGTATGTGATCTTTCATGTGTGGTATACCTTGATCATCCCATCTAGATGATATTTTCCATCAAAACAATAAAATGAGAAGCTGTCATTAAAATCTTTAATACCTGAATTACTGAGCCTTTTAAATAGGGGTAATTGTGTTAATTGTGACTTACAAGAATATATTATTAGGTCATAAAGATGTTCAATGGTAAATACACACTAATATATTTTGTTTGCAGATTAATATATGTTGTCTGCAGTAACTTTCCTGTTCCTTTTGAATGAAGAAGTAATTGTGCAATAAATACACATATAATAAATCAAAGTGTTTTAACATTTTAGGTTGCTAAAAGAAATTGAAGATAAAATTCTGGAAATTCTCTCAACCTCAGAAGGAAATATTTTAGAAGATGAAACTGCCATAAAGGTTTTATCTTCATCAAAAGAACTTGCTAATGAAATAACTCAGAAACAAACTGTAGCTGAGGAGACAGAAAAGAAGATTGATGCTACTCGAATGGGCTATAGACCAATTGCAATACATTCTTCAATCCTGTTTTTCTCAATTGGTGATCTTGGCAATATAGAGCCCATGTACCAGTATTCCCTTAATTGGTTTATCAACCTGTTTATCATGGCGATTGAAAATTCAGAAAAATCTGATGACTTATCAGAAAGGTAAGGTAACCCTTAGTTTAATTTTGTATTGTTCAGTCAGATAATGGAAAATGATTCAATATTTACAAGGATGGAGAAGTGATAATGCGACGCAGTAATGGAAATTTTGATTGGGCAGTGTATACGAACACTCAAAGGCAACCTCACCACACTGATTTGTGGGATGATTCATTGCTGTGAGTGCACTACTTTGTGGCAGTAGTTTGATTTACATTTCAGGCATAGTTGTGGGAGAGTGCAGGGTTTTGTGCTGAGTTCTCAGCACATGAACGTGGGCAGCAATGCATTTCTGTATGCATATTTGCTCCTTTAAGTGCGGATTCTATTGAAGCCGTCATTCCTGGGAGTGCATTCTGAGCTTGCGTGACCTATTTCACAGGGTTGAAGAATATTCTTATGCATTATCTGATCCTAATTACCTTTAATGAATTGAACACAAACAGAAGCTCCAATCAACTTCTCCTTGACTGGATAATACAGGATCATAGGTAGTCATCTCTGGCTTGAATCAAGTGGTCTTTTCGCTAGGCTTGTACTGTTGGCATAATTGACTGAAGCTCTTGTCTGAAGGTAATGACACCTGAGTTTCTCTTTACCCTGTCTGCATCCCAGAGGTGTGGTGTGTTTAAAAGACAAGAAACTGCAGATGCAGAAAATCTGAAATAAAAGTATGGTGTTGGAAATGCTTAGCAGGTCAAGTAGCATCTGTGAAGTAAGTAATAATGTTATCAATTCAGGTTGTAAACCTTTCATCAGAATGAGGAAAAGTTAGTCTACCCTTTAATATGTTGTATGGAAGGGAATGGAGTGAACGTAGAAATTTACAGCACATTATAGGCCCTTCGGCCCACAATGTTGTGCCAACCATGTAACCTACTCTAGAGACTGCCTAGAATCTCACTACTGCATAGCCCTCTATTTTTCTTAGCTCCATGTACCTATCTAAGAGGCTCTTAAAATACCCTGTTGTATCCATTTCCACCACTGCCACCGGCAGTGCATTCCACGCACCCACCACTCTCTGTGTGAAAAATTTACCCCTGACATCCCCTCAATACCTTTTTCCAAGCACCTTAAAACGATGTCCCTCATGTTAGCCATTTCAGTCCTGGGAAAAGGCCTCTGGCTATCCACACGATCAATGCCCCTCATCATCTTATACACCTCTATCAGGTCACCTCTCATCCTCCATCTCTCCAAGAAGAAAAGGCCAAGTACACTCAACCTGTTCTCATAAGGTATGCCCTCCAATCCAGGCAACATCCTTGTATATCCCCTCTGGACATCCTTCCTGTAGTGAGGTGACCAGAACTGAACACAGTACTCCAAGTAGGGTCTGACCAAGGTCTTGTATAGCCATAACATTACCTCATGGCTCTCGAACTCAATCCGATGGTTGATGAATGTCAGCACACCATATGCCTTCGTAACAACAGTGTCAACCTGTGCAGCAGATTTGAGTGTCCTATCGACATGGACCACAAGTTCTCTCAGATCCTCCACACTTCCAAGAGTCTTACCATTTATATTCTGTCTTCAGATTGGACCTACCAAAATGAACCACTTCACACTTGTCTCCAGGTCTGAAACATTTGTTCTATTCCTTTCTGCATAGATACTTTCCATCCTGCTGAGTATTTACAACATGTTCTGTTTTTATTTCAACATGTTTTGTATGTTTTACTTCTGTCAGAAAATTGGTACCAGTGCTATTGCACTTGGAGTCCTTCTAAAAGGGCATCTGTTGAAGCCTTTAAGTTTAAAAAAAAACTATCCTGCTATCCTTTTTTCGTGCTTACATAATTTTCTTCCATCCTGAGGAGATGTATCACTAATGACTTGTAAATCTAACAGGCTAGATGTGAGGTATAAATCACCCCTATGTACAGCACAACAAATTTCACACTGAAGCCAGTGATGAAATCAGAATAGAGCGTGGGCCTAGATGCATCAACACAATAGTGAAAATTTATATATTTTTCTGGAACTCCTGATTAGACGAGCGTAATCTTGGTCATTGATTGTTAAGCTTACTCCTATGGTCAGTGGCGACTTTATTAGGTACACCTGTACACCTGCTTGTTAATGCAAATATTTAGTCAGCTGTTCATGTGGCAGCAACTCAATGCATAAAAGCATGCAGAAATTGTTGTTTAGATCAAACATGAGAATGGGGAAGAAACATGATCTAAGTGTCTTGACCGTGGAATAATTGTTGGTGCCATATGGGATAGTTTGAGCAGCTCAGAAAATGCTGATCTCCTGGGACTTTCATACTCAACTATCTCTAGAGTTCATAGAGAATGGTATGGAAAACAAAAAAAAAAATCCAGTGAGTGGCAATTCAACTTGCTAATGAGAGAGATCGGAGGAGAAGGGCCAGACTATTTCAAGCTGATAGGAAGGTGACAGTATCTCTAATAACCGTGTGTTACAATAGTGCTGTGCAGAAGATCAATAGTGAATGCGCAACACATCAAACTTTGAAGTGGATGGGCTACAGAAGCAGAAGACCATGAACATACATTCAGTAGCCACTTTATTAGGAAGTACCTAATAAAGAGGCCAATGAGTGTATTTCAGCAGGATTCTTGAAATTGGCTTTCTTTTCTTTCCAATGCCCTGTCTGTTCTCAACGCCATTAACCATTATTTGGCTCACTTGCATTTTGTTTTAATTAATTCTATCTTGACTTCCTTGTAATGGTTGCCAGTGCTTTACAACATAATTTACTCATTTCTTTCTCTACTCTGAGAAAAATACATAAATCCTGAAGTATTTTCATTTTGAGCATTTTTAAGTTGTTTAGGGTTTCCACCTAACATACGTGCCTTGAAGATTTGTTATTTCTATGTTTCTTTGTTTCCATTAATTCTTAACTTTGGATCATTTATATCTTGTGCCAGAATGTTGAGTACTCAACATGCACTCCAGCGACATGAGTGAATGATTGAAAAATACATTTCATTGGAGTGTTGAACAGTCAAAGCTGCTGCCTTTTTGGATGAGATATTAAACTGAGATCCTTTTTTTGTATTATTGAAAGGAGAGCTATGGAGTTCTTACATTGTTTTGGCCAATATTTACCTGATTTAGATATTACCAGCAACTTTGCAAAAAGAGGTTTTCTGATTATTTTATTTTTGTGGTGCAGACTGCTTTGGTTTCCTGTGTTACAACCACCATCACAGCTCTAAGTTGCTTCTTGGCTAAGGAAAACCTTGAGACAAATTGATACTGTGAAATGGGCTTTATAAATGATCTTTAACAGATATTTGATGTAGGTGTAGTCTACTTTCCCTGTAAGCAATAAATCTTGTCTTCTGCATGCCTCAAATTATTTATGAAAATTATTTTGTTTTGAAACTGAGTTATAGAAATTCAATTCTATCTTTCATTCTAATGGTGAAGTCTCTTTTCTCAAATGCTAGGTGTATATCAGGAGGTCCAATTTTGCATACCTTTTCTGAGTGTTTATAGGCTTTCTAAAAGGCTATTTTTATGATATTTTAGTTTTCTTTCACACCATTTTCAATGGACAACAATCACAGACCCTGAACTTAATCTCTTCCAATATTTGATTAAATTGTACGGCCTGCTCTATTTCCAGATGCAGAGATACATCAGAGGATGTGCTGGTACACATCGTCAGTGACGGGTTCATCGGGTTTTTTGGGTTTTTCAACATCAGACACCTTCATCCAGGTGACCCAGCCAGGGTTGATCAGGCCCCAGCTTGTGTCCCAGCAACACTGGTCCACGGGTTACACCTCTTGATCCATAGCCATCTGGTCCTGATGGCTCTTCTGTTTGCAGACCTGCAATGCAAGGAAAGAGTAGATTCAACAGAGTGAGCAACCAGCAAAACCTCTACACCCCACCTCTACAGGCTCATAATGTGCTGTCCACCCCTGTTTCTGGTACTTCTCTACCAGGTCCTGGTGTTTGCCTTTCTTACACTTGAACACCTCCTCAATCCGATCTTCCCAAAGCACCGTTAGTTCTACCATGACCACCTGCTTCAAGGTTTCTGACAGAATGACCATATCAGGTCTCAGTGATGATGATGTAACATCGTCAGGGAACTTTAATTGCTTGCCAAGATACACTTTTAGTTGCCAAGTTAGATGCTTTGGTGAGCAAACCTGGCGATCTGGGCTGAGGCTGTGGTTGGTCTCCAGCTTTGACAAATGCCATGGGCTTTCTGGGTTGGCAGTGGTGCTAAAGGAGTTCTGCTTTCTCTATTTCCAAATGGATAACTTAGAATTAACTTCCGTTCTTTCATTTGCTGTCTTTTATATTTGATCACTGTTGCTTTGCTTTAAGATTTGATCTAGTAGCTCAAGACAATTCTTGTGTATTAAAGCCAACAGTTGTTTCTTTAGCTGATCATAACTATTTCTTTATCACATAACATTTGGAGTAATGTGTATTTTGTGTAAATGACTAATTAACCGTATCTACACATCATCTAATAGAAAAAAACAGAATACTTATATTAATAACTTTATAAATGTTATATATGTTGTGCAGCTATCAAAAGAACAAAATAAGATGAGACTTTAATTCATGGTCTGTACTGTGTTGGCTGATCTGAGCCAGGAGAGTACTGGGGATATTTTAGTATCCAGAAGTATGAAAGGCACCAGCATCTATTTATTGACCTCTGTAGCATAATTTGTGTATTTTGAAGACAACACCAAAGTTAGCCATAATAATGTCACCATGGATCAACTATTTTGCAGCAACGTTAAAAAAAATCTGTTTAGATGCAATCTATTTATTGCACTTTGACAATTTTTTTATTGGGTGAATGAAATTTATAAAACTGGTTCTTTTAACTGTCAATGCAATGATGTTTAAAAGCATAATTACATGTTAGAGCTGACATCCACAAACTGGCTGCTGTTTTAAATCCTGTCTTTTTATGTAATAAAACAACTAGTTGGCAGTGTAATTTCTCTAAATGAAAGAACATTTTCTCCAAAATGACAACTGAATATTGCAAGGGAAGGAATGCCATGTGAACCAATGGATCATTATTTACTCTTGATCATTAAAAACGTATTAGTGAAGATGGTGGAGTGGCATATTGCTTTATACATTTGTAAAGATTGCTTATCTAGTTATACAGTGCTAGTATTTGCTCCAATATAAAATCAATTAGGAAAATTTCAGCATCTTTGGAACTTGCTTTCTACATGAACTGACGTACATACTTAATGAAACTGTTGATTTGTCATGAGTAATTGACCATAAAGGCTGAGAGAATCACAGGAGCCTAAGTGGGTTGTAATTGAATTTTTAAATGCACACACTTCAATATTTAATTTGTCTTTTTCAACATTGCAGGTTGCAGATACTCAGGAAATATTTCACATACTCATTGTACGTGAATGTGTGTCGATCGCTCTTTGAAAAGGACAAGCTGCTCTTTTCACTTTGCTTGGCTATAAACTTATTAAAGCATGATGGTCTGGTCGGTCCTTTAATATTTTTAGTAGTCTGTTACGCATGAGAATTACCTTAGAGAAAATGATATTTTTTCTGTCAAGTTTCTCATTTCTTTATGACATTGTTAATTATTCTGAATGCTATCGAAGTGCACGTTATTTTCAGTTCTTGTAGAGGGGTTTCATTCTAAACTTTGTGGCATTGCATTTGGAAAAGACATGGAAATTCATGACTGTCATTTAAAATCCCAGCAGAAACCAAATTTTGTACAAATTTAAAATAATAAATAAAATTTGCTTTAAAGGGTGATTATTTAAAGTACCAGAGCTTTGGAGAGGCTCCAGCTAAAGCCATAAGGACCTTCATTGCTGGAATTTTTCATTGCTGGAATTTTTCAATGCAACCATAAAGTAGAGCTGGACTGGTTACTCCACAGGAAGTTTGCATTCAAATAATGCACAGTGGTCTTATGATAAAATATCTTCGTGTTTGTATTTCCTTATTCATTTATATTTCCTTGGAATTTTTACCTCAGATTTCTGCAATATTCAAAACAAGAACAGTAAATGTTTAGCTATTAATAGAATCAAATCATATGGGTTTAGGTCAAGGAAAAGAGTGCTAATTGGAAAAATAACCCAACGGGCAGAAGCGCTTTATGGTCTCACCATCTATTTCTTGTGCCTTAATGTGGTAAACTGGCCTAAACCAGCCACGACAAATTCACCAAATTGTACTCTGACACAAATACCAAACTCGTATGACTTTCCTGCATTACTACCAGTCAGGAAACATCACATCATGGAAGGAGGCCATTCAATCCATTGAGGTTAGCTCGCCCTCCCCAAGAACAAACCAGTCAGTCTCACTTCCAATTACAGAAGCAAAATATATCAGAAACTGGAAACCTCAAATTAAAGGAAGTACACTGGAAATACACAAGTCAGCAAGTCAGGTCAGAAGAAAAGAGTTAACCTTTTGGTCAATGATTCTTAATCAGAACTGGCAAAACTGAGGATAATTGTGTTTTAAGATGAATTGAAAGAGGCAAGTGAAGGCAAGAGTGAGAAAATCTGAGACAGGATAGAAAGGAGGAAAGATTACACGACAAAAGATAGAAACTCATTTAAAGTAGCAAGGCAGGCTGAAAAAATAAATGTATAAAGAAAAATAGTTTCCCAGACTTAATAAACAAGATCTTGAAGAGAGTGTGGAGGAGTGAAACTAGCTGAAGTGCTCTGCAAAGCATCACTACCAACTTGATGGCTGAAATGGTGCCTCTGTGCTGTAACCTTTATGATTAGAGATGGCAGTTCAACATGTTGTGGGAACTCTGTCTCCCTCCACACCTACACAGATTCCTTCATTCCCCAGTTTATGCAAGTAAAGGCAACAAAGCCACCCAGATAGACATACTGCTAAAGACAACTTAAGTTTTTCAAATTAGACATTAATTATTATACCCGAAATATGGGTTTATTATGCACCAACTTATCTAAGTTATCAGTGCTATCAATAAAAGCAATAGTTCTACATCCTGACCAGATTGAAAAACAACAAATTACCAAGGCTCTTTGCTTTTATTTCCCTTACGCAAACTCAATTCACCATTAACAAGTATTTATTGGGTTCTCTTTATTAACTCAGCCTTCACGAGTGTCTATGAAATTTTCCCCAATATTGAGATTAATCTATATAACTTATCTAGTGAGCATGTCCTTTCAAACAAAGATGTAACGTTTTCTAAAATTTTCCATCACATATGTCAGGCACATTCATATTATTCCTAAAGAACTGAGACTATGTTTGCCTCAACCGTATAATTTGCATCCTATCTGGACATTTACCTGAAGCAAAGCTAGCCTTTCTAGTATCTATTTCTCACCACCTTTTATCTTCCCATTGTTGTCACCATCTCTCTCTCTGCTGTGATTTTCATAAACATTGATCTATTCATTGATATTTACAGTCATGCTTTCTGCTTGGATAATTTTTCCAAATTAGCCTCTCCCCTTCTGCTACTATCTTATGTATGATTTATCTGCTTTTGGGAGACTTTGTGTTCCCTCTAATGTTAGCTGACACTCTATTCCCTCATCCTCCCTTTGCCCATATTATTTTATTCACTTGTCATCTTAGATTATTTTTTTAGCCTGGTTCTCACATGAATTATTACTGTGATATGGATCATATCCCATTCCTTTAGTTTCCTATTGCATTATATTTTCTATCTCCTTTGACAATCAGTGAACAATAGTTTTGGTTCTTTTATCTATTCCCATCTAAGAAATGTACACTGCCTAAAACTGTAGTCTTAGATTGAATACAGCACAGAAGTGTGCCTTTTCGTCCATTGTCCATTGCTCCTTGTTGCTTTTCATTCACAGGCTGGATCTTGTGACATGGTAGTCACTGTTCCCCAACTCTGCTGTCACTGATATTTGGTTCACTTAGAACACCTTATTTTACCAAACCAGATCCATCAATATTTTCTTCCTCGTTTGACCAAAAAAAATCCTGTTCAAAGAAGTTCTCCTGAACATGTTCAGAAATTGTTCTCATTTTTCAGCCCCTTAACCTAACGTTATCCTAGTACTAGAGAAATTAAACTCTGCATCTCTTGCCCATTTCTGTTATTTCCATGCAGACTTGCTCTTTTGCTATGTTTCTACTCCTTTTGCTTCTTGCATTGTCCTTGTGTCTTAACTTAAACCAAATAGATTCTGTGCTTGATCCTGACACAGTAATATTTTTCTTAAACATGCTTCTGTCCTACCTTTTTCCTTCTCTTCTTTGTTTGCTGAACATGGCCTATTTGGAAATGTTAATTGACCTATTCTATCTTCTTTAAAATTATTTTTCAGTTATCACCACCCCATTTACGATTTATATCTGTTATTTAACACACATACACATACAAGCTTGTCCTTGTCTTTCATGTAGATTCACTTAGTATGCTTCCAGATAACGTTGTTCTACTTTCCATTCCAGAGTTGACACAATCACTTCTTTATGCATCTAAAACAAGAGAAAATCTGCAGATGCTGAAAATCCAAGCAACACACACAAAATGCTGGAATAACTCAGCATTATGTGTCTTTGTACATCTATTCCTCTTTTTTGCTTCTACCTTCCAGTCTCCATTCCCTTACCAATTTTGGTTAAATGCATTAGTGATTTACTGTATATGAATTGAGGCCACTCGTGCAAGTACTGAAGGCTGATCACTGACCAAGGTCACTGGGCAGCACAGTAGTAGTCATTCGACCTACTGCCTCACATCTCCAGTGACCCAGGTTTCAATCCTGTCCTCCAGGGTATGTGGAGTTTGTGTACTCTCCTTGTGACTGTGAGCTTCAAATGGACTTTTCTAGTTTCCTCCCACATCCTAAGATCACTAGGGGATGGTAGAATAATTGGCCACTGCAAATTGCCCCTTGAGTGTAGATGAGAGGTAGATCAAGACTATCACCACTACTGTTAGTATATCATGAGCAATACTGATCGAGAACTAGAAAGTTCTGGTAATCATTATGCCTCATATTATTGCCTCATTTATCTTCCGGCACACTTTGTGTCCAGTAGACCTTATGATGCAAAACTAAGTAGGGGAAAAATTACATTATATTTCATCTAATCAGCATTTTTTTTTACCAAGGAAGTGTTTATTTGTTTATAAATGCTAATATTTCACAGTTAGCTGACTACATTTTCTGTCATCTTGTTAAAGTGTTTGCACTGAAGTATGAAGTGAAGTTTTATTTATTTGATAAATAATAATTTCTGGTACATCAATAAGATTACAGGGACATTGCATGGACATCTAATAATACTTACTTTATCTTCAGATTGAAGAGCAGGAGTGGACCTTTTTGCTGACAGGTGGAATTGGCTTGGATAATCCCTACGAGAACCCATTAGACTGGCTTCCTAAAACATCTTGGGATGAGTTCTGCCGACTTGATGAAATTCCAGAGTTCTCAGGCATTCAGAGGGAGTTTGTGGTTTTGTCAGATGGATGGAAGGCTGTGTATGACAGCATGGTAGGTTGGGAAAATTGTAATATTGTGTAAAATTACTATGTCTATTATCAAGGTTAATATCGACCTGCATTAATGATCATATGAATGGTATTGGAGATTTTTCATGCATACTGAAATGATTGGTATTTGACAAACTATGGAGTTTATATACGTAGGTAACTGTGGCAGTGATTTGCAGAAATAGCAGCTCAGTATTGTGTTGTGTAGCTCATTTCCAGAAGATCTTTAATATAAAACTTGTTACCAAATTTTAACTAACACAGTTGTTTTCAAAAAATGATCATCATGACACACGTTGCTATGTTTAATTTTTAAATTACCAAATTAAATTTATTGTTAATCCAGTTCCTCCGGTTTATCTATTTTGACTAAATATTTCACTTTGAAGCTGATTCAAAAGGCTGTTGTTTTTTGTAACCAGCATTTCTTCTCAGCAGAATTTTAGTTTTCCTAGAACTTACAGGTGATAAATTTGTAGCTCTGCTGCCTATCATTGGGTTTATCAAGTACTTAGCAATATTGTACATGGGTTAATCATCAGTGACAAAAAGCCCCTGGTTTTTATTTACAATTCTGTACGAATTGTTTCATCTAGTGAACTTAAGCTTGAAAGGGGCATTCTAGCCACAAATGTGGGCGGTACTAGATGGGCTCAATGAGTCAGTTAGTATTTATATCAAAGTTCAAAGAAAATTTATTACCAAAGTACATATATATTACCATATAAAACTCTGAGATTCATCTTCTTGCAGGGCATACTCAGTAAACCCATAATAGAATAATAACCATAATATAATGAATGAAAGACTGCACCAACTTGGCCATTGAAGCCGTGTGCAAAAGACAACAAACTGTGCAAATACAAAAAGGAAGAAGTAATAATAATGATAAATAAGCAATTGAGAACATGAGTATTCAGAATATGAGATGAAGAGTCCTTGAAAGTGAGTCCATAGGTTGTGGGAACGTTTCAGTGATTGGCCAAGTGAAGTTAAGTGAAGTTACTCCTTTGGTTCAAGAGCCCGATAACTGTTCCTGAACTGGTGGTGTGGGTCCTGAGGTTCCTGTACCTTCGGGATGGCAGCAATGATAAGAGAGTGTGTCCTGTGTGGTGTGGTGCTGCTTTCCTACGACAGCGCTTCATGTAGATATGCTCAATGGTGCAGAGGGCTTTACCTGTGATATACTGGGCAGTATCCAGTATTTTTTGTAGGTGTTTCCATTGAAGGGCATTGGTGTTTCCATACCAAGCTGTGATACAGCCAGACAATATACTCTCTACTATACATCTTTAGAAGTTCGTCGAAGTTTTAGATGTCATGCCAAATCGTCGCACACTCCAAAGGAAGTAGAGGCACCGCTGTGCTTTTTATGTAATTATACTTACATGCTGTGCCCAGGCAGGTTCTCCAAAAAAATAACACCCAGAAATTTACCCCTGATCCACTTCTGATCCTTTGATGGGAACTGGCTCATGAACCTATGATTTCCTCCTGAAGTCAGTAATCAGCTCCTTGGTCTTGCTGACATTGAGTGGGAGGTTGTTGTTGTGGCATCACTCAGCCGGATTTTCAATCTCCCTCCTATATACTGATTTGTCACCACCTTTGATTTGGCCAACGACAGTGGTGTCATCAGCAAGCTTGAATATGACATTGGAACTGTACTTAGACACATAGTCATATAAGTGTAAAGTGAGTAGAATGGGGGCAAAGCACACAGCCTTGCTGTCCATCTGTGCTGATAGAGTTTGTGGAGGAGATGTTGCCAATCCAAACTGATTGGAAATCGAGGATCCAATTGCAAAAGGAGGTTTTGAGGCCTAGGTCTTGAAGTTTATTGATTAGTTTTGAAGGGATGATGGTATTGAATGCTGAGCTGTAGTTGATAAGGAGCATCTGATGTATACACCTTTACTGTCCAGATGTTCGAGGGTTGAGTGAAGAGCCAATGAGATGGCATCTGTTGTGGACCTGTTGTTCCATTAGGTAAATTGAAATGGATCCAAGTCGCTTCTCCCGCAGGAGTTATATGAACTTAACCTCTCCACTGAGCTGGAAGGATATTTAGGATGTGCTAAGTACTATAACGAAAAGAAGCAGGAAGTGGCCAGAAGCTTCACCTAGCAGGGATCCTCTTTCGAAAACAGTGCAGTATTTCAAAACATTGTGTTGTAACAACAACTATCCAGTTTAGAAACTAACACCAGTTTAAATTTGCACAGGAGGATCATGCACTGCTTCATGTGGAATACACTCATCACATATTCAACCACAATCTCCATCAACCAGGGCAGGAATCTTACAGTTAAGTGGCTTGTGAAATTCATTGGGTTACCTGAAAATATCTGAAATTCAAGAAGACTGCTGCTGACCTGCAAAAAGCTTATGCAAGGAGTTTGGAGGCCAATCATTCCAGCATGAAAACGTTGGGTATCTTCATTCCAACACTTAAATACCTAATCTTCAAGCAGTGCCTGATGGTCTATGTAGTTAATGCTGCACCTCCTTTGCAACATTAACTAACCAACCTTTTGAGTCGTGCAGTAAATACATACTGAGATTCTGGAAATAGTGTTCTGAATACAAGCAGTGAGAATATGTCCCAGCTGTATGATAAATAGATTTCAAGAATTCATGAGGGATCATCTTAGGGAGAGAGAGAGGCTCCAAGAAGCATGAATTTCCAGTGGCCAACCATTTTAATTCTGATTCCTGTTCCAACATGTCGTTCCACAGCCTTCTCTTTTGCCACACTGACACCACTGTCAGGGTGAAGGAGCAATACCTCATATTCCGTCTAGGTAGCCTCCAACCTGATGGCATGAATACAGATTTATCCTTCCGATAGTTTTTCTCCCTCCTCCATCTCTCTTCTTCTATTCCCCATTCTAACCTCTTATTTCTTTTCTACCTGCCTATCACCTCCACCTGGGTCCACTCTCATCTCCTATCAGAGCCCTTCTTCTCCAGCCCTTTACCCTTGCCTTCACCTATCACCTTCTAGCTAGTCCTCCTTCCCCTCCCCCCACCTTTTTATTCGGGCAGCTTTCCCCTTCCTTTTCAGTTCTGAGGAAAGGTTTTGGCCTGAAACATTAACTGTTTATTCATTTCCATAGATGCTGTCCGACCTGCTGAGTTCCCTCCAGCAATTTCTGTGTATAGACTTCCTCTTGTCCATGAGCCTCTGTATCCAACACATCATTCTCTATAACATCCACCATCTCCAAATATATCCTACCACCAAAAACATCTTTACCTTACCTTTCTCTCTGCTTTCCACAGAGATCACTCTCTCCATAATTCCCTCGTCACTAATCTCCCTTCCGGCACTTATCCTTGCAAGTGACCAAAATACTACACCTGCCCATTCACTTCCTCCCTCACTTTCATTCAAAGGACTATTGGCTCTGTAAACACTTTGTACACCTGGGCAATTTGACCTTGAACTATAAAAAATATTCCCTTTATCCTGACTATCCTTTCCCACATCTCTAAATAAAAACTACCATACCAGTTCTGAAGAAAGGTTTTTAACTTGAAATGTTAACTCTGTTTTTCTTTCCTCAGATTTTGCTGAATCAGTTGAGTTTCCAATGCTTGCTACTTTTCATTTCAAATTTACATCCTGTTTTTCAGGAGCCACATCATGAGATATTTCCTGGTCAATGGGAAGATAAACTAGGGAACTTTCAAAGGATGCTTGTAATTCGTTGTTTGAGGCCTGACAAGGTTTGAATTTCAATCCCTATAATTTAGTTACAGTACGTGCGGTCGTAATTTATTGAAATAGTGTCTAAAATCTGTAGGGATATATGGTAGCAAAAGAGTTAAAATACAGCAGTCATAAAACAGAAAAATAAAGTGTGTTACTGCTTTGAACCAATGTTTGGGAGCAGCTCCATGCAAGAATGATTATTGATATTTTTTATTACGTCTTTCAACCCCATTCCCCTGCCTTCTCTCTGTAGCCTTTGACACCCTTATTAATCACGAACCTATCAACTTCCACTTTAAATATACCCAATGACTTGGCCACAACAGTCATCTGTGGCATTGAATTCCACAGATTCCCCACCCTCCAGCTAAACAACTTCCTCTTCATCTCCTCTCTAAAGAAACATCCTCCTGTTCTGAAGCTGTGCCCTCTGGTTCTAAACTCCCCCATGACTGGAAACATCTTTTTTACATCCATTCTATCTAGGCTTTTCAATATTCGATCAGGTCCAGGCCGTCAAATGCTATATAAGCCAGGAAACTGATAAAAACTTAATTGAAATAGTGAATCTCTAGGTCATTGATTGATCACAAGATGAACTAGACTGGAGTAAAGGTTAATACGCTAATATATCATTCTCTAAGTAGCAGCGAATAAATACGAAGCTTGCTTGCTTTAGTAAGACCAAAGTCAAATCACGTTTATTGTCATTTAACTTTGTACATGTATGCCGCCAAACGAGATGACATTTCTCCGCATCAGAGTATAAAGCACACTTGTTCACATAAGGTGCATACTGCATATCACACAATAGCTTAGGAAAGTAAGAATTAAATCTACAAATGAATTGTACATTGATAAATAAAGTAAAGTGCATAAATTAAATATTATAGGGTACAGCACAAAGAATCTGGTGATACTTTGAATGTGATGTGGCGAGGAGTTCAGAAGCCTAATGGCCTGAAGGAAGAAGCTGTTTCCCATCCTGACTGTTCTTATCTTTATGCATCAGAGTCTCCTGCCTGATGGTAGAAGGTCAAAGAGGATGCAGGATGGGTGGGTGGAATCCTTGATAATACTAAGGGCCCCGCGTATGCAGCGCTCCTGATAAATGTCCCCAGTGGATGAAGGGGAGACTCCTATGATCCTCTTGGCCATTCTCACAGTCCTTTGTATGGACTTTTGGTCTGATACTTTGCTGCTCCCATACTACATGGAGGTGCAGCTTGTTAGGATGCTCTCAATGGTGCTCCTGTACAATTTAGATAAGATGGTGGGGGAGCCTTGCTTGCCTCCGTCTCCTCAGGAAATAGAAGGGCTACACCACCTTCTTATTCAGGAAGGTGATATTGAGGGACCAAGTGAGGGACTTGGTTCCTATGGTTGCCATAGCCGGGGTGGTAGTGGAGATAAGCTCCCACTACCTGTAAAGTGTTTCAGATGGCATGCGACTCTGACAGCCTCTGACAACCAAGTTCATCTCTTGGCCTTCACATGTGGCTTAGCTACTAGGCCCGGTGGAACTGTTTCTACTGACAAGAGAAGGGACAAAGGCAGACCACTGGCGCCTCAAAGCCATTTGCTTCAGGCAGGTGGAGCTTGTCAGCCTCAGACAGCAGCCTGCCTAGGAGAAGGAAAACTCTAATTTTAAACCTCTGCTGCCTTGTGGCCATATCCACCCATGAGAAAGGCTTTGGAAGTAACCCCAGGGAAGAAATCTGGAGCTGGAGTCCCTAAGGCAGTTCGATATTGTTTACAATTTCACTCTGGCAACCTCTATGATGACACTGGTGCCAAGCTGTATCGGTGTTTGCCCTTCCCTTGGACTACATCAGTGATGTGGAGAGGGGAAACCTGCTGCATGGACAACAGCCGGTTCTTCAAATCTTCCCACCCAGGCTTGTACCCTGGAGGACACAGTCCACCAGAGTTGCAAACCCATGATTCCCTGGGATCGACAGCTACCTACAATACTAGGTGAGGTCGTCCATGATGTGAATACCCAGGAATTTGGTGCACTTAACACTCTCTGTGGAGGAAGTATGTATGCGCAGTGGGGAATGGTTCATCTGCACCTTCCTAAAGTTCACAATCATGGAGAGCTAATATGTTGGACTGGCCAACTGGTTGTAATGTTAGAAACAATTGGTTCACTCTAAGACACATCTCTAATGGAATCCAAGGCCTCAAGTGCAGTGAGAAGTGATGGCTCTTACTATGCGAATAAGAGACACACTGAGGCCCAAGTCAAGACAGTGAAATAGCTATGTGATTAGACTTTACCATTAGACCCATGAGGGGACAAATGTCTTTGTATGAATTATCAGGAATAATCAGTCCCATGCTCCTCTGTAACTCATTATAATGAGTAGGATATCGCACAAGGGTCCAAGTGGAAAACGGAGATGGAATTGTAGTAACAATGGCCTGGCTTCATGGGACAGAAGTAAACAAAATGGATGAACTGGATTCAACCATTGATGTTTTATCCTCATTGGAGAAAAGGAGGAATATCAGTGAAATGGATCCTGGAAACAGGATTTAATTGCTTACTTGAACCTAGGACCAACATTCAAAAAGCTGGACCCTCAATAGGGATTCAGAGAAAGCTTGACAGAATAAATCAGTTTTGTATTGAATATTTCAGTAATATTTGAATAATATTGTGTACACACATTATAATCCACATCGCCCAGTGAAATTTGCCTGTGATGCCTCATCTTATGGGTGCAGTCATGTCATATATTATGAGTACGTTCCCTTACTGCTGGAGAGAGAAGTTAAGCACAGATTGACAGAGTATAGTTTAGAGTTTACATTTTCTGGTTTACATTTCAACCAGTACCTATATAGGAGAGAATTTACTCTCGTTACGGATCATCAGTCACTAGTGTCCATTTTCAATCCACAGAAGAGTGTTTTAAGCAGCAGCAGCACGAATGTGGGGATGGGCTCTGTTTCCTGGAGGACACAATTACAAGATCAAATTCAAGAGTACAACTAATTGGGGAACTGCTGATGCATTGTCCTGTTTCCCCCGGAAAAGGAAATAAATTTACAAAAGGGGACACTCCCCTCGATGTATTCTCCCTAATGCAAATTGGAAGTCTTCCTATCACGGCAGGGATGATCCAAAGGGAAACTAGAACAGACCCACACTGCCCCAGGTTTACATGGCCATCCAAAATGGCTGGAATATGCAGCAGAAATTCCAGTTCCCCTTTTTTCCAGCACTGGGGTGAACTTGCCCTTTGTAGGGGTTGCCTTGTGTGGGCGTTTAGAGTTGTTGTACCATCCAAGCTGAGAGCTAAATTGTTAGAGGAGTTACATGCCAGTCATCTAAGTGTAGCCAAAATGAAAGCATGGGCTCAGAGCTTTGGCTGGTGGCCTGGGATACATCAGCAGATCAAGCAGCTTGCCATACACTGTTCTGGATGCCAAAAGCAGCACCTCTCCATCTCTGCATTGCCCTGGCAGAGGATTCATGTAGATTTTGCTGGACCATCATGGACGCAAGATTTCTGGCAGTAGAAGATGCAGCTACAAATTGATCAGAAGTCACTGAGGATATAACAAAATATGTTGATAAAGGTAGAGCAATGCATGTAGTGTATGTGGATTTCTGTAAGGCATTTGAAGATTCCCCATGCAAGGCTCCTTCAGAAAGTAAGGAGGCATGGGATCCAAGGAGACCTTGCTTTTTGTGGATCCAGAATTGACTTGGCTACAGAAGACAAAGAGTGGTTGTAGATGGTTCATATTCTGCACAGAGGTTGGTGACCAGTGGTGTTCCACAGGAATCTATTCTGGTACCCCTGTTCTTCATGATTTTTATAAATAACCTGGATGAAGAAGTAGAAGGATGGGTTTGTAAGTTTACTGATGACACCAAGGTTGGGAGTGTTGTGGATAGTCTGGAGGGGTGTCAGAGGTTACAGCTTGACATCGATAGGATGCAGAACTGGGCTGAGAAGTGGTAGATGGAGTTCAACCCAGATAAGTGTGAAGTGTTTCATTTTAGAAGGTCAAGTTTGAAGGCAGAATATAACATTAATGATAATGGCAGTGTGGAGGATTAGAGAGATCTTGGGATCCATGTCCATTGGACACTCAAAGCTGCTGCGCATGTTGACAGTGTTGTTAAAAAAGTATATGATGTGTTAGCCTTCAACTGTGGGATTGAGTTCAAGAGCTGTGGGATAATGTTACAGCTATATAAGACTTGGTTAGACCCCACTTGGAGTACTGTGTTCATTTCTGGTCACCTCACTACAGGAAGGATATGGATACTATAGAAAGTGTGCAGAGGAATTTTACAAGGATGTTGCCTGGATTGGAGAGTATGCCCTATGAAAATAGGTTGAGTGAACTTAGCCTTTTCTCCTTAGAGTGACAGAGGATGAGAGGTGATTTGATAGAGGTGTATAAGATGATGTGAGGCATTGATTGTGTGGATAGTCAGAGGCTTTTTCCTAGGGCTGAAATGGCTAACATGAGGGGGCATAGTTTTAAGGTGCTTGGAAGTAGATACAGAGGGAATGCACATACAATAGGCTCTTTTAAGAGGTTCTTAGATACGTACATGGAGCTTAGAAAAATAGAGAGCTATGCGCTAGGGAAATTCTAGGGAGTTTCTTCAGTAGGTTTCATGGTTGGCACAACATTGTGGGCTGAAGGATGTGTAATGTGCTGTAGATTTCTATGTTCTAAATGTTCTCAATAGCGTCCACTACAAACTTGCACTCGGTTGATGTATTGAGAACCATCTTCTCAAGGACTGGTGTTCTAGAACACCTAATCAGTGACAATGGACCTCAGTTTGTTGCAGAACATTTTCAGTCATTCCTAAAAATGAATGGAATAAGGCATATTACATCAGCATCATACCACCCAGCTACAAATGGCTTGTCAGAAAGATTTGTCCAGAGTTAGCAAAACACACTACACTGACACTGAATAAGAAGCTCGCCAATTTCCTCCTTGTATATCGCAATGCAACACGCTCCATAACCAACAACTCAGCAGATATACTGTTCCTGGATCATCCCTTGTGCTCATGCTTGGATCTCCTCAAACCCAGTTGCAGAAGGAGTATGCAGGATAAACAGCTGAGACAAATTGAGGGCACTTCAAACAAGGAAGATTGATATTTCACTCCTGGAGAAGCAGTCCTGGTGAAGGACTACAGAGGTGATCAAAAGTGGGTATTTGGAAAGATTAAGGACAGAACTGGACCACTCGCCTACATTATGGAGATGATGAATTGATCAGTTGAGTATGCTTGTGTATGTATTTGTGTACCTGTATGTACAGTGCTTATAAAAAATATTCATCGTCGTAAATTTTCATGTTTTATAGTTCTACAACGTTAAATCACAGTGGATTTAATTTGGCTTTTTTGACATTGATCAACAGAAAGTGACTCTTTTGTGTCAAAAGTCAAAACGATAGGGATGATATGTTTTTGATAACTATAGCATTTTGTCTGATGACCAAAAAGCTCAATTTTGGTTTCATCAGACCAAAGAACCTCCTTCCAGCTGATTTCAGAGTCTCCCACATTCCTCCTGGCAAACTCTAGCTGAGATTTCATGAGAGTTTTTTCAACATTGTCTTTCTCTTTACCACTCTCCCATAAAGCTGTGACTGGTGAAGCACCTGGCTAACAGTTGTTGTATGCATGGTCTCTCCCATCTCAGCAACTGACACATATAACTCCTCCAGAGATGTCATCGGTCTCCTGGTGTCCTCCCTCACTGGTCCCATTCTAGTCCACTAGTCACTCAGTTTTTGAGGTGGCCTGCTCTAGGCAAATTTACAGCTGTGCCATATTCTTTCCATTTCTTGATGATTGATTTAACTGTACTCCAAGGGATATTCAGTGACTTGGAAATTTTGTTGTATCCATCTCCTGACTTGTGCTTTTCAATAACCTATTTGCGGAGTCGATTGGAGTGTTCTTTTGTCTTTATGGTGTAGTTTTTGCCAGGATTCTGACCCACCAGCAGTTGGACCTTCCAGATACCTATGTATTTTTACTGCAATCAGTTGAAATACCTTGACTGCACACAGGTGATCTCCATTTAACTAATTATGTGACTTCTAAAACCAATTGGCTGCACCCGTGATGATTTGGTGTGTCATATTAAAGGGGGAGGAACACTTATGCAATTAGTTATTTTGTGTTTATATTTGTAATTAATTTAGATCACCCTGTAAAGATCTGTTTTCATTTTGACATGAAAGAGTCTTTTTCTGTTGATCTGTGTCACAAATAAGCCAAATTATATCCACTGTGGTTCACTGTTGTAAAACAACAGAACATGAAAATTACCAAGGGCGGGGGTGGGGGGGACGGTTGGTGGTAAATACTTTTTATAGTCACTGTATATGTGTGTGTGTGTGTATGTATAACATGAGATGTATTCTATATTGAGTTGGAGTTTATAGCTAAGCAGGGAGGAGTGTTATGTATTTAATATTTCAGTAATATTATAAATATTGATGAACATCCTTTGCTTACATAATTCATAACTGGTTATATGTAAAAGTACATGAATGGCATACATCATTACACCACAATGTCATAAGTGCTCGCCTCACTAAAGTAAAAACGAAGATTACACAGGTTACCCCCAGTTCTGTCTTTTTCTTTCAATTAGCTTTATGAGCAACTGTAACGAAAACCAATTTCCCCTGGGATTAATAAAGTATGACTATGACTATGTTTTAGGGTTACAAAACAATGAAATCCAAAACTGATTACCTCACATCAGTTATAATGAGTAAGTTGTCAACGCCTGTAATTTGTTTTTGTAGTTAAAGGTTTGAATAAAGCTAACTTACATTTTGCAGGTTGTCGATTTTTGTGAAGCAAGTCCAGAGTTCCATGTGCAACTGCTGGCTTTTCTTCATATAATCTCTAGGAAATTTGGAATATTACACCTTTATCTGTGCAAACTTTATGACATCTGCTTGTGAGGATAGGCGGAGACTAAAGACTGCAACGCCAATAGTGAGGACCAAGAAAGTATGGACAATGGAGGCACAGAAGTGCTTACAGGACTGCTTTGAATCGGTGCACTGGACTGTATTCAGAGATTCATCTTTGAATCTGAATGAGCACACTACAGCTGTCACCAACTTCATTAAAACCTGTGTGGATGAGTGGGTGCCTATGAGATCATACAGTAGATACCCAAATCAAAAGCCATGGATGAACCGGGAGGTTCATAGTCTGCTGAAGGCTGGATCTGTGGCATTCATGTCTGGAGACCCAGGACTATACATACAAGAAAATCAGGTATGACTTGCGGAAGGCTATTTCAAAAGCAAAGAAATAACTCTGAACAAGGTTGGAGGCAGAATTGAATGCACATCAACTCTGGCAGGGTTTGTAGGCCATTACTTCCTACAAAGCCAAACCTAACATCATGAATGGCGATGAGGCTTCACTCCCAGAGGTGCTCAATGCCTTTTATGTGCACTTTGAAAGGGAGAATAAAACTACACATATGAGGATCCCTATAGCACCTGGTGACCCTGTGTCTCGGAGGCTGATGTCAGCATGTCTTTCAAGAGTGTGAACCCTCACAAGGAAATGGGCCCCAATGGAGTACCTGGTAGGGCTCTGAGACGCTGTGCCAACCAACTGGTGGGGGCATTCAAAGAAATTTTCAATCTCTCATTGCTGCAGTTGGATGTTCCCACCTGCTTCTGAAGGGCAACAATGATGAAGTGCTTTGAAATGCTGGTTATGGCTAAAATTAACCCCTGTCTCAGCAAGGAACTGGATCCACAATATGTCTACAGCGGCTGTGATCTCATTGGCTCTTTATGAAGCCTTGATCACCTGGGCAATATGAATATCTGTGACAGGATGCTGTTTATTTGCAGCTTAGTATTTAATGCAATCATTCCTGCAGTTCTGATCAAAAAGCTCAGTACCTCCCTCTGCAAGTGGACAATCAACACTGGTGCACCTCAGGGATGTGTGCTTAGCCCAAGCTCTACTCTCTCTACACTCATGACTATGTGCTTAGGCATAGCTCAAATTCCACCTATAAATTTGCTAACAACACAACTACTGTTGGCAGAATTTCAGATGGTGATGTGAGAATATACAGGAGCAAGATATACCAGCTAGTTGAGTGGTGTCACAGCAACAACCTTGCTGTCAACGTCAGTCAGACCAAAGAACTGATTGTGGACTTAAGGAAGGGTAAGACAGCGGAACACTCACCAGGCCTCAGAGAGGGATCAGAAGTGGAGAGAGTGAGAAATTTCAAGTTCCTCAGTGTCAATATCTCTTAGGGTCTAGCCTGAGCCCAACATATCGATGCAGCTGTAAACAAGGCATGACAGCAGCTATACTTCATTAGGAGTTTGAGAAGATTTGGTATGTCACCAAACAGAGTCACAAATTTTTACAGATGTACTGTAGAGAGCATTCCAACTGGCTGCATCAACATCTGGTATGGGGCGTGTGTCTACTGCACAAGATCAAAATAAGCTGCAGAGACTTGTAAAATTACTCCCTCCATCATGGGCACCAGCCTCCAAAGTATCCAGGATATTTTCAAGGAGCGATGCCTCAATGAGTTGGCATCCATC
This sequence comes from Mobula hypostoma, assembly GCF_963921235.1. NCBI lineage: Eukaryota > Metazoa > Chordata > Chondrichthyes > Myliobatiformes > Myliobatidae > Mobula > Mobula hypostoma. Next base: position 148,077,499 of record NC_086102.1, read on the forward strand.
ATGAAGGACCCAGGCCATGCCCTGTTTTCATTGCTACCATTAGGAAAGAGGTTCAACCGCCTGAAGGCATGCACTGAACAATCGAGGAGCAGCTTCTTCCCTTCTGCTATCCGATTTCTGAATGGACATCAATCCAGGAACAGTACCTCATTACTTTTCAATTTCTATTTTTGCATGACTCATTTGCACAGCTATAATACAATCAACCCTTATATAAGCCTTAATTCTCAGGAGTTTTGCAGCATTTAATATTCCAAGAGAGGTTTCCATTCAAAAGAATTTTCTGAAAAGAACAACGCAACGATTTGTGGCTTGTTATTTTCTAATTGTTATTCATTTGTAGTCTTTTATGAAACTATTAAGCAAAGGTTTTCTTTTTCTTCAGTTTATTCCAATGGCTCAAGAATATGTAACTGATGTTCTTGGTCGACAATTCATTGAACCCCCTCCATTTGATTTGGGCAGTGCTTTTGGTGACAGCAATTCGACTGCTCCACTTATATTTATCTTGTCACCTGGTGCTGACCCAATGGCTGCTCTTCTCAAATTTGCTGAAGATCAGGTATGTCCAAATGTATTAACTGTTTTGATGCATTTAAGTCAAATTGTACCACAGATGAAATTTACAAGTTTCCAAAATGATAACTTTGTAGAATTCTATTTGCTAAAAATAATGAGAAAACACCATAGAACTGATTAAATCCAATGGATGTGTATTCTTGGTACCTGGGATGACTATGGTATATGTTGAGTGTTGTTTAATTCTTGGAAAAGCACCTTGTTTAATTAGTGAACTCTGGGCACAATGGTTTAATTCTAAACTTTGTTTTGGTATACAGTGGATTCCAATTAAATGGGCCATTGGTTAATTGGGACAGGCGCATTTTTAGGGCCACTCTTAAAGAATGAAAGCTAACTGAGAAAATGGCCAGGATTCTCTCTGGGACACTATGCTGCTTAATTGGGACAGGAGACTGTTGCTAAACAGTTTCTAACTAGCATAGGTTGTGTACACTTGTGTGGCTGTTAGACACTAAACCATGCTTAGAACAAGCAATTTTAAATAGAGTCAGTTGCATACTTTTATGTTCAAAAAACAGTGATTTTTCTCACTGATATTTGATGAGAAGTAAGCAGTAAGAGAGTTCAGAACTGTTTTGCTCATTGCGGTTTCAGGAATTGAGTCTTGTAGATGCCAGAATCGGCCGTGAGTGAAAATGAAATGATTTCACTACTTAAACAAGTTAGAAACTACCAAGAATTTGAAGATATCGACAGTCATCTTGAATGTTACAGTGTAAATGAAGATTTGGCGAATGTAATCATTGAAAGCATTATTTTGAATGCAGTCCATTATTTGAACAAGGTGTCTGCACTGATTTTGTTCATTTACAATCAATCAAAACAACACAGCAGCATACACTGGATGAATTCCTCCATTGATAACCATTAGGAATTAATGGACAGTTTGATAGTACTGTAGTAGTATTGATAATGTTCTAATTCGTTCTGTATTTCATTTAAATATATAATTTATTACTCAGTTAAATGGTAGTTTGTGTTTTTTAGACTTTTTAAACTACTTTCATCAAACTTTAGCTAATTGGGGTAGCTGCTTAATTGGGCTGAAATGGACTGGGCTTGATGTGTCCCTCTTAATCAGAATCCACTGTATTACTTTCCTCTCTGGAATATCATATTAAATTCCCACCATTTTTCCATATCACTCTGCTTTCTGTATTTTCCTTCGAGATGCAAGTGAATAGGCTTGGTGCAATGATAAGCAGTTGAAAAGTTACTCCTGTTGTCAAGGCTAGATTGTAATATATTTGGAGTTTAGGATTATAACCAAACCAACAATGGCAATATAGGTCTAAGCATGCATATTCCTACACTGAAAATAGTAATGTCATTTATTATTACCCTCACTAAACACTTGTAGGTTTAGGTAAGAAAGTTAATATTAAAAACTTGGTAAAATGAATAGTTATTATAGTATCTATTTTTTTTCTTTTAAATTAAATAGATCTTCATTGCATTGAGAAGTGAACTTTCTCTTTATTCTACATATCTTCAGTTGTATTATTTGAATCAATATTAAATGAAAACATCACTTTACAATTATCAACTAATATATAATGTCTCTACAGGGCTTTGGCGGATCCAAATTGAGCTCTTTGTCCCTTGGACAGGGTCAAGGACCAATAGCTATGAATATGATTGAGATGGCAGTGAAGCAAGGTTCTTGGGTAGTATTACAAAACTGTCATTTAGCAACATCATGGATGCCAACATTAGAAAGAGTTTGTGCGGTATGAATTTCTGTTCACTTTATTATCTACATTGCAAATAACAGGAGGACAATGCAGGGATTTTGTTTTCCTGCTGTGTCCCATTTTTACTTAAAGTTGATTTTCCTATGGATATCAGTTTTAAAAGAATATTTATTGGAAACACACTGAGAGTCTCATCAAGGTAGGAAAATAAGGGATGATGTAATTCAGACCCAGATGTAGTTCCTGCATTTCTTCCCTTCCTCCATTTATGCCATTGATTTCTCAAGTTGTCCATAAGCCATGTTTCTGCAATGCAGGAAAGACCAGTTGGGAACATGTCTAGTACCCACTTTACTGTAGTCAGCTCTAGGGATCAGTTCTTAAAGGCCTTTACTCTGAAACTTCTTGGTGGTGCAGGAGTTGTAAAAATTTTTCCCACTGCAACGTATGACCTAATTTTATTTAGATAGAACTGTTTTCATGCCCATTACACTCTTCATTGTTAAGCTGATGTGCAGGCTCGTCAGAATTATTTGCTTTACTATATCTCACACCTACCTAACCAAAGACTGATCATGCATGACTGTCTGTGTATACCAAATGCTACAAAGATCACAGCCATGTAGAGGAGTATCAAAAGCTCTCCATCTCTCATAATTTAGACCATAATACCATAAGATATAGGAGCAGAAGTAGGCCATTCAGACCTTCAAGTCTCCTTCGCCATTCAATCATGGGCTGATCCAATTCTTCCAGTCATCCCCATTTCCCTGCCTTCTCCCCATACCCTTTGATGCCCTGGCTAATCAAGAATCTATCTATCTCTGCCTTAAATGCACCCAATGACTTTGCCTCCATAGCTGCTCGTGGCAACAAACTCCACAGATTTATCACCCTCTGACTGAGGTAATTTCTCCGCATCTCTGTTCTAAATGGACGTCCTTCAATCCTGAAGTCTTGCCCTGTTGTCCTAGACTCCCTTACCATGGGAAATAACTTCGCCATATCTAATTTAGAGTCATTAATGAAAATATGAAAAGTGACATTTTCTAATTTCAAGAATATAAATGAACAATTTAATTGTAACATCATAGAAGTTGTACCAGGGAACTTAAAATTAAACCATTACTATCTTGTACTTTGTTTGAATCTATTGCTTCTGGTTATTTAAATGTGGCTCGTTATTTGGATTTGTGTAAAAGCAAAATATTGTAAATGTTGAAATGTTTTAATAAAATCAGAGAATCTTGGAAATACTTAGCTGGTCAAATGTGTTGATGGAGAGAAAGTTAAATTTAATGCTTTGGGCTGATGATCTTTTATCAAAACAGAATGTGGCCTGAGTATTGTCAAGATATTCTGAATTAACCTCTTGCAGATGATTAACAAGGACTAAGAAAAGAAAACAATATTTATTTGTTGGTCTTCCTTTTTATGTAGCTGGTAAGGATTGTTAATGAATTCAGCAATTATTAACAGATGGAAAGTTTTCACACTTTAACAGCCAGCAATGAGCATATTTCAGATCACCATTATTTTTGAAAATTGAAATCACATTTGTTATTCAAAGTGTCTAACTTTGCATAAAGTTTGTGTGAATTATATAATTTTGTCCTCCAGTTCAGTAAGACAGGTAAATAAGTAGCCGTAAACACATGAGATTGTGCAGATGCTGGCAATCCAGAGCAACACACACAAAATTCTGGAGGAACAGAGCAGGTCAGGTGCCATTTATGCAAATAAACAAACAGTTTATGTTTTGAGCCAAGAAAGATCCTTTCTCAGGACGGGAAAAGAAGGGGGAAGACACTAGAATAAAAATATGGGGAGAGGGGAAGAAAGACTGGCTAGAAGGTGTTAGGTGAAGATAGGTGGATGGGAAAGGTAAAGGGCTGGAGGAGAAGGAATCTGATAGGAGAGGAGAGTGGACCATGGGGGAGAAAAGGAAGAAGGATGGGCACCAGGGGGAGGTGATAAGCAGGTGAGAAGAGGTAAGAGGCCAGAGTGGGGAATAGAAGGAGAGGGAAAGGGGGTGGGTTTACCAGAAGGAGAAATTGACGTTCATGCCATCAGGTTGGAGGCTACCTAGATGGAATATGAGGTGATACTCCTCCACCCCTAGGGTGGCCTCATCATGAAAAAGAGGAGGCCATGGATCGACATGTTGGAATGGGAATAGGAATAGAAATTAAAATAGTTGGGCACTGGGAAATTTCCTCCAAGAAATATTTTGATTAGAAAGTTGTTTCTTTTTGTTTAGGCCACACTCAAACACTATTTTAAATAAGTTCTTTGCAGAATGCTTGGTCCTGCTAATGTAAACACGAGGAAGGGTCCTGACGAAGGATCTCGGCCTGAAACGTCGACTGTACTTCTTCCTAGAGATGCTGCCTGGCCTGCTGCATTCACCAGCAAATTTGATGTGTGTTGTCCTGCTAATGTATCTCATTTTTGGCCTTTACTTGCATCTTATTGATTTGCCTTGTGTTATTAAGGGTAATTTACTTCTGAGGTAACTAACAAGGCCAATATGATAACCACAGGTTTTTCCACAGATGGACAGGTGGTGGCCAATAGAGCCGAGTCTGGTAGATGATCTGCTCCTTCCACTACTGATGCATGGCCGGTCTGTGCTCACTATGCATGACCTCCAAGTTCCCGATACCTTCTGGAATGCTTCCTCTCTACTTTGAATGGTCATAGACCTGAGATTTCCAAGAGCCATTTGAGATGTTGAGATTTTTTCATGGAGACTTTGAGCAGAGAACATAAATTGTTGCCTCTGTCTTGGTTTTTTAAAAAAATATCTCATGCCCTTAAAGTCCAGGAATGAACCTTGCCATTCTTCATTTAAGTACATTCATTTAAGCATAAACAATAGTGAGCATTTTCTTGGGTGGAATCCCTTTGTTTCTGGTAAGTGGTGCAAATTGCATTTTAACTGGCTGCTGTTAACATGTTGGTAAATGGATCAATAAAATGAAATTGCATGCATCCTTCAAAGGGCATACAGCTACGTAAGGTCTTATGGTAAGTGAATATGCCATCACTGGATGGTTAACAAGTTAGCCAATGTTTAAAATGAAAAAACATATCCTATATTCTCAGCTGTAGTGTTTCTATTTAAGCTGAGTCCTTTTGTTCTTTTCTTCTGAGAATTAATATTGTTCCATGTGTCATTTTATTTCAGGAACTGAATCCAGAGACTACACATCCTGATTTTAGACTGTGGCTGACCAGCTATCCTTCTTCAAATTTCCCAGTTTCTGTTCTGCAGAATGGAGTAAAAATGACCAACGAAGCCCCAAAGGGACTTCGACCCAATATTATCCGATCGTACCTTATGGATCCTATTTCTGATCCAGAGTTCTTTGGCAGCTGCACAAAGCCGGTTAGTGCAATTTTAACCACGTCATTTAAGAATGAGCAAATCTGTTTGAGTACATAATGCAAAGACAAATGGGCCATTACACTTTCCCTTATCATAATTTGAGGATTAGAAATTAACTTTAGACAAAATAATGTTTTTAAGAGCATGGTGTTTATATAATATTATGTATCCTCTATTTATTTTAATTTAAGATTAACCTTCTGGAGAGAAATATCTGAAACTGTTTGAAATAGTTTTACACATGAGTGGTCAAAGCAATCTTTGGTGCAACGTATTGTCAAAGTCAATTTACTACTATTTATGGAGGCACCAGGACTAGCAGGTTTCTCACCTGTTGACTGATGTAATTATGTAATGTGTTACAATATGATTAAATTTGTGAACCCTTCAGAATTTTCTTTTGACAAAAATGGTGAAATTCCATGTACTGACACTAGATAGTCCATTTATGATGTTTATTGTTCTGATCATTAGTTATATAGGTGACATTGGAAAACAATATTTTCCTTTTTTTATATGAGATATCCTTTGCAGTATAAAATTCCCAAAAAACAGACATAATATAAATGGTTTATGGATATTGCAGAAATGTTTTCAAGAAAGATGCATTTACAAATGTTGTAATTCCACCGTGTATATGGATTAGGATTTTAAGAATTAATTGAGGAAAACTGATGAATTATTGTAATGCATAATAATATATTTTTTGTATATATTGTTTGGAACTAAAGGTAACAAAATTGATTACAGGTTGAATGCACATGTAGGGCAAAATCTGAGAACAGACTCTTTGTTTTCAGGTTTTTTTTGACATGAGCAAATTTAATAAAATTTAGCATAAGAGCAAAAGAAATACTATCTATAGATTCCAGTTGTATTTAAGTTTGTTGACACTGAAAGAAACTGCATATTATCCACAATATTTTTGTTTTAAAATTAATTCAAAATAAGTATAACACATAAGACACATTAGTGTTGATGGAATGTACATGATGACTGGAACAGATGTATTGTTTTTTTTCCAACAGGCTGAATTTAAAAAGCTTCTCTATGGTCTATGCTTCTTCCATGCACTGGTTCAGGAAAGACGAAAATTTGGACCACTAGGATGGAATATTCCATACGAGTTCAATGAAACTGACTTGCGAATTAGCGTACAACAGCTTCACATGTTTCTTGACCAATATGAGGTGAGGGCTTCCTGACTCAGCAGATGCATCTCCATTCTCCCTTTTATCAGTGACACTCTACTCTTCCAAAGGGCATGTGTAATTTTCTTCAAATTTTGCAGTCCCTAGTATTGCCTCATTCTAGTGAGCAAGCTTCTAGGCTACGTTCAAAACATCCTCATTGCCTTACTTCAGCTTGATAAAGTGGCAAACTGCTGACACAATGCTACATTTCATTGCTTGTTGAAAGGTGCTGATTAAATTTTCAGCTTTATAGTCCAAGGTGAATTCAAAGAATTAGATCTTAACATTTATTCCAATAAATTAACTATCAAGGTCTCAATTCTCCCATATTTTCATTTATTGACAGTACATCCAATGTGCAACTGAACCATTCTATAAGAACTGATGAGAATTGAATTCATTGTAACAAACAGTAAGCCACGAATATGCAGTGGCTTCTACAAGACCAGCCAAGGTGTTGTTGTCTTTTTTTAAATGTATTTTTTATGATCGCAAAACCCTGCTGGTCATTAAGTCCTTAAAGAACTGCAGGTCTACCCCATCAGCAAGCTGCTCATTGGTGGAGGAACTGAGGGAGCTGGACTTGGTGCAGATCGTGCTACTGCCTCCGTGAAGGCAGTGTGCAGTCTGAACAGTGAGTGATCATCTTGGTCACTTATGATCACAAGACCCTGTTGGACATTGTTCATGTGGAATGCTGCAAGTCTGATTCACTGGTATATTAGCGGATGGGCGGGGGGGGGGGGAAGCTGTGTGGCCTTGGTCGTGGCAAGGACAAGGCCTCAAGCCACAGTGTTGCCTGTTTACAGCCGCACAGTAGAGGCACCGCAGTCAGTGCACTCCAAGTGTGGCACGGCATCCAAGCTGGATTTGGTGCTGCTCCCCAGTGTTTGCTCGGCAGAAGACAAGCCAAATTGTGTTCAACTGCAGACTGTTGCAACATTCATGGACTTAGGGTCTTGGACTATAGATTTTTTTGTGTGTATTTTGCAGATATCTTATATGTGCTTGCTATCTTAGACGATACGTGCTATATGTGCCTTGTGCTGTGTATGGACTGTTGATACTGTGTTTTGCATCTTGGCCCTGGAGTAACACTGTTTTGTTTTTTGGCTATATTCATGGATATTCACATATGCTTGAATGACAATTAAATGTGAACTTGAACTAAATATTGACTTTATTTTGAAATAATTCCCCTTTTTTCTTTTGGTTAAAACTGATACAAAACTGAATTGTTGTAAAGCCAGATTTTTGTAATTATTTGAATCCTCTCTCAAAACTTATAAGTGACATCAGCTTTGTGGCAATTCAGATAATAGCCTTGTACATTGTCCAAGCTCATCAGTGATACAAAATACATAGGATAAGTAAATTGTCAGTTCTCACGGAGTGCCCTGTTACATAATACATCGATATTTAAAATCAATTATGATCTACAGTACAACTTAAGAATGAACAGAAAAAAATTGAAAATGAAAGGTGTTATAAGTAACCTCATATTGGTTTGTTATAATCAGATTTCTTGCAGTTGACTTAATTGCAGGTGTTCATTTACTCAGGAAATCCCCCTTGATGCTTTACGATACATGACTGGTGAATGCAACTATGGCGGCAGAGTGACAGATGACTGGGACCGGCGCACGCTGCGCTCAATCCTTAATAAATTCTACAACAAAGAAATTACATCAAACCCAAAATACACATTTGATTCAAGTGGTATTTATTATCCACCTGCAGAAGGAGAGGTAAAGAAAATTCTTATTGTTAGTGGGTATAATATTATGAAATCACTTTAGATAAAAATACTCCTTTTTTTATACTTCCGTTAGAAAGTTTTTAGAAGAATAATTATTTAAGTTATGGTAGTAAACAAAAATGAAAGTTGTACTGAAATATAGTCATCTAATAAACCTGTTAACCTCCTTACAGTACATCAGCTACATTGAATACACTAAGAGCCTTCCTTTGAACCCGACACCAGAAATATTCGGAATGCACACCAATGCAGATATCACGAAAGATCAATCTGAGACCCAAACTCTGTTCAACAGCATCCTACTTACTCAGGTATTTCAGATGCTTTCTGTAGTTTGAATAAAATAAGGAACACTATTTAAAACATTGAACTGAGTATTGGAATCTGCTTTATTGGTCTTATAAAGTACCATCTGGGTGATATTATGTATATACTAGGTTATGTTAAAATGCACGAACAAAGCATATGAGAACTGTCCTTTCTAATGCCTTATCTATTATCCATAATATGAAAGTAGTCCTTTTGCAACACTGGTGAAATGTCAAACAAAAGACAGAAGAAATGATCATGATTTAAAGGAAAGCAGGGATTGATATTGACTTGACTAAATTGGTGTTAATGGAATGACAATTTCACCAAAATCAGATTGGTAGCTTATTGCCTAGATCACCTTTCCCTTTCACTATTTTGGCATTACCTGTGGACATGGCTTTCTGCTAATAGTTGGGTGGGCCCAACATAACCACTCGAGCTGTGTGGATCTGCCATTAATGTACAGTATGGTGATTCCATTTCAGTAAGGTCTTGATACCCAATTTTTTTCTGGTTTCTTCATCCTCTTTCTTATATAGTTGCAAAATTGCTTGGCAGAATGCTTAATATAATCATTTTACCTTTTTTCTAAGGAGTTTTAACAAAATTGCAATAAAATATATTGTCTTGTTTTAAAGATAATTCTACACTGTAACTTCCATGAAATTTTCTTTTGATTTAGGCATTGATAACTTATGTTAAATATTCAGTGTTGTGGGAACTATCAAAAAGAATACTGAACAACCTGCTCCTAAAGTTGGGTGCAACAGAGAGCTTTGCCATTTAGCTCAAATAATGGATGCTTTTCACTCATATTACAGATAAAATTACAACTTGCTGTGAACTAGCATACATTGCGTATAGTGTTACTAATATATCTTTCTATCTATTGTCACAATCATAAATATATTAGAACTTAAACTTCTATTTTTGTGAAATTTATTTTGAGCAGTCAAGCTGTGCACATGTGGAGTATTCCAGGTAATGGGAGAGACAGGTCTGATTACATACATACATACAGGTGCAATACTTATCAGTCATCTGTTAGAAAATAATATGTCCACTAATGGAATGTACAAGTTAATTATGGCATGAGTTGTGCTGGTTGTGCAAGGCTAGTCCAAAAGGAACAACCAGGCTTCAGCCTTTCAGTCTGAAGTAAATTCTGGAATGTTCAACACTTAAGGTTTGGGGAGAGATACTGAATCTGTGAGACTGCCTTTCTGCTGGACTCCCTAGTGTCAAGAACCTATTCATTTCAATGGCTTTTTCTGGACAGTTTTGAGTTCAAAGGGAAGGGTAAAATAAGTTTTCTAAAATAAATGATTTTGCTGTTTTCATGTTTTAATTACTAAAGTATTTTATGTATTTAACTAATTTGTATTCTATATACTTTAATATTTACATTAATTTTGATGGTTCTTAATATCTCTGAATATTTAGAAATATCAGAGATGTAGGAAATTTAATATCAATGACAGCTTTTTCCATGGGCAATGTTCCCCCCCCCATCATATTTGCCTTCTGTCACAGGTGTTGCAAGGGAAGACCTTGTGTGCAAGTCTTGGTTACTGTTCAACTTAAGATTCTGTAATGTTGGAAAGATAGATGAACACATACAGTGGTGGAGGACTTGATCTCACCTATCACCTGTCAACTTGCGCTGTTCCCCCTCACCCACCACCTTATTTTGGCTTCTGTTGCTTCTTTTCCAGTCTTGAAGCATTGACTGCCAATTTCCCTCCATAATTATAGCCTGACCTACTGAGTTCCTCCAGCATTTTGTGTGTACTGGTCAGACATTGCCAGAGTCTTGGGTGTGAAGGTTCAATGATAAAGGCTGTTTGTATTCTGCTTAGATAAACAAGGAGCTATATGGATTGTGAATGGTATTTCTGGAGCAGCAGGTGTGCTCCAGTCTAGTGTCTTTTTTAATTAAACACTCACCACACGCTGGAGGAACTCAGCAGGTCGGGCAGCATCCGTGGAAACGATCAGTCAACATTTTGGACAGGAACCCTTCATCAGACTGAAGATGGAAGGGGCAGAGGCCTGAAATATTGACTGATCGTTTCCACGGATGCTGCCTGACCTGCTGAGTTCCTCCAGCGTGTTGTGAGTGTTGCTTTGACCCCAGCATCTGCAGATTATTTTGTGTCTCTTTCAATTACTTGCTTTGTAGTAGGTCCAAAGGTCACTGATCTGTTTTATATCTGGTTTGGTTTGTATTGTTAAGTTAAATTAGGTGTCCTTTAAAACCGGTACTTATACCATTCCCATAGACTTTCCTGCTAGGCAGGATTGAAATTACCAACTGTAGTTCAAATCAAAAAGACTTCTAAAAATTTAAGTACAACTTGCCATTTAAGTTGTTCAAACAAGTATCAAACATAAACAAGAAACTATAGTAAATTTGGCAAGGACCTTCAGAAATTCAATGCTGTGCTGATATATAAGAGATCCTAGATATCTAGTCAGGCACTTGGAATAAGAATAGATTGAAAGATTGCCAAAAAAGTGAAAAACAGGCAGAACAAGTTTAGAGAAGACTCTTGGACTGACAGGAAAGCAAACTTGATGAATGTGATAAGCAAACAGCCTCTGTTCAGGAACAGAGTGGAGCGTTTAATATTTGAAGTTCCCTGGCATACCGTATACCAATTGATGACCAGATGCGTTTGGCCAATTAGCAATAAATGGCGGTAAAATTTTGTGTCATCTCCTTAGTAAGGGTAAGGGTTTAGGAAGGGTAAACAGTGGTAAATTTGGTAAATTGTAACTTAATAATTATTCAGAACAAAACTATCATACACAATCATTCTTAACAAAGGCATCTTTAAACGGTGGAAATTTTTAAGTCCTGCATATTGCCCTGAAAGGTGGATCTGAAGATATTCTGGTCTCTCTATGCCATTAAGAAGAAAATAGTAAAATGATTTACTCACGTTACAGGTCTCAGCAGGCTTTATCAGGGCCACTCCCCTTCTCTTCAAGCTACATATCAAAGTACCATATTCATCTATGGTACTTTAATATATAGCTTTTATATGACCTCCAAATATATCTATTTGTATTTTATGAGTATCCTTGTTGCTGGCAATTTCATATTGCAATTGAGCAGATCTGATTCAGAATTAAATATGTTAAGCTAATCGGTCATTTCTATCCAGTTGCTGCTTCTCAGTACTGTTTCTGCAGCGCATCCAGCTTAGGCTAAATTTAAAGTTAAATGCCAATTTATTTTAATACTCTGAGTCAAAACGTTGGGGGTCAGGATCTAGCTTGAGCATAATAGTCAGTGTAATAATGGGGGAGTGCTTGATTGTCACACGTATCATCTTTTGAGCAAGATGGTGAACCAGAAATCTCATCAGTTCTCTCAAATGAACCTAAAGAAATTATTGGCGCACCTTCATTTCCTTGCTTAGCAGAGCAGCTATTCATGTCATTTTGGCTAATATTTATTCTTCAACAGATACCAAAATGGACTGAAGAGTTTTTGTTTAAAGTTATTTAAAGACATTGAAACATAAGTCTCAATCATTCATTCTTTAATTTTTGGGCATAAGTTACAATATGGAGTATGTTTTCTGATTTCTCACTATCAGCAATATACTATATCTTGTGTTTTGAAGCAAAGCAGCAGGAAATTTGTGAGCTTATTAACTCTGATTTTCCAATACATGGCTGACAAAAGGTTAAAACTTCAAAACATACTTTTATGCCAAATTTAAATTAAATTCTGTACTCACCTTGATCAACATCACCTCAATATTTGGTGAATCATGATACTCAGATGGAGGCAGCTTTGAGGATAAAACTTGAATGGGAATAGTTGCTAGCTATTTACAGTAGCCTGCAATGTTTGTGCCAATCCTGATGTCGAGGTAAACTAAGTTTCTTCTGATCCATATTCCTACAATGCCTGCATAAATCATGTATCTATATAACAACCCTTTAAGCGACACTATCATTTCTGCTTCCACCACTACCTCTTTAAGCTTTAAACTTTCCCCCTGTATTTTAATTGTCTACCAATCTATTTATCTGGTAATTTTATGAACTTCTTTCAGATCTCCCCACAGTCTCTGAAACTCCAGAGAAAACTACCCAACTGTATGGAAACTTTTCTTATACCCTCTAATACAGCAAGCATCGTGGTAAACCTTTTCTGCAACCTTTCCAAAGCTTCCACATCCTTTCTTCTAATGGGCCGACCAGAAGTGCACACAATACTCACTACAAGTGTGGCCTAACCAAACTTCTATGTTCCAGCAACATGACTTCCAGACTGTTGTACTCGAATCCTAGACCTATGAAGGCTCTCATGCAGTATGCCTTCTTTTTCAAAGTATGTGGGTGAGCACTTTCAGGGAGTTGTGGACTGGCACCACTAGATTCCTCTGTTCATCAGTACTGTTAAGGGTCCTGCCATTATCCATATATTTCCCCCTTGTATTTGATCTCACAAAGTGCAACACGTCACATCTATTCAGAATAGACTCACTTTTTTCAATTTATCTGTCAATATCTGTCACTGATCTAAATTCTGCTGTATCTTTTTACAGCAAATCGACAACTCCATCAATATTTGTGTTATCTGCAAACTCACTAATCCACCACGCTACATTTTTATCCATTAATCGTGTGGATGGCCAGAGGCTTTTCCCCAGGACTGAAATGGCTAACACAAGGGGCATAGTCTTAAAGTGCTTGGAAATAGGTATGGGGAGGGGGGTGGAATGACAGAGGTAAGTTTTTCACACAGAGAGTGGGCGGTGCATACGTGCACTGCCAGCAATGGTAGTAGAGGTGGATACAATAGGGTATTTTAAAGGACTCTTGGATAGGTACATAGAACGTAGAAAAATAGAGGGCTATGTGATAAGGAAATTCCTGGCAGTTTCTAAAATAAGTTCCATGGTCAGCACAACATTGTGGACCAAAGGACCTGTAATGTGCTGTAGATTTCTATGTTCTTTGTTAAGTATTATTCTATTAATTCTAATTTAATTGAATTTATTTTTTTTTGGTGGGGGGGAACTAGCCATCTCCAGCATTTGCAATCCAACTGTAATTGGTGCCAAGAAGATGGTGGTGAGCTGTACTCACATGGTTCTGTGGCAGAGGAAGATCAAGGATGTCAACCCAACAATGTTGGGTACAGGGCTATGGTAGGAAACTTTGTCACATGGTGTGAGCAGAATTATCTGCAGCTTAATGTGAAAAAGACTAAGGAGCTGGTGGTAGGCCTGAGGAGAGCTAAGGTACCGGTGACCCCTGTTTCCATCCAACGGGTCAGTGTGGACATGGTGGAGGATTACAAATACCTGGGGATACGAATTGACAATAAACTGGACTGGTCAAAGAACACTGAGGCTGTCTACAAGAAGGGTCAGAGCCGTCTCTATTTCCTAAGGAGACTGAGGTCTTTTAACATCTGCCGGACGATGCTGAGGATGTTCTACAAGTCTGTGGTGGCCAGTGCTATCATGTTTGCTGTTGTGTACTGGGGCAGCAGGCTGAGGGTAGCAGGCACCAACAGAATTAACAAACTCATTCGTAAGGCCAGTGATGTTGTGGGGATGGAACTGGACTCTCTGACGGTGGTGTCTGAAAAGAGGATGCTGTCTAAGTTGCATGCCATCTTGGACAATGTCTCCCATCCACTACATAATGTACTGGTTGGGCACAGGAGTACATTCAGCCAGAGACTCATTCCACCGAGATGCAACACAGAGCGTCATAGGAAGTCATTCCTGCCTGTGGCCACCAAACTTTACAACTCCTCCCTTGGAGGGTCAGACACCGTGAGCCAATAGGCTGGTCCTGGACTTATTTCATAATTTACTGGCATAATTTACATATTACTATTTAACTATTTATGGTTCTATTACTATTTATTATTTATGGTGCAACTGTAACAGAAACCAATTTCCCCCGGGATCAATAAAGTATGACTGTGACTATGACTGAATCATGACATGCTTCCAAGCCAATATAAAGTGTGACTTAAAAGGAAACTCACAAATGGTACTAATCTCATGTGCCTATGGCCCGTCTTCTTGGTGTTAAATTTAGTGGGTTTCGTATGGCCCTGTTGGAGAAATCTAGGTGACTATTTGAGTTGTATTTATTCATGGTACATATTGGAGCAAAACCTTGCCATCGATCAGAGCCTTATCACTCAGTTCCAGGATCACATATGTCAGGTGAAGGAGAAGAAAAGTTTAGGGAGAAGAAGAATGAGTCTGATATTAGGTCACACACTGTTTAAAAAAAAAACACCTAGATCACAGTTTTTAATACATTGTTGTGAGGCAAACATAATAAAAGTTACTGTTTCATTGCACTGCTGTTGGGAGGGAATAAACCTTTGGAATGATTGACGGAATACTAAGGAAGCGCACAACTTTATCCTGGAGGGTGTGAAGTCTCTGGAAAGTTGCTGGAGTTGCCAACAACCGAGCAAATGAAGAAAATCTCATCACACTCCTGGCTTTTGGTTTATAGCTGACTTTAAAAAATATATATAGTTTGGATATGAGGAAATGAGTCATTCATCACTAGATACCCAAATTCACACTTGAATTTCTGGTCAATGATAAGAAGATCATAAGACCATAAGACATAGGAACAGAATCAGGCCATTTGGCCCATCCAGTCATAGATGATCCATTTTTCTCACAGCCCTAATTTTCTGCATTTCCCCCAACCTCCTGCCTCCCCCCACCCATATCCATTCATGCCTTGACCAATCATGAATCAATCAACCTCTGCCTTAAATACATCTGAAGGCTTGGCCTCCACAGCTGCCACAGCTAATTCCACAGATTCACCACTCTTGGGCTAAAGAAAATCCTCCCAGAATTCTTCCTCAGCCTCTATTTTGAGGCTTTGTCCTCTGGTCTTAGACACTTCCACCATAAGAAACATCCTTTCCACATCCATTCTATCAAGGCCTTTCACCATTCAACAGGTTTCAATTAGGTCACCTCTCATTCTTTTAAATTACAGTGTATACAGGCCCAGAGCCATCAAATGCTCTTCATATGACAAGTTGTTTAGATTAGATTAGATTATGAGGACACTCAGTCCTCGTTTATTGTCATTTCTTAATGCATGCATGCATTAAGAAATGATACAATGTTCCTCCAGAGTGGTATCACAGAAAAACAGGACAAATCAAAGACTAACACTGACAGAACCACATAATTATAACACATGGTTACAACAGTGCAAAGCAATACCATAATTTGATGAAGAGTAGACCATGGGCACGGTAAAAAAAAGTCTCAAAGTCCTGATCAACACCCGATAGTCTCCAATGGCAGGCGGCAAAAGGGAGAAACTCCCTGCCATAAACCTCCAGGCACCGACAACTGCTGATGCATTGGAAGCACGTGTCCACAGCCAACACTGAGTCCATCCGTCCGAAAACTTTGAACCTTCGAGCCTCCGAAGTTTAATCCTGGTATAATTTTCATGAACCTCCTTTGAACCCTTTCCAGTTTCAGCATATTCTTTCCAAGATAAGGGACTTCAAGCTGCACACAATCCTGTAAGTGAGGCCTCATCAGTGCTTTATAAAGTCTCAACATTACATCCTTACTTTTTTATTCTATTCCTCTTGAAAGAATGCTAACATCACATTTGCCTTTCTCACCGCTGACTCAACCTACAAATTAACCTTTAAGGAATCCTGCACAAGGACTCCTGAATTACTTTGCACCACAGATTTTTGTATTTTCTCCCCATTTCGAAAATAGTCATCCCTTTCATTTCTTCTGCCAAAGTGCATGACCATACACTTCCTAACTCTGTATTCCATCTGCCACTTCTTTGCCCATTCTTCTAATCTGTCTAAATTCGTCACTAATCTCCCTATTTCCTCAGAATACCTGTCTCTCCACCTCTCTTTGTATCATCTGCAAACTTCACAACAAAGCCATCAATTCCATCATCCAAACCATTGGCATACAACGTAAAATGAATTGGTTCCAATGCAGACCACTGTGGAGCACCACTAATCACCTGCAGCTAACTAGAAAAGGCTCCCTTTATTCCCACTCTTTGTCTCCTGCCAATCAGCCACTGTTTTATCCATACTAGAATCTTTCCTGTAATACCATTGGCTTATAGCTTGTTAAGCAGCCTCATGTGTGGCACCTTGTCAAAGGCCTTCTGAAAATCCAAGCACACAATATTAACCTATTGTCCTTTGTCTATCCTGCTTGTTATTTCTTCAAAGAAATTCAATGGATTTGTCAGGCAAGATTTTCCTTTTTGAGGAAACCATGCCTATTTTATCATGTGCCTCCACATACTCCAAAACCACATTTTTCAACAAACGACCCCAACATCTTCCCAACCACTGAGGTCAGACTCCCTGGCCTATAATTTCCTTTCTTATGTCTCTCTCCTTTCTTGAAGGGTGAATTGACATTTTCAATTTTCCAGTATTCAGTAACTGTTCCAGAATCTAGTGATTCTTGAAAGATCATTACTAATGCCTCCACAATCTCCTCAGCCACCTCTTTCAGAACCATGGAGTGTACACCATCTGGTCCAGGTGACTTATCTAACTTCAGACCTTCCAGTTTCCCAAGAACCTTCTCTCTGGTAATAGTAACTTCACACACTTCATGACCCCTGACACCTGGAACTTCCACCATACTGCTAGTGTCTTGACAGTGAAGACTGATGCAAAATACTTAGTCAGTTCATCTGCCATTTCCTTGTCTTCCATTACTACCTCTCCAGAGTTGTTTTCCAATGGTCCAATATCCATTCTTGCCTCTCTTTTACACTTCGTGTATCTAAAGATACTTTTGTGATCCTCTTTAATTTTATTGGCTTTCCTACTTTTGTATTCCATCTTTACCTTAATGACTTTTTTAGTTGCCTGTTGTTGGTGTTTTAAAGCTTTCCAATCCCCTAACTTCTCACTGTTGTTGCTCTATTATATGCTCTCTCTTTGGCTCTTATGTTGGCTTTGACTTCTCTTGTTAGCCATGGTTAAGTCATCTTGCCTTTAAAATACTCCTTCCTCTTTGGGATGTATATATCCTGGGCCTTACGAATTGATTCCAGAAATTACAACCATTGTTGCCCTGCTGTCAATCCCTGCCAGTGTTCTTTTCCAATCAATTCTGGCCAACTCCTCTCTCATGCCTCTGTAATTTCCTTTACTCCACTGTAATATGAATACATCTGACTTTAGCTTCTCCTTCTCAAATTTCAGGGTGAATTCAATCATATTATGATCACTTGCTGCTAAGGCTACCTTTACCTTAAGCTCTCCAATCAATTCCAGTTCATTACACAACACCCAATCTAGAATTGCTCTCACCCTGTGGGCTCAATCATGACCTGCTCTAAAAAGTCATCTCGTAAGCATTCTAGAAATTCCTCCTCTTGGCATCCGACACCAACCTGATTTTCCCTATCTACCTGCATATTCAAATCCCCCATGACTATTGTAACATAGCCCTTTTGGCATGCATTTTCTATCTCCCATTGTAACTTATAGAGAACATCCTTACTACTGTTTGGGGTTCTGTATATAACTCCCAACAGGGTATGTTTACCCTTGCAGTTCCTTAGCTCTACACACAATGATTCCACACTTTCCCACCTCTTTCTTATGATTTTAATTTCATTTTTTACCAACAAAACCACACCACACTCTCTGCCTTCTTGAATGCCCTTTCAATAAAATATGTATCCTTGGACATTAAGTTCCCAGCTATAATCTTCTATCGGCCAATGTTCATTGATGCCTACAACATCATACTTGTCAATCTGTAACTGTGCTACAAGTTCATTGACCTTATTCTATATACTGTGTGTATTCAAGTATAACACCTTTAGTCATGTGTTCACCTTTTTCGATTTTATCTGCCTTTTATGTTTCAATTCATCCTGTTGACTGCAAACTTGCCCTATCATCAGTCTCTCCTTGCTGGGAGTTTCACTATACATTGCCTCTGTTTGTAAACCAGCCACCACATCTTCAGGACTATCACAGAAGTTCCTATCCCCATTCCAAATTAGTTTACACCTACCTGAAGAACTCGGCAAACCTGCCTGCAAGCATATTTGACCCCATTGGGTTCAGGTGTAACCCATCCCTTTTGTAGAGTTGTACCTTCTCCAGAAGAGATCCCAATGATCCATAAATCTGAACCCCTGCCTCCTGTGCCAGTTCCTCTGCCACTTATTCACCTGCCAAGTCATCTTATTCTTGCCCTCACTAGCACGTGGTACAGGCAGCAATCCAGAGATTACTACCCTGGAGGTCCTGTTTCTCAGCTTTCCACCTAGCTCCCTAAAAAATCTCTCTTCAGGACCTCCTCACCTTGTTTACCTATGTCATTGGTGCCATTACGTACCAAGACTTCTGGCTGCTCACACTCACCCCTGAGAATGCAATAGACACGATCCGAGACATTCCTGATCCTGGCACCAGGGAGCTAACATACCATCTGGGAGTCTCTCTTGCACTCACAGAACCTTGTCTCTATTCCTCTAACTAAGGAATCTCCTATCAACACCGCCATCCTCTTCACCCCTCTGCTCTTCTGAGCCACACCACCAGACTCAGTGCCAGACACCCGGTCACTGTGGCTCCCCTTGGTAGGTCGTCACCCTCAATAGTATCTAAAGTTATATACTTATTATCGAGGGGTGTACTCTACACTGTCTGTGCACTTCTCCTCTTTCTCCTGACAGTTACCCAGTTCCCTGTCTCCTGCATGTAAGGGGTGACTACCTCCCTGTGGCTCCCGTCTATCACCTCGTCATTCCCACATATCAGTTGAAGGTCATTAAATGATCATGTGAAGAAAACACTTTCTAGTGATTTAGGAGATTGAAATGGAGGACAAGAATGTTTTAAACATAAAAATTCACTATCAGAATCAGGATATTGTCTATTATCACGAACATAAGTTGTGAGATGTGTTGTTTTGTGGCAGTACAGTACAAGACATAAAAAATTACTATGTACAATAAATAAAGCATGCAAAAGAGGAAGAGCAAGATAGTTTTCATGGACTGTTTATAAATCTGATGGCAAAGGTGAAGAAGCTGTTTATAAAGCATTGAGTGTGTTCTTGAGGCTCCAGAACAGACACCTTAAATAGTTTTACAAGCAAAATAGCATACCATCAGTTTAATGGACTCAGAACTACTGTTGACGTAGAGGGTCTACATAGTTGGTTTCAGTAATAATTTCTATTTAATCTCTTATGATCTTTGATAATCTTCTCTGGTTGGCTGCTGGGGACTAATGGTTTCGCAGGGGTCGGTGTTGGGACCACTTCTTTTCATGTTATATGTCAATGACTTGGGTGACAGAGTTGAAAGCTTGGTGGTTAAGTTTGCAGATGATACAAAGATAGGTGGAGGGGTAGGTAATGTTGAGGAAACAAGGAGTTTTAAGAAGGACTTGGACAGGTTAGGAGAATAGACAAAGAAGTAGCAGATTGAGCATAGTGTAGGGAAGTGTATGGTCATGTAGTTTGGTGGAAGGAATAAAGTCATGGACTATTTTCTGAATGGGGAGAAAATTTAGAAATTGAAAGTGCAAAGGAACTTGGGAGTCCTTGTGCAAGATTCTGTAAAGGTTAATTTGCAGGTTGAGTCAGTGGTGAGGAGGGCAAATGTGATATTAACATTCATTTTGAGAGAACTAGAATATAAAAGCAAGGATGTAAAGCTGAGGCTTTAGAAGACATTGGTCAGAGCACACTTGGAGTATTGTGAGTAGTTTTAGGCCCTTTGTTTAAGAAAGGATGTGCTGCCATTGGCGAGGGTCCAGAGGATGTTCATGAGAATGATACTAAGAATGAAAGGGTTAACATGTGAGGAACGTTTGATGGCTCTGCACCCATACTCACTTGAGGTTAGAAGAATGAAGGGTGATATCATTAAAACCTGTTGAATATTGAAAGTCCTAGATAGAGTGGCCATGGAAAAAATGTTTCCTATAGTGGTGAAGGATCAGTGGGCACAGCCTCAGAACAGAAGGATATCCCTTTAGAATAGAGATGAAGAGGAATCTTGTTAACTAGAGGGTGGTGAACCTGTGGAATTCATTGCTAGATACATCTGTGGAGGCTAAGTCATTGGATATATTTAAAGCAGGAGAATAGAGTTGAGAGGGATAATAAATCAGCCATGATGGAATGATGGAGCACCATTGAAATGGGCTGAATAGCCTAATTCTGTTCCTATGTCTTGCGGTCTTATGTTTGCATTAGAGGCCAGGCAGGATTAATACTACATCTGTGAAATGGCATCTCTGACAATTAATTCTGCACTGAAGTCTTAAACTAAATGTTGTTTCTAAAATCATGAGAAAGGACTCGATTCACTATCTTATCATTAATCTTGAGCTTTGAATAAGGGATCAGTTTTAGGCAATTGCTTCACTGGTAGTTAAACAATTCAATTTTAATTGTAAATTAATTTTTATTGGCTCAAATTTTGTAGGATTTTGCTAGTAGTTCTACATTGAAGAAGCAGCATTTCTCAGCATAACTGCTGATAACTTTTGGGATGATTAATGCAATGCAGAAGTTCTAAAATTTCCTGATAAGCTGCTGGTGATTAGATGTTGTTCTCCACTAGTGGTCTTGGCATGTAGTTTGATAGCAAAGCCTTAATAATTGTACTGGGATATCTTCAAGATTTTGCACAACAATAGATCTGGTGAAAGATCTGTGAGACAATTAATTTCCTTAATACTAGTTTGTCTGTGAGGAAGACTTTAAAAAATCTACATATCACAATATTTTAAATAATTTAGCTATGTTGATTTTATTTAATTTCTAAAATTTCTTTAAAATTGTAGTATTCTGTTGTTATTTATACTTATAATAAGTTTTTAAATGTTCATAAATTTTGCAAAATGCTTGACCATTTTAAAAGTCAGCAAGGGATGGGGCTTTGCTATCTGTCAAATAGTTTTATGATTGGGGCTTTTCCTTCCCTTCCTCTGTGGTCTGATAATGTTTCATAAAGCAGTGCTTCCTCTCAGAGTTTTATTGTTGAGTTCCAGGATCATTTGGATCACTTGAAAGGCCCTTTAGATTAGAAAATAAGTTTAGGGAAATGGGATACATCGGCAGCATGTGTGGATGGTGTGCCATCCATGGGGAAATCGTAGGTCATGATATTTTATGGGTTGTGATCTGTAAATATTGCACAAGTTACTGTTTCAGTGTGAACTTGAAATGTGCTCTTTAGTTATTATTTGGAAATACTTGCATAAATTTTATTAAAGTCCAAAGTATTCTTCTAATTCATGATAATAAATAGATTTGTTACATTTCTGCAAAGTTTATTGTCCTATGCATAAAAACATGTATGCACAGGTGCAGTATAAACCTTACAGCAGCACCTTGAGAAAACATAAATTATATAAACACAGTTTATTTTCAAATAGTCATATATTTCATTCAGAAAAATGAAATCTGATTTGAGTAATGGATTTCTGAATCAGGCTACATCATAGTTCGCAATTGTCCACTTGACAGTAAATGGAAGTACTTTGTGTTGGTGAGTTCAGCTTACAGTTGATGTAATGAATCATTTGCTCTAACTGAATGATGATTGATTGGTGTAATAGTGTTCTTTATTGTTGTCTATTCTGAAAAATAATTCCACAGTGCTACTGCTGTAGCATAGGTTGATGTTATTGTTGCTCTATTAAAGTGTGATTTATCTGAACAAGAAATATTTCAGTTATTCATGGCAGACAGGAGCAATAGAAACAAAAAATAGCAGGAAAATGATGTCATGTTTTATCTCTGAAACATATAAAAAAGTTTTAATATCATATACAAATAATGTTAAAATAATTGATGTACCTATTTAAAAAAATAGAATCAGAATCAGGTTTAATATCACTGGCATACAGTATGTTGTGAAATTTTTTGTTTTATGGCAGCAGAACAGTCCAGTACATAATACAAAGTTATAAATTACAATAAGAAATATATATAATTAAAATTAAAGAAGTTGTGCAATAAAGCACAAAAAAGTGAGGTAGCCTACATGGTTCGTTTATAAATCTGATGCGGGAGCAGAAGAAGAAGCTATTCCGAGAACATTGATTGGATGTCTTCAGGCTCCAATATCTTCTCCTTCATGGTAGGAATGTGAAGAGGGCATGTCCTCGTGATGGGCGTCTTTATTGATGGATACTGCCTTGCTGAGGCATGGCCTTAAGTAATGGATACATACATGCTTTCATGCTTTGTATGCAATTGCCTTTGTGGCAGTTGCAATTATATTGGAATATTGGAAGAAACAGGTTTTGTACTTTGAAAACTTGTGTATCCTCAGAAATTATAGCTAACAAATAATATAGTCATTGACATTTACTTTCAGTTGATGTAAATATCCAGTGCCTAATTTGGACACGCAAACACGAGGAAATCTGCAGATGCTAGAAATTCAAGCAACACACACAAAAAATGCTGGTGAACGCAGCAGGCCAGGCAGCATCTATAGGAAGAGGTACAGTCGGTGGATTTGAAACTGGGATGGGTTCGTCAGTTAGCCCTGACGAAGGGTCTCGGCCCGAAACGTCGACTGTACCTCTTCGTATAGATGCTGCCTGACCTACAGTGTTCACCAGCATTTTTTGTGTGAGTTGCCTAATTTGGACAGTTGGCTTTGCAAATTTGACAGGTAGAAGGTGGAGTAAAATTTTCCATGAATATTTCAAAACAGATTAGAGCATATCTTAAATCAAATTGGTTTTTAGAAGATCATAACTGAACTTCTGCTTTTGCGATATCACTATCAGAAGACAAGTAGCTTTCTGATTAATATCTTTAAAAAAGGATAGGTATTTTGCATACGGTAATCAGTAGAATTTTATTTATAAAGAGGCTATTTTGATCCAAAACAGAAAATGCTGGAAATATTCAGCAAGTTGAGCAAATCTGTGGAGAATAAAGTTTAAGATAGATTCTTGATTAGAAAGGGTATCAAAGGTTATAGAGAGAATGCAGGAGAATGGAATTGAGAAAGTTATTTATCATACATGATTTACAATCAGTGGACCAAATGGCCCAATTCTTGTGGTCCACAACAATTGCTCAATCATTGTAAATTTATCAGACTGATTGCTGGCCACAGCAGGTGCTAAAAACTGTATGGTGACAGCCAATAAGGTAAACAGAAAAACATTTATACAGCAGTAAGATACAAAAATATAAATTATTGGTAGAAATTAATTTATTCTAAAAGCAATGTTTGAAGACTGAAAAGATGCCCCTAAACATGACTTTTGGAATTATATGTGGCTGCAGATGAAATACCTTCAGATGAAGCATATTATAAAAGCTATTTTCTGTTTTAAAACCATATGTTAAACTCTTCCATCTACACTTGGTGGCCACTTTATTAGGTACTTGTACACCTGTTCATTAATGCAAATATCTAATCAACTTATCATGTGGCAGCAATTAAATGCATAAAAGCATGCAGACATGGTCAAGAGGTTCAGTTGTTGATCACACCAAGGGTAAGAATGGGAAAGACATGTGATCTAAGTAACATTGATCAGATGATTGTTGATGCCAGATGAGGTGGTTTGAGTATCTCAGGAATTGCTGATCTCCTGGGATTTTCACGCACAACAGTCTCTAGAGTTTACAGAGAATGGTGCAAACAACAGAAAAAAAAATCCAGTGAGCAGCATTCCTGTGGGCAACAATGCCTTGTTAATGAATGAGATCAGAGGAGAATGTCCAGATTGGTTCAAGCTGATAGGAAGGTGATAGTAACTCAAGTAACCATGCTTTACAACAGTGGTGTGCAGAAGAGCATCTTTGAATCCATACCCCATTGAACCTTGAAGTGGATGGGTTACAGCAGCAGGAGACTGTGAACATACACTCAGTGGTCATTTTATTAGGTGCAGGAGGTACCAAATAACGAGGCCACTGAGTGTATACCCATTATAGATTTCTAAGAGAATAGTTACATTGGAAAAAAGTTTTTAATAGAGCTCCGTATTTTTAAGTCCATTAAAAATACATAAAGCCAATCAGAAATGTTGCTCTCATGACTTGATTTTATTCAGTTCTTTTTTACTACAGTTGAAAGATTTGTTAAGCTTTCCAGAGTTACTGATTATTACACCTTGGATCATTTAAAGGTGAAGACATATTTGATGGCCCTAAATTTGTTTATTTTTACAGTCTCGAACCACTGGCACAGCTGGAAAGTCAACCGATGAGGTTGTTTTTGAGGTTTCAACGGATATCCTTAGTAGGCTGCCTGCAGACTTTGACATTGAGGCAGCTATGAGGAAATACCCAACAACATACAACCAAAGCATGAACACTGTACTGGTGCAAGAGATGGGTCGTTTTAACATATTACTCAGAACAATTAGAGAATCCTGCATCAACATACAGAAGGCTATTAAGGTTAGACTTCATAAACACTGTAATTTTCAGAGTTCATAACCCAATGGACTGACAATGCTAGAACTCAAATTGGCTTGCATCATGCAAACATTGTGTCTCTGTTTTTCAATATATTAAATTTTACTAACTGAAATGGGGTAGTTTTCAAAAACAAATGAATGGTAGTATTGACATGTTTTCTTTCTGAATCTGTCCTCAAGATAAATTTGAATGGGTTAAAGAATGCAAATATAAGTGTATACTGTTAGATAAAGCAAAGGGTTACAATAACGCACAATGGGTAAAACTAACACTGAGGTTAGTTTTTTTTTGTTGATTTATCTTACATCAATGTGCTTTTAAATTTTAATTGATGTTTAAAATAAATTAATAGCATTTTCATATTTTTAATGTTATAATTTTATAATACTCTATTTGTTGCATTATTTTTAATATTTCCTCCAGGTTTCCAAATGACTCTAATCATCAGAGACACTTGGAAACAATGTGAGCTGTTAGCTCATGAATAAAGTGGTAGTTGATGATAAAATCAGTCTGAATTAAAAGCTAATTAAAAAACACATTCTGATATCAGAGCATAAAATGATGTTGTTTTTCATTCAATATTTAGGAGTTAGGCACTCTGAGTATAAGGTTATTTTATCCCTAATATTTCACATATTGCATATTTTAAACAAAAACATAGATTTGTAAATGTTTATTTGTCATCAATGAGACAATTTAAGTTGTCTACCCTCTTGAGTTCCAAAAGGAGTATTGTGTTGAAATGAATCACAGTACCTCTTTGTCAAACACAAGAGTGTTTAAGAGAGCTCTCAAGATAACAATGCTGAAATAAACCAAGAGGAAAACAATCAAACACAAAATATAGTTTCACATTGAAATTATACTATCCTTAGAAGTTAAATGTCTTTTGTCTCATAAGAAATGTAATGACTTTTTATGTCTAGTAAGTTTATATACAATTACAATTCAACTTACCGTATTCTAGTTTTTCAAATGCACATTGTTTGATCTGTAGCTTTCTATCAAATCAGAGGAGTGTGACAATGTTTATTCAAAGAGCTAGTGTAATCAGAACAATTCACAGAGAAGTGAAAAAAATGGTGAATCTTGGAAATGATAACTTGCAATATAGCAAAGACTTCTTTCTACAAATGCATTTGATGTTTTCTAATGCTTTTAACCAAATTGCCAGATTATGTGCATCATTTGGTCCACCATACTGTCAATATTATACAAGTGTTTTTATACAAAATTACATTTTTAACCTTTCTATACAAATTTACTGTTTTTAAAAATGACTGTGCCCAAGAGCTCTTTCTGGATATTAATGAATCTGAGCATGAAAAGCATCATGACATCAATCCTAATGTTACTGTTTGCTATATTGGGCTGGCATCTGCTTCTCCTACTCTCATTGTTTATGTTGAGATAGCCCTCTGGAATTGCCTCCTTCTCACAAATTTCTTCCATTTGCACTGCTTGAAGATCAATCCTCGGATGCACCTTTCATGGCCCCAATATCTCTTGTCTTTCCTGGGCAATAATTAAATGGTCCTTTTCTGCTCTTCACCCAGAATTTGTATGCTTCTTTTATTCCTCAAAATATTGGCTAAGATACATTTGTAAGGATCCCATTTCCAAAGAAACCAAGCATAAAACATTGTACATAGTTTGGTTGCCTACAGTGGCATTTTCTTTGCCCAACTTGTATTGCTATAGACGACATAAAACTCATGCAATAATTTCAGTTATTTGTTACCAATGTAGTTTTAACCAATATAGCTTTCAATGTTAAAAACGATGTTTTAATAACCATGAGAATGTTAGTCCTGACGAAGGGTCTCGGCCTGAAACGTCGACTGCACCTCTTCCTATAGATGCTGCTTGGCCTGCTGCGTTCACCAGCAACTTTGATGTATGTTGAATGTTTTTAATGTTATGTTTATTTGGTAATATCTGGAGTAACTCAACTCTGAGACTGACAGTGAGGCCATAATGCAAAGGGCAAGAAGGTGAATAAATGGAGCTAAGCTACAGTTTAACCTTAATCTAATTCAGTGGTGAAATGCACTTCAGAAGTCATATGTCTTATTTGTTTATTTTTACTATTTACAATGAATGACATCTACAGACAGATACTTTTAAGAAGTAACACACATCAAAGTTGCTGGTGAATGCAGCAGGCCAGGCAGCATCTCTAGGAAGAGGTACAGTCGACCTTGCAGGCCATGACCCTTCGTCGACTGTACCTCTTCCTAGAGATGCTGCCTGGCCTGCTGCATTCACCAGCAACTTTGTGTGTTGCTTCAATTTCCAGCATCTGCAGAATTCCTGTTGTTTACTTTTAAGAAGTGCTGTTTTCTCCTTTGTTAGACACCTGTGCAAAATCTTGTTAATTTGGCATGTTATATTCTGCTGTTATTTAGGGACTCGTGGTGATGTCAGCTGAATTGGAAGAGGTGGTGAAGAGTATGCTGACAGGAAAAAATCCAGCGATGTGGATGAATAAATCATATCCTAGTCTCAAGCCACTTGGTAGCTACATGCGTGACTTCTTAGACAGACTGAGATTCTTGCAGGTGAGTACATTCAGAGTTTTCTACTCTTCAATGGCTTGTATTTTAGTAACCTGCCATTCATCACAAAATCCCTTGTGATACTAATCATTGAAAATTAACATTATAATAAAAAATTAGCTTTTATTGTCTTAAATTTAGCTGTAACAATACTATCAATTCATTTATGCATCTGTTGTGCACAGTAATCTGCTCAGCAGTGCATATAATATACATTTCAGGCTGTTCTCACAACACAACCATGTGAGTCAAGTTAACACATTTCAATTTAATTTACATTAGTCAGATGGTGCATCATGAACTTAAGCACGCATACCAATAAGGTCTGTAAAATGATAGAACTATTGACCTAATGAAAATATTATCAAAACTTAGCTCAACCAAAATAAGTAAATGAAATTCATGCAGAAAATGGAATTAAAAAGCACAAATATCTTGTTTTAAATGTTGATGTAAAAATAACCTTTAATCCATCTTAATTTGATTTTACATCATTTCAAACACACTGCCAAATACTAGCCAGCACCTAAATAATACTAAAACATCAAATTAGTTCACAACCTGAAGCTTCTGTCTATCTCACCAAGATTTTAGTGGGACTGCTTTCTTTTTTTCAATAAAAAAAAATCCGATCATTAGCTTGAATATTTCTGTGGTACTTTTAAGATAAATTGTAAAAGCATACTAATCTTTGTTCACTTATCTGTGAATGTAAACTACAGGCATCCTAGGTCCAGCTATCATAAACACAAGAGATTCTGCAAATGCTGGAAATCCTGAGAGAGACACACACAAAATGCTGCAGGAACTCAGCAGTTATGCAGCATCTATGGAAGTAAATAAACACTCAACATTTGAAGTTGAGGTCCTTCTTCAAGACTGGAATGGAAGGGGACAAAAGCTGGAAAATGAAGTGGGGGGGAAGGAGTACAAGTTCATCTGATCTCAACTATCACCTGCCAACTTATGTAACATGAATGGCAGATAGTGACCATCACAAATAAGATGAGGTTTAATGTCTTCCTGATATTCAGGGGCATTGGTATTTACAGAATCATTGATCATCAGTATATTGAGTCATACAGCTTGGAAACAGGCCTTTTGGCCCAACTGGACTATACCAACCAAGATTCCCAACTAAGTTGGTCTCATCTGCTCATGTTTGCCTTATTTCCCTGTAAATCAGGAGTTCGCAACCTGGGGTTCATGGACCCCTCGGTCAGTGGTAGAGGTCCATGGCATAAAAACGCTTGGGAACTGCTGCTCTAAACCTAACGGTGGATCCAATATCCAGAAGCTCTCCTGTATAACATAGACACATTTGCTTATTAGTGAAGGTCAGAATCTGGATATTCTGCCTGGAGTGGATCACCTCCAGACTGCTCAAAAAACTCCTCCATTGGCTTGAAGGCACAATTCAGAAATTACATTCAATGTTCTCCTCTTTTTGCTTGGGTAGAGCTGCAACAGTATGTTACAAAGCAAACCAGTGGTTTCACTGTCACTAGCACATTATTCAGCACCTCCATCACTGCCCCGACCTTTAACTCTCCCTCGTTCCTGTCCTTAAATTTAAACCAGCATTGTCCTCAAAACCATCACAACGAACCTAAAAATACAATTAAATTTGAAGTACAATATTGACAGACATCATAACTTGGCGGCATCGTTGCACCTTGTGATCTACCTGGACTGCATTTTCTATGTAACTATAACACTTTATTCTGTATTCTATTGATGTTTTACCTTAGATTGTGATTATCAAATTTTTTTTAAAAATCAAGATATTCCACTAATTCCTTTTGATCTACTTTGTTACCTTCTCAATGAACACTTATAGAATTGTCAAACACAATTTCCCTTTCATAAAACCATGTTGACTTTGCCTTATCATATTTGTTTCTTAGTGACCTTATTTCCACATTCTTCGGCTGACAATTGAAATCAGGTCATCTAGTTCATGGTTTCCTGTTAACAAAAGAAGAACGGTGGCTGGTGCTTTATTATTTGCATTAGAGTCACTTGATTGACTAACCTTGATAAAAACAAACACAGCTAGTATTTTTCTAATAAAAATACAAATATATCAGTGTGTACTATTAAACAGTTGACATTAGTGTAACACCATGAAGGACTTTTGATTTCTTGAAAGACAGAACTCAATTATGTTTGTGAAATGCAATTACTTGGCAATGCTGAAGCTAGCCTATAAAGGTACATGTCCTTTATTGCCTGATCTCCAAGGTGTGTTTTTGTAATTACTAATACTGGAACTTTAAAATAAATCAGAAAATTTCCAAGTGGTGTATTATAGGAGGGTTTGGTTTAAGTTCTCTTAGAAGTGGGAGAGAAACCAAAAATACTTGATACTCCCTAGAAAGCTGGATAACTGAAACCAAATTAAGCAAATGATGATGCCCTTCAAGGCTTAGTTGAAGGGAATAAATTAAAGATGATGTTGAGTTTTAAAATTGTCGTTATGAATTGTTAAATAGATGATTAAGTAATTATCATTTGTTGAAAATATTTTCTGAGATCCTTAGATGCAATTATTCTCTTTTTGGCCACCATCTTAATTATTTTCTCAGGGAGTGTTTTATGATTTGGATAAAGCTAAATAAGGGATTTATGAGCATGTAAAAATGCCTCAGACACTTGAAGTCAGATTTGAATAAAGAGATGATATTTAGCACATGAAAGATTATATTTTGTGGTTCTAACAGCACACTCCATTTGTGGTTCTAACAGCACACTCCATTTTTGATTTTAGTTGTCCTTCAGTTTTGCTAAGCTGATCTGGGTGAGATACACCAAAAATAAGCAACAGACAGAATTTAATGTAGAGAAGATACAGGTGTTCCAGAATAGAAATGTATTATTCTAGTGCTGTGAAATATCTGCATATTAGTATTGGCGCAGGAGCATCAATTACAAACCATTCTTCCTTGAATTTATTGATTTAGCGATAACTGCAATATTTAGGCTTTGTACACAGTCCAAAAACAAAACAGTAATTTATATGCTTCCTCAGTCTTGATTCAGATCCTCTTGAAGTATTTTAATTATTAAGGTATTTTTTTTTTAACTAAGTCTCCATTGCAGTCTTTCTGGTTGTGTTTCTAATATTCTGTGCATGCCACAGTTTCTGGTATCAGTGTTGCTAAATCGTATGGAGCGTGAAGTTGCAAAGCATTTCAAAAATTGATCCATAGTTTGCCACTCCTGCCATACACAGTACTGGGTGCACAGAGGTCCCTGATTTATTAAGATAGTGGCCTTTACAGAACCCTTCTTGGGCTGTTCAGAATATTTCATTTGCCGTTTATAATCTTGGTCAGATACTTGCAGTAATTCCCTATTTGTTCTGTTCAATAACCTTCTCTCCTGCTTCATCGCATTCTTTTTGTAAGATGCCACTTTAACTAATTCCAGTGATGTAGAAGACAAAGAGTAGTTTCTCAGTGAGAGCTGATGGTGCACTGGTTGATGTGCTTCGGATAAATAATGCATGCCTGAATCTTGACCATTGCCTCCAGTTACTTGACATTATGGGGTACTATGCAAGTAGTATGTAAGGCAGAGAACTAGTATGGCTTGCATACTCTGCAAGTATTATTTAGATTTATGTCAGCAAGGTAGGAGACCTTCCTGGATCTGCTAGCAGATAAATCCACAAATGAGCTATTCTCATTGCAGTTTGTAGTGTAGTTTTCTGCTTAGTCACAGTGCCAGCCATGGAAGAGATGCACTATACCTTTGTGTTTACTAGCAAAAGACCAGCTTCTGCATATTCCCATTTCTGACTGGGACATCTATCTGCTTAGCTAAGTGCAGAAAAATCATTAAAATGAATATGAGAGATTGGCTGAATAGACAAAGGTAAGTAGAGCTTTAAGATTTGATTCAATTAAATTACTTCAGAAGTTCTTAATTATTTTTAATGTTCTTAAAAGTGCTTGCACCTTTTGAGCTTTTAAAAAGAATAATAATTTTACTTTTTTAAGTTCTTTTTTATTTTTAACGGATCCTGACTGCCTTTTTGTCATTCAAGCCTTTGGCATACCCAAATGACTTTTGTATGTCATTCTTTGACCCTGTTTCTCAGATAAGAGGACAAATATTTGGATTTTTCAAGGTCTAGGTTTAGACATGAACTTAACATTTCACACAGTGATCTCTCCAAAATCATCTTGATGCCCTCAAGATTCATGTTGCGCACTGTTGCGGAGCTTTTCAGCTAAAGGGATACGGAGTGGCTAACTATTTGTTTAAATATTGACCACAATTGCAGCAATTTCCATGCCTTCTGATAATTTGTCATTTTGGGAGGGCTATCTACGTTCCTGTTTGTTAGAACTCTCTGTTCTCTAAGGGGCTTTGAATAGCCTGGCTAAGGCCTATTATAATATGTAATGCATCGGTTAAACTTTACAGCTTGTGTATAGGGGGGGCAGCACTGTGTGCAAAGTCATTTACAGCAGATAATTTGGTGGCATCTGCACCAGTGAGCAACTTCTTAGGCTATCACTTTTATATGTGCTGTGTGAGATTAATAGTTGGCCTCCCTGGGAATGGCCTCGTCGGAAGGGTGGAGTTTGTTGCAGGACATGGTGATAAGGAGTAAGAGCAGTCTGTAGATCTTTGGTAATGAAGAATCATTCTCTGGATTGACAGAGCTATATCTCTGACCTTTCTCTATGCTGATGACATTTGTTTCCTTATGAAGCAGGAGTTAAATAGGTCCAATGAGCCATTGCTTTGCAAAATCTCCTAAATATTACCTAATATCACCATATATTCATTGTCTTTTCTTACTGCCATCTCAGTGGACCTCCACTGATTATCACTTCCTCCTAAATAAATATCTTTTGGTGGATACTTTTCAAATAACAGAATGCAGTGATGGTGTTTCTTCTGAGTGAGTGCTTTTCAGTTTTGAGCTGTTGTGAAATCTGGTTAGCAGTAACACTAAAGAAGTGCAGGTTTGATTGTTACCTTGTTTGTTTATATTTAATCTAGTTATTCTTGGCATGTGCATCACTTTGGCACCCTTAATCATCTCTTTCCCGGCGCTGCATCTCAACTCGTAAATAATGTATTACTGTTTCTCCCAGTAATAGGGTGATTTAAGGTTCTTTCTCATACAGAGTGTACTGGTCGGAGATTGAACTTGATGTACTTGGTATGTATCTTTTACATGGCAATTCCTCAGGATGGAGTGCTGGGCAATTTACATCAACTGCTTGGGGCATATTTTAAATTGGGACACCAACAGAAAGCTACAAACTCTGGATTGCTCATCTGTTAATTACAACAGAGATTGAGTAGGTGCCAAATTCAAAACCCAAGTTTTCTGCATAGGTGCCAAAGAGAAACTTAAATCATTTGCACTGTCACTTGAATTTAAGATTTATTATCTGCCTAAACTGAACATGTATGTTGTACTCTATTATAATATTCACTGGTGTTTCTGGTGTCAAACCACAGCTCAAGCATCACCTATGAATCTGCTAATGACACCACTGTTGTTGCTGGATTCTCAAATAGCAACGAGACAGTGTACAGGAGTGAGATTGGCAGTTTGGGTGGTATCGCAGCAACAGCCTTGCACTTAACGTCAGCAAGAGCAAGAAACTGATTGCAGACTTCAGGAATGGGAAATCAGGATAACGCACACCAGTCCTTATTGACGGTTCAGCAGTGAAAAGGATGAGCAGCTTCAAGTTTCTGGGTGTCAACCTCCCAGAGGAATTATTCTAGGCTGAACATACTGATGCTGTTACAAGGAAGGCATTTCATCAGCTCGATTTTGTTAAGGTTTCGAAAAGATTGGTATGTCACCAAAGACACCTACAAAATTCTGACTGGCTGCATTTACAGCATCGTTATAGAAGCTCCATGCACAGGATCACAAGGGGCTTCAGAATGTTGTATACTTGGTTGCTTCCCTCAAGGGCACAATCCTCCCCATCTTTGAGGACTCCTTAGAGATGGTGCTTCAAGAAAGTGCAATCCATCACCCTCAGTATCCAGCATATTCCCTCTCCTCATTGCTACCAGTAGGGGAGGAAGAACAGAAGCCTGGTGACTCAACACTCAGTGATTCAGAAAAAGCTTCTTCCCCCCCTACCATCAGATTTCTGAATGGTCCCTGAATCCATGAACACCACCTCGATATTCTTGTTGCAGTAAGTGTCTTAACTGCTCATCGAAAGCCACTCGCCTGTGGGAGGAGGGGACTGGTTTATGTAAAGAGCATTGCAATCCCGCCTAGCTTCTGTTCAGTTGATGGTGTCACAGTGCCAGTAGGGTGTGATGTCGTCAGCTAAACAGAAACTAGTGGGAGGGGCATGCGGTAACCATCTCTTTTCCTCTTGATTTGTAGTGGACCAGTTAGGCGAGGGTGCCAAGGATACGTTAGACATTAGGAGTGTGTGCTGCAGTGCAGAAGGCCCGAGCGCACACTTTAAATAAGTCTTTGTGGCAATGTGTATGCTTATTGTGTCATGCCCAGGTTAAGATTTTTACTGCTATGCTGTTGTAGGTATTCTATTTCAGCAATTCTGTAACAGCAGTCTGTTCTGCTGTCAGCCTGTTTGGGTTTGAGCTGACACAGGGAGCTTTATTATTCAACTTAGGAATGTGGTGTCAGCCAATCAGGATGGTAGAATTGGGAGTAGGTTCTAGAGAACGCTGGGTGGAGAAGTTTTGTGAGGGACACTGGTGTGGGTGGAGTCTTTCTTGGCAGGAGCTGGGAGAAGACAAGAGTGAAAATGGCTGAGGATGTCATCCCTGTTGTACAAGGTGCTTTGTGCAGATGACTGGTTTCAAGGAGGAAGGACCAGTACTCCTGTGGGAGAGCCTGTTTGTTCGAGCTGGATTTCAAGCGACATTCAGAAGGTGATGTGTGCTTTCATGTAGGCTGAGGGTCCAGTGCATGATTTACAGACAATTTTAAGATGAGCTCCAACTTCTGTGTACGTTTGACTGTTTAACTATAATGGGTCTTTTTTGTATTTTTCTTACTTTTCTTTAATAACTCTTTGGTTAGGTTAACATTCATAAATATACTTTCTTTATAATTGTATGCAGTGTACGATCTGTTTTTTCTTGCTGACAGGCGATTGCGGTGGGGCAGGGGAGAACAGTAAATCACACAGCATTTGCATAAACTGGGGTTTGGGTGGGTGAGACATCCCAAGCTCTTGGGTTTGGCAGGACCAAAGTCACATACCCCCTAGACGTACGAAGCCTGAGGAAGGTGGGTTTCTTGGTGTGGAGTCCAGTGGCTGTTAGTGAGGGGCTAACGAGCAGTATTTCCAAAGACGCCCAGTGAAAGGGGTTTCAATTGTTTGTTCTGTCCTGCTCCTTCAGATGTTCAGTTTAGATAAGTATCTGTAAAATAAGAGTTTACTGAATGTTTAATGTCTGTCTTGTCTTGTAAAAAAGAGCTTACTTAGTGTTATTGAGTCATAGAAAAGAACCACACAGAAATAGGCTCTTTGGCCCATATAGTCCACCCTGGACCATTTAAACCCATATGGTCCACCCTGGACCATTTAAACTGGACCATTTAAATCCATATAGTCCACCCTGGACCACTTAAACTGCCTACTCCCATTGACCTGCACCCAGTCAATCCCCTCCATTCCCCTACCATCCATGTACCTATCCAGACTTCTCTTAAACATTGAAATCAAGCTTACTTGCACCACTTAATGTTGGCATCTTGTTCCACACTCTCAAGACTCTCTGAGTGAAGAAGTTTCCCTTCATGTACCCCTTAAACCTTTCATCTTTCATCCTTAACGTATGACCTCTCATTGTAGTCCGTAAGACATAGGAGCAGAATTAGGCCATCTGACCCATAGAGTCTGCTCCGCCATTCAATCATGGTTGATCCTTTTTTTTTCTCTCTCCTCCTCAATCCCAGTTCTCGGCCTTCTCCCCGTAACCTTTGATGCCATGTCCAATCAAGAATTTATCAATCACTGCCTTAAGTACACCCAACAACCTGGCCTCCACAGCTGCATGTAACAACAGATTCCACAAATTCACCACTCTTTGGCTAAAGAAATTTCTCTGCATCTCTGTTTTGAAAGGGCACCACTCTATCCTGAGGCTGTGCCCTCTTGTCCTAGACTCTCCTACCATAGGAAGCATCCTTTCCACATCCACTCTGTCTAGGCCTTTCAACATTTGAAAGGTTTCAATGAAATCTCCCCCTCATCCTTCTAAATTCCAGTGAGTGCAGACCCAGAGCCATCAAATGTTCCTAGTATGATAGCCTTTTCATTCCTGGAACCCTCCTTGTGAACCTCCTCTGGACCCTCTCCAAGGCTGGCACATCTTTTCTAAGATAAGGGCCCAAAACTGTTCACAATGCTCAAGGTGAGGCCTCGCAAGTGCCTTATAAAGCCTCAGCATCACATTCTTGCTCTTGAAATGAATGCTAGCATGGCATTTGCCTTCCTCATCACCAACTCAACCTGCAAGTTAACCTTTAGGGTGTTCTGCTCAAGGACTCCCAAGTCCCCTTGCATCCCAGATTTTTGGATTTTTTCCCGTTTAAAAAATAGTCCACACATTTATTTCTACTACCGAAGAGCATGACCATGCATTTACCAACATTGTATTTAATTTGCCACTTTCTTGCCCATTCTCCTAATCTGTCTTTTGCAGCCTTCCTGTTTCCTCTACGCTACCTGCCCCTCCACCAGTCTTCGTATCATCTGCAAACTTGGCAACAAAGCCATCTATTCCATCTCTAAATCATTCATATACAGCATAACGAGAATCGGACCCAACACTGACCCCTGCGGAACACCACTAGTCACTGGCAGCCAACCAGAAAAGGATCCTTTTATTCCCATATGTAAACACAAGGAATTCTTCAGATGCTGGAAATTCAAGCAACACACATGAAAGTTGCTGGTGAACGCAGCAGGCCAGGCAGCATCTCTAGGAAGAGGTACAGTCGACGTTTCGGCCCGAGACCCTTCGTCGACTGTACCTCTTCCTAGAGATGCTGCCTGGCCTGCTGCGTTCACCAGCAACTTTGATGTGTGTTGCTTTTATTCCCACTCATTGCTTCCTATCAATCAGCCAATGCTTTAACCATGTTAATAACTTTCCTGTAATACCTCGGGCTCTTAACTTGGTAAGCAGCCTCATGTGTGGCACCTTGTCAAATGCCTTCTGAAAGTCCAAATATACAACATCCACTGTTTCCCCTTTATCTATCCTACTTGTAATCTCCTCAAAGAATTCCAACAGGTTTGTCAGGCAGGATTTTCCCTGAAGGAAACCATGCTGACTTTGTACTATCTTGTCCTGTAACACCAAGTACTCCATCACATCATCCTTAACATTTGACTCTAACATCTTCCCAATCACTGAGGTCAGGCTAACTGGTCTATAATTTCCTTTCTGCTGCCTTCCCCCTTTCTTAAAGAGTGGAGTGACATTTGCAATTTTCCAGTCCTCTGGCACCATGCCAGAGTCCAATGATTTTTTTGAAAGATTACTTCTAATGCCACCATAATCTCTAACACTACTCTTTCAGAACTCTAGGGTGCAGTTCATCTGGTCTGGGTGACTTGTATACGTTTAGGTCTTTTAGCTTTTTGAGCACCTTCTCTTTTGTAACAGAAACTGCACCCACTTCTCTTCCTTCACACACTACAACATCAGGCATACTGCTAGAGCCTTCCACAGTGAAGACTGACGCAAAATACTTCATTTAGTTCATCAGCCATCTCCTTGTCCCCCATTATTATTTCTCTTGCCTCATTTTCTAGTGGTCCTATGTCCACTCTCATTTCTCTTTTATTTTTAACATACTTGAAAAGACTTTCACTATCCGCTTTGATATTATTTGCTAGTTTGCTTTCATATTTCCTCTTTTCTGTTCTAAATTTTTTTTTACTTGTTCTCTGTAGGTTTTTAAAAACTTCCCATGCCTCTATCTTCCCATTAATTTTTGCTTTGTCGTATGCTGTTTCTTTTGCTTTTACAATAGTTTTGACTTCCCTTGTCAGCCATGGCTCTACTATTTTACCACTTGAGTATTTCTTCATTTTTGGAATACACATGTCCTGCACCTTCCTCATTTTTCCCAGAAACACATGCCATTGCTGCTCTGCTGACATCCCTGCCAGCAGCTCCTTCCAATTTACTTTGGCCAACTCCTCTCTCATACCACTGTAATTTCCCTTACTTCACTGAAATACTGCTGTGTCAGACTTTGGTTTCTCCCTATCAAATTTCAAGTTGAACTCAATCATATTGGTTCCTAAGATTTCTTTTACCTTAAGCTCCCCAATCACCTCTGGTTCATTACATAACACCTAATCCAGTATAGCTGATCCCCTAGTAGGCTCAATGACAAACTGCTCTAAAAAGCCATCTCATAGGCATTCAACAAACCCACTCTCTTAAGATCCATTACCAACCTGATTTGACCAATCGACCAGCATGTTAAAATCTCCCATGACAAGCATAACATTGTCCTTTTGACTCGTCTTTTCTATTTCCTGTTGTTACCTGTGTTCCACCTCCCAGCCACTGTTGGGAGGTCTGTATATAATTGCCATCAACATCCTTTTACCCTTGCAGTTTCTTAACTCAACCCACAAGGATTCAACATCTTCCGATCCTATGTCACATTTTTCTACTGATTTGATGCCATTCTTTACCAGTAGAGCCACACCACCCTCTCTGCCTACCTTCCTATCCCTCTGATATAACATGTAACCTTGGACGTTCAGCTCCCAACTACAACCATCCTTCAGCCATGATTCAGTGATGGCCTCAACATCATACCTGCCGATCTGTAATAGTGCAACAAGATCATCCACCTTATTTCTTATACTACGTGCATTTAGACACAATACCTTGAGTACCGTATTTGCTATCCTTCCTGATTTGGCATCCCCAGTGTTTTGATACTCAGCCTGTTGGCTGCAACTAAGTCCCATCACCTGTCTGCCCTTCCTGACAGTCTGACTGCATGCTATCTTTACTTTTTTACCATTTGTCCTATCCTGAGTCCCTTCACTCAGGTTCCCACCTCCCTGCCAAATTAGTTTAAACCCTCCCCAACAACTCTAACAAACCTGCCCGCAAGAATATCGGTGCCCCTCGGGTTAAGACGTAACCCATCACTTTTGAACAGGTCATACCTCCCCCAGAAGAGATCCCAATGATCCAAGAACCTGAAGCCCTGCCCCCTGTACCAGCTTCACAGCCACATATTTATCTGCCAAATCATCCTGTTTCTACCCTCACTGGCACTTGGCACAGGCCGCAAGCCAGAAATTACAGCATGGGAAGTCCTGCTTCTCAGCT
Organism: Mobula hypostoma; assembly: GCF_963921235.1. Lineage (NCBI taxonomy): Eukaryota > Metazoa > Chordata > Chondrichthyes > Myliobatiformes > Myliobatidae > Mobula > Mobula hypostoma. Next base: position 148,116,815 of record NC_086102.1, read on the forward strand.
TTCTACCTAGCTCTCTAAATTCTCTCTTCAGGACCTCATTGCTTGTCCTTCCTATGTCAATGGTACCAATATGTACCAAGACATCTGGTTGCTCCCCCTCCCTCTCCAAAATGTTGTGGATGTGACCTGAGACATCCCTGACCCTGGCACCTGGGAGGCAACATACCACCCAGGTGTCCCGTTCACGTCCACAGAATCTCCTGTCTGTTTCCCTCACTATGGAGTCCCCTATCACTACCGTTCCCCTCTTCTCTCTCTTTCCCTTCTGCACCACAGACCCATGCTCAGTGCCTGTAATCCGGTCAAAATGGCATTCTCTCAGGAGCTCATCCTCCACAAAACTATCCAAAGCGGAATACTTGTTTCTGACAGGAGTGGCCACAGAGGTGCTCTGCTCTAACTGCCTATTTCCATTTCTCCTGATGGTCACCCAGCTACTCGCCTCCTGCGACTTCGGGGTGACTACTTCCCTGTAAATTTGATCAATTATCTCCTCACTTCCCTGTACAAGCCAAAGGTCATGCAGTTGCTGTTCCAGATCCCTAACACGGTCTCCAAGGAGCTGCAGCAGATGCATTTCACACAAATGTACTTCCCTGGGAGACTCTGGGTCTCCCAGTTCTCCAACATCCAGCACGAAGAGCACACCACAGCCATTTAAATGGTACATACAGTAAGAAAGGGAAAAAAAAAGATAAAAAGGAAACCTAAACAGACACTTTACACAGAGCTGACGTCTCTTCTGAGCTGAAGCACCTTTGAGCCAAAGCCTGTTGCTTCTACTCTCACCACTGGCCTACTCCCGACAATGGCTGCTCCGCTTATCCCTTCTGTACTTTTATTTAGTTCATAGGACTCTGTTGAAGCCTCTGATAGGCCCCGTGTAATGAACAAAGACCCTCGAAGCTCTCTTTTTAAATAATCGCCACTAACCTGCGATAAACACCTCTTCTTCGTAGGGCTCTGTTGATGCCGCTAATAGGCCCCTTACCACCCAGCTTCAGTGGAAAAAGCCTGCTTGAATTTATCCTGTCTATACCCCTCATAATTTTGTATACCCCTGTAAAGTCTCCCGTCAGTCTTCTACATTTCAAGGAATAAAGTCCTAACCTATTCAATCTTTCCTTATAGCTCGGGTCCTCCAAACCTGACAACATCCTTGTAAACATTCGCTGTACTCTTTCAACCTTATTTACATCTTTCCTGTAGAAAGGTAACCAAAACTGCATACAATTCTCCAATGTCTTATACAACTTCAACATAACATCCCATCTCCTGTACTCAGTACTTTGACTTATGAAGACTAATATACCAAAAGTTTTCTTTACATCCCTATCTACCTGTGCCGCTACTTGCAATAAATGATTGACCTGTACTTCAGATCCCTTTGTTCTACTGCTCTCCTCAGTGCCCTGCTGTTCACTGTGCAAGACCTACCCTAGTTGGTTGCAACACCACGCACTTGTCTGCATCAAATTCCATCTTCCATTTTTCCAGCTGGTCCAGATTCTGCTGCAAGCTTTAATAGTGTCCTTTGCTGTCACCACATCCCCAATCTTGGTGTCATCCGCAAGCTTGCTGATCTAGTTAACCACATTAACATCCAGATCATTGATATAGATGACAAACAACAGCAGACTCAGCACTGATCCCTGTGGCACACCACTAGTCACAGGCCTCCAGTCAGAGAGGCAACCATCTACTATCACTCTCTGGCTGCTCTCACAAAGTCAATGTCTAATTCAATTTACTACCTCATCTTGAATGCCGTTTGAGTGAATCTTCTTGACTAACTTCCTATGAGGAACCTTGTCAAAGTCCATGTAGCCAACAGACAGTGCCTTGCCTTCATCAACTTTCCTGGTAACTTCCTTGAAAGACTCTTACTATAAGATTGTTTAGACACGACCTACCTCACACAAAGTCATGCTGACTATCCCTAATCAGTCCACATCTATCCAAATACTCACATATATAGTCCCATAGAATACTTCCCAATAATTTTTCCTCTACTGATGTCAGGCTCACTGGCATACAATTTCCTGGTTTATTTTTAGAGCCTTTCTTAAATAGCAGAACAATATTGGCTGTCTTCTAATCCTCTGGTACATCACCTTTTGCTAAGGATGATTTAAATTTCTTTGTTAGGGCCCATGCAATTTCTGCACTTAACCCCACAGGGTCTAAAGGAACACCTTGTAGACCCTTGAGATTTATCCACCCTAATTTGCCTCAAGACAGCAACAGCAAACACCTTCTTCTCTGTAACCCATGGCTGCTTTGCCTCACTTCTATAGACTCTGTGTCCATCTCCTGAGTATATACAGATGCAAAATATCCATTAAGTTCTCACCCATTTCTGTTGGTTCCATGCAATGATTACCATTCTGATCTTCCAAAGCACCAATATTGTCCCTTGCAATCCTTTTGCTCTTAACATCTGTCAAATCCCTTAAGATTCTTTTTCATCTTGTCTGCTAGGGCAGCCTTATGCCTTCTTTTAGCCCCTGATTTCTTTCTCAAGTGTTCTCTTGCATTCCTTATATTCTCTAAGTGCTTCATTTGTTCTTACCTGTCTATACCTGCTAGGCACCTCCTTTTTATTTCCTAACCAGGGCCTCAAAATCTCTTGAAAACTAAGATTTCCTAAACCTGTTATAGGCACATTTAAGCTTTATACTCTTACCAAGTACACCTTTGCCAGAAAACCACCTGTTCTAAACCACACTTGCCAGTTCCTTTTTGATACCATCCAAATTGTCCTCTTTCCCATTTAGAATTTCAACCCATGGACCAGATCTATTTTTTCCATATTTACTTTGAAACTAATGGCATTATGATCACTAGGGGCAAAGTGTTCCCCTACACAAACTTCTGTCACCTTCCCTGTCTCATTCCCTAATAGGAGATCAGGTATCACACACTCTCTGGGACTTCAACTGTACTGATTAAGGAAATGTTCCTAAACACACTTGACAAACTCTATCAGTATGGGAATCCCAGTTATTATGTGGGAAGTTGAAATCAACTGCTATAATAATCTTGTGTTCCTTGCAACAGTCTGCAATCTCTATAATTTTGTTCCTCTAAATCCCGCGGACCGCTGAATGGTCTATAATATAGCCCCATTAACATGGTCATACCTGTTTTATTCCTCAGTTCCATCCATAACACCTCACTAGAAGAGTTCTCCAGTCTGTCCTGACGGAGTGCTGCTATGACATTTTCCCTGACTAGTAACGCCACCCCCTCCTTTTAATTTCTCCCACTCTGTCACTTCTTAAGAAAATGGAAACCTGGAATATTGAGTCCTGTCCCTCCTGTAACCAAGTCTCATGAATGGCTATAATAACATAATTCCATGTGTTGATCCATGCCAACCTCTTCTGCATTTCCTACAATACTCCTTGCACTGAAATACACACAGCTCAGAAGCACCAGGCTCAACCTTTTGATTCCTGACTTTGTCTGAGGTCTTAACAACATCTGACTCCACAACCTCTTGTCTATCTGTACTGGAAGCACGGCACAGGTAGCAATCCTGAGATCAGAACCTTGAAGATCCTGCCCTTTAACTTAGTGCCTAACTCCCTGAACTCACTTTGCAGAACCTCATCATTCTTCTTTCCTATGTCATTGATACCTCTGCCTGCTCATGCTCCCACTTAAGAATGCTGAGGGCTTGATCTGAGATGTCCTGGACACTGGCACCCGGGAGGCTTTCCATCCGACAATCTCATTCTCATCCAAAGAACCCTCTTTCTGTTACCCTAACTAATAAATCCCCTATCAGCACAGCTCACCTCTTCTCCCCCTTCCCTTCTGAGATCTGACTGCTGTGACTTTCCTCTGTCTGGTCATCCCCTCCCCTATCAGAATCCAAAATGGTATACCTGTAGTTGAGGTGGATGCCCACAGGGGTATTCTGCATTGGCTGTTTAACCCCTTTCCCCTTCCTGATTGTCATCCTGTGTCCTGCACCTTGGGTGTAACTACCTCTCTATATGTCCTATCTATCACCCTCTTGGCCTCCTGAATGATCCGGATTTCATCCAGTTCTGGTTCCAACTCCTTAACGTGGAGGGTTAGAAGCTGTAACTGGATGCGCTTCTCGTAGGTGTAGTCCTTGGGGACACTGGAGGTGTCCCTGCTTTTCCACATCCTGCAGGAGGATGTTTGTGAGTCTCTTCTGTCCTCGCTTACCAAACCCATAAACCTGATTTCCCTCAATTCGTTTTTTGTGCTGTTTATTTATGTAATTTATAGTAATTTGATGTCTTTTCATTGTACCGCTGCTGCAAAACAAGAAATTTAACGCCATTTAAATCAGTGATAATTGAATTTGATTCTAATTCTAAATGATAGGCTGTTCGTTTGGAGCCCTCTGTTCCTGAAGGTGTCAGAGCCAAGAAACAAGACTGTCAATTCTTTTGGCTCCTTTTGTTTTAAAACCCTTCCATTTGTTTATTGGTTTCCTGATTGCTGTTTACACATTTTCCAAACACAAGATGTGGACTTACTTCCTGGGGACAGGGAATCACTTTAATGACACAGCCCAATTACTTTGGGCAGCTAAGCAGCAGAATGATTGTAGATACATTCTATGTCTCATTACTACTACTACTACTACTACGGCGACTCAGGCCTAGGGGGCCGGCGTCGGGCACAATGACGAATTCTCCACTTCTCCCTCTCCCTCATCAGTGTGCTCAGTTCATCTACATTAGCTGCGCTGCTGTCTTCTAGGAGCGTGTTGATCATAGTCTTGGGAGGTGCCCAGGGTTCATCCTCCCGTGCTTGGGCTCCCATATGATGACTAGGCTGGCAGGTAACTCGGGGTGGCGTAGTCAGTGCCCCGCTAGTTGCAGTCTTCTTGCCTCGATTTTAGTGGTGAGCATCAGTAGGTTGTTACAGAGCTCGACGTTCGTCATGTGCTGTTGCCAACTCACGTCGAGAGCCATCCGGAGCATTCGTGTATAGCAACCATCTGGAGACTTTCGCATCCTCTTGGTGAGTGTCCACGTCTCGCATCTGTACGTGAGAATGGACTCTATGACTGCTATGAAAATCCTCTTTTTAAGCCCTCTGGTCAGGTTTGACTTCCAGATTTCCTTCATGTCGTTCATAGCCAGCGCCTTCCGTATCTTTATGTCCTTCTCCGAACTCATCATTCTTGACCCGAGGTACTTGTAGTCAAAGACTTTCTTAATGGTATCATTCTCTACGGTCTTGAGAGTACCTTCGTCACAGTTAAACACCATATACTCTGTCTTTTTAGCGTTTAGGTGAAGTCCAACTTTATTGCATTCATTTTCCACTTTTGTCATTCGCTGCTGTGCTTCCTCCATCTGGTCAGAGAGCAGGACTATGTCATCTGCAAAATCAAGATCTGTGAGCGTAACTGGTCTGACCCTTTTGGTTCGCCCTGGTTTTATGGTAAAACCAAGCTTGTCATGATCTTTGGTAGCTTGACGCAGAGCATAATCAAGGACGATTATAAAGATGTAGGGTGCCAGAGTGTCTCCATGCTGCACACCAGCTATGAGCTCAAACACTGCTGTTTCTCCGTCTGGTGATACAGCTTTCGCCATGGTTTTGGTATTGCTGGACTCTATTGCTCTCAGTAGATGGTCTGGCACTCCGTAAGCTTTCAGGATCTTCAGCATTTTACCTCAGTGAATGGAGTCAAAAGCTTTGCGAAAATCCATGTCATGTAAGCACGGCTGGTAGGTTGTTCTTCTTGACTTCCTTGATGATCCTACAGGGAGCAGGTATTTGCATTACTGTTGTGCGCTTCTGCCGAAAACCATTCTGATTGAATCTTAGCTTAGGGTCAATGGCAGTGCGAATCCTATTCAAGATCATCCGATTGTATAACTTTGCTGAGATGCAGGTCAAACTGATACCGCGGTAGTTATCTGTCTTTGTGAGGGATCCAGACTTGGGGACTGTCTCATTGGTAGATTAAAAATAACAACTATATTGGATGCACTTGAGTGAAAGCACAAATTCAATTACTACATTATTGAAATTGCTGAAATATATGTTCTCCTTTTGATTATTTTGTTTTTTATGCTCTATATACCAGGACTGGTTTGAAGTTGGACCTCCTCCTGTCTTCTGGTTGTCAGGTTTTTTCTTCACTCAAGCTTTTTTGACAGGCGGACAGCAGAACTATGCCAGAAAATATACCATTCCCATTGACCTGCTCACATTTGACTATGAAGTACTAAAAGACAAAGCACATATGCATCCACCAGAAGATGGTAAGAGAAACATAAGGTACTTTGATCAAATCTACACAAGGAATTGACCAGAATGTTATGTTACTAAGTTGTGTTACACATGAGCTCTATTCAAAATTGAACAGTTGCATTTTGTTAATTTTGTTCCCAAAATCTGTGTGAATGTACAGAGTACATTAACTTTATTGTTGATGCTCTGATTTTAATATTGTGATTTCTATGACAACAGTCTTGGATGTCATAGCAGAAAGAGTGGAGACAATTTATGAATGCAGTTTTACAATTGGGACCCTTGCCTGCTGGTTGTGCAGATGCATTCACTGTAGGAACAATTTTCAAGTTATTCACCTGTTAAAATTCTTTGTGAAGTAACTGCTATGCTGTCATCACAAGATTGTTAATATTCTTTTAAGTTACTTTTTTAAAACTTTCTTGAAGACTAAAGAGCTCTATTTTTATTTAACTCTAAACTGAAGGCAGTGGCTGGAAATTGATTCTCTAGCAATAAAAGGGAGGTAAGAATTAGATGTGCATTGCCCTGTCTTGACAGTGAATTCTATTCATTCCACAGAGTGTAATGTCTGGAGAGGAGTACTTGTATTCCAACTTGTTTCATGCTATTGAGGGTGGGGGTTATTAGACTTAAATCATTTCCTGATAATTTCACTAAAAAGTGCCTGTAACCCGCTGTAAGTGGACAACAATAAGATGCTTATGTAAGAATAGGATGTCTACCTTACTCTCAGCTGAAGAATGGTCGACAAAGGCCAATATTAGGATAACTACAGGTAAGAGAAGTAGCATATCTCCTATTCTATATATTAGATGAAAAGGGCCAAAACACTAATAGAAAATTCTAAGTACTTGGTAAAATAACTACAGCATTCGAGTACTGAGTGGTCAGATGAAATGATGAATATAGCATGTAGCACCTCTACTGATCTCCTGTTCAGAAATGTAAAAGTTTGCAGCACAACACAACTGGATTTTAAATCTTAATAGCAATGATCAAAAAGCATAATCTTACTATTATAATATATATATATATATATATACACACATACATATACACACACACACACACACACACACACACACACAGTTGAAGTCAGAAGGTTACATACACCTTAGACAAATACATTTAAACTCAGTTTTTCACAATTCCTGACATTTAATCTTAGAAAAAATTCCCTGTCTTAGGTCTGTTAGGATCCCTACTTTATTTTAAGAATGTGAAATGTCAGAATAATAGTAGAGAGAATGATTTATTTCAGCTTTTATTTCTTTCATCACTTTCCCAGTGGGTCAGAAGTTTACATACACTTTGTTAGTATTTGGCAGCATTGCCTTTAAATTGTTTAACTTGGGTCAAACATTTTGGGTGGCCTTCCACAAGCTTCTCACAGGAATTTTGTTCCATTCCTCCAGACAGAACTGGTGTAACTGAGTCAGGTTTGTTGGCTTCCTTGCTCGCACATGCTTTTTCAGTTCTGCCCACAAATTTTCAATCGGATTGAGGTCAGAAAATGATGTCAAGTCTGGTTCATCCTTGGGAGCAATTTCCAAATGCCTGAAGGTACCACGTTCATCTGTACAAACAATAGTACACAAGTATAAAAACCATGGGACCATGCAGTCGTCATACCGCTCAGAAAGGAGATGTATTCTGTCTCCTAGAGACGAACGTACTTTGGCGTGAAAAGTGCAAAACAATCCCAGAACAACAGCAAAGGACCTTGTGACGATGCTAGAGGAAACAGGTAGACAAGTATCTATATCCACAGTAAAATGAGTCCTATATCGACATAACCTGAAAGGCTGCTCAGCAAGGAAGAAACCACTGCTCCAAAACCACCATAAAAAAGCCAGACTACAGTTTGCAAGTGCACATGGGGACAAAGATCTTACTTTTTGGAGAAATGTCCTCTGGTCTGATGAAACAAAAATTGAACTGTTTGGCCATAATGACCGTTGTTATGTTGAAGGAAATAGGGTGAGGCTTGCAAGCCGAAGAACACCATCCCAACTGTGAAGCATGGGGGTGGCAGCATCATGTTGTGGGGGTGCTTTGCTGCAGGAGGGACTGGTGCACTTCACAAAATAGATGGCATCATGAGGAAGGAAAATTATGTGGATATATTGAAGCAACATCTCAAGACATCAGCCAGGAAGTTAAAGCTTCCAATGGGTCTTCCAAATGGACAATGACCCCAAGCATGCCTCCAAAGTTGTGGCAAAATTGCTTAAGGCCAACAAAGTCAAGGTATTGGAGTGGCCATCACAAAGTCCTGACCTCAATCCGATAGAAAATTTGTGGGCAGAACTGAAAAAGCGTGTGCGAGCAAGGAGGCCTACAAACCTGACTCAGTTACACCAGTTCTGTCTGGAGGAATGGAACAAAATTCCTGTGAGAAGCTTGTGGAAGGCTATATTCAAAATGTTTGACCCAAGTTAAACAATTTAAAGGCAATGCTTCAAATACTAACAAAGTGTATGTAAACTTCTGACCCACAGGGAAAGTGATGAAAGAAATAAAAGCTGAAATAAATCATCCTCTCTACTATTATTCTGACATCTCACATTCTTAAAATAGTGATCCTAACTGACCTAAGCAGGGAATGTTTTCTAGGATTAAATGTCAGGAATTGTGAAAAACTGAGTTTAAATGTATTTGGCTAAGCTGACTTCAGCTGTGTGTGTGTGTGTGTGTGTGTGTGTGTGTGTGTGTGTGTGTGTGTATATATATATCAATAAATAAATCTGGGAGGGCAAATTTGCTCAGAAGTACAGAATAAAAACCACTACAATTTGATCTGAGACCCATCTAGTTCTTACCCAAACTGAATATTTGTTTCACATTTAACCTTTTAAACCCAATTGAGAATGTTATGTTATATAGATATATACTTTGTTTTTTGTAACCTGGGGAAGAATACACATGCAGGACAACAAATATTTCTTTGGGTCTTTAATTCTTTTTTCTGTTTTAGATGTTTTAATGCAGAAAGAAGGTAACAAAATAAAAACGATGAAATGAATTACAAAAAACAGTTCCCGCTGTTACAATCTGAGCTTAATTTCAGAATACACCCTTGTTACATATGCAGTATGAAAATAACTAAAAAACAAAATATACAAAACCAATATGGTAGTTGCCATTCTTAAAAAAAATACAAACAACATTCGAATCCCACCAGCCCTGTACCTTATACATAATATCAAAAATATAAATAAATACGTCTCATCTCAACTAAGAGATGTACTCACTTTGGCACACACGTGATTAACTTGCAAACACATATAGGCTAGACCCTGAAATGTGTTCTCCTTGCTCACGCCAGTAGGTCGATAAGGAAATTCGCACAACCACACTGTTCCAGCGCTGATCAAATTACTTGCAAAAATCTTTCCTCACCAAACCTAGGAAAAGCACTCAAATGTTATTCTCTCTAGAATATGGCAATTCTTCTTTCTACTCCACGAGTGCACAATGACATTCCTCTTAAAGGCACAGGCAGCTATTTTAGCATGACCAAAGTGAATACTTAAGTGCACCTTAACAATAAAAAAATGATATTCAGTGATCATCTGGTTGCACCTTATTGATCCCAAAGCAAATTACAGTGTCACAGTAGCATTCCAAGAACACAGATATATAAATATTAGAATAGATGTAAGAAAGAATAAAAAAGTTACCTTAAAAATACGATGTACAAGATTTACAAGTCTAAGCTTACAAGATTTCCAAGTTCATGCTGATATGACGATATTGCAAGAATTACTACAATATTATACAGGAATGGATGCACATTCACACCGTCCAGGTAAGAAATGATGGTAGTATTGTATAGGGCGCGGAAAACAGAGCTTAAACACAGCTGTGATACGCAAAGGTTAAAAACAGTCTAACAGAAGAGGGTTGTCACTTCCCTGGCTATGAGTTGACTCATTATAGAGTCTAATGGCCAAGGGCAAGAACGACCTCATATAGCACTCTTTGGAGCAGCACAGTTGTCTTAGTCTATTATTGAAAGTGCTCCTCTATTCAGCCAAGGTGGCATGCGAAGGGTGAGAAACATTGTCCAAGATTTTCCATAGGGTCCTTTGTTCTACCACTGCCTCCAGTATGTCCAGTTTGACTCCTATAACAAAACCAGTCTTTCTGATCAGTTTAATGAGCCTGTTGGCATCCCTCGTGTTGATGCCATTGCCCCAGCACACCAGCTCAGAAAAAATTGTACTGGCGACAACAGACTAGTAGAACATGTGAAGGAGAAGCCTGCATACTCTGTTACGTACCCCGTAACTGGGTTGCCAAATCAGCAGAAATGAACCACTTAGTTGGAGTCTGGATTACTGGAACTAAGAAAGTTTTATTAAAGAAATAAGCAATACAGTACTCTAATAGTAAGGATATAAATACAACAGGTTAGCAATGAATAAACACACATGTGCACAGAACTAGGATAATAGGATCAATCAAGCTCTATCGCAGTCTAGGGGTAAAATGATCAATCACAAGTGACAGAGTTCAATTTAGTTCAGTTCGCAGTGATCGCCGTCGTGCCGTTGGGGAGAGAGAGAAAGAATGAATATGCAAATCGAATTCCACACAGACCTTCGATATTCCTCACAGTTAGCTTTCGGGCGAGCCCTTTATAACATCTTCTGAGGTCACCGACTGTGACCCCTCCGTTCCAGATATGATCGTTCTTCTGTGGTGAACCCGTCACCCAGGCAAGGGCGGACACACACACCAGGTTCCCGCCCGACCGTATCTTTCTACCCTGTGCGTCTATGGCTGGTCCCGCGACTAGACCTCCAAAACTCCCACCCACTTGTGGGGGCACACCGCTTCCAGGGTCTCGTTACCTCGTAGTGTCGTGTTGCATGGTGTCTGTTGCCTTAGAGAACCTGTCCCTTTTTATCCCCCTGTTGGGGTATCGCCTGTCCATCAGACTTCAAACAGTTCAGGTTCAAAGCAACCAGTCTTGACGATACTCAGACCGGTGTCTCTTTCCGCTAATCTCTCTCGTCTCTTCATTAACATTTCCAAATGCTGCTCCATTGTCTTACTTATCTCTCTCCTGAAGACAGGTGGCAGATCAACTGATGATCCCACTGGTGATAGCACAGGACCGTTAACATCTTAGTCTATGTGTACTTTTGTAACCCTCTTTTGTCACAACTCCAAAGGATCTCAGTCTCCTCAGGAAGTAGAAGCGACTCTGGCTCTTCTTATACATACACCCCGTGTTGGTGTTCCACTCAAGTCTGTCGTCCAGGTGCAATCCCAAGTACAGTGTACTTGTAGGTCCTCACCACATTCACGTCCTCACCATCAATAGTAACAGGGAGTAGTACAGGCTTGGTCTTCCTAAAGTCCAGCACCATCTGCTTTATCTTACTAATGTTGAGCTGCAGATGATTCAGCTCAACATCGCTTATAAATATTAAATAGTTCAGTTAAATATGTCGTCCAAAAAAAAGAAATAAAAAGGTGGTGAGGTAGTGTTCATGGATTCAATGTCCATTCAGAAATCGGATGTCAGAGGGGAAGAAGCTGTTCCTGAATTGTTGAGTGTGTGCCTTCGCACTTCTGTACCTCCTTCCTGATGGTAGCAATGAGAACAAGGCATGACCTGGGTGATGGGGGTCCTTCATGATGGACGTCACCTTTACCAAAATTATAATTAAAATCTTTAAAATGAAGTGTAATAAATAAACAATCTGCTTTCCCTACATCTTGACTACCTCTTTGAAATAAATGTTGTGAAGCAAATTAGGCCCTTCTGGTCACCCTATTAGCGTTCTGCTGATAGAGTCAAGAGAGGGTCTAGTGAAGGAGTGGGAGGTCAGATACACTGACTTGAATATACTACGTGCCTGGTAGTTCAAAATGAGCTGAAACACAGACTCTGTGTGGCTAGCAGTTCTCATTTGAACTGACAGCTAAACTTGATCTGGGCTACAGGATCTTCTGAAGGTATCATCAATGTTCTGATGAAGGGTTCCGGCCAGAAACATCGACTGATCTTTTCCACGGATGCTGCCCGACCTGCTGAGTTCCTCCAGTGTGTTGTGAGTGTTGCTTTGACCCCAGCATCTGCAGATTAATTTGTGTTTACGATCAGCAATGTTGACCTTTCACAATCAATGTTATAACATTTGGTCTTCTCAATCCTCAATCAGAATCAGATTTATCACTGGCAAATGTTGGGAAATTTATTATTTTGTGGCAGGACATAAAAAATACTATAAAATTTGAAAATCTATTTGAATAATTCCTGAACTTGGATATATGATACATATAACTAACGGAATGGGATAGTGTAAGCAGAGAGCTGGAAAAATGCAATGGGCCAAACTGTCTTTGTAGTAAATCCTGATTAGTTTGAGTTATGTCACCTTGTGAAGGAATGGAATTCTGTTGTATCAATGAGACCTTAATTCCATGTACCAAATATGTTCCTGTGAATCATAGTGTTTTCAGCTTTCCATATTTCAAGAAAAGTATATAATTAAGTGTTAAATATTTGGAATTATAAATTTCCATGTAATTGTTAATCTTTAATCAGATCATTTGTACATAGGAACAAAGAAAAAGTATTAGGCTATTTGACCCTTGTGATTTAATGACTTCCTAGCCGTGGCAGCCTACCTCTACATGTCCGCTTATGGAGACAACTTGATCTTCATGCTGCGTGAGCCAGCCTAGAACCACACTCCTGCATAGAAAGCAGTAAACCACTTTACTGCAGTTGGCTGCATTTAGCATAAGCTTGTGGTCACATGAATGGCAGGAAGGAGAGGAAGAAGAAAAACAACAGAAGAGATAACGATAGGAACCCCTTATCACTGAACTCTCAGAAAGAGTATCAAGGAAAATTCTTAACTGCATCACCAAATCTCAAATAACAAAATATCTACAAACAACATTACGACTTGGATATAAATAGCATGCAGCATTTACACCACAAGGAATGATGACTTGACTAATTTGCTGTAATCACTTTTTAAAGTGTGTATTGTTTAGATTAATATTTTGTAAAGAACTTGAGAAACTAGGCATTTTTTAAAGGGAATGTAAAGTCGATCCGCATGGCATAAACCTTTTTTATTGCCAGGCTGGATACGTTCATTGATCAGGACTCTCATTAAACTGTAAAACATTCACAAATATCAAATTTCAAAGTACATGTATGTCACCATATACAATCCAGAGATTCATTTTCTTGTGGGCATTTACAGTAAATACAAGAAACACATTAGAAACGATGAAAGACTACCCCCAGTGGGACAGATGAACAATCAATGTGCAAAAGCCAATAAACTATGCAAATACTAAAAGAAAAAAATCATAAATAAATAAACAATAAATATTGAGAATATGAGTTGAAGAGTCCTTGAAAGTGAGTCCATAGGTTGTGAGAACAGTTTAGTGATGGGGCGAATGAAGTTGAGTAATCACCTCTGGTACTAAAGCCTGGTGGTTTAGGGGTAATGACTGCTCTTTAACTTGGTGGTGTGGGTTCTATAGTGGATACTGATAATGGATGATCAGCCATGATCACAGTGCATAGCGGTGCTGGCTCGAAGGGCCGAATGGCCTACTACTGCACCTATTATCTATTGTCTAAGCCTACTGTAACAACTTTTTTATGACAGGGGTGAGAATACAGCATGATCTGGATGGTGGGGGTCCTGGATAATGAATGCTTCTTTCTTGTGTCAATACTATGCGTAGCTGTACCAGTGGTGGGGAGGGCTTTACCCATGATGGACTTGGCTGTATCTACTATTTTTTGTAGGCTTATATGTTCAAGAGTGTGTTTCCATACCAGGCTGTGATGCAACCAGTCAATATACTCTTCACCACGCATCTATAGAAGTTTGTTAAAGTTTTAGATGAATCTTCGCAATCTTCTAAGGAAGTAGAGGTGCTGACATGCCTTCTTCATAACATCACTTACATGCTGGACCCAGGAAAGATCCTCTCTTAAAAAAACACTAAACCAGAGGAATTTGAAGTTGCTGACACTCTCCACCTCTGATCAGCTGATGAGAGCTGGCTCATGGATCTCTGGTTTCTTCCTCTTCGTCAATAATCAGCCCCATGCTCTTGCTGACATTGAATGAGAGGTTGTAGTTTGTGGCACCACTCAACCAGATTTTCAATATAGCATTGGAACTGTGCTTGGTCTCACAGTTAGAAGTATAAAGTGAGAAGAGCAGGGGATAAGCATCTGTAGTGATTGAGATTACGGAGGAAATATTGTTGCCAATCAGAACCAGTTGGAGTCTGCAAGTGAGGAAATTGAGGATGCGGTTGCACAAGGAGGTATTGAGGCCAAGCTCTTGAAGTTTATTGATTAGTTTTGATGAGATGATAATATTGAATGCTGAGTTATAGTCAATAAAGAGCATCCTGATGTTCAAAGTTCAAAATAAATTTTATTATCAGAGTACATATATGTAACCACATATAACCCTGAGATTCACTTTTCTGCATACTCAGTGAATCTATAGAACTGTAACAATGAAAGATCAACCAGAAGACAACAAATTGTGCAAATGCAAATATAAATAGCAATAAATAATGAGAGCATGAAATACCAAGTTAAGTCCTTAAAGTGAAATTATTGGCTGTAGGGTCATCTCAATGGTTGGGCAAGTGAGTAGTTTTGTTCAAGAGCCTGATGGTTGAGGGGTAGTAACTGTCCTTGAACTGGTGATGTGAATCCTGAGACACTTGTACCTTTTACCTGATGACAGCAACAAAAAAAGAGCACGGCCTGGGTGCTGAGAATCTCTTGATGGAAGCTCCTTTCCTATGCCAGTGTTTCGTGTAGATGTGCTCAATAATTGGGAGGGCTTTACCTGTGATATACTGGGTCAAATCTACAAACGTACTATTGTAGAATTTTCCATTCAAAGGCATTGGTATTTTCCATACTAGGTCATGATGCGGCCAGTCAATACGCTCTCCATTAGACATCAAAAGAAATTTGTCAAAGGCAGCATCTGTGGAAAAGACTAAATAGTTCACTTTTCAGGACAAGACCCTTCATCAGGTCTGCACCATTCTTTACTACTCGACCATGTACCCCATTTAGGGCTGAATGCATTCATAAAGGATGCTCTCACATCAGGTTCCGATATAGATCCGGCTCAGATACTGGGTCATCAAAGGTTGTGGGAGTTTGTGAAGGTGCCTCCATGTTTTGATGGTCTTTGCCAATCAACCTATGCCAATTTAGTCATCCACAAAATGTTGATAGGTGGCTTTGCTTACATCTGCTGAAACATTCTGGAGGTAACTGAGAGCAGGAATCAATGGGAAGGAAATTATCAATGTTAGCATAGAGGAGGCAAAGTTTATGAACCCAGAAGGAAACTAGATTTACAATAGGAAATGAAGTATGGAACAGCAGCAGGAGATTAGGAACATTTATCTTGATTGGCTGACATACACACTGCCCAACAATCCCCTGATTTAATTCTAGTCTAATCACAGGACAATTTACAATGACCAATTAACCTACTAACTGGAACACCTTTGGGCTGTGGGAGGAAAGCCACATAGTCATGGAAAAGCTCCTTGCAGGCAGCACAAATTGAATACAGGTTACTGGTATTGTAAAGCATTGTGCTCACTACTATGCTATCGCACTGCCCCCAAGATCAAAGACTACTCAAAGTAGTCAGTAGACATAGAGAAATGAAAGGAAACAAGGTGACGGAAGAGGAGTCTTCAGAGGTAAAGATAAGTGGAAGGAAGGAATAAAGATTTAAGTGCTTAGATATGGAAAACAGAACGGGAATGAAGTTAATCTAGTTAGGTTGAGCACAAAACCAAAGGGACTGTTTATTATAGTCTAAAATAAAGTTTTGAACATTTGTTCAGCAAATTAAAATGAACTGTTTTATCCGTAGGTGTCTACGTAAGAGGCCTCTTTCTAGATGGAGCACGCTGGGACAGGAATAAGAAAAAACTGGCAGAATCCTATCCCAAAATCCTCTATGACACGATGCCTGTGGTAAGCTTATTGCAGAAAGAGGATTGGAAAGGAATGGTGTAGGGGAGAAATTGGGTTAAAGGGACACGGGATGGGGAAAAAGGAAAGGATTGGGTAATTGAAGATGAAAGGAGAGTAGAGGGAGGAGTTACGGAGCAGGCCAAGAGGAAGAGCAGGGAAAGAGAGGGGTTGGTGCCTTGGAGGTAGGACTGGTTACCTGTAAGAGCTGACACCTATGCCTACTCTCCTTCACTTCTTGCAACATGTGGAACCATAGCCAGTATTTGTAGTATGTTCCGTTTTCCTTTGACAGATGTGGCTGAAGCCTTGTAAGAAGTCTGAAATTGCACCACACCCAGTTTACATCTGTCCAGTTTACAAGACCAGTGAAAGAAGGGGTACACTGTCCACAACTGGACATTCCACAAACTTTGTGATTGCAATGCGAATCCCCACTGATCAGCCTTCTGAACACTGGATTGGCCGTGGAGTTGCTCTGCTCTGTCAACTTAGTTCTTAATAATGTTCTTACCTGCATTGTAATTATCCACTGAAAATGTGTACGGATGTTACAAATGTCATTTTGTATTTGGCACCTGCGGAGTTAGGGTAATTTTAAAAATATAACAATTGGTTTTATTTTTCACTGTAGATCTTTCTAATTATTTTTGGTATGTTTTTGTTTGAATTCTCCTTTATAATTGTATGTGCAACAATACAATAAAACAGTGGTGTGCATTGTCAGGAGTTTATTAAGTAAAACTTCAAATAACCAGTTTTGTTTGTCCATATTAGTATAATACAAGCTTGGAACATCAAAACTTTTGTTGACTGATAAGCAAAATGCTTTTTGATTTCACTTGTAACAAACACAAAGTCTATGGTACCTTAACACTGAACTTTTCCACAAACTTCAAATTAATTGGTCAGGTTCCATAATCTTTGGCTTTTATGATGAATTATCAATATTCACAAGAATCACAGGTTCCACAACTTACATTTATCGTATTTTGGCCGGCTGCACTTGATCACATATGATCGATTATACATTGATTTATACAGTGACAAAAGGAAATGTCACACAGTGACAGGCTAAAGTGGGCGTACAAAAATTAACTTCAAACTAATACAAATAGCAAGCAATCTAGCTGATTACTTAGGACAAGTAAACATGGTTCTGAGGTATTACAATGGAAGGAGGAATGTTAAAATTGAATCCATTTGACACCGTTGGCAATTAGGCAATAATGTACATAGTTTTCAAACCTAAACCAGAATTTGTATTATGTGCAACACTGATAATGAGTTCTCATGAAACAGCACCATGAATCTAGATGGCATTACAGTTGGTACTGCCACCTATAAACAAACACCCAATACAAGGCATGCGAGAGGAAGTTCTCCAAATAGCTGTTACACATATCACTTTTCCTGATCTAATTGTACTAAATACTTAAGCATTGATTTTATCTTCTCCATAGATATTTAAAATGTTGATTATTTAAATTTTCATACTGAACCATGGAGGCAATCTTGCATCAAACCAACTGACAAACAGCAGCTGTTGTGGAAATTAATCTATTGTGCTAACAAATATCACAATTTGCTCTGAAAAGTACATGTACCACTCAATTGTTACATACAAGGCAAACAGGACCATACAATAGTTCTCATCAAAACTGTTAATTGTTACAAGTGGATTACAATTTGATCCTCAAAAATGGCAATTAGCAGCATGATGGCAAACCCACAGAGCATCCCAGCATTCTGTAGAACAAAGTGTCCAATGTTAGCCTGGCTACGATTATCTGTTGGACGATGTAGCATTTCTGGTAACTGAACAAGGGAGAAGTGAAGAAAAAATTAGGACTTATTTTGAAAGCAAAAATTTCAATTAATACATCCAACCTGCTGTTATAAATTTTTCCCAGTCCGAACGATACAAATGCCTATTTATCATGGAAGTACATAAATCTGAAGAAATAGTATTCTTGGTTTAGACAATTAGAGAAGATATTTCACCTTTGGTTCTCTTTCCAGTCACCTTGTGTCCATGTCCTTTAGCTCTCATCTTTTCCACTAAAGGGAACAATTTGCCTTTGTACATTCTATCTGAATGCATTTTTGAACTATCGTATCCCTCTCAACATACCCAAATTCTTCAGCCTTCCCTCATAAGCTATGAAGTATATTTGATAAAAATTTTAACACCAGAACATTCAAATTGTAATGTAGCCAGTGTTTCATTACCTGTTTCTTGCTTTTGTACTGCAGAACTCTAAATGAAGTCCAGGTTCTTGTCACCTTTAATCCATTTCTCAACTTGTCCTACTACTTTCAAACATTTATGTACATAGACACAGAGTGCTCTCATTTACAACACAATGCATATTTTAAAAAAACTGTATACTTCACATTGTCTACCCAATACATCTTATCGAAACTTGTCAAGCAGCACTTTCATGTGTTCAATTTAATCTGACACATTCTGCTCATTCCGGACACGTGTATACTCAGTTGTGTAAATGCTGTAACTTCCTCTTTGCATCCAGGTCATGATCATAGAAACATAGAAAATAGGTGCAGGTATAGGCCATTCGGCCCTTCGAGCCTGCACCGCCATTTATTATGATCATGGCTGATCCTCCAACTCAGAACCCCGCCCCAGCCTTCCCTCCATAACCCCTGATCCCCGTAGCCACAAGGACCATATCTAACTCCCTCTTAAATATAGCCAATGAACTGGCCTCAACTGTTTCCTGTGGCAGAGAATTCCACAGATTCACCACTCTCTGTGTGAAGAAGTTTTTCCTAATCTCGGTCCTAAAAGGCTTCCCCTTTATCCTCAAACTGTGGCCCCTCGTTCTGGACTTCCCCAACATCGGGAACAATCTTCCTGCATCTAGCCTGTCCAATCCCTTTAGGATCTTATACGTTTCAATCAGATCCCCCATCAATCTTCTAAATTCCAACGAGTACAAGCCCAGTTCATCCAGTCTTTCTTCATATGAAAGTCCTGCCATCCCAGGAATCAATCTGGTGAACCTTCTTTGTACCCCCTCTATGGCAAGGATGTCTTTCCTCAGATTAGGGGACCAAAACTGCACACAATACTCCAGGTGTGGTCTTAGCAAGGCCTTGTACAACTGCAGTAGTACCTCCCTGCTCCTGTACTCGAATCCTCTCGCTATAAATGCCAACATACCATTCGCCTTTTTCACCGCCTGCTGTACCTGCATGCCCACCTTCAATGACTGGTGTATAATGACACCCAGGTCTCGTTGCACCTCCCCTTTTCCTAATCAGCCACCATTCAGATAATAATCTGTTTTCCTATTTTTGCCACCAAAGTGGATAACTTCACATTTATCCACATTTATCATAAAAGTTTATGGCCCTAGCACTGATCCATCAGCAGTACTACTGCCCCTAATACCTAGCACCTTGAAAAACAACTATTTATACAATCACATTCTTGGGGCCAAACTAATTTCTCACTCATGAAGCCACTGGCTTTATTCTATGGAGTTCAACTTTACTAACATTTTAACTGGATACCTTTTGGAAGTCTATTCTCATCAGTCAAACTACTCTCATTAAAGGGAAAAAAATAACAGTTGTCACTGTTGGCCAAACGGGATATTTGCCTTTCACAAATCTGCGCTGGCTTCCAATAATTGATACTCCAACTATCTTAATTCTGTCTTGGATTCACACAAAATGCTGGCAGAAATCAGAAGGCCAGGCAACATCCATGGAAAAAGAGTGAAATTAGAGCAAGAAGGTGGGGAAAAGGGAGCAGCTTTCTCCCTCCACCCACCTCCTGCTCTAACTTATCTTTTTTTCCAGTCCTGATGCAGCTCTTGGCCTGAAATGCTGACTATTTACTCTTATCAATGGATGCCGCCTGGCCTGCCGAGTTCCTTCAGCATTTTGTGTGCGTTGCTTGGATTTCCAGCATCTGCAGATTTTCTCATCTCTGTCCTGGATTATTGTTTCTGCAAATAGACTGTGGTAGCCTCCCTTTTTGAACAATGATTCACCATTGGAATTCTTCACTTCTCTGGCATCATCAATACACCTAAGATTAAGCCTGCACTTTTAGAATTACTTTCTGTTCCCTTAACAATGCAGGGTGCAAACCAATAGGAACCTTGTGATTTAGCTACTTTATATACAGCCAATTGAGTACTTCCTTCTTTTAATTTTTAGTATATCTAACATTTTGACTAATTTTCTTTTACTGTCTATACACCAGGATCTTCACTTGGAACAGTGGATCCTTGAGTACATCAACGTGTTAAATTCTTCACACATTTAATTTCACCCAACATTTTTCCATTAGTATACTGCAATCATAAAATGTGCAATTAAAGAATTTTACACAGATGCCACAAACTTCAGTTGCTAAAAAACAATGATAAGTGTACAGCATCTCAATAGAAAGGAGCAAAATCAGCAAAATGCCTGAAAGACAGACTTAGATGAGATCCTTAAACAAGATGCTCTCCATGTATTACTTTCAATTTGGAAATAAAATGCGAGGAGGTTGACAAGGACAGAACTGATAATGTTCCAATCTAATTAAAGTGCAGTGCAGTTCGTCAATTTTGTTTTGGATGCTTTGTATGTGAAATGCTCAGTTTTATTGCAGTCAAAGTTTTACAGGTGCTTGATAAAGGCATGCAGCTGCCCAGGATTCCCAAGGCAGGAAACTGCTTCTGTCAACGCTATGGATGAAACTACATTTTAAATAGCTTAATCTACTTCATTGCAGATGGGGTTTGTACTGACAGTGGATCATACAGAACCTTTTAGGGATTAAGATTAAGAAGATTCTTCATTCCTGGTCCTGGTTTCAAACAATGCAATTTTTCTCCATTAGCTCAAGAGGCCAGAACAGCTGCTCAATATTAATAGAGACAAACTGAAATCTTTCAGCCTCCATGTGGGAATAAGACAATATACTGTAAGTGGCATAGCATAGGCAGCAGTGCATTACATTTCAGTGAAGTTAATAATATATCCTCTCTAAATTCTTACAATTAATATTCCACTGAGAGCTTTGACAGATCAAGGCTGGTTCAGTGTTGGTGCTTATTCTGCATCCTGTATTTATAGTTCAGTTTCCCTACAAATATCAGGGAGTTTTCAATACTACTAAAGACATTTTGGCAAAAGTACATTCAGTAGGTCTTCATGCCTAATGCAAAACAATGAATTATCGCTGCCTGAAGGCAAATGGCAGCTTGGTTACTTTCTTCACCATTAGTGCTATATCCACAATATCCACAAACAATCCTTTAGAATTAACTGCAGCACACCTGATCTTTGTCAATAATTTTATATCAGTATGGAAGAACTGAAATTGTTCAACAGTTTCTCCAATCTAAATGGGCAAACTTCTGCAAAGGAGGTAGCTGATCAGTACTTGATAAACAATATTTATTGATCCATTGTGTAACAAATTCTACATTGCAACAACTTACTGACTCTAAAGTACAAGAGCCATCTTACTTGACTATTCTCAGTGGCCACAATATGGATCACTACAGAAATAATCACCCCCCATATTGCCCCAGAACCCATCTTGATCCCCCTCATCCTCAACTCAGGATTTGCCGGAGTACCACTACTGGCAAAGCAGGAAGCCAGCAACAACTCCATTCTTTGAGCAAGCTTCCTGTGGAGGTGTGACTAGTGCAAGCAACTGGGACCAGGTTTAGCAACAGATCAGAGGATCAAATTCCTTTGAACCTAGAGTTTGACTTGAATTGAATGACACTTAAAGTAACATATTTTGAATATGGTACAGAGGGGACTGAAATTTCTTGTCCTTGATTGTACTTTACAGCTCTCAAAACTAGAAGTAAGATAGTTAAGCTAACATTTTCCCATTAAACATTTTGCTAACTGAAGAATAAATCAGAAAATGGAATTAAAATGTTTCAAAAACAAAGTTACAAAGTCTAATTGCAATATCTTCTATAATATGAAAGCATGGACTACTATTAATATACAATAACTGGAAGCCAATAAATGTAAAAAAGAATGATTATTGCATAGTGTTCCTCAAATATTCAAACTCGTCTTATTTAATGAGCAGTGAAGTTTAAGACCTCTTCAAATAATTATTGATTTTGTTTTCCCAACTGAAGGATTTTTTGAAGCTTTTGTTTTATATGAAAGGAACTAGATTATAATGGCATCAGTATTGCAAAAGCAAGGGAAATACTGGGCTCGGCCTTTCAACCTCA
Organism: Mobula hypostoma; assembly: GCF_963921235.1. Lineage (NCBI taxonomy): Eukaryota > Metazoa > Chordata > Chondrichthyes > Myliobatiformes > Myliobatidae > Mobula > Mobula hypostoma. The sequence continues at coordinate 148,139,336 of NC_086102.1, forward strand.
TTTCTTTGTCCCAAACTCTCAGTGCAGGGGGGGACCTTAATAATTCAGTATTTAGAAAAAACAACAATATTTAAAAAGTGCACAGCAATAAAGCTTATGCCTGCATTTTATGACTCGGAGAACTTTCATTTAAGTTCAACTTAAATTTGATGAAATAGATTTTTAAAGATCATTAAAACCCACTTCCCCTAGAGTAATCTTTTTTTAATTCAGCAAAATCAGCATGCATATAATGAGAGAGGTTGGTGAACAGTAGAGAAAGAATGGAAATCTCAATTGAATGAAAGCATTTGGAAAATTTTAATTGCACTCTTAATTTTCCAATGGGTTTTAAAATTAGCAACTGAAATAACTGCTAAGCTACTTGTTAAGTTCAACATGAAAAGGAAAAAAAAGGAACTAAAGAAAACAAGTCGAGCATTTTAAACAATTAAAAAAAACAGAAGTAATCCAACAAAGAAGTGACAAGATTCAGTGCAAGAACCAAAACTGTTCATTCTTCATTACCCACAACTTGGACCTGGAGCAAATTGGAATGTGAATTCTTAATGTTTACAACTAATTTATACTGACAGAACAATTTACATAAACTGCTAATAAAACACAATTTATTGATAAGTTTAGGTATTGCAATCACAGTTTCTAGTGAGATTTTTATCAAATAAATATAACATTATTCATTTTAAAGAATGTTTTATGTAGGCTGATTTAGTAAAAGGTTTGGCAGTAATTTATACTAACTGTTAAAATTAGGTTCAATTTAATTACTTAAGTGCATACCTTATGGCACAATGATGCAGAGTATATTGTCCAATAGTACTTACCATATCTACCAATGCCACATATAGAAACATGCCTGCCGTGATGGCAAAGATCCACTGGGTTAAATTATGGGTATACTGTCCCACAGCTATACCTATTACTACACCAACATACGCAAGTAGAGCTGACATGAGGTTGTAAACGATAGCTTGTTTCACAGACATCCCCGCATTAATTAAAACAGCAAAATCACCTGGAGAGAAAAAAAAATACAAAAATTACAAAACTGTAAGATCCTACTTTTTTAAATTGATTTTTTTCTATTTCATTTGGATCAGATGTTTAAATTTTAAAAATCTAAGTGTTTTCTTAAGGGGAAATCCTGCCTGTCAAATCTGTCGGAATGCTTTGAGGAAATAACAGCAGGATAGCCAAGGAGCGTAAGTGGATGTTGTTCATTTGGATTTTCCAAAGGCATCTGACAAGGTGCCGCACATGAGCTGCTTAACAAGACAAGAACTCATAGTATTACAGAAAAGATAGGTAGAAGATTGGCTGACTGGTAGGAAAAAAGAGTGGGGAAAAAGATAGCCTTTTCTGGTCGGTATTGGGACCACTCCTTTTCATGCTTTGTGGCCAAGTATGTGGACGGTATGAGGATAGGTGGGGGGCAGATTAGGAGAATGGGCAAAGAAGTGGCAGATGGATTACAGTGCCAGGAAGTGTACTAACATGCACTTTAATAGAAGGAACAGAAGTATAGACCATTTTCTAAATGGGCAGAAAAGTCAAAAATCTTAAGTGCAAAGGGACTTAAGGATTAAGGATTTAGGATTCTCTAAAAGCTAACTTGCAGGTTGGGTCAGTGAGGAAGGCAAATGCAGTGCTAGCATTCGTTCAGAAAGGACTAGAATATAAAAGCAAGGATGTAATGCTGAGACATTGTAAAGCACTTGGGAGTATTGTGAGCAGTTTTGGGGTTCTTATCCGAAATGTGCTGACATTGGAAAGGATTCAGAGGAAGTTGACGAGAATGGTTCCAAAATGAAAGGGATATCGTATGAGGACTGTTTCATGGCTTTGAGCCAGTCACTGAAATTTAAAAGAATGGTGGGGGTGGGGGTGGGGTGTGGTGATGAAGTCTCACTGAAACTTTTTGAATGTTAAAAAGCCTAGATAGAGTGATTGTGGAGAGGCTGTTTCCCTCCCATCCAGAGAGGGAGTCTAGAACTAGAGGGCATAGTCTTAGAATAGAAGGATGTCCAATGAAGATGAGGAAGAATTTCTTTAGCCTGATGGTGGCGAATTTGTGGAGTTCATTGCCACAGGCAGCTTTGGAGGCCAGGTGATCGGGGGTCTTTGAGGGGGAGATCGATAGATTCTTGATTAGTCAAGGCATGAAAGCTTATGGGGAGAAGACAGGAGAATTGGGTTGAGAGGGAAAATGGATCAGCAATGATAGGCCAAATGGCCTAATTCTTCTCCTATCTCTTATGGTCTTATGTAACATGGCTGTAGATCACAGTATGCTGTTGCCTAGGTGGGTTTAGGGTAACTTCAATTGTATTAAGCAAATCCAGCATTTATTTTGTCTCAAACTGTCATTGTGGTTGGATTATAATACAACTCTAATGTATTAATTTCAGCAACACAAACTAAACACCAAATTAACATTCAGAAATTCTACAGAGTCAAATATCAGATACATTTAGCAACAGCTCTGAAGCCCAGGAAAGAGCACAGGTGCTAATTATTTATATGGCTACCAAAATATTTTTGGATCAATATATTGCTTATCTCACAGCCAACAAGGCATTTTAGTATGATAAAATTATTAATAATTTGCTTCTCAGAAGACCTGTCAAAGCAAACCAAATCTCTCTATTACTCTTTCACTGTAGCATCTGTACTTATCCTCATGCCTAATTTTTCAGATTCCCAATACTACTGACATTTTAACAGCAAAATCTCTGCTTTTAAAGAAATAATGTGATTCTATCCACACAAAGTTTATTTTGATGTGTCAAGAAATGGAGGCTTCATATTATATCTTGGAGTGAAAGAATTTCATACTTCTGTTCCAGTTGTCCTTTAGAGTGACAGAAGAAAGAAGCTAACTTTAAAGAAAGAAACCTCTTGCACTCGATTTTTTATTAATGATAGACATTTCAGTTTTCTCCAAAGGTGATAGAAATATTATAGCTGCTTTAATTTTACTACTTCACCAACCAAGAGAAAACTTAGGTAATCACATAAACTTTAAAAAATCAAGAAGCAGACAATTGCAGTATAATATCACATTTGTAGTGTGGAAGTTTTTTTACATCCACTGCCAATTGGAAACAAAAATGAACTCAGCACCTGAACTACAGATTCTCTTGTGTTATTTCCAACAACATAGCTGGAAAAAGGAAAAAAAAAGAATCCAAGAAAAGATAAAACTGTTTTTGAGGGCAGCAATAGATTATTGGTTTTACTAGTAATTGTTTTGAGCAAAAGAATAGTTGTATAGATACAATAAAAATTAATTTGTTCCAACTAAGTTGCTACTAACACAGCAACTGAAATAGTATTGAAATATTCTGCGTTTTTATAATTGTATACTTGCTAACCATAAATAAAAAATAAAAGCTGACAGGGCATGTAAAATGCTGACAACTCTGAGAAAAGGCCTGAGTCTAGGCCAAATATAAAAACAAGGGTTACACAAATGTTAGGCTCAATCTGTGGTCATACCAAACAATTCCATTACTGAAACTGCAGGAAATTAAAGTGCATAAAACTGTATTTTGCTGAGGCAAACACCAAACTACAGAAAGGGAATATACAAGCACTTAAATCAAAGAATTTAGTTTCTAGGGAAGTGCTGACAGCAGAATTATCCTTTAACTTTTTTAGTGTTGTTAGCATCTTGAAAACTACTCTAAGCAACATCAGCTTCCCTTAGTTGACAGCGTTACCAGCAACCAGCTATTTGCGGCTTAAATCTGTTGTGTATTTAATCTACCAGTAATATTTTAGCAATATTATAAATATATTGTTTGATTAAACATTCTTTATTGTTTAAATGATTTGTGATGGTTGTATGTATGAAGTGCATGATTGGCATACGTTGTTGTGTCACTGTGTCATATGCGCGCACCTCGCTTAAAGTAAAAACAAATTTAGACTCGCATTCCTGGCTCTCTTGTTTTGAAGTTACAAAACATAACAAAAGCTTACACAGTCTTGGAGTTCTATGAAGAACAACAAGAGAAAATGCTAAATGGACAGTGGTGTCTTCACTCACTAACACTTTAAGTAAAGCTGTTAGTTTGTAAAGGTTCAGTGAAAATCCCAATGGCGTTAACTGTGGGAGGGCACAGTATTCTTCCTGGTCCGGTTTCAAATCCCAAAAGAAGGTTCAGGGTCGAGATTTATGAAGGATGGAAACCTAGCTCTTCAATGGCTGCTGATCAGGTACAGAAATGGAATGTGTAACATTTACAAGATAAATGGAGTTCATGATACCTGCAAATCAAGCACTCAGCATCAATTCAGTATGATTTAAATTGGAAAGAAGCTGGGGGTGGGGTGGGGGGTGGTGGATGAATGATACTGTTTTCCAAAAGGAACTTAGTGAGGGCTGACAGGTTACCAACAGGTTGACACAATATATGTGACATGTACCCAATATAGAAGAGCTAGACAATGAGAACCAAAGGTGGGTAGATCAATACAATTTTCTTCAAAGTTAGATAAGTTGAACATACTAGTGAGGTAAATGGTGAGATACATCAATAAACAAGCATGTGAAGCTCAGTTAAACAAAATAGGAAGCCACTGGTTTGGAAAGGTTGTAGATTTGGCTCTGTGTCATTTCAAATTTTGAATGTGGACTTGCTGAATGCCAGGTGCAAACATTCAGAAAGCTATTCAGACCAGGTGCAAGCAGTGAAGAACATACAGCAATGTGCCAATCCCTTGCTCGTAGTGATGCTGGGATCATGGAAATATAATACCATAGAAAACTACTAAATACTTAAAAACTGCAGATGCAAGATGGGAATTCAATACATATAATTAGCTCATGTTCAGAACATTTGTGAAGAAATTTTGCTTTGGAAATAGAATCCATAAAATAACAAACTACCTATGAACCATAACAAAACTGGTTTGGCTCTTAAATGAAGAATAAAATTAACTCATGTCTGATCAAGTGTGTGACCGTAAGATCAAAAGGTATAGGAGCATAATTAGGACATTCGGACCACTGAAGCTGTCCCAACATTTGATCATGGTTGGTTTATTTTTCTCCCTCAACCCCATTCTCCAGCCTTCTTCCTGTAACCGTTGATGCTATTACTAATAAAATTCCATCAACCTCTGCTTTAAATATACCCAATGACTTGGCTTCCACAGCCTTCTGTGGCAATGAATTTCATAGATTCACCACACTCTGGCTAAAGATATTCCTCTATATCTCTGTCTAAAAGGATGTCCTTCTATTCTGAGGTCCAAGACTCCCATTATTGGAAACATCCTCTCCATATCCACTCTATTTAAGTTTCAATGAGACTTCCCCCACCCTCCCCCAATTCTTCTAAACTCCATCAAGTATAAGCACAGAGCCATCAAACACTCCTCACATGTTAACCTTTTCATTCCAAGGATTACTCTTGTAAACCTTCTCTGGCCACTACAAATGCCAGCACATTCTTTTTTAGATATAAGGCACAAAACTGCTCAGATTGCTTCAAATGTGGTCTAACTAATGCCTTATAAAGCTCCAGCATTATATCGTTGTTTTTACACTCTAGTCCTTTCAAAATGTGTGTTAACGTTGCATATGCCTTCCATACTACTGACTCAACCTGCAAGTTTATCTTTATGGAATCCTGTGCTACGACTCTTAAGTCCCTGTGCACCTTCGATTTCTGAATTTGTGCCAATGTTTATAAAATAGTCTATATCTTTATTCCTTCTACCAAAGTATGACCATACACTTCCCACTGTCATATCTGTGTCCATTCTCCTAATCTGTCCAAGTCCTTTGGTAGACTCAATGCTTCCTCAACACTACTTGATCCTGCACCTATCTTTGTATCATCTAACAAACATGGCCACAAAGCCACCAATTCTGTGATCCATATACAGGTGTCCCCCGCTTTACGAAAGTTCGCTTTACGCCACTTTGCTTTTACGAAAGACCTAGATTAGTACCTGTTTTTGCTAACCGAAAGAAATACGAAGAGGATTTTCGCTTTTACAAAAAAAGGCGCCTGCTTTAAACTTATGTTTACCCCAAGAAAGACTACCATGACCGTGAAGCCTTGCGCAGGCAGGTGTGTGTGCACGCGTGTAGGTGCCAATTTTTTTTCCTACAAATCAGTTTTGGCTAAATCTTCCCGATTCTGATAAGTGAAACTACACTGTACATACATTATTTCTACTTATATAGGCCGTGTATTTATCATATCATTCCTGCTTTTACTATATGTTAGTGTATTTTAGGCTTTATGTGCTTTTTTGTTTTTTTTGGGTCTGGGAACGCTCAAAATTTTTTCCCATATAAATTAATGGTAATTGCATCTTCATAGAAACATAGAAAATAGGTGCAGGAGTAGGCCATTCGGCCCTTGGAGCCTGCACCGCCATTTATTATGATCATGGCTGATCATCCAACTCAGAACCCCGCCCCAGCCTTCCCTCCATACCCCCTGATCCCCATAGCCACAAGGGCCATATCTAACTCCCTCTTAAACATAGCCAATGAACTGGCCTCAACTGTTTCCTGTGGCAGAGAATTCCACAGATTCACCACTCTCTGTGTGAAGAAGTTTTTCCTAATCTCGGTCCTAAAAGGCTTCCCCTTTATCCTCAAACTGTGACCCCTTGTTCTGGACTTCCCCAACATCGGGAACAATCTTCCTGCATCTAGCCTGTCCAATCCCTTTAGGATTTTATACGTTTCAATCAGATCCCCCCTCAATCTTCTAAATTCCAACCAGTACAAGCCCAGTTCATCCAGTCTTTCTTCATATGAAAGTCCTGCCATCCCAGGAATCAATCTGGTATCAATCTTCGCATTACACCATTTCGGCTTACGAAAGGTTTCATAGGAATGCTCTACCTTCGGATAGCGGGGGAAACCTGTAACATGAAAAGTAGCAGATCCAACACTAATCCTTGCAGAACACCACAAGGCCCCCTATATTCCAATTCTTTGTTTACTGACAGTCAGCGAATCTTCAGTCCATGGCAGTATCTTTCCTGTAAAAGCTATGCGGTCTTATCATGGTTATTATGTATGGTAGGGATGACTCAGAGAGTCACAGTAGCGTAACGGTTAGCATGATGCTTTATAGTGCCAGCAATCACTGATCTGGGTTCAATTCCTACCATTCTCTGTAAGGTGTTTGTACGTTCTCCTCATGATTATGTAGGTTTCCTGTGGATACTCCAGTTTTGCCCCATATTTTAAAGAGGTACAGGTTAGGATTAATGAATTGTGTGGTTGCCACATTGGCACTAGAAGCGTGACAACACTTGTGAGCTAGCAAATCCTTGGACTGCAAACAACAGGAATTCTGCAGATGCTGGAAATTCAAGCAACACACATAAAAGTTGCTGGTCCTTGGACTGTGTTGGTCACTGACACACAAATAATGCACTTCAATGTATGTTTTGGCGTACTTGTGACAAATAAAGGTAATAATTCCTTTTGATTTCTTTCAAACATAAGGAACATCTTTAAACACCTGAACTACCAGGAAGGCAACATCTCTTCTACACGAAGATGACAATTCAATTCAAAATATTATTAAGAAATCTATCCTTACATGTTTCTGCACATTTGTAGATGAAAAGACTCCAAACAAGGCTACTAACCTGCAACTGGCTCACCAAAAGCCACAAAGGCAGTTTTCACCTATGATGAGCCAAATGGAAGGTGGGTGATGTGCAACTGGGTTTAGAAAAGACAGCAAGCTAGTTTGAATACTTTTGGGGGTAGATTCTTAAAGTAGCACATGCTTAAAAATGGCAAAATTTCCTAAATTCAGTTTCTATCTTACAGATTTGAGAAACTCATATCTCATAACAAACTCCCTACAGTACTGCAACTTGTACAGGTACATCACAAAAAGCCAATTTACTTATTTCATTCATGCCTACTTGTTGTTAGTACAACTAGAGATTATATCCACTATCTCAACACTGACCCCTTTGATTTAATCAAAATGCTTTCCAACTCTTCCTCAGCTTCTTACTCAAGGCAAAAAACTCCCACATTACAAGATTTTTTTTACTATGCTCTATCCTCAGTCACTATGTGAATAATGTGACCGTGCGATACAGAGCTTATGTTGCCGGTAATCAGCAGGAACTCAAGAAATGCAGCTACGACCTGCATCATGGCAGCGAAACAACAAGGCAGGGAGAAGATCCAGACAGAACTTTCCACCAACAAGACATGCAGCTTATGGCAAGATCTGCACACCATCGCAGACTTCAAAGCTAAACACAGTGGAGTTCCCAACATCGCAGCTTCTCTCCCAGATGAGCTAAATCTTTTTTACGCTCGATTCGATGTTACCAACATTGAGCCCCCGAGGAGACCTACAGCTGATGCGACCTGCAGCTTGGTCATCTCTGAGGCCAAAGTACGCAGGTGCTTCCAATGATTCGACAGTTGCAAGGCCGCGGGACTGGACAGCATCCCAGGGTAGGTACTTGGCACAACTGGCAGGTGTGTTTACAGACATTTTTAATCTCTCCCTCTCCCAGTGTAGAGTGCCCTCCTGCTTCAAAACATCCACCATTGTCCCTGTACCAAAAAAGATCATGGTAACATGTCTAAACGACTGCTGTCCTGTCGCACTCACTTCAATAATAAGCAAATACATCCACAGGCTGGTCAAGGACTACACCTGAAGCATGCTACCACCCACACTGGACCCCTACAATTTGCCTACCAACACAACTGATTGACAGATGATGCAATAGCCACAGCTCTACACACCGTCCTTACACATCTGGAAAAGGATGCTTATGTGAGAATGCTGCTCATGTACCACAGTTCAGCATTCAACACCATAATTCTCTCCAGGCTAAACAAAAAGCTCAGAGACCTCAGCACCCTTCCTTGTGTAGCTGGACCCTGGACTTCCTGTCAGATCGCTGGCAGCGTCTCTTTCACCTCAGACGGTTGAAGAAGTTTGGCATGGGCCCCCAAATCCTAAGAACTTTCTACAGGGGAACTGTTGAGAGCATCCTGACTGGCTGCATTACTGCCTGGTATGGGAACTGTACTTCACTCAATCGCAGGACTCTGCAGAGTGGTGCAGACAACCCAGCGCATCTGTAGATGTGAACTTTCCACTGTTCAAGACATTTACAAAGACAGGTGTTTAAAAAGGGCCCAAAGGATCACTGGGGATCTGAGTCACCTCAAGCACAAATTGTCCCAGCTGCTTCCATCCAGGAAATGGTACCGCAGCATAAAAGCCAGGACCAACAGGCTCCGGGACAACTTCTTCCACCAGGCCATCAGACTGCTTAACTCATGCTGAGACAACAGTATTTCTATGTTATATTGACTATCCTATTGTACATACTATTTATTATAAATTATTTATAAATTGCACATTACACAGAGACGTAACATAAAGATTTTTACTCCTCATGTATTTGAAGGATGTAAGTAACAAAGTCAATTCAATTCAAGTGCAAGTTGTCACTTCTTACTCCTTTCCTACTAGAGCAACCATCATTACCCATTATCAAAACTCGGTTTCATTTCATCTTAAGTTTTCTCTTTGCTGGTGGAATTAATCATACTCTCTCATTATACCGCTATAGATTCTCAATCACAGCATCATACATAATTTATAATCAACACATTTCATACATGTCCAAAAATAAATAAACTGTATATATTATATATATACACAAACACTGAGCTTTTAATTCCTTTGAATTTGACATTTTTGCTCTTTCTGCTCATATTATTGATATTAGCAAAATTTATTAAAAACATTTTCTCCTCCCATTTCAAAATCAGTGACACTGCAGGACAATTTTTTCTAACGAGAGTAAAGCAGAATACCCAGCTCGTGAGGAAGCTCATGACAAAACACAGCGATGGAAGTACTCAGTCCCCCTGTGATGGAAGCACTGAAGGCAGCACCTACAGGGAAGGAAAAGGCTCTGTTTAATCATATCGATAAGTTATGCAATCACGCATTTATTATTTGGAATCAACAGAAGAATGATATTTACAAAATTTATATTGAACACCCAAATCTTTAATGTCATTAACGTTACATTTTTTAACAGGTGCAATGCACTGAAGGGAACCTGGATGTTGTGAACAGCACAATGCAAAATTATCTTTTTATTTCATTTTAATGTAAAATCTGTAGCACAGTTGAAAGCAACTGCTGTATTTATTGATGAGTTTTAAGATTACTGTCAGAATGCAGGTGATTATTCAGAATGTGCAACAGCTCTTAGTTAACATTTTAATTGCAAGTATGAAGAACATCCACACCATCTTTGCCTCACTAGTGCAAACCCAATTTTAAAAATGCAATGCTGTTAGTCTAATCCATGAATTCTCAATATTGGAGTATAAAGACTGCAATGGTTGTATTTCAATGTGGTCATTTTTAGTTTATTCACAGAATATCTACCACAAATATTTTAAAATTCAATAGTTTTCTAAAAAGTTATCTTAAATTGACCACATTAGGATTTTGGAATCTAATCGCTCTGGGAATTAATGTACAACTTAAATCAAGTTACCTAAATTATCCAAATTGCGAACAATCAAATTTTTATGCTATAACTGGAGAACTCCAAACACAGCCAGGTAAGAACTTCAATTCTGAATAGCACAAGATCAAGCCTATGATGCATGGATGGTGGGGGGGGGAAGGTTGCTGATACTTGCAGATCATAATGTCCATCCCCTTGTACAGTGCCAGAAGCAGAATCCTATACTGAACATAGTAAACACTATCAAGTTTTGATAGGGTAGCATGGTAATGTAGCAGTTAGCATAATGCTATTACAGAGCCAGTGACATGGGTTCAGTTCCACCACTATCTGTAAGGAGTATGTACATTTTTCACGTGACTGCATGGGTTTCCTTCGGGTGTTTTGTTTTCCTCCCACATTTCAAAGATATACGGGTTAATAAGTTGTGGACATATTATTTTGGCACCAGCAGCAGGGCAACACTTATGTACTGCCTCCCGCAAATCCTCAGACTGTGTTGGTTGTTGATGATGCACTGCATTGTATGTTTCTATGTACGTGTGACAAATACAGCCAAATCCTTAAAATAATAAGACTTGTTTAAGTTTCAAAGTATCAGGAAATTTTGTATATTACTATAATGTAATTGATACTCTTTCCAGTATTACCACCAGATTTTGTTTACGGCGAATTACTTTAGGACCCTGCAGAAACAATGATTTTGGGAAACAGAAGCTGGTATTTTCTCCTTACCTATTGCAAGTCCATCACTGAAGTTATGCATGCCATCTCCCATGATAACCATCCAAGCAATATTCGCTATGCCGGCATCTTGCATCTCTTTATTAGAATGGCAGTGACCATGAGAATGATGTGTAGAATCTGAATGATGCTTTCCAGATATCATGTTACTTTCATGATTTGGAGTGAAACTATCAATTTCACTGTGCGAATCATGGATGTAAACAGACTTCAGGTCAGGAGTAACAGATGCCTTCGACGGGGACCTCAGAGTGCCATCAAGATCAGTGAGCTGGGTTACATCGTGCTGCTCACTGAAACCATCCTGCTGGTCTGTTCCTGAAAACCAGGAATTACTATTGTCAATTCAAACTTGCATTTGTTTCAACTTAAACTGAAAAATAATTATTTCATGCAAACTCCTTCCAAGTGAAATTTAGTTCAGTGTTTCAAATATTTTGAATCTACATAAGTACCCTGAAAAACTAAACACTGTCAAATGTTTTCCTCATTTGTTTGTGTAACCAATATTCAACATGATGTTAACAAGGTAACTCAGTATTTTCTTTAGAGCTGAACTTTCATTTCTCCAATACAAAAGCTTGGGAGGCAGAGAATTCACTGCTCCTAGCACTGACTCGAGATATAATGCTTCAGCAAAAAAAGGAGAAGATGAGAGCACAAGAAGGACCAAAGCAATTACAGCTTCAAGAAACAGATACATAAAAAGAGCAGAGCAAACTTCCACAGAAAACACATTTATAGCTTTAGTGTAAAACGTTTGATCGGAAATGATTTTCCTTTCTCCACAGATTCCGCCGCAAGTGCTAAGTACCTTGCTTCAGATGTCCACTAATCTGTGATATTTTGTTTTAGCAACAGTATAACTTGTCAAGAGGGGGTAGACATGGATAAAGGAATGGGAGGGTGTGAATAGTGAAACAAAGCCCTAGAAATATAGCTAGAGAGAAAGAGAGAGCGGGATAATATACCTCCCCACAAATGAGTGTGGGGTTTGGAAGACAGTGGTAAATTATGCATTCCTATCAGAGGAACCAAAATTACAGATCGTTTCAGAAAGGACACCTCCAACAAGGTAAGACCACAGGTTTCATTTTTCTTGCAAATTGGTATGAAATCAGTATTAGTATGATGGTTGTCACGGACCTGGCAGGCTAAAGGGCCTGTTTGAGCATTGTAAAATTCTATAAGAGGAGACTGAAAGGATGAAGAAGAGTAAAAATGGCTAAGGAAGAGGCCAATAAAACCAAAAAAAAATGCTGGAAAAACCTAAGCAGGTTATGCAACATCTGTGAAAGAAGAAACAGTTAATATTTCAGGTCTAGCATGCTTCCGCAGAACTGGAAAAGAAAGGAAACATCCACAAAATGCTGGAGGAACTCAACAGGTCAGGCAGCACCTATGGGTGGAAATGAACAGTCAACGTTTTGCGGCGACATCCCATGAAGATTTCAGCAGCAGACTGGGGAGGTATGGGTAAAACAAAGGGAATCTTGCCGATACAGGGGAAGGGAAATTTAGAAGAGATTGGAACACTAAATAACAAACCATTATACTTGGAAAAATGCAGCCAATTTGGGAGTGGGGTTTCCATGGAATGGACATGAATGCAGAAATGTGTTAAGGGAATTCTTCAGCAGGGTTTCAGCATTGCCAGATAAAATCTTCCTCAGAAGCAGGAGAAAGGCGTAGAATTTGACTGCAACATTTCTAATGGACTAGATTATTATTTAGAAACTTATTGATAACTCATTAAGAGATTCTGAATGACTGTGGAAAAGGGGAGATTGTAGAGAAAGGCTACCTGCAAAAGAAGTCAAAAGGATTGATTTATATTTTTCTGCAACAGCCAGCAACACATTTATAAGCAGCTAAGACACAGATTGTTAGGACTTTGGATCATTCATCATTCTGCTCCTTAATTCTGATTGTGTTCTTAGAAATTTGATTGATTTTTATGTTTGTTTGAAGCAGTCACATTAGATATAGGCAGTCATTACCTACCTGGATTCCTGGAAAGCTTTTAATAAAATATGTGATGGGGCTTCACCACAAATCAGTCTTGTGGAACTCAGTTTGCTAATGTGCTGGATTCAGAATTGGGGGAATGGCCACTGGCAGAAAACTGCAAACAATTAATTTGTCTTTTTTTGTGAAACGTTCATCAGTCGTAGCTTGCTTGACTTGATACTAGTGCCATTATTTTAAATCATTTTTAATAACTACATTAGGGTGGATGGGGTGATCTACTAGTTTATGAGAGTAATTAAGCATATAATAAAGGCTAAAACTAAAGTCTTGAATTTTGAAAGCAGGCTTAATGTGCTGGAAGATTAGGCTAACACCTGGTCAAACAGACTTCGGAACATGTACATAAAGAGCTGAAGCAAATCAATATTGTGTACTTGCACCCAAATAAGGAACAGAACTAAATGTGATGGTGAAAGAAAGAAACTGGAATAATTTAACATACTACTTTACTGAGAATATGATTACAGGACAATTTACAATAAAGCATTAACAATCTGTCCTTGTTCAAGGTCTTGATTAAGGCTCAGCTGGAATACCCTGTTCAGTTCTAGTTTTGTGATATTGAACCAGGGAAAACACTATCAAGTGAAGATATTAGATGCACCTTTCCCTAAAAGGATGAATCACGTAATGTGCCAGCATTGTTCTCTCTAAGCTCCACAGGTGATTGGCCAAGCAGTAACTGAAATGCTCCTGTGTACATAGCCTTTGTTGCCGCACACCTGAAATTTTCTTCCATATTTTAATATAATTTTGAAATCTATGTTAATAAAATTGTGAAATATCCTGAATTAATTATGTTAATATAATCCATAAATTTTCTAAATAATAAGCATACCATACATTTACATTATCAGTGTTTCAAGTTACAACATTTACAAATTGTAACAATAAACACAGAATGGAAAGCAGTAGCTCATTGTTAATAAACCGCTGACCCTCTGAATGTCAACAAAGAAGTACTCAGCTACTATTATGAACTATGACAAAAGCATTACATCAAAAATATCACAGCAATACTACAATTTCAAATTAGTTGTTTTTGAGAAAGTTAAAACTGGTTCAATTCACTGATATGTTGAACTATGTGCTTAGAAAGAATTTGTAAAACTATCAATTCTTGTTGACAACATAAACAAAATGTTGGAGGAACTCAGCAGGCCAGGCAGCATTTATGGAAAAGAGTACAACTGATGTTTCGGGCTGAGACCCTATCTTTCGAACATTTTAGACTTCTAGTGCTGACTGCGAACGTGGATACAGTCTTATGAATTCAATCATTTGTAAATCCAGAAACAAACTATAAGTATGAATTAATGTGGATGATCTAATAAGGATTAAGAGGTATCTTTCATGTGGATGTGAAATTAATCTGGACAGTGTTGACTGACAATGGATTTGCAATAAAGACAGGCAAGAAAAAGTTTACAAAACATGAAAGATTTTCTCTGTTGTACTGTATTTCATACCTTCAATTAATAAGTATAATCAAAAGTAAGTGATTTTTCAATTTTCATTCTAAATATTCATAGGATGTATATTTCTAGAAAGATATATTTAAAGTACCATCAGTTTTCAGACCGTGTAAAAATTTACTGCTTAGAGAAATGATTGGTTTGCACAGCTGTAAGAAAAATGTAGGGGGAATTCAATGCAACACACAAAAAAATACTGGAGGAACTCAGCAGGTCAGGCAGCATTTATGGAAAACAATAAACAATCAACGATTCAGGCTGAGACCCTTCTTCGAAACTGGAAAGTGGGGGGGGGGGCACCAGAAAAAGAAGCTGGGTGGAGGTGAAGGAGGATAGCTAGGTGACAGGTGAAGCCAGGTGGGTAAGAAAGATAAAGGACTGGAGAGGGAGGAATCTGATAAGAGAGGAGAGTTGAGCACAGGAGAAAAGGAAGGAGGATGAGACTCGGGGAGGTGATAGGCAGATGAGAAGAGGTACAAGGCCAGAATAGGGAATAGAAGATGGAAGGGGGAGATTTTTTTTAAATCAGAAGGAGAAATCAATATTCATGCCATCAGGTTAGAGGCTACCTGGACGAAATATAAGGTCTTTCTCCTGTGCGTGCCCTCATTTTGGTACAAGAGGGGGCCATGGACCGACATGTCTGAAGAGAATCGGAAATAAAAATTAAAAATGTTTGGCTTCCGGGAAGTTCTGTTTTGACAGAAAGAGCGGAGCTAGAGCTTTTAATTGTTTAAAATTTATGGAGGAGAGGCCTATGATTTCTATGAATTAGTTTATAGTTTCTTCTCTCTAATTGCTTGAGCTTTCACATCTCCCATCAGATTACATGCTCTGGTGGTGTACAAAGTATCTGAATTGTGATGAAGGGTCTCGGGCCGAAATGTCGACTGTTTATTCTTTTCCATAAATGCTCCAGCATTTTGTGTGCGTTGCTTGGATCTCCAGCATCTGCTGATTTTTTCTTGTTTGTGGTTGGATTAATAAACGCAAAATGCAGGAGGAATTCAGTAGGTCAAGCAGCATCTATGGAAAAGAGTAAACAGTTGACATTTCGGGCTGAAACTCCTCATCAGAACTCCAGCATTTGGTGTGTATTACACTGATTTCCAGCATCTGCAGATTTGGACATTGAACAACCAATTACTATGATATTTTCTGTTAATCATATACATATGTTCCTATTATCTGAGTGAGACCTACCAGTTGTACAACCCTAAATACTAAAAATTCTGGAGATACTCAGATCAGCCAGTATCCAAGTGAAGGAGGGAAAAAGAGTTACTGTTTCAGGTTGATAACCGTACACCAAAATAGTCCACCTAAGTCCTTTTTCCTGGATTTGCTGATACTTACAGAACTGAAAGTTCTGCTGTGACAACAATGAACAGTAAACTGCCAAGGGTCTCTGAACTTTAGTTGAAGTAAATAATGGCAGTGGAGCAAAATCACCACACAGGACTCAGCTTTACACCACGTCCTAGCAGAAACAATTACACATGCTGAGGAACCCAGGAGTAAGGAAATGCAAGTTTGGGCTAGAGTTGAATACTAATCACAAAATTCCTTTGTGGACGAGCAGGTAGACAGAGGGGTGGGGCGGCTCAATTGGTAAAAATGAAATCAAATCCTTAGAAATAGGTGACAGGACCAGAAGATGTAGAATCCTGGTGGTAGAGTTAAACCACAAGGGTAAAGCATCCAGGATATGGGCTACAAACTACAACGGGAGGGAGAAATGGCATGTCAATAGAGCAATGTTATGACAGTAATGTCAGTAAGATGAAAGAAGTGATTGTGGATTTCAGGAAGGGTAAGATGAAGGAACATATACCAATCCTCATAGAGGGATCAGAAGGAGAGAGTAGGCAGTTGCAAGTTCCTGGGTGTCTCGATCTCTAACTTGGTCACAACATATCGATGCAGCTATAAAGAAGGCAAGACAGCGACTAAACTTCATTACGAGTTTGAAGAGATTTAGTATGTCAACAGACACACTGAAAAACTTCTACAGATGTACCATGGAGAGCACTCTGACAGGTTGCATCACTATCTAGTGTGGTGGTATGGGGTTGGGGGTGGGGGGGGCCTACTACACGGGACTGAAAGAAGCAGCAGAGGGTCACAAAGTTAGTCGGCTCCATCTTGGCTATTAGCCTACAAAGTACCCAGGACATCTTCAAGGAGCGGTGTCTCAGAAAGGCAATGTCCATTATTAAGAACCCTCAACACTAGGGCACACCCTTTTCTCACTGTTACCATCAGGTAGGAGGTATAGAAGCCTGAAGGCACACACTCAGCGATTCAGGAACAGTTTCCTTCCTCAGATTCTTAAATGGACATTGAACCCATGAACACTACCTCACCTTTTAAATTCCTGTTTTTGCATGATTTTTATTCTATTCAATATACATATGTTGTAATTTATTTACTTATACTCTTCCCCCTCCCCCCCCCCATATTATGTATTGCATTGAACCGCTGCTGGTAAGTTAACAAATTTCACGACACATGCCGGTGATAATAAACCCGATTCTGATTCTAGTCATGGGTGATTTCAATATGAAGGTGGATTGGGAAAATCCAGTTGGTGCTGGATCCTAAGAGAGGGAATTTATAGAATGCCTAAGAGATGGCTTTTTAGAACAGCTTATGGTTGACCCTTCTAGGGTAATGATAATTCTGGACTGGGTGTTATATATTGACATAGATTTGAATTGGAACCTTAAGGTAAAGAAACCCTTAGGAGGCAATGATTATAATATGTTAAGAGTTCATCCTGCAGTTTCAGAAGAAGCTAAAATCGGATGTATCAGTGTTACAGTGGAGTAAAGGGATTTACAGAGGACTGAGAGAGGAGCTGGCCAGAGTTGACTGGAAGCAGACACTAGCAGGGATGATAGCAGAACAGCAATGGCTGGTGTTTCTGGGGAATATTCAGAAGGCACAGGAAAGATACATCCCAAAGATGAAGTACTATTCTAAAGGGAGGATGAAGCAATCGTGGCTGACAAGGGAAGTCAAAGATGGCATAAGAGCAAAGGAGAGGTCATAAAATATAGCGAATATTAGTGGGAAGGTAGAGGATCGAAAACTTTTTAAAAACCACCAGAGGACACCTAAAAAATCCACAAGAGAAAAGATGAATTATAAAGGTAAGCTAACCAATAATATAAAAAGAGGATACAAATAGATTTTTCAGATATATAAGGAGTAAAAGAGAGACGAGAGTGGATATTGGATCACTGGAAAATGATGCTGGAGAGGTAGTAACGGGGGAACTAAGAAATGGCAGATGAACTTAATAAGTATTTTATGTCATTCTTCACTGTGGAAGACACTAGCAGAATGCCAGAAAATGCAAGAGTGTCAGGGGGCAAAAGTGAGTGTCATTGCTATTACTAAGGACAAGGTGCTTGGGATGCTGAAAAGTCTGACGGTAGTTAAGACACCTGGACCAGGTGGACTACACCCCAGGGTTCTGAAAGAGGTGGCTGAAGAGATGGTGGAGGCATTAATAGTGATCTTTCAAGAATCAC
This sequence comes from Mobula hypostoma, assembly GCF_963921235.1. Lineage (NCBI taxonomy): Eukaryota > Metazoa > Chordata > Chondrichthyes > Myliobatiformes > Myliobatidae > Mobula > Mobula hypostoma. Next base: position 148,157,646 of record NC_086102.1, read on the forward strand.
AAGATTCTGGAATAGTTCCTGAGGACTGGGAAACTGCATATCACTCTACTCTTTAAGAAGGGAGGGAGGCAGAAGAAAGGAAATTATAGGCCAATTAGCTTGACTTCAGTGGTTGGCAAGCTGTTGAATTCTATTATTAAGGATGAGGTTTCAGGGTATTTGAAGGCACACGATAGAATAGGCCAAAGTCAGCATGGTTTCTAAAGAGGAGATCTTTCCTGACAAATCTGTTGGAATTCATTAAGGAAATAACAAGCAAGATAGACAAAGTAGAATCAGTGGATGTTATTTATTTAGAATTTTCAGAAAGATTTTGACAAGGTTCTGCACATGAGATTGATTAACAAAATAAGTGCTCATGGTATTATGGGAAATCTACTAGAACAGAGAAAGACTGGCTGATTGGCAGGAGGCAAAGACGTAATAAAGGGAGGCATTTTCTGGTTGGTTGCTGGTGACTAGTGGCATGCCACAGGGATCAATGTTGGGACCACTTTGTTTCACTTTGTATTTGAAAGACTTGGATGAAGGAATTGATGGCATGCGCACTGTTTATGGACGATACAAAGATAGGTGGAAGGGCAGGTAGTGCTGAAGAAGCAGAAAGTCTGCAGGAGGACAGGTTGAAGGTGTAGACTATTTTGTAAATGGGGTGAAAATTCAAAAATCATAATTGCAAAGAGACCTGGAAGAACTCGTGCAGGATTCCCTAAAGATCAACTTGCAGGTTGATCTAGTGGTAAGGGGGTTAGGAAGGCAAATGAAATGTCTGGAATACAAAAGCAAGGATGTAATGCGGAGGCTTTATAAGGCATTAGCTTTGCTCTATTGAGAAAATTTCCTACCTGACATGGTTTTAAGGTCAAGCCACTCACTTTCTGACCTTCGGTTTAATTTGTGGTCTGACAATTTTCGTCCAACAGCAGCCTCGCCACTGAGAATTTTCTGCTTATGCCACTTCTTTTTACCCTGAAAATTAAAATTTAGAAAAGCATTTGCAGTAAGACATTGTAATCAAAAATTCAAAGTCCAATTGTCTATTAAGCTAATGCTGAAGAGACTTTCAGACTTCTGTCTACTTGTGAGAATCTTCTGCTTTACAAGGGACTGAATTGGTTGTGCAATGCAGATTCAGGCCACTACCCACCAATCCTCTGGATCAATGACCTTTGGTAAACAATTATCAAGCTTTTGTAGTACTGCCTCTACTATAACTTCCCCAGATTTCTCTAAAATGCTCAAATGCACTCCAATAGGATCAGGTATTTTATCCTCAAGAGCTTCATTAGCTTTTATCTGTTCTATTTTATATCCACCAATTTTGTTACTCATCTCATCATCCCAATATTATATGCATTATTTTCCTGATAAATATCAAAGAAAAATGTTTAAAATTTTCTTTGATCTCCTTCCCAATTTATTCCTGTTGTATTGGACCATCTATTCTTTAATGACTTATTCCTACATTTTGGTTTCTTCTTATTGCATCTGCAAAATATTTTACTTCTTTGTTTTATGCTCCTTGACAATTTAATTTTCTGGTCCTTTTCTGTCCTCTTAATTATTATGTTTATGTATGCTAGCCTCTTTCTACCCTGTTTTACCATGTATACCTCAGCTGGTTCTGCTAGTTCTGCACTTACTGACTCTCCTTACTCCTGTTTGTCTTTAACATACTTTTTTGCTGCACTCCTGCTCTTCTACATCACTGTTTTTCTCTCCATTATCTTTCAAAGTTTCATTCTTAATTTCTCAAATATAACTTCTGTATGAATGCAAGCTTTTATCAGCTTTATATCTTCATCATTTAAAGGAGTACTTATATTACAGTCACAATAGTTCCAGTTTTACTCAACTTCCACTTCCATTTGTTCTAGCTCTTTCATTATTATTGAATTCAATAGCCACGGCCACCCTTGTTGCCTTTTTTTATACATTGGGCTAGGTGTCCTGTATACAATGTAGAAATTCCATTTCTTTATTTCCTTCTTCTCTTCAATTAGTATCAGGATAGCTGGAAATTTCCAATCATACTTTGCAATTTTTGGTCATTTTTTTCTGGTTTATCTGGATATTTCTTTCTCCATATTCCTCCCAGTATTAGATGGCTTGCAGATTGTGTCAATTAAAGATAATAACTCCATTACCTTTTATATTGATCCAAATGGAGTCTATTCTGTCTTCCTTATTGCTGCATCCCTTCATATTATCACTAATAAGCAACATTACTCTACCTCCTCCTTTCCTCGTGCTAGTGTATGCCAATGTTCAACTGCCTCCAGCTCCTCTGCTATATTACACACACTGTCTGCCTCACTGTTCAGGCAATTTAATTCATTTTAATAGAATGGTTAGCTGCTCCATTAAGCCCTTCTTCTATTATTCTACTTACTACCTTGCCGTTAATGTTCTATCTTACCTAATTCATTCCTATGCTCTCCCCCACCTTTCTCTTTTTACTTCCAAGTTAAAAATAAGCTTGACTATTTAAGATACAGCAATTTCCATACAGCTATTGCTTGGTGTTCCATCAACTGGAGTCAAAAGTGCACATTCCCGTAGTCCAAGATTCTCTGGCATTATGACCAATGAGCGTTCCTCAACTCTGAGGTGATTATTAACCACAGGAAACTCCATTGCAGAGCCTGATATCCTATCCTCAAGTCAGCCAAAATATTTACTCAATTTTTCAGCAAGAGCCAATGAATGATGAAGGGAACATGAAAATGTGGCTGATTTTTCTCCTCTCTTCCAGGCAAGACAGAGTTTGAAAAAAATAGCTTTCTGCTATCCTTACTGTGCACAAATACGAAACAGATTCTGAGAAAGTCAGGCCCATAAAATCATAAAAGCAGACCCATCAATGGTGCATCAAATATCCATTTATATCAATCCCACCCTAATCCCACTTTATTATCTCTATATTTGCATTAATTTCCTTACACTATTAACATATTTCTGATCCTGTCCAAGATATCCTGAAGTGGGAGGGTGAGGAGCCAGAGGTCATGGTACATATAGGTACCAATGACATAGGTAGGAAAAGGGATGAGGTCCTGAAAGGAGAATATAGGGAGCTAGGTAGGGAGTTGAGAAAAAGGACCGCAAAAGTAGTAATCTCGGGATTACTGCCTGTGCCACGCGACAGTGAGAGTAGGAATGCGATGAGGTGGAGGATAAATGCGTGGCTGAGGGATTGGAGCAGGGGGCAGGGATTCAAGTTTTTGGATCATTGGGACCTCTTTTGGCTCAGGCGTGACCTGTACAAAAAGGACGGGTTACACTTGAATCCTAGGGGGACCAATATCCTGGCAGGGAGATTAGCAGGGGCTACTGAGGTGACTTTAAACTAGAATGGTTGGGGGGTGGGAATCAAATTAAAGAGGCTAGGCGTGAGGAGGTTAGTTCACAGCAGGGGGATGGGAACCAGTGCGGAGAGACAGAGGGGTGTAAAGTGAGGATAGAAGCAAAAAGTACTAAGAAGAAAAGTAAAAGTGGCAGGCCGACAAATCCAGGGCAAGCATTAAAAAGGGCCACTTTTCAGCATAATTGTATAAGGGCTAAGAGAGTTGTAAAAGAGCGCCTGAAGGCTTTGTGTGTCAATGCAAGGAGCATTCGTAATAAGGTGGATGAATTGAAAGTGCAGATTGTTATTAATGATTATGATATAGTTGGGATCACAGAGACATGGCTCCAGGGTGACCAGGGATGGGAGCTCAACGTTCAAGGATATTCAATATTCAGGAGGGATAGACAAGAAGGAAGGGGAGGTGGGGTGGCGTTGCTGGTTAAAGAAGAGATTCACGCAATAGAAAGGAAGGACATAAGCCGGGAAGATGTGGAATCGATATGGGTAGAGCTGCGTAACACTAAGGGGCAGAAGACGCTGGTGGGAGTTGTGTACAGGCCACCTAACAGTAGTAGTGAGGTCGGAGATGGTATTAAACAGGAAATTAGAAATGTGTGCAATAAAGGAACAGCAGTTATAATAGGTGACTTCAATCTACATGTAGATTGGGTGAACCAAATTGGTAAAGGTGCTGAGGAAGAGGATTTCTTGGAATGTATGCGGGATGGTTTTTTGAACCAACATGTCGAGGAACCAACTAGAGAGCAGGCTATTCTGGACTGGGTTTTGAGCAATGAGGAAGGGTTAATTAGCAATCTTGTCGTGAGAGGCCCCTTGGGTAAAAGTGACCATAATATGGTGGAATTCTTCATTAAGATGGAGAGTGACATAGTTAATTCGGAAACAAAGGTTCTGAACTTAAAGAGGGGTAACTTTGAAGGTATGAGACGTGAATTAGCTAAGATAGACTGGCAAATGACACTTATAGGATTGACGGTGGATATGCAATGGCAAGCATTTAAAGGTTGCATGGATGAACTACAACAATTGTTCATCCCAGTTTGGCAAAAGAATAAATCAAGGAAGGTAGTGCACCCGTGGCTGACAAGAGAAATTAGGGATAGTATCAATTCCAAAGAAGAAGCATACAAATTAGCCAGAGAAAGTGGCTCACCTGAGGACTGGGAGAAATTCAGAGTTCAGCAGAGGAGGACAAAGGGCTTAATTAGGAAGGGGAAAAAAGATTATGAGAGAAAACTGGCAGGGAACATAAAAACGGACTGTAAAAGCTTTTATAGATATGTAAAAAGGGAAAGACTGGTAAAGACAAATGTAGGTCCCCTGCAGACAGAAACAGGTGAATTGATTATCGGGAGCAAGGACATGGCAGACCAATTGAATAATTACTTTGGTTCTGTCTTCACTAAGGAGGACATAAATAATCTTCCAGAAATAGTAGGGGACAGAGGGTCCAGTGAGATGGAAGAACTGAGCGAAATACATGTTAGTAGGGAAGTGGTGTTAGGTAAATTGAAGGGATTGAAGGCAGATAAATCCCCAGGGCCAGATGGTCTGCATCCTAGAGTGTTTAAGGAAGTAGCCCAAGAAATAGCGGATGCATTAGTGATAATTTTTCAAAACTCGTTAGATTCTGGACTAGTTCCTGAGGATTGGAGGGTGGCTAATGTAACTCCACTTTTTAAAAAGGAGGGAGAGAGAAACCGGGGAATTATAGACCGGTTAGCCTAACGTCAGTGGTGGGGAAACTGCTGGAGTCAGTTATCAAGGATGTGATAACAGCACATTTGGAAAGCGGTGAAATGATCGGACAAAGTCAGCATGGATTTGTGAAAGGAAAATCATGTCTGACGAATCTCATAGAATTTTTTGAGGATGTAACTAGTAGAGTGGATAGGGGAGAACCAGTGGATGTGGTATATTTGGATTTTCAAAAGGCTTTTGACAAGGTCCCACACAGGAGATTAGTGTGCAAATTTAAAGCACACGGTATTGGGGGTAAGGTATTGGTGTGGGTGGAGAATTGGTTAGCAGACAGGAAGCAAACAGTGGGAATAAACGGGACCTTTTCAGAATGGCAGGCGGTGACTAGTGGGGTACCGCAAGGCTCAGTGCTGGGACCCCAGTTGTTTACAATATATATTAATGACTTGGATGAGGGAATTAAATGCAGCATCTCCAAGTTTGCGGATGACACGAAGCTGGGTGGCAGTGTTAGCTGTGAGGAGGATGCTAAGAGGATGCAGGGTGACTTGGATAGGTTGGGTGAGTGGGCAAATTCATGGCAGATGCAATTTAATGTGGATAAGTGCGAAGTTATCCACTTTGGAGGCAAAAATAGGAAAACAGATTATTATCTGAATGGTGGCCGATTAGGAAAAGGGGAGGTGCAACGAGACCTGGGTGTCCTTATACACCAGTCATTGAAAGTGGGCATGCAGGTACAGCAGGCGGTGAAAAAGGCGAATGGTATGCTGGCATTTATAGCGAGAGGATTCGAGTACAGGAGCAGGGAGGTACTACTGCAGTTGTACAAGGCCTTGGTGAGACCACACCTGGAGTATTGTGTGCAGTTTTGGTCCCCTAATCTGAGGAAAGACATCCTTGCCATAGAGGGAGTACAAAGAAGGTTCACCAGATTGATTCCTGGGATGGCAGGACTTTCATATGAAGAAAGACTGGATGAACTGGGCTTGTACTCGTTAGAATTTAGAAGATTGAGGGGGGATCTGATTGAAACGTATAAGATCCTAAAGGGATTGGACAGGCTAGATGCAGGAAGATTGTTCCCGATGTTGGGGAAGTCCAGAACGAGGGGTCACAGTTTGAGGATAGAGGGGAAGCCTTTTAGGACCGAGATTAGGAAAAACTTCTTCACACAGAGAGTGGTGAATCTGTGGAATTCTCTGTCACAGGAAACAGTTGAGGCCAGTTCATTGGCTATATTTAAGAGGGAGTTAGATATGGCCCTTGTGGCTACGGGGGTCAGGGGGTATGGAGGGAAGGCTGGGGCGGGGTTCTGAGTTGGATGATCAGCCATGATCATAATAAATGGCGGTGCAGGCTCGAAGGGCCGAATGGCCTACTCCTGCACCTATTTTCTATGTTTCTATACCAAATTTCACCTCTTTCTACTGCGTTTACAGTCATAAAGAGAATGTGCAAGCTCCACACAGAAGCATTGTTGGTCATGACTGAACCATGGTTACTTCTAAGCTACATCATTGTGCTACCATGCCACTGACTTGTTTACATTAATTATCCAGTCACATTGGTGCAAGTACCCAATAAATCACTGGGAAAGTTTTGCACAGTTGTAGAAATTTAAATTTGGTTCAGCTATCTCTGTTTCACAGTAGAATGTCATGCATGCTACACGACAGGAAAACCTGGATGTTTTTGATTGTTGTCTTTATCATATTAAATGGCTTCTGGAATTTCTCAAGTGCCCTCAGTATCTGCTAAGTACTAATGGAACCTGAGAAAATTGCAGAAGCCACTGCCAATATTTACGGATCAAATGCATTCTTCTGGTGGTGACAGATCATTAAAAACTCTGCACACTTGTCTCTTTGCTTGCACTATCCTATAACACCTGTGCTTGCTGATCTACATTGTCTCCAGGTCTTAATCATACTTTCAGTCACTTTATGGGCACGGCCAGTCCACTTTTTCATAACCTACTCACCCTCTATAACCCTCATATTAATGGATGCCTCTCATCTAGGCTCTAGTATAATGGGATTTTAAATGCTGTACCTTTACCTCTCTATCTCACTCTCTTTTAAGAAGCTTTGTTACACCTGCTATTTTATAACCATGCATTTTGTTGTTGGCCTTAATATTTTCTCTGTGGCTGGGTATCAACTTTGTTTACTGAGACCTGTTAACATCTTGGGTAATGCTGTGAATGGAAAATTTTGATGCAATGTAAAATTGTTCCATCCAAATTTTAACCAATTGCTGCATTAGAGGATACAAATTTATAACTCGCATGATTCTTAAAAACTGAATTTCATGTAACGTAACACTTCTTAATAAAAGCTCAAGGATTAACATCTAAAACTGAAACTCAGTATCATCTACATCACTTCAAATTCCAATTTTAAAAACTGCTAAAAATGAAACTCAACCAATTTTGTATCAATGTCAATTGCAAAAAGTGGTTTCTTCATTTTGGACAGAAACATCTGTGCTGAATTGCTCACACCTCATTATGCATAATAGAAAATAACACACTCAAGTAAATAGAGTTCAATTAGCTTGAGAAATTTAATGTAGTTGCACAAATTTGGTTTGTAAACTAACTGCAGTTAAATATGGTCAAGGTCACAAGGTAAGAGTTGTCTTGTCATTTCAAATAAGTCTAGAAATTAATCACAGGAGAGAACATTGAATTACTGGCAACAATGTATATATTTGGAGTTTACCATTCTGGCTCTACGATGTCTGAAGAGTCCAATGCAATGTTCAATGATGAAAAGAAGGTAGATACCACCCAGAGCTGTAAGTCCTTTCCACAATCCATTATAAATTATAAGGAAATCTTCAGAACTTTCATGATTTCCATGAGTATGATTATGATCGTGGTCATGGTGACTATGATCATGTTTACCTTGTGACTGTTTTTGGAAAAAAGATAAATAATGCTAAATCAAAATCTTTTTAATTCTCACTCTCCAACATAACATCAATAATAATCAAGAAAATTTTATTTTGTTATAGTATGAAACACAAGACAACAGAATTGTTAAAAATGGTCTATAAAAGTAACAAAGGGAATATCTCCCAAGCTTCCAGTTGGTAATATTAAAATGGTTTTAAATTCAAAACAGAAAATCACATTTGGGGAGACAATTGGAAGTAAGTAAGTAACCCCATCCCAATAACGAAGCAACCCCATCTCCCTGAGAGGTCTCCCCACAGTCACTCAGACCACTTTACGGTCCTGTATCATCATGGAGTCCGGTGGAGGAGTGCCAACTTCCTGGAGTTGGGTTACAGAACTGATCTGCCCACTGACCCCATTCTGGATGCGACCCGGAGGAGTTTCAACGACCCCAGACTCATTTCAGTGGTGGGGCAATCTCCAGGGAGTTGGGGGCGTCTGCAGACATCATCGTTCACCAATTAGTGGGATAAATTAATGGTTGCCATGGTAATGTAGTGGTTAGCGTGTTGCTATTACAGCTTGGGGTGTCGGAGCTCAGGGTTCAATTCCAGCGTCATCTGTAAGGAGTCTCTGTCTGTCCTCCCCATGGAATGCATGGGTTTTCCCCAGGTTCTCCGGTTTCCTCCCACAGTCCAAAGACGTACCGGGTGGGTTCATTGGTCATTGTAAATTGTCCCATGATTAGGTTAGGATTAATCGGGGCTGTTGAGGATTGCTGAGATGGTGTGACTGAAGGGCCAGAAGCCCGCACTCCACGTTTAGTGCCAAGTAGATAGATTTAACTTTCAGCTCAAATGTGGAGAAAATGTTCGGAAACAGGAATGATCCTGGAAACTACAGTGTGGATTTAGCTGCCTGAGCAAGTGGTGGATGCCATTTCAATTTCAAAAAAAAAAAAAGGTTTGACGTTGCTTTATCTGTTACCCAGGAACTTAAGAAACTGATCAATTGTACAACTGTGAGTCTGAAATCACAAAGGCCAGTCCAGATAATATTACATAGAAAGATAGAAAACCTACAGCACAATACAGGCCCTTCGGCCCACAAAGTTGTACTGAACATGTCCTTGCCTTAGAAATTACAAGGGTTACCCATAGCCCTCTATTTTTCTAAGCTCCATGTACCTATCCAAAAATCTCTTAAAAGACCCTATCGTATCCGCCTCCACCACCGATGCCGGCAGCCCATTCTACGCACTCACCACTCTCTGCGTAAAAAACTTACCCCGACATTTCCTCTGTACCTACTCCCAAGCACCTTAAACCTGTGCCCTTTAGTGGCAGCCATTTCAGCCGTGGGAAAAAGCCTTTGACTATCCACACGATCAATGCCTCTCATCATCTTATACTCCTCTATCAGGTCAGCTCTCATCCTCTGTCGTTCCAAGTAGAAAAGGCTAAGTTCACTCAACCCATTCCCATAAGGCATGCTCCCCAATCCAGGTAACATCCTTGTAAATCTCCTCTGCACCCCTTCTATGGTTTCCACATTTTCCTGTAGTGAGGCGACCAGAACTGAGCACAGTACTCCAAGTGGCGTCTGACCAGGGTCCTATATAGCTACAACATTACCTCTCGGTTCCTAAATTCAATTCCACGATTGATGAAGGCCAATACACCGTATGCCTTCTTAACCACAGAGTCAACCTGCGCAGCTGCTTTGAGCATCCTATGGACTCGGATCCCTCTGATCCTCATTACTGGTTAATTTCTTTTTATGAAAATGGTAGTGAAAACAAATAAGGTTCAACAATAATCTAAAATCACCATTTCTAGTGTAAAACTTTATATTACATATGGGTAGTAAACACATTGCCACGATGGATCCAAACTCATGACTCAAGTGTTAATGTCTCAGGTGTCTGGGTCTCTGATACCATGTACATAAATGCTTTTTTCAAAAGCAAAGGCTAACAAATTCATCTGAGCTATGCAGAGGAAATCAGGTTAAGTTAATTCTAAAACACGTCCAAATCTCAAAACTAAAATGTTGCATCTTTCAGAAAAACCCTGAGAACTCAAAAATCACAGGTGTGCCTACACAGCTTAGAGAGATAATCTCAAAAGAAAAAAAGACCCTGTTTTATTCTTTTCTTCTTACAGGTATGGTACAAGGATAGCTAACAAAGCTGAAATTAGAGAATAAAATCTCACACATTTCCTCCTCTAAAAACAAAAAAAATTTTAACAGAACTGCCTGTTCAATCTTTACTCACATGAGGCATTAGATGCAGCAATGCATCACCACTGAGTGTCCCCACTGCCAGAGCCACCAGGAATGTTAGAAGATACTTGAAACATACTTGATTGATGATTGGTACAAGGACAACACCCAGCACCGACAACAAGCTTATAATGGTGATTGATACGAGTCCGCAGATCCAAACTGTGTAAGAAACAACTGATTCAGAAGAATATATCAGGTTACCACTAACACATCAAAATAAAATTAATTTAACAGTTGACAAAAGGTATACTCATGATATATAATGAAATTGAGTGTCAACCTCTATAGCTTTCACTCAAGTTTTGAAGCTCTTGATATGTGAATGAAATTTTTAAAACTATCAAGTGCAATAAAAGCCCTAAAATATCTTGCTCCATTCTTTAGTTCCCAAACCTTTGTTCCCTCTGGAACCTGATCATGCCACAAAACAGAGAATGTGTGGAAATATCCAACAATAACTCAAACAAAAACATTTTAATGGCATTCCTGTAGTATCCACGGTGTTCAGCAAAATAAGAATGCAACCAGGGTTACATATACAACGGGTAAATTGGAGTGACAATCAGAAAATATCAGTGATCTTGCGCATTAACTAGCCTTTTGGGTCTGTTTTGAGAGCAGATTTATAGAATGATCCCTGAATCACTAATACTACTACTACGTCGACTCAGGCCTAGGGGGCCGGCGTCGGGCACAATGACTCTCCACTTCTCCCTCTCCCTCATCAGTGTGTTCAGTTCATCTACATTAGCCGTGCCGCTGTCTTCTAGGAGCGTGTTGATCATAGTCTTGGGAGGTGCCCAGGGTTCATCCTCCTATGCTTGGGCTCCCATATGATGACTAGGCTGGCAGGTAGCTCGGGGTGGGACAGTGCCCCACTAGTTCCAGTCTTCTCGCCTCGATTTTAGTGGTGAGCATCGGTAGGTCGTTATAGAGCTCAACGTTCGTCATGTGCTAATTGCCAACTCACGTCAACTCACCCCTGAATCTGAATCAGGTTTATGTCATGAAATTTGTCTTTATGACAGCAGCACAATGCAATACATGATAATAGACAAAAATGTGAGTTACAGTAAATACCTATCTGAATAAAATAGTTAAATAAGTAGTACAAAAATAAAAATAAAAATTGTAGTGAGATACTGTTCACAGGGGCAATGTCCATTTAGAAATCGGATGGCAGAGGGGAAGAAGCTGTTCCTGAATTGTTGAGTGTGTGCCTTCAGGCTCCTGTACCCCTATCCTGATGGTGGCAATCAGAACAGGACTTGATCTGGGCGATGGAGTCCTTAATGATAGATGCTGCCTTTTTGAGGCATTGGTCCTTGAAGATGTCCTGGATACTATGAAGGCTAGTGCCCATGATGGAGCTGATTACGTTTCCAAGTCTCTGCAGCTTATTTCAATCCTGTGCAGTAACAACACCCCCCCCCCATTACCAGATTGTGAGGCAGCCATTTAGAATGCTTTTCACAGTATATCTGCAAAAATTTGCAAGCGTCTTTGGTGACACACCAAACCTCCTCACATGGTTATTTGCAGGAATAGGACCCGCTCTCGGGGTTTTATGAATGGCTGTTGTTTGGCACACCAAGGACTTAGCCTAAGAGCTTTGCTCGCCTTCAGAGGACCAAGTTTTTGTGGCTCTGGAGATGGTGGGGGGGGTGGGAAAACCGGTAGTTGGTGTCCGGACAGATTGATGTGTCGTTGGAGACAGAAGATCACAGGCTTCGTGTCCAGAGACCCAAGATCTTTGGGCATAGGGCTCGGAAAAAGTGACGCAACGGACTTTGAACATCACAAACCAGCGAGTTGTTTGTTATGTCTCCCTCTCGCTGTGAAATAGAGACACCTCTTTTTCTCTTTTTAGGGGGAGAGAGGGAGCCTGTGGTATGTCGAATACCGGGTGAACAAGTAGTCTTTACGTTAACTGCAAGTCTGTGCCTTCGCTGTTGCTTTGCTCATGCTTGAATGCTCGGTGATGGGTACCAATGGTTTTTTTTGCCGGTGGGGGGGGAAGGGGGATTTGTTGCTTGCTGCCGCTTATGCGTGGGAGGGAGGGGAACTGGGGGGTGACTTTGGGGTTCAACATTTAACTGTCATTCATTCTTTGGGGGCACTCCTCTATTTTCGTGGATGGTTGCGAAGAAACCACTTCAGGATGTATATCATATACATTTCTCTGACATTAAATTTACCTTTGAAACTCCAAATGAAACATAGCCACTGCCCGTGCCTTCTTTGTAGCTGTACTAATATGTTGGGCACAGGATAGATCCTCAGAGAAACCCAGGAAACTGAACTGCTCGTTCTTTCCACTTCTGATCCCTCTATGAGGACTAGTGTGTGTTCCCTTGTCTTACCCTTTCTGAAGTTCACAATCAGTTCTTAACTGACTTATTTACTGACTTTACACACTCAGTTCTATCGCCATAATAGGGGTATGGCGGATGCGATCTCATTGGCTCTTCATGCAGCCGTGGATCACCTGAACAATACAAATACCTATAACAGGATGCTGTTTATTGACTACAGTTCAATGTTTAACACAATCTGTTGTTGTGAACTTTCCATGATTCAGGACATTTACAAAGACAGGTGTAAAAAAATGGCCCAAAGGATCATTGGGGACCCGAGTCACTCCAACCACAATCTATTCCAGCTGCTACCATCTGGGAAACAGTACCACAGCATGAAAGCCAGGACCAACAGGCCCCAGGACAGCTTCTTCCACCAAGCCATCAGATTGACTTAATGTATTTCTATGTTGCATTGACTGTTCTATTTAGTATAAATTACTATGATTGCACATTGCACATTTAGGCGGAGACGTAATGTAAAGATTTTTACTCCTCATGTATGTGAAGGATGTAAGAAATAAAGTCAATTCAATTCAATTCAATCATTTCTACAGTTCTGATTGAAAAGCTCCAAAACCTGGGCCTCTGCACCTCCCTCTGCAACAGGATCTTCAACTTCCTGACAGGAAGACACAATCTGTACAGATTGGAAATAACATCTCCACCTCGCTGACAATCAACACTGGCACACCTCAGGGATGTGTGCTTAGCCCACTGCTCCACTTTCTCTACACTTATGGCTGTGGCGAGCACCTCAAATGCCATCCATAAATTTGCTAACAACACAACTATTGTTCGCAGAATTTCAGACGGTGACTAGAGAGAGCGTAGAGGAGCGAGATGTATCAGCCAGTTGAGTAATGGTGTTGCAGCAACAACTTTGCAGTGGATTCAGATCCTTGCTGAGACAGGAGTCTAGCTATAACCAACCTCTCAAAGCAATTCATCATCGTAGATATGGACAATAGTCATTAAAGCAGCTCAAGCCGTTCTTCTTAGGCGGGGGTATGATTGTTGCCCTTTTGAAGCGGTTGGTAACTTTCGATTGTCACAATGAGAGATTGAAAATGTCTTTAAACACACCTGCCAGTTGGTTGGCACAGTTTTCAAAGTCCCACCATGTACTCCGTCAGGACCTAGTTACCTTGTGAGGATTCACCCTCTTGAAGGACAGTCAGACATCGGCCGCAGTGACAGAGATCACAGGGTCACCAGGTGCTGCAAGGATCCTCATAGCTCTAGTTTATTCTCCCTTTCAAAGTGTGCATAAAAGGTGTTGAGCTCACCTGGTAGTGAAGCATCACTGCTATTCATGATGTTATGTTTCACTTTTTAGGAAGTAATGGCCTGGAAACTCTGCCAGAGTTGACATGCATCCAATTCTGACTCCAACCTCATTCAGAATTGTTCCTTTGCTCTTGAATTAGCCTTCCATACCTGGTTTTCTTGTTTAGTCCTGGGCCTCCAGATTTGAATGCCATAGATGTAGCCCTCAGCAGACTACAAACCTCCTGGTTCATCCATGGTTTTTGATTTGGGTATGTACAGTATGTTCTTGTAGGCACACACTCATCCACAAAGGTTTTAATAAAGACAGGAACAGTTGTGGCATACTCATTCAGGCTCGAAGATGAATCCCTGAATACAATCCAATCCACTGATTCAAAGCAGCCTTCTAAGTGCTCCTCCACCTCCTTTGTCCATACCTTCTTGGTCCCCACTACTGGTGCTGCAGTCTTCAGTCTCCGCCTACACTCAGGGAGTAGAAGTACACCCTGGTGATGAGAATTTCCAAAGTGTGGACGTTGGATGGCACGATAAGTGCTCTTGATGGTAGTGTAACAGTGGTCCAGTGTGTTTTTTTCCCCTGGTACTACAATTGATTTGTTGGTATTATTTAGAGACATTTTCAGGTTGGCCTAGTTAAAATCCCCCAACATGACAGAGAAGGCACCAGAATGTGCTGTTTCATGCTTGTTTATTACTTCGCCTAGTTCGTCTAGAACCCATTTGACACTGCCCTGAGGTGGAATGTTCACCGTTACAGAGATGATCGCTGAAATCTCCTGCGACAGATAAAATGGATGACATCTGATCGTGAGATGTTCCAGGTTGGATGAGCAGGACTGTGGCAGCACTGCAACGTTTGTACACCACAAGGAGTTGATTATAAAGCACACTCTAGATTGATGTTCCAAATACTTCACCGTCCAGTGCATTCTAAAACACATTTTCTTAATACACTTTCACATGGTTATTAGTGAAATATCTGGCATATAGCAATTTTAACTTCTTTTAATTTCGTATCAGTAAAATAAGATATATCTTCTGACAGGTCATTTTGAATATAATTAATACTTCAAACATCAAGAATATTCAATTTCTTTGACCTTGTGCTAAAAACAATTTGATCTCTTGCTATGGCATTATTTCAGGACAGCATTCATCTTTTGACCGTCATTTGCTGATGCATCTCTTGAATTCAAATTAGTGATTTTTATATGTACAACAATCTTCTTTTTCAAACAATGACACACATCAAATTTGATAAGTTAATATGCACTGCATAAACTGACGATGTAAAATGATGAGTAAAGTGAGAGCAGCAGTGAGCAACGAGACTAAAATGCCTTACAATGCAATAAAATAAGGAAAATACCGACCTAAGTTCAAACAAGATTTAAATACCATCTTTAAGCAACCACTCAGTAAGTTCTTCAGGATAGTACCAGAGGTCCATATAACTATAGTTGCCTATACACCCCTTCCATTTTCTTAATTGAATATTAATTAATTCTTAACTTCTTACATTTATTGCTATCAAATTATTTCACATTGCCAACCTTTTGTGACATGAATAACATCTAAGCTTATAAAGACACTTTGACAGAGTAAAATGTCAAGGCTCTTCACAAGGACGAAATCTGGCCAAAAATCTGTTCCAACCTAAAGAAGGAAACATTAGAACAGGTGATTCATAAATCAGTCGAATAGGCAAGTTTAGACTCTTAGAAAGAGTTAAAGAAAATGTGAAGGGAGAAATATCCACAGAATCACTTGAAGGCACAATAGGAATGGAGCTCTAGAAGTGGTTACAATCAATGTAGTACCAGCTTTGCAAAGACCACAGAATCACTTACATCAGGAACATAAACACAGTGGATTCCGGTTAATTGGACCATTGCTTAATCAGGGCAGTGGCCTTATTTAGGACAATTCTAAGAAAACAAAAACTAACTGAGAAAATAGCCAGCATTCCCCTAGTTTATGTGGGACAATGTGCCTCTTAATTGGGGAAAGAAATGCTGAACAGTTTCTAACTGGCGTCACACACTAGTATGGCCACTAGACACTACACCGTGCTTAGAGCAAACCATTTTTAGTGTCGGTTGCACGTGTTCATGTTCAAAATACAGTGATTTTTGTCATTGATAGTTGATGAGAAATAAACAGTAAGATGATTAATAGCTTTGCTCACTGTGGTTTCAATCATTCAGACGTGGATACGCCAGAAACAGCCAGTAGTGAAAATGAAATGACTTCAATGCTTCAACAAGTTAGGAACTATGACAATTTTGAAAGTATCAACAATCATCTTGAGTGTTACAATGAATGTGAAGATTTGAAGGATGCAATCATCCATAGTATTGTATGAAGGCAGTTCAATATCTGCATTAGGTGCCTGTGCTGATTTTGTTCACTTAGTCAATCAAAAGAACACGCAGTGTACACCAGATAAGTTCTTCCATTGGTGACTATAAGGAACTAATAAACAATTTCATAGTACAGTAGTAGTACTGGTAATGTTCTAATTTATTCTATGTTTCAAAAAAATACATAATTTGTTACTCAGTTAAATGGTTGTTTGTCTTTTCTATACCTATATAACTGTTTCCATGAAACTTTGGCTAATTGGGGCAGCCATTTAATTGAGCCAAACTGTACTGGCCCGATTAGTCATAATTAACTGACGCCCACATATTACCCATATTTTTATCACCTTGACAGGTTGAAATTTTAAATTTTAGTTCTCTTACTTTCAGATCTCTTGCAGTATCTAGAGTTAAAATGAACATTTATTTTGTATTCTATACTGCTTAGGAAACTTGGCATGATGGGGGCAGAATCATGAAAGATACTAAATTTCTTTCTGACCACTTGAATCAGCTTTTGATAGTATTTAGTCGGTTTCTCAAAATACGAAAATGATTGAATGCACATATTAAAAATGCTTGGAAGCTTGAGAGTTTGCAAGTATAAGATAAAGAGTGAAAACATTTTTATGGCTCACCTGCCAGTAGGGAATCTTGGTCATCCGCTAGTTCCATCCTCAACTCCTCAGGATGATGGATGCAAACCCTGCTATCTATTTGGTACAGCAAAGCAGGGCATAGGTATATAAAGTCTTCTGTAGAAATCCCAGAATTTGTGCTAAGACCATAGCTTCGCAGCAGTTGGGAGACATTCAAGCACTAAAAGAATAAATGTATGAAGATTACCCATTACATATATGAAGATAACACAACAACAAGATGTTTCTTTCATCAGATAGACTTTCTCTATGAAATAATTGATTTAATGGCCCAAGTCATTTTTATTAAAACACTAGATTCTGTATTCTGTTATTACTTTTCCCTTTGTACCTCAATGTACTTATGTTTTGAAATGGTCTGTATGTATGGCATGCAAACCAAAGTTTTCCCACCGTATCTCAGTGCAGGTGACAATAATAAACCAATTACTCACTGGGGATCTGCATGCATGGAATGTAGACATCTCCCCTGCCCCCCCAATATTTTGTTCTAATGAACTTTCCACCTGCTCTGCCCAAAGCCAAAATAAGCCGGAATCTGCTGGAACTTTTTATCTGATATGGTTGCACTTACATTTTAATTTGCAACTTAATGAGAAGCTGTGGACGCCAAATCAGTCCCACCGGCTAACACTTTAATGTTCTGTTGCTCTTTCTTTAGACATCTAATCTGGTACATGTCCAGTCAACAGCACTCAATATTTTACTTTTAAAACTAGATGAAGACTAATTAAATTCTGGCTGACATCGGTTTCCAGTGTTACTTGGATCTATCTGAAAATTGAGCAAAGGCCTTATTTGCAAACATTATCACGAATAACCACCCAAATGCACATTGTCTTGGTCAAATTACAAAAAAAGCACTTAAAGTATTGAGAGTTCTACATTTCCTCTATTTTACTAGCTTATTTAGTATTTTTCAGATGGTTCAATTTAAGGCAAAACTGAATTTTACATCATGTATGATGAAAGTCAGTAAGATCACTATCAACCAATTAACCTTAAGCAACTAGCCATAAAGAGTCTACAAAAGACAGGTGAATCATTCTAAATTCATCTAGGCATTATTCATGGAAGAAAGGTTTTTAAAAAAAAGTTACACTCTATATAATTTGATTCAACCAATCTTACCTCTTCATGTGCAAAATTAAGTTGGTCATGATGTTCATGCTTCAAATTTGAGGAACTCAAATCTTTTCTTCTTCTGTTTTGAGATGTCACTTCTTCATTAGGAACATGAAAATGTTCATCGGTATTCTCTTCATTCTTGGACATAATACTCAAGGATTCACTAGGAGGTGCAGTCCATGCTATATCTGATTGCTTCCCTACACTTTTATGTTTTTTGCGTTTCTTTGATCTTTTTTTAGCTTGGTGTTGTGGTGTGTTAGGGTCTGATGGGTCAGTGAACTGTTCTCCTTCCTTGTGGATCTGTGAGCCTCCAAAATGGCCAGAGCCTCGATGATGATTATGGTGATGATGGTGGGGCTGATGGTGAGGAATGGGAGAGGGAGTGGTGCTATGTATATTATTACTGTTAGAGTTTTTGCAATGCTTACTGTTCACTTTGGTGACTGGTACAGATTGTTCATGTGCTGTGTGATTGAAGTCTGAGTGAGAGTGCTCATGTTTATGTTCTAGCATCTCTACAAGGTCTAAGTGTGACGCATGATCATGGTCATTATGCTCATGGTCAAGTTCAACAACTTTAACTTCCCCAAGACCCAAATTTGCTAAGAGTTTCTCAAAACCATCAAAAGTCAATTTACCATTCTCACCATAACGACTGAATAGTTTGTGAATGTAATATATTTGTCTATTTACTGCACTATGCACAGGCCTCTTGCTGGGATTATTTTGAAGATATGGCTCCTCAGATATCTGATAGTCACTGTGGTTATGTAAATGGTTCCCCTCAGGAACATGGTTGGTGTTATGATCATGATTACGCTCATGGTCATGGTCATCATGGCAATGGTTGCAATGGTGAAAGAGAAAAGTGAGTAGGCAAATTAAGCAAAATTTTGTATGTAGATGTACCTTCATGGTGGCAATGCTGTATCTGAAATAAAAGAAAGCAATTTCAGAAAAATACCGCAAAACAAAACTGTGCCATGTACAAATATAATTATTTCACAAAAGATGCAATAATTCTTACAAAATATTGTTTCATAAGACTTCTGCCGAACAAAATACTTTATTATAAACAAATACAAACATACTTTATTTAACAATGGTACTGTGGTATAGTTTCAATTTTTGAGTCAGAAAAAGATAAATTTCGGAATGATAAATATTTATGCAGACACACTGAACTAGTTCTCCCAGAGAGCCTCAACTATGAAGGTCTAATAGATCTATTGTTCACTGTGTCAACAAGTCATTGGAACAGACTTCCAGTGCTGTAACTCAATATTTCCATACTGCAGCTCAGGGCCACTTCGGTTGTATTTAAAAATATCCCAAATCATACTTACATTTTAATGGTTGCTCAGTAGAAAGCAGATTACTTCAGGGCCTGAGCCAAGAGGCTGGTCCTGGACTTATTTCATAATTTACTGGCATAATTTACATATTACTATTTAACTATTTATGGTTCTATTACTATTTATTATTTATGGTGCAACTGTAACGAAAACCAATTTCCCCCGGGATCAATAAAGTATGACTATGACTATACAGTGTGGAAGTCAGACGCTGGCACAACTAGCCTCTGACTTTGCTTCTAGATTCAGCACAGAGGCCGCGGCCAAGCAAAAATTATATTGAGCTGACGAAATTGTTGTTCAGCTTTTTCCCAGCCATGGCTGGCAGACTACATAGCCACTTCTTTCATCTGAACAGCTGCTGACAGCGACTATAAATCTTAAGTATCATTAACTGGTTTCTATTCCTTTATTTTACTATAAAATAAAAACAAAAATATGGAATTGTTAAAAAAAAGAAGAAAATTATTTGATTCTATTTGAACCATTTTAAATGCCACTGATTGTTTAACACTCTTCAGCTCCTTTAATTGTCAGCCCAAGGGAATCTGCAAAGTAGAAGTCTGTAAGTAGGCTGCCCTTCTGTGTGAGAAAAGCTCATAATCACTGTTTTACATCACTTGGAGCTGTAGGTTTGCAAAATACAAGTTTAGCCTCAGGAAAAATATGAAGACAGGAGGGAATTCAAGTCGACTCAAGTTTTTTGTCATATGCCCATCTACATGTAAGCACAGCTGCAATAAAACTCTTACAAACACATAGCATCAAACAAGCAGTATTCTTAAGAAAAACATATAATATACAGAATCTTTACAAACAAGAACACAATTAGAACAAAAAAGTAAATTTTAGTGTGAAGTGATAATATTCATGCTACACTGTAGTGATTAGTTTTTCCAGTTGATTCAAGAACTGAATGGTCCTTGGACCTGGTAGAAGGCAAGGCAGCGACTATACTTCATTAGGAGTTTGAAGAGATTTGGTATGTCAACAAATAATGGATGTACCGTGGAGAGCCGTCTGACAGGCTGCATCACTGTATGGTATAGGGGGGGGTGCAGCTACTGCACAGGACCAAAAGAAGCTGCAGAAGCTGCAATTTACTCGGCTCCATCTTGAGTACTAGCCAACAAGTACCCAGGACTTCTTCAAGGAGCAGTGTCTCAGAAAGGCAGCGCCCATTATTAAGGACCTCCAGCACCCAGGGCATGTCCTTTCCTCACTGTTACCATCAGGTAGGAGGTACAGAAGCCTGAAGGCACACACTCGGTGATTCAGGAACAGCTTATTCCCCTCTGCCATCGGATTCCTAAATGGACATTGACCCCTTGAACACTACCTCACTTTAACATATATTATTTGTTTTTTGCACGATTTTTAATCTATTCAATATACATATACTGTAAATGATTTATTTATTAATTTTTCTTTTCCCTATTACGTATCGCATTGAACTGCTGCTGCTAAGTTAACAAGTTTCACGACACATGCCGGTGATAATAAACCTGGTTCTGACTCGAATTTCAGATTTCTGTAGTTCCTGCCAAGGGTAAGATGACAGCATAAACAGAGGATGAGGATCTTTAATGATACGTTTTGCCTTCTTGTAGCTACACCTCCTATAGATATTACCAATGGTGAAGAAGGATGTACCCATGATGTACTGGGCAGAGTGCACTACTCTCTGCAGCTTCTTACGTTCCTGTGCTTTCAAACTGTACCGTACCCAGATTCAGTCAGAATACTTTAAAGTGTTCAGTTGCAAGCTGAATCTCTTCAATCTCTGAAGAAAGTAATGACACTGGCATACTTTCCTTATGATTGCATCTATATGCTGGGCCTAAGAATTTACAGCTGCTGACTTCATCCACTGCCAATCCCCAAAGTAGACTGGCAAATTTTCACTCCTTCCCTTTCCCGGAGTCCACAAATAACACTTAGTTTTGTTGACATTGATTGAAAGCTTGTCGCTACGGTACCACTCAACCAGGTGCCCCATCTTGATCTGGGTAAATTGATTCATCTCTAACTGTGATTCATCCACTGTACTGCTGTCAGTGAATCTGAAATGACATTGGTGTTGTGCTTATTTGTATAGAGTGTAGAGCAGGGTGCTAAGCATGCAGCTTTGAGTTACACCTTGCATTAATGATCAGTGGGAGAAGACAGTGTTACCAATCCTCACTGCCAATGATGTTGAGTATCCACTACTGTATTTAATTCAGAATACACACAACCTGGCCAAATGTTACAGTCAAGAGAATCCACACTGATATCTGACTCAGCAATGAATAGTTTCCACAATATATTGGTCTGTACCTAGCAACTTCTGATCAAATAAAAACAGAAATGTAAATATGCAGATAGTGAGACAGCATTTTTAGAAAGAAAAACAATTTCAAGCCATCAAAACCCGATGAGTATTGTCAGATTTTCACCATATTGCTTCATAAAATACACATTTTATTTATCAACAAGTAAAATACTTTTATTGATATAGTGTCTTTAACACAGAAATATATTTTGAGAAACTTCACAGGAACCATTAGAAAAAAACCAATGCTGGCAAGCCACTAAAGCAGAGGTTCCCAACCTTTCTTATGCCATGGATTCCTACCCTGCACTAAAGAGTTCTATTACTAAAACTTTAGATATAGGTAGTATGTATCAGGAAACATCTCATTTTTAGAAATGTTAGAGCAGTTTCGGAGTGGAATATTAGATCTTATGGTCTTTACCAGGTGGAGGAATTGTGAATTTATGAAATCCAGGAACTAACAAGATGTGGGTTTGTAGAGTAGGATTAACTCACTTATGTGGCTTAAGAAAATTCGACACGCATACATAGAACATAGAATAGTACAGCACAGTACAGGCCCTTCGGCCCACAATGTTGTGCCGACCCTCAAACCCTGCCTCCCATATAAGCCCCCACCTTAGATTCCTCCATATACCTGTCTAGTAGTCTCTTAAACTTCACTAGTGTATCTGCCTCCACCACTGAGTCAGGCAGTGCATTCCACCCACCAACCACTCTCTGAGTAAAAAACCTTCCTCTAATATCCCCCTTGAACTTCCCACCCCTTACCTTAAAGCCATGTCCTCTTGTATTGAGCAGTGGTGCCCTGGGGAAGAGGCGCTGGCTATCCACTCTATCTATTCCTCTTATTATCTTGTACACCTCTATCATGTCTCCTCTCATCCTCCTTCTCTCCAAAGAGTAAAGCCCTAGCTCCCTTAATCTTTGATCATAATGCATACTTTCTAAACCAGGCAGCATCCTGGTAAATCTCCTCTGTACCCTTTCCAATGCTTCCACATCCTTCCTATAGTGAGGTAACCAGAACTGGACACAGTACTCCAAGTGTGGCCTAACCAGAGTTTTATAGAGCTGCATCATTACATCGTGACTCTTAAACTCTATCCCTCGACTTATGAAAGCTAACATCCCATAAGCTTTCTTAACTACCCTATCCACCTGTGAGGCAACTTTCAGGGATCTGTGGACATGTACCCCCAGATCCCTCTGCTCCTCCACACTACCAAGTATCCTGCCATTTACTTTGTACTCTGCCTTGGAGTTTGTCCTTCCAAAGTGTACCACCTCACACTTCTCCGGGTTGAACTCTATCTGCCACTTCTAAGCCCACTTCTGCATCCTATCAATGTCTCTCTGCAATC
Source organism: Mobula hypostoma (assembly GCF_963921235.1). Lineage (NCBI taxonomy): Eukaryota > Metazoa > Chordata > Chondrichthyes > Myliobatiformes > Myliobatidae > Mobula > Mobula hypostoma. Next base: position 148,180,750 of record NC_086102.1, read on the forward strand.
TTTGACAATCCTCTACACTATCTACAACACCACCAACCTTTGAGTCGTCTGCAAACTTGCCAACCCACCCTTCTACCCCCACATCCAGGTCGTTAATAAAAATCACGAAAAGTAGAGGTCCCAGAACAGATCATTGTGGGACACCACTAGTCACAATCCTCCAATCTGAATGTACTCCCTCCACCACCACCCCCTGCCTTCTGCAGGCAAGCCAATTCTGAATCCACCTGGCCAAACTTCCCTGGATCCCATGCCTTCTAACTTTCTGAATAAGCCTGATCAGAATGATCAGAAACATGGAGTGGCAAAGCCATGGGGAGAGTGAAAATAATTTAAAATCAAGGCAATAGAGGCAAAGAGTGAACAGAATATAGTCGAGATGGGGGTAGGAGTAGAAATCATCTGGATGACTTCAAATTTAATGAAATTAGAGGGAAGTAAGTAAACCAAGGAGCACATTGGAAAACTCAGGACATAACAAAGATATGGGTGAAATTTGAGTACTAGTTAATTTGAAAGCAGAATTGAATAATATGTCTGAAATGGAAGTAGGAATCCCTCCTCAGCTCATGCTACTGTAACCCTCTCACCGCGGCTCATAACAAATTCAGCTTGTTAGCCAATTTTGGCTAACAGCTACATGACTCAGCATTGCATAGGTAACGGTGAAAAGGTCACCTTCAATAAGCAACACAGGGTTCAATCAAACAGTAAAGTTAGAATGTTCCAATGAGGGAATGGAAATTGTGGTGAATGCTGTGTAAATGTGCCCATGTAAAGTTATTGTTCGCCAGGAAATAACAGACCTTACACCAGCATAAAATTGAAGTGGAATTACATTTAAAAATATTTCAACTTTAGAAAAAGGGCCCATTACAGTTAAAGCCATCTAAATGTGCACATAAACACTGGAGCTCGCTTCTGAAGTGGTTAGGATATTTCGCTTTGATTACTCATGCCGAACCCATGTACTGCATGAAGGACACCAGCCGAAGTTTCAACTTCCCTTGAAGACTATTTCGAAATAACTGGCTGACTCAGGAATATTGGCTCTTCCTCCTCTGAGCCATGCATCTACACAAAGCACTTCTTATTAATAGAGTCTACTCTTCGAACATCTTCCCTCGTGCTCTTCTCCACAGCTCCTAACAAAAGACCCCAAACCAGACCACTCTCCTTCAGAAATCTGATCCCACCCAGCTCTCTCTAGTTGTCCCATTGGGGAGAAAGTTACAACATGTACCAAGACAAACCTGACTGGCTGACACAACATTCCTAAGTGTTGGAAATGGCTCCTTATCTTCTACTGAAACCGAAACACTGATCTATGAAGCTTATTATAAGACACACTGCACGCTGCATATGCAGAAAACTGCTAAAATAAAACACCTATCAGTATAGCAGTAGAAGTACAGTTTTAACCAAGGACTACACTACGATATCTACATGACAATCCGGTTCAGTTCCAGACAACTGCCAGGCAGAGGAATGGCATGAGTGATCAAGCGACGGAATTTATGAAGGAGACTGAAGATTAGGGCATTGGTCTTCCCAAAATTACAAAGGAGAATATTGCTGCTCTCCAAAAATGATTAATGGAGCAGAGAGGAGGAATCAGAAACAGTGGCTAACATAAAGCTTCATGTTGTCAACCTACATGTGGAAACTGGCTTCTCGTTTAAGGCCAATGGCCTTGAAACCATTATGTCAGTGTTAACTAAGAAAAGGGCAACCATTTTTTGAAACACTCCAAGACACTGGCAGGGATGTGAAAAATGCAGCCACTGATTATCATTCCATGGTTACATCTGGATGGATAAAAATGGAACATAACCAGTGCAGTGACACCCAGCTGTGCAAACAATATTGAGACAGGAAGATTTTTTTCTCATTTATTCATGCTTGAAGATCAATGCATTCTTGTGCTGTAGGGGAGGGATATTTCCAGCTCAGGATAATGCATGACTTGGAAGGGGAATCTGAACTGGTTGGCTCCATGCCCTTCTGTCCCTGTCTTTATTTGTAATAGTAGTTTGGCAGCTCCCGCTGGAGTGCATGAGGTATGTACGCTGGCAGTGTATACACACCATAGCCCCTTTACACCTGTAGCCTAGGTAATTATTGTTTATGGTGGTGGACAGGGATTCCAATCAAGTGAGTTAACTTTGTTCAACAGTGGCAAACAACTCAAGTTGGAAATGCAGTTATCAAAGCAAATAGAGAGTACCCCAGCAAAAATTTTCAAGTTCAAGTTCAGTTTATTGTCAATCAACGTGCACATGTACACTGCCAAACAAAACATTCCACCAGAACCGAGGAAATCTGCAGATGCTGGAAATACAAGCAACACACATAAAAATGCTGGTGAATGCAGCAGGCCAGGCAGCATCTATAGGAAGATGCTATAGGTTGACGTTTCGGGCCGAGACCCTTCATCCAGACCAAAGTGCAAAGCACCATACATATAACTCACACTCATAACATACAATAATATTACAACAAATAACGTATATATATGATACAAGTTTAAAAAATAAACAGTATAATGTTACTGGTGCTTTATGAGACGCAATTGGTGGTGGCAGGGAGTTCAGCAGTTTTACGGCCTGGGGGAAGAAGCTGTTTTCCATCCTAACAGTTCTTGTCCGAATGCTAGGTACGTCCTGACTCATGATGGGGGGGGGGGGGGTGTCAAAGATTGTTGGCCAGATAGGAAGGATCACTGATAATGCTAAGGGCCATGTATACACAGCATTCCTGAAAAATGTCTCTATAATAGGTGGAAGAGAGACCTTGATGATTCTCTCAATCCTTTGGAGTGACGTTTAACTAAATGCCTTGCAATTCCCATACCAGATAGTGAAGCAGCTGTAAAAATTGGTTTAAAAGAGGAGGTGGGGGAAGCCTCACTCCCTTCAATGTTCTCAGGAAGTAGAGTCGTTGCTGTGCTTTCTTAACCAGAGGCGGTGGTGTTAAAGAACCAGGTGAGATCATCCATAATGTGCACTCCCGGAAGCTGATGTTCCTAACTCTCTCTATGAAGGAGCAATGTATATGTAGTGAGGAGTGGTCAGCGTGCCATCTTCCTAAAGTCCACAATCACCTCTTTGATCTTGTCCTTGTTGAGACTCCAGGTGTGGTCACATCATATTATACTTCATACTTTATTGTCGCCAAACAATTGATACTAGAACGTATAATCATCATAGCGATATTTGATTCTGAGCTTCCCGCTCCCTAGATTACAAATCGATAGTAAATATTAAAATTTTAAATTATAAATCATAAATAGAAAAATGGAAAGTAAGGTAGTACAAAAAAAACGAGATGCAGGTCCGGATATTTGGAGGGTACGGCCCAGATCCGTGTTATGTTGTTGATGAGGCCAACCACTGTTGTTACATCAGTGAACTTGGTTCGATTTGAACTGGATCTAGTAGTGCAGTCGCGCCTCAGTAGTGTGAACAACAGTGGGCTAAGCACTCAGGCCTGTGGAACGCCAGTGCTCAGTGTGATGGAACTAGAGATGTTTCTACCAACACAGACTGACTGTGGCTTTTCTGTTGAGAAATCTAAGATTCAGTTACAGAGAGGTGTTCAGACCCAACGAGGAAAGTTTATTTACCACCTTCAGAGGGATGAACATATTAAACACTGAGCTGAAGTTAAATAGCATCCTGGCAAATGAGGGACCAATTTTATTTATTGAGATACAGCGTGGAATAGGCCTTTTAGCCCCTTTGAGCCATGCCTCACAGCAACCCCCTAATCACTGGACAATTTAGAATGACCATTTAACCTACGTCTTTGGACTATGGGAGGAAACCTGAACACCCGAAAGAAACACACACAGGCACAGAACAAACTCCGTACGGACAGCGACGGGAAATAGACCCAGGTTGCTGGTAATGTAAAGCATTGTGCTAACCACTGCGCTACTGTGCCGCTGCATTTTCCAGGTTGGATAGGATGGACTGGAGTACAGAGGCTATGGCATCATCAGTGGACTGATCTGAGGGATAGGTGAACTGGAAAGAATACAATATAGCAGGAAGATGGGATTTAATGCAACCCATAACCAGTCATGTAAAACACTTCATTATTGTTGAAGCTAGTCTCCCTGGACAGTAGTCGTTGAGGCAGGATACTGTCGCCCTCATGGGCACCAGGATGATGGTGGTTGCCTTGAACCCTGAGGAGACAGTGAACTGTTCCAGAAAGGATGTTGAAGATTTCTGTTAGAACCTAAGTTAACTGGGCTGCACAGTCCCTCAGTACCCATCCATGTCCGTTTTCAGGCTTCACAGCTTTATGTGCATTGACCCTGGCTAGGCTCTTCCTCATATTAGCTGCAGCCACACAAAGTACCTGCTTCTTAGGGTGAAGGGGTGATGATATTTAGCCTATCAGGAAGAGAAGCGTCACTGTTGACATGCAGGATGGACATGTAGTCTGTTACTGTCTGAATGCCCGGCCACATGTGCCCCATGCCTCTGGTGTCACAGAAATGGCTGCATGTTCTTGTAAATAATATCATTTTGCTTTCCTGATGACGTGGGAAAGCACAGCTCTTGCTGACCTGAAAGCTGTCTTATCCCTAGATCTGAAAGCATGCATCCTAATCTCTCTGCCATTTATTTGTACCTTGCAGATGGTTAAAAGGCTTTTCACCAGGTGAAAAAACCTGTTAAGCAACAAATTCTGGGGCCGTCTTTTAATTTAGACTTGTGTCTTTAAGCGGCAGCAAAATACAAGCTATTATCTTTGTTGTGAATACAGGAGAATGGGACAAAGGTGGGAAAAAGAAATGCTGAAGACACTAAGTCCTCAGTGCCTTTCTAGTGACGTAAGTATATATAGTGTGACGAGAATACACATAAAATTAAGATGTTTGCTGGCCTGGGTTAGCATCAGTGACATCAGCAAGTGGTCTGCCACCTGCCCTCAGGGGAAGGAGAGGTAAGGAACAATGGAGCAGCGTCTGGAGATGTGTAATGAAGGGATGTGGGAGGAAGAGCTGTCTGGAGCGGCTCCCCCTTTGAACCCTGAACTGTTTGAAGTGATGGACAGGTGATACCCCAGCAGGGGGATAAAAAGGGACCGGTTTGCTAAGGCAGGACACACGCCACCCGAGGTAACGAGACCCTGGAAGCGGTACGCTTCTCACGAGTCGGTGGGAAGTACCAGACAACGGCCAGGGTGGAAAGGTACGATCAGCGGGAACCCGGTGTGTGTCCGCCCTTGCCTGGGTGCCGGGTTCACTGCAGAGGATCGACCGCATCTGGAGGAGGGGTCACAGTCGGTGACCTCAGGTGACATCACCAAGGACCTGCCCAAAATCGCCGGTCTGTGAGTGAAGCCGTGTCTGAATGATCAGTTGTTCCTGTTCTCTCTCTCTCTCCCCCCACGTTGTCCATCGCCATGGCAACGATTACTGCGAACTGAACTACTAAACTGGACTGAACTTTGAGTCACTTTGAAATTTGGTCATTTACCCCTAGACAACGATAGAGCTTGATTGATGCTGTTATCTTAATTCTGTGCACATGTGTGTTTATCATCGCTGAACTGTTGCATTTATTATCCTTTCGATTACTGTGTTGCTTGTTTCTTTAATAAAACTTGCTTAGTTCTAGTACTCCAGACTCCAACTGAGTGATCCATTTCTGCTGGTTTGGCAACCCAGTTACGGGGTACGTAACAATAGTATATTGAATCAGTACGAACGATTGTTACCTTCTGGTTATGATCAACAATATAGTGTAATTTGGAACTCTGCCAGGCTATGATTAGACAAAATTTAGCTCATATTCACCCTTCATTGTGTAACCCAGATACTCTGGTTCACACATGTAGCCTGACCTAAGGACCCATTTCAGAAAGACATCCCATCTAACTTCAGGAAATAAAATCATGTGCCCTGAAAGATTAGAGTCAGAATCCTACAGTGTGGAAATGGGTGCTCTAACCTAGCTGCTCTATGCCAATCAAGTTTCCTGTGCAAGCTAATCCCATTTTCATACTGGCTAGATCTTTTCTATACTGGCATCCTTTTGCCTCCAATTTGATTTGAGTCTTGTACTGTTAGTGTCCATCAGCCCAGACTTAACACTATTTTGACAAAAAGTCTTCAACCTGAAATATTAACAATGCTTATTTTCCCATGGATGCTGCCTAAACTGTGGAGTATTTCCAGCATCTTCAGTTTTGATTTCACACTTTCATCTGCAGTTTTTGTTTGACATTTCATTAACACTGCTGAAGCCTAATGCAGAGAAATCAACTCCAGTTATGTCAACAGTTTCCAATGGAGAGAAACATGTTACAGATAATGATTTAAATGTATATCAAGTCAAAATGTGTCAAATGTTTGGTTTTAAATTTCAACTAGTATTTTTAATATATAATAATTTTTGAACATTTGAGGAAGTCAGAGGCATTCACATTCAAGCTAGCAAATGTTTTACCGCTTTGAGAGCTGTTTCAGCCTGTAAGTTGCAACTTCTCTGAATTTTTTTCTAGAAAGAATAGTCTTGTGCTATTCATGGAAAGACCATTCAGGCTTCACTGAGGAATTTTGAGCCGGAGGCCTGCTGAAGCTAAGAGCACATTTACTGGGTAGAAAGTGGCACCTCAGAAGTATCTGAAGAAATTCTAGACCGATTAATTTTCTGTGAAAACTGCTCCAGAGCAGATTTAAGAAAATGGTCGAATCTGAAGAGTATAAGAACAAATGTACCAGCAAAAAAGTTAATGTCCTTTAACAATACTTCAGGGAAAAAATATTCATGGCAAATAAATAGAAACATAGAAACATAAAAATAGGTGCAGGAGTAGGCCATTCGGCCCTTCGAGCCTGCACCGCCATTTATTATGATCATGGCTGATCATCCAACTCAGAACCCCGCCCCAGCCTTCCCTCCATACCCCCTGACCCCTGTAGCCACAAAGGCCATATCTAACTCCCTCTTAAACATAGCCAATGAACTGGCCTCAACAGTTTCCTGTGGCAGAGAATTCCACAGATTCACCACTCTCTGTGTGAAGAAGTTTTTCCTAATCTCGGTCCTAAAAGGCTTCCCCTCTATCCTCAAACTGTGACCCCTCGTTCTGGACTTCCCCAACATCGGGAACAATCTTCCTGCATCTAGCCTGTCCAATCCCTTTAGGATCTTATACGTTTCAATCAGATCCCCCCTCAATCTTCTAAATTCTAACGAGTACAAGCCCAGTTCATCCAGTCTTTCTTCATATGAAAGTCCTGCCATCCCAGGAATCAATCTGGTGAACCTTCTTTGTACTCCCTCTATGGCAAAGATGTCTTTCCTCAGATTAGGGGACCAAAACTGCACACAATACTCCAGGTGTGGTCTCACCAAGGCCTTGTACAACTGCAGTAGTACCTCCCTGCTCCTGTACTCGAATCTTCTCGCTATAAATGCCAGCATACCATTCGCCTTTTTCACCGCCTGCTGTACTTACATGCCCACTTTCAATGACTGGTGTATAATGACACCCAGGTCTCGTTGCACCTCCCCTTTTCCTAATCGGCCACCATTCAGATAATAATCTGTTTTCCTATTTTTGCCACCAAAGTGGATAACTTCACATTTATCCACATTAAATTGCATCTGCCATGAGTTTACCCACTCACCCAACCTATCCAAGTCACCCTGCATCCTCTTAGCATCCTCCTCACTGCTAACACTGCCACCCAGCTTCGTGTCATCCGCAAACTTGGAGATGCTGCATTTAATTCCCTCATCCAAGTCATTAATATATATTGTAAACAACTGGGGTCCCAGCACTGAGCCTTGCGGTACCCCACTGGTCACCGCCTGCCATTCTGAAAAGGTCCCGTTTATTCCCACTCTTTGCTTCCTGTCTGCTAACCAATTCTCCACCCACACCAATACCTTACCCCCAATACCGTGTGCTTTAAATTTGCACACTAATCTCCTGTGCGGGACATTGTCAAAAGCCTTTTGAAAATCCAAATATACCACATCCACTGGTTCTCCCCTATCCACTCTACTAGTTACATCCTCAAAAAATTCTATGAGATTCGTCAGACATGATTTTCCTTTCACAAATCCATGCTGACTTTGTCCGATCATTTCACCATTTTCCAAATGTGCTGTTATCACATCCTTGATAACTGACTCCAGCAGTTTCCCCACCACCGACGTTAGGCTAACCGGTCTATAATTCCCCGGTTTCTCTCTCCCTCCTTTTTTAAAAAGTGGAGTTACATTAGCCACCCTCCAATCCTCAGGAACTAGTCCAGAATCTAACGAGTTTTGAAAAATTATCACTAATGCATACACTATTTCTTGGGCTACTTCCTTAAGCACTCTAGGATGCAGACCATCTGGCCCTGGGGATTTATCTGCCTTCAATCCCTTCAATTTACCTAACACCACTTCCCTACTAACATGTATTTCACTCAGTTCCTCCATCTCACTGGACCCTCTGTCCCTTACTATTTCTGGAAGATTATTTATGTCCTCCTTAGTGAAGACAGAACCAAAGTAATTATTCAATTGGTCTGCCATGTCCTTGCTCCCCATAATCAATTCACCTGTTTCTGTCTGCAGGGGACCTACATTTGTCTTCACCAGTCTTTCCCTTTTTACATATCTATAAAAGCCTTTACAGTCCGTTTTTATGTTCCCCGCCAGTTTTCTCTCATAATCTTTTTTCCCCTTCCTAATTAAGCCCTTTGTCCTCCTCTGCTGAACTCTGAATTTCTCCCAGTCCTCAGGTGAGCCACTTTCTCTGGCTAATTTGTATGCTACTTCTTTGGAATTGATACTATCCCTAATTTCTCTTGTCAGCCACGGGTGCACTACCTTCCTTGATTTATTCTTTTGCCAAACTGAACAATTGTTGTAGTTCATCCATGCAACCTTTAAATGCTTGCCATTGCATATCCACCGTCAATCCTTTAAGTGTCATATGCCAGTCTATCTTAGCTAATTCACGTCTCATACCTTCAAAGTTACCCCTCTTTAAGTTCAGAACCTTTGTTTCTGAATAGTTAAAACTATGGAAGCTTTATAACAACCAGGACAAAATAGATGGCTTGAGTGCAACTCCATCGAAACAGGACAAAGACTCTTCTTGGGCTTCCAGCTGGGAACATATATCGACTAATACTTGTGTGTGAGAGGGAGGCAGGGGGCTTTGGGGTTCTTACGTTTTTTTTTCTGCCATTCATTCTTTGGGGTTTTTCTTCTGTTTCGAGGATGTCTGCAGAGAGTAAGAATTTCAGGTTGTATATTGCATACGTTCTCTGATATTAAATGGAACCATTGAACATAATATGGAATGTACAAAATCTACAAATGTTTCAGTATAGCCAAAGAGCATAAACAAAATACATTAAAACAAAATCTAGGCCCTGGAAAACTTAATGCTGCATTCATCACCCCCAATCTTTGCCCATTAAACTCTGTCACTCTTCTGCATCACAGAGGAACCATTCATTCCATATTAACTATATGCAGCCCTTAACAGGGGAATTTATGCATACAGAGCTTTACGGATTACAGATGACCTGGTTAACAGAAATCTGATTTTACATAAATTTGTCCTTGCACGTTCAAAGCATATTTTTCCCCAAAGTAATAATAAAAATGTTCTATAGTATTATTTAATGACTGTTCACGTGAGGGTAAATATTCAATAAAATGAAAGAATTATATAAAGTATATACAGAACAAAACTACGTAGGCTCCTATAGAGAATGGACATTTCTCATTGGCAATGCAACCTGGTAACTGCCAGCATTAATATATTTCTTACAACCTATATTTATGAAATGTTAATGAAGAAAAATGTGACTTAGACACTGGAAGTTCCAGGCGACTGGCACATAGCAGCTAAAATCTACCCGTATCATTAAACAGAAAAAGCAATCAACTTGGGGGAATGGCTTCAAATATGCATTGCATTATCAATAATTTGAATTCTATTTTGAGACCAAAGAAAAAATCAGAAAATATTTACACAGCTATTATTTGACTTCCAATCATAAATTTTGTTGCAATTCAATAAAAGCCAAAATGTCTTCAAGTGATACCACTCCTTTGCTAGAGCACTGCCAGCATCACAAGGACAAGTTTAGGTACTGTAAGTCAGGTTATTTTACAATTTATATTGTGCTGACATCCATGTTAATGGCCTTAACAAGAAGGACCATTCCTATCTTCCAATCCGTTTATAATGGTGGTGTTGTTGTTGTTGAGTGCCGTCAAGTCATCGTTGACTCATGGTAACCCTATGGTTAGTGTAGTTGTCCATAGGGTTTACATGGCTACATCACATCAAAAGATCACTATTATACAAAATTGTATAGGAACCTTAAAGTTGCCCAAAGGCATGAACGTAGTTAGGAAGTAATGAGGAAATACAAAATCTGCAACAGGTTATGGAGAACCTGGCACATGAAGTTTAATGTAGAGAAATGATAGGCCAAGCACTTTGGTAGGAGGAATCAAAATATAGATTACTTTAATAGAGAGGCATGGCAAATGAGTGGAGTACAGGTGCTCTTGTGCACGAAACAAAAACATGCAGGTAAAGTAATTAAGCCAAATGGTGCATTAGCCACACACATAAAAGTTGCTGGTGAACGCAGCAGGCCAGGCAGCATCTCTAGGAAGGGGTGCAGTCGACGTTTCAGGCCGAGACCCTTCGTCTTGTTTCCAAACTGCAATCACACTGCAATAGAGAAATTGTTACAAAACTACTCATAATACTTCAAGTGAGGCCTCACCAGTACCTTATAAAGCCACAACACATTACATCCTTGCTTTTATATTCTAGTCCTCTTAAAATGAATGAACATCACAGTTCCTTCCTCACCGACTCAAACTGCAAATTAATCTTTAGTGAATCCTGCACATGGACTCCTAAGTCCCTTTGCACTTCACTTTTAGAAAATAGTCTACCCTTTTAGTTCTTCTACCAAAGTTCATGATCATACACTTCCCAATACTGTATTCCATGTGCTATTACTTTCCCCATTCTCCAAATCCAAGTCCTTCTGTGGCCTCTCTACTTTCTCAAAACTACCTGCCCCTCCACCTATCTTCGTATCTTCTGCAAACGTTGCCACAAAGCCATCAATTCCGTCATCCAAGTCATTAACATACAATGTGAAAACAAGCGGTCCCAACACAGACTCTGGTGACTAGTGGTGTTCCACCGGAGTCTGTGTTGGGACCGCGTGTTTTTACGTTGTATGTTAATGACTTGGATGACGGAATTGATGGCTTTGTGGCAACGTTTGCAGAAGATACGAAGATAGGTGGAGGGGCGGGTAGTTTTGAGAAAGTAGAGAGGCCACAGAAGGACTTGGATTTAAGTACTCCAATTAACTACAAGTATGCAATGTATGATTGTTCCTTAAAGCTCAGCATTATAACTTGCATACTTTATTGCATTAGTTGTAACTAATCTAATGCAAAAGGCAGCAATTATTTTCTAACATAACCTTGCATTTGCACGAATCCAAGCTCCTTTAACATATTTTCTATTTTCGTCTGATATTCTACTGCCAAAAGGAGCCATATATCGATTTTCTGCCTGTCTGTATTGTATTTTGTGTTGCACATTTTTATTATGGGTCACGGTAATTTGTCATGCGGGTTGGGACTTGGTAGAAGGGAATTAGTATAGTGAAGTGTTTATTCTTTGTGTTAGCTTAGGTTCAGAGAGGGTGAGCCAGGGAATCGATATTTTTGTGTTGACTGCTAATTCTGTTAATGTTAACATCACCTGTTTCTCTATCATTATACTAGTATTGTTAGAATTTTTTGCAACAAGATCGTTTGTCTTTGCTGGTTTTGCAAGAATGAGTTGAATGTACTTCTTTTCCAATTTGGAACTCAAGTTATTTGGAAGTGCATATCATACAGTGATAATTCCCTCACTCAGTCTCTCAGCAGTTTTGGTTTGTAAGGTAGCCACTACATTTTTGTCAACAAAAAAGAGTTATAGCAAATGAGCACCAGTTTACAGCAAAGGATTGCCTGTTGATAAAATTATAATCACAAATGCGGTAGGATTATCTGCGACCTTTTGTTGATTCATACTGTAAATTTGTGGTTTAAACTCCATTTTGAGTGGTCAGCGCCACCTGCCCATTGGGGACAGTTGCTTGACAGCATGGTGTTTGCCCCTTTGTTTTACTGAAGTGCTGAAATAACCTTCTGGTTGCTGACATTTGAACGATGTTTATTTGGTCTGGTTTAAGTGCTGTGGATACACCAACAGTTTGTTGCCAACTTTTATTGAACAGAACATTGCTGCTGCATTTTGCAAATGTGTGGTGGCTGAACAAGAGTTAAATGCGAGTTGTGCAATAAGGAGAAAGAACAAATGAATTGAAGCGTGGAGCTGAAGTGGGGGCAGGCAAAAGTAAAATTAAGCTGACTGCCAAAGCTTTGGTGAGTAGAATTTACAGTCTTCAAAAGGGATATAAAACAAATATGAACAAAATTAAAAGTTTAATACCATCAACTAAGGATCTTATGAAAAATAAGCAACATGCCTTACAAGTGCAATCTGGGATTTGACTAACCTGTGAAGCTGTTGCTAAGCAACATTAAATACTGATCTCATACTTCCAAGGGCAAACAGGAGGAATGGTTAACCCAGAGACGTTACGTTGAAGGTCATGTTGCTACAATAAGTGAATACATGTCTCACCTTCCAACAGCCGATGTTTCTCAAATTCCAAGGCATGTTTTGACTGCACATATAGCAGATGACCCACAAGTTGATGTGAAACCGAATGACAGTGTGTCAAATGTCAGTACTCAAAGCTCCGCTGCAGGAAGAAAATCTTTTGCATCTACTACCCTACTCTGCACGCATTAAAACAGAGGCTGATTTAGCACATCGACAATTATTGAAGCACAAACATATGCTGGAAGAGCAAGAGGAACAGCTACAGGAAAGGAAAGAGCAGCTTAAGTTGCAGGAAGAAATTTCTGCACAGGTGGCCAAAGTTAATGCACTGAGGTCTTCAAGTGTGGAGAATACTAAAAGTGTTCCAGCGGGACATAAGAACATAAGAAATAGAAGCAGGAGTAGGCCATCTGGCCCATCAAGCCTGCTTTGTCATTCAATAAGATCATGGCTGATCTGGCCACAGACTAATCTCCATCTACCTGCCTTTTCCCCATAACCCTTAATTCCCCTACTATGCAAAAATCTATCCAACCTTGTCTTAAATATATTTACTGAGGTAGCCTCCACTGCTTCCTTGGGCAGAGAATTCCACTCTCTAGAAAAAGCAGTTCCTCCTCATCTCTGTCCTAAATCTGCTCCCCTGAATCTTCAGGCTATGTCCCCTCATTCTAGTCTTACCTGCCAAAGGAAACAACTTTCCTGCCTCTATCTTATCTATCCGTTTCATAATTGCATATGCTTCTACAAAATCTCCCCTCATTCTTCCGAATTCCAGCAAGTACAGTCCAGGCAACTCAATCTCTTCTCATACTCTAACCCCCTCATCTCTGGAATCAACCTGGTGAACCTCCTCTGCACTGCCTCCAAAGCCCATATACCCTTCCTCAAGGAAGTAGACCAGAAATGCACACAGTTCTCCAGGTGCAACTTGTACAGTTGCAGTATAACCTCCCGGCTCTTAAAGTCAATCCCTCTAGCAATGAAGGCCAACATTCCATTTGCCTTCTTGATGGTCGGCTACACCTGCAAACCAACCTTTCCTGATTCATGCACAGGCACTCCCAAGTCCCTCTGCACAGCAGCACGCTGCAACTTTTTACCACTTAATTAAGTCTGCTCTTTTATTTTTCCTTCCAAAGTGGATGACCTCGCATTTACCAACATTGTACTCCATTTGCTAGACTCTTGCCCACTCGCTTACCCAATCTATATCTCTCTGCAGGCTCTCTGTATCTTCTGCACAATTTTATTTTTCACTCAATTTAGTATCATCAGCAAACATATAAACACTACACTTAGCCCCTTTTCCAGATTCTTAATGTATATTGTAAACAGTTGCAGGCCCAGCAATGACCCCTGTGGCACACTGCTCACCACTGATTGCCAACCAGAGTAACACCCATGTATCCCAACACTCTGCTTTCTATTAGTTAACCAATCTTCTATCCATGCTAATACATCACCTGCAACGCTATGCATTCTTATCTTATGGAAAAGCCTTTTATGTGGCATCTTATCGAACGCCTTCTGGAAATCCAAGTAAACAACGTTCAACTGTTCCCCTCTATCCACCATGCTTGTTACATAGAACCACAGAACACTACAGCACAGAAAACAGGCCATTCAGCCCTTCTAATCTGTGCCAAAACATTACTCCGCTAGTCCCATTGACTTAAATTATTCTTAGAACTTAAGAGTGAGCCCACATTTACCATGTCAGATGGCAGTTTGTTCCACACTCCCACCACTCTCTGAGTAAAGAAGTTCCTCCTAAACCTTTCCCCTTTCACCCTAAAGCCATGTCCTCTTGTATTTATCTCTCCTAATAGAAGTGCAAAGAGCCAATTCACATTTACTCTGTCTATACCCCTCATAATTTTGTAAACTTCTATCAATTCTCCCCTCATTCTTCTACGCTCCAAGGAATAATGTCCTAACCTGTTCAATCTTTCCCTGTAACTCAACTCCTGAAGACCCGGCAACATCCTAGTAAATCTTCTCTGCAGTCTTTCAATCTTACTGCTATCCTTTCTATAGTTAGGTGGCCAGAACTGTACACAATACTCCAAATTTGGCCTCACCAATGTCTTACACAACCTCCCCATAACATCCCAACTCCTATACTCAATACTTTAATTTATGAATACCAGGATGCCAAAAACCTTCTTTACAGCCCTGTCTACCTGTGATGCCACTTTCAGGGAATTATGTATCTGAACTCCCAGATTTCTTTGTTCCTCTGCACTCCTCAGTACATTTGTCAAACAGGATCTGCCTTTGCTGAGTCCATGCTGCATCTGTCTGATGGATCCATTTCTTTCCAAATTCCTCGTTATTTCCTCTTTAACGATAGCTTCAAGCATTTTCCCAATTACAGATGTTAAATTAACTGACCTATAGTTACCTGCCTTTTGCCTACATCCTTCGGCAGTTTGAACGGGGCACGACTGCGCAAACATGTGGAGGTCGGCCAGTGAAGACAGCATGAAGAGTTTAAAAGGAAGACAGATTTACAGAGTGGGTGAGGGAGTAGGAAGGCTTTAGCGATAAAGGGTCATGGCGAGGTAGGTTATCTGTTTAAAATAAAGACAGAGAGTATGTGTGTGAGGCCAGTTTTCTGTGCTCAGTGTCAGATGTGGGAAGTCCTAGAGACTCCCGGCCTCCCGGACAACCACATCTGAACTAGGAGCATTGAGCTGCAGCTCCTTAGAGACCGCGTTAGGGAACTGGAGCTGCAGCTCGATGACCTTCATCTGGTCAGGGAGAGTGAGGAGGTGATAGAGAGGAGCTATAGGCAGGTAGTCACCCTGGGACCACAGGAGACAGAGAAGTTGTTAACAGTCAGGAGAGGGAAGGACAAGAAGGAGGTACTAGACAATACCCCAGTGGCTGTACCCCCCCTTAACAATAAGTATTCCTGCTTGGGTACTGTTGGGGGGGGGTGCGGGGGATGGCCTACCTGGGGGAAGCAACAGTGATCGCACCCCTGGCACACAGACAGGCCCTGTGGCTCAGATGGGTAGGGAAAGGAAGAGGATGGCAGCAGTGATAGGGGACTCTATAGTTAGGGGGTCAAATAGGCGATCCTGTGGATGCAGGAAAGAAATGCAGATGGTAGTTTGCCTCCCAGGTGCTAGGGTCCGGGATGTTTCTGGTTGCGTCCACGATATCGTGAAGTGGGAAGGAGAACAGCCAGAGGTCGTGGCACATATTGGTACCAACGACATAGGTAGGAAAAGGGAGGAGGCCCTGAAAAAAGACTATAGGGAGTTAGATAAGAAGTTGAGAAGCAGGACCTCAAAGGCAGTAATCTCCGGATTACTGCCTGTGCCATGTGACAGTGAGTATAGGAATAGAATGAGGTGGAGGATAAATGCGTGGCTGAGGGATTGGAGCAGGGGGCAGGGATTCAGATTTCTGAATCATTCGGACCTCTTTTGGGGCAGGTGTGACCTGTACAAAAAGGACGGGTTGCACTTGAATCCAAGGGGGACCAATATCCTAGTGGGAAGATTTTTTTTAGATTATGAGGATCCTCATTTTCAGTCCTCTTTTATTGTCATTTAGTAATGCATGCATTAAGAAATGATACAATGTTTCTCCAGAATGGTATCACAGAAACACATGACAAACTGACTGAAATAGCTACTTCAAGTAACACACATCAAAGTTGCTGGTGAACGCAGCAGGCCAGGCAGCATCTGCAGGAAGAGGCGCAGTCGACGTTTCAGGCCGAGACCCTTCGTCAGGACTAACTGAAGGAACAGTGAGTAAGGGATTTGAAAGTTGGAGGGGGAGGGGGAGATCCAAATTGATAGGAGAAGACAGGAAGGGGAGGGATGGAGCTAAGAGCTGGACAGGTGATAGGCAAAAGGGGATACGAGAGGATCATGGGACAGGAGGTCCGGGAAGAAAGACAAGGGGGGGGGCCCAGAGGATGGGCAAGAGGTATTTTCAGAGGGACAGAAGGAGAAAAAGGAGAGCGAGAGAAAGAATGTGTGCATAAAAATAAGTAACAGATGGGGTATGAGGGGGAGGTGGGGCCTTAGCGGAAGTTAGAGAAGTCGATGTTCATGCCATCAGGTTGGAGGCTACCCAGACGGAATATAAGGTGTTGTTCCTCCAACCTGAGTGTGGCTTCATCTTTACAGTAGAGGAGGCCATGGATAGACATGTCAGAATGGGAATGGGATGTGGAATTAAAATGTGTGGCCACTGGGAGATCCTGCTTTCTCTGGCGGACAGAGCGTAGATGTTCAGCAAAGCGGTCTCCCAGTCTGCGTCGGGTCACATCGGGAGCACCGGACGCAGTATATCACCCCAGCCGACTCACAGGTGAAGTGTTGCCTCACCTGGAAGGACTGTTTGGGGCCCTGAATGGTGGTAAGGGAGGAAGTGTAAGGGCATGTGTAGCACTTGTTCCGCTTACACGGATAAGTGCCAGGAGGGAGATCAGTGGGGAGGGATGGGGGGGACGAATGGACAAGGGAGTTGCGTAGGGAGCGATCCCTGCGGAATGCAGAGAGAGGGAGGGAGAGAAAGATGTGCTTAGTGGTGGGATCCCGTTGGAGGTGGCGGAAGTTACGGAGAATAATATGTTGGACTCCCCCTCCCCCTCCAACTTTCAAATCCCTTACTCACTGTTCCTTCAGTTAGTCCTGACGAAGGGTCTCGGCCTGAAACGTTGACTGCACCTCTTCCTACAGATGCTGCCTGGCCTGCTGCGTTCACCAGCAACTTTGATGTGTGTTGCTTGAATTTCCAGCATCTGCAGAATTCCTGTTGCTAGCTACTTCAAGTGCCAGGTTTCAGATGTTTCAGAAAGGATAGAGAGGGAGGAAAAAGAGGTGGGGGCGTGGCACTGTCGATCAGGCTGCAGCAAAGGAGGAAGTCATGGAGGGGTTGTTTACGGAGTCTCCGTGGGTGGAAGTTAGGAATAGGAAAGGGTCAATAACTCTACTAAGTGTTTTTTATAGACCACCCAATAGTAACAGAGACATTGAGGAGCAGATAGGGAGGCAGATTCTGGAAAGGAGTTCATAGGGTTGTTGTGGTGGAAGATTTTAATTTCCCAAATACTGATTGGCATCTCCCTAGAGTGAGGAGTTTAGATGGGGTGGAGTTTCTTAGGTGTGTTCCAAAAGGCTTCTTGACACAATATGTAGAGGAGAGGCTGAACTTCATCTGGTATTGGGAAATGAACCTGGTCAGGTGTCAGGACTCTCAGTGGCAGAGCATTCTGGAGATAGTGATCACAACTCTATCTCCTTTACCATAGCATTGGAGAGGGATAGAAACAGACAAGTTAGGGAAATGTTTAATTGGAGTAAGTGGAACTATGAGGCTATCAGGCAGGAACTTGAAAGTATAAATTGAAAACATGTTATCAGTGAAACGTACGGAAGAAATGTGGCAAATGTTCAGGGGATATTTGCATGGGGTTCTGAGTAGGTACGTTCCAATGAGTTATGGAAAAGATCCGTGGTGCAAAAAGGCTGTCATAAATCTAGTCAATTAGAAAAGAGCGTACGAAAGGTTCAAAAAACTAGGTGATGATATGAATCTAGAAGATTATAAGGCTAGCAGGAAGGAGCTTTAAGAATGAAATTAGGAGAGCCAGAAGGGACATGAGAAGGCCTTGGCAGACAGGATTAAGGAAAACCCCGAGGCATTCTATAAGTACAGTCGGGCCTCCTTATCCTCGAGTTCCGCATGCACGAATTCAACCAACCACGAATCGAGAAAACCCGGAAGTGCTCTTCCTGCACTTGCTGTTCGACCATATACAAACTTTTTTTTCCTTGTCATTATTCCCTAAGCAATGCAGTATAACAACTATTTTACATAGCATTTACATTGTATTAGGTATTATAAGTAATCCAGAGATGACTTAAAGTATACAGGAGGATGTGCGTAGGTTATCATGGATCGGGATCGGAAAAAAACCCGGAAGTTCTCTTACTAAGTAAGTCAGAACAGGTACATCCGGTATTATTTAGCGTCAGTTAGTCAAACGTTTGTGTTAGTATATAGCATATATTTTACCTTTCTATGCATATAAAATACTTAAGAAACGTATGTTTCAGCGCTGGGCTCGGGAACGGAAGTTCCCAAGTTTGAACCAGTGACAGACCGCTCCCAAGCGTGCTCTCCATCTGTGCCAGGTTGATGTGGAGGATCAAAAACCCAAAACCCCAAAATCCAATAATTAAACCACTGAGTTGCTTAGTAATAACTGTAGTTTTAATCGGGCAGGGCCTTTCTCATTTTATCCTTCAAAATTGTTCCGATCGTTGACCAACTGTAGCCTAACGCTTTTCCAATAACCGATGGCGTTTCACCTCTTTCTGATCACTTTATTTCCACTTTATTTTCAATCGTGATCGTGACTATTTTCGTCAACAGAAACATTGTGGATTCAGAGCTCCGCTGCCGGGTCCTAATGCCCACCGCACTGAGACAAGTTAAATAAGCTCCGGGGTTCCCCTGGGTCCTCAGGTCCATTGCATTGAGACAGGTTGAATAAAGGACTTGAGAATCTACGTTTTTTGGTATCCGTGAGGGGTCCCGGAACCAACCCCTCGTGGATAAGCAGGACTGTATGTGAAGAGCAAGAGGATAAGATAAGAGAGAATGGGACCAATCAAGTTTGACAATGGAAAAGTGTGTATGGAAACGGAGGAAATAGCAGAGGTACTTAATGAATACTTTGCTTCAGTATTCACTACGGAAAAGGATCCTGGTGATTGTAGGGATGACTTGTAGTGGACTGAAAAGCTTGAGAATGTAGATATTAAGAGGATGTGCTAGAGCTTTTGGAAAGCGTCAAGTTGGATAAGTCACCGGGACAAGATGGGATGTACCCCAGGCTACTGTGGG
The DNA here is from genome assembly GCF_963921235.1 of Mobula hypostoma. Taxonomy (NCBI): domain Eukaryota; kingdom Metazoa; phylum Chordata; class Chondrichthyes; order Myliobatiformes; family Myliobatidae; genus Mobula; species Mobula hypostoma. The sequence goes on from NC_086102.1 coordinate 148,200,331, forward strand.
AAGTGAGGGAGGAGATTGCTGAGCCCCTGGCAATTATCCTTGCATCATCAATGAGGACGGGAGAGGTTCTAGAGGATTGGAGGGTTGCGGATGTTGTTCCCTTATTCAAGAAAGGGAGTAGGGACAGCCCAGGAAATTATAGGCCAGTGAGTCTTACTTTAATGGTTGGTAAGTTGATGGAGAAGATCCTAAGAGGCAGGATTTATGAATATTTGGAGAGGCATAATATGATTAGGAATAGTCAGCATGGCTTTGTTAAAGGCAGGTCGTGCCTTATGAGCTTGATTGAATTTTTTGAGGATATGACTAAGCACATTGATGAAGGTAGAGCCGTAGATGTAGCTTATATGGATTTTAGCAAGGCATTTGATACTGTACCCCATGCAAGGCTTATTGAGAAAGTAAGCAGGCACGGGATTCAAGGGGGCATTGCTTTGTGGATCCAGAACTGGCTTGCCCACAGAAGGCAAAGAGTGGTTGCAGATGGGTCATATTCTGCATGGAGGCTGGTGACCAGTGGTGTGCCTCAGGGATCTGTTCTGGGTGTGTTGTGGATAATGTGCAGGGTTGTCAGAGGTTACAAAAGGACATTGATAGGATGCAAAACTGGGCTGAGAAGTGGCAGATGGAGTTCAACCCAGATAAGTGTGAGGTGGTTCATTTTGGTAGGTCAAATATGATGGCAGAATATAGTATTAATGGTAAGACTCTCGGCAGTGTGGAGGATCAGAGGGATCTTGGGATCAGAGTCCATAGGACACTCAAAGCTGCTACGCAGGTTGAACCTGTGGTTAAGAAGGCATATGGTGCATTGGCCTTCATCAATCGTGGGATTGAGTTTGTAATGTTGCAGCTATATAGGATCCTGGTCAGACCCCACTTGGAGTACTGTGCTCAATTCTGGTCGCCTCACTATAGGAAGGATGTGGAAACCATAGAAAGGGTGCAGAGGAGATTTACAAGGATGTTGCCTGGATTGGGGAGCATGCCTTCTGAGAATAGGCTAAGTGAACTCGACCTTTTCTCCTTGGAGCGACAGGGGTTGAGAGGTGACTTGATAGAGGTGTACAAGATAATGAGAGACATCGATCCTGTGGATAATCAGAGGCTTTTCCTCAGGGCTGAAATGGTTAGCACGAGAGGGCATAGTTTTAAGGTGCCTGGAAGTAGGTACAGAGGGGATGTGAAGGGTACGTTTTAAAAATTATTACACAGAGAGTGGTGAGTGCGTGGAATGGGCGGTTGTGATGGAGGTGGAAACGATAGGGTCTTTTAAGAGACATCTGGATGACCACATGGAGCTTAGCAGAATAGAAGGCTATGGGTAAAGCCTAGGTAGTTCTAAGGTAGGGACATGTTTGGCACAGCTTTGTGGGCCAAAGGGCCTGTATTGTGCTGTACGTTTTCTATGTTTCTATCCTTTGAACTGTGGCATGACATTCGCCATCTTCTAATTCGCCTGGACTTGCCCAGAGTCCCGAGAATTTCGATAAATCATCACCAAAGCCTCTACTATAACTTCTGCCATTTCTTTCAGTACCCTAGGACACATTCCATCTGGACCAGGGGACTTAATCTATCTTCAGGCCCACAAGTTTGCTCAGCACTACCTCTTTAGTAATGGCTATCGTATTGAGGTCCTCCCCTCCCATCTCATCCATAACAGCTCTCTTTGGCATGTTAAATGTGTCCTCCACCGTAAAGACTGACAAAAGTAGGACAGTCCTATGGTGTGAATTCTTATATTGTAAAGGCACAAAACAAAACCCCCAAAACACTCAATATCAGCATTTGTTGCTCAAGTGTATGTGATACAGGAACAAACCACCCAAGAGATAATTCAGGGTGGTTACTCTCAGCCTGCACTAATGAGGCATTCTGAACCCAAGTCATATCCAAGAGCTCAAATTGCTCATGGGGACATTCACAAACGATAGAGGTCAAAACAGTATTACAGATACTACAAGGATCCAAAATGAAGTAACAACCATATTGGCACTGCAACAACACATTTCATATTTGCCTTAAAGGGAGATTCAAATTTTGAATAGCGATCCATTGCAGTTTCATGCATTCATGAAGACCTTTGAAAATACTGTTGAAAGCAAGACTGACATCCATAGTGACTATTTCCTTGACAGTATACTAGGGGTCGCCCTAAAAAACTTGTCAGAACTTGCCAGCATGTCGACCATAAGAAAGGATATGTCAAAGCTAATGCTGTACTACAGGAACATTTTAGTAATGAACAGAAAATTGTATCAGCCTATATGCTAAAAGCTCTTTATTGAGTACTTATCAAATATGAATACAAGGAAGCTTTTCAAGACTGCTGCAATATCATGGATGAAGTATAGTAGATGTGTGAGCGAGACATGCCTGCCAATATGTCAATTATCATAAAGAACCTGCCTTATAATCTCAAAGATAAATGGAAAATGGTGGTTCATGAACTGCAAAAAAAAAGGCACAATTGTAAGAATAATTTCACTGACATTTGTTTATTTAATTGCATGGCAAATAAAGATTGCTACAGACCCAGTGTTTGGGAATATATGGGATGCTCTATCACTGGCAGCTAGCAAAGATGTGAACATAAACTAAGTCACAACTTCATTCTAAGGCTAATTGAAGGAAAATGGTCTCATCAGCCAAAGGGGTTTGTCTGTTCTGCGAGCATGAAAAGACACTGGATTTGTGCCCTCAGCTGGAGAAAAGGGCTCATAATAAGAAGATTGCATTACTAAAGGAAAATGGTATCTGCTTTGGCTGTTTGCATACAGAACACATTAGCATAGATTGCATGTGGTTTTATGCATCCCAGCATACTTCATATTCACACTAATGGAAATGGCACAGAATCAAAACAAGGCATGAAAGAATCAGACCAGCAGTGAGTAGTGCCATGGTATCTAATGGCCTTACAGGGTCTGATAATCATGATTGTAAACTTCACAAATTTCCAGTACAAGTGGTCAAAGAAGGGCAACAAAACAGTGGTTATGTACGCTTTCCTAGATCAAGCGAGTACAGTAGTCATGCAGTGAGCCTAATGAACAAGCTCAGCCTCAGGAAAAAGGACACATTTTCTTAAGCATCATGGGTCAAGAGAAGGTCGTATATAGCTACATTGCTTCAGGATTGGAAATGGCTGACTTACAGTTGAAGTCAGAAGTTTATACAGGTTTCCCCCGCCATCCGAAGGTAGAGCATTCCTATGAAACGGTTTGTAAGCCAGAATGTCGTAAAGTGAAGAAGCAATTACCATTTATTTATATGGGAAAAATTTGTGAGCGTTCGCAGACCCAAAAATTAACCTACCAAATCACGCCAAATAACATACAAACCCTTAAGTAACAGTAACATATATTAACAGCAGGAATGATATGATAAATACACAGCCTATATAAAGTAGAAATACTTTTCTACAATCATCGCCGCACTGTCCACCATAGTGAAAATCTCACACAAGCTCTCTTGGCAGAAACACTCTCTCCAGTAACCTTTAAGCTATGAAGCTGCCAAATCATACCAAATAACACACAAAAATACACAGCCTATATAGAGTAGAAATAATGTATGTACAGTGTAGTATAACTTAACCGGAATCGGGAAGGCAGCGCTGAGCACACTGATGAAGTGTTAGACTGAGTCGTCGGCGGTTGGGGCAATGCAGTGGTTCCGCGGTGGCCGGGACACACCAGCACATCTTTAAGAAAAAAGCAGAAATAAACAAGCTAATTAATTAGGTGCCACCCGGCATGTAATTAATTAGCTTGTTTATTTTGGCTTTTTTTCTTAAAAGATGTGCTGGGTGCGTCCCGGCCACCGCTGCACCTCTGCATTCTTTGCGGATCAGTATCCATCGGCGGCCAGGAGGTTGGGGTGGTGGGACACTGGGGTGTCCTCTCATCGTCGTCTGTTTCCATCAGGGCAGGCAGGTCATTTTCTTCTATGTCTGCCTACCTCGATGTCAAAGGTCAAGGTTCATCATCTGCTGTGGCTGATGTGGAAGGCTTGAAAAACGACAGTATGCTTGACTGCTTAGCCTCGCACATTTTTCTATCATACAGTTCTTTGTAAGCACTCAAACCATCCTGCAAATATGCCCTAAACCTACGTATCCTTTCAAAATTAAAGTCGTACTTTTCTGCAATCATTATAGCGAAAATCTCACGCAGTTGCTTCACGTTCAGTTTCTGGAAGACTTCACTTTTGGTCCATTCGCTACTGCATTCGGTTTCGATTGTTATCCTTTCATCTTCCAATTGCATCAGCTATTCTTCTATCAGTTCTTGGTCTTGGGATGCCAAAGCCTCTTCAACATCATCCTCGTCAACTTCCACAAGCCAAACCCACTTTGTCCTTACTTCGTTCACCATGATCCAAACGCTTAATTATGTCTAGTTTTATGCTAAGTGTAACACCCTTACGAGCTCTTTTAGGCTTTTCCGATACATTAGAACTCATCTTGCAAACGGATGCTCAAAATAAATCGGCATAAAGCACAGATGCTCCCAGGAACGTGTTTAAGCAATGCCAACTAGAATGCAGTTCCGGGGGAGTAGCTTGGCTGCTCGGGGCACGCGCTTCCTTTTATCATAACAGTGAAAGCACCTTCTGTTAGCGAAAACAGGTAACTAATGTAGGTCTTTCGTAACAGCGAGGTTTCGTAAGGTGAACGTTCAAAAAAGGGGGACACCTGTATACACCTTAGCCAAATGCATTTAAACTCAGTTTTTCACAATTCCTGACATTTAATCCTAGAAAACATTCCCTGTCTTAGGTCAGCTAGGATCACTACTTTATTTTGAGAATGTGAAATGTCAGAATAATAGTAGAGAGGATGATTTATTTCAGTTCTTATTTCTTTCACCACTTTCCCAGTGGGTCAGAAGTTTACATACACTTTTGTTAGCATCTGGTAGCATTGCCTTTAAATTGTTTAACTTGGGTCAAACATTTTGGGTAGCCTTCCACAAGCTTCTCACAGGAATTTTGTTCCATTCCTCCAGACAGAACTGGTGGAACTGAGTCAGGTTTGTAGGCCTCCTTGCTCACACATGCTTTTTCAGTTCTGCCCACAAATCTTCTATCGGATTGAGGTCAAAAAATGATGTCAAGTCTGGTTCATCCTTGGAAACAATTTCCGAACGCTCATCTGTACAAACAATAGTACACAAGTATAAACACCATAGGACAACGCAGTCGTCATACCGCTCAGGAAGGAGACGCATTCTGTCTCCTAGAGATGAACGTACTTTGGCACAAAAAGTGCAAAACAATCCCAGAACAACAGCAAAGGACCTTGTGATGATGCTGGAGGAAACAGGTAGACAAGTATCTATATCCACAGTAAGACGAGTCCTATATCGACATAACCTGAAAGGCTGCTCAGCAAGGAAGAAGCCACTGCTCCAAAACTGCCATAAAGAAGCCAGACTACAGTTTGTAAGTGCACATGGGGACAAAGATCTTACTTTTTGGAGAAATGTCCTCTGGTCTGACGAAACAAAAATTGAACTGTTTGGCCATAATGACTATCGTTATGTTTGGAGGCAAAAGAGTGAGGCTTGCAAGCCGAAGAACAGCATTTCAACCGTGAAGCATGGGGGTGGCACCATCATGTTGTGGGGGTGCTTTGCTGCAGGAGGGACTGGTGCACTTCACAAAATAGATGGCATCATGAGAAAGGAAAATCATGTGGATATATTGAAGCAACATCTCAAGACATCAGCCAGGAAGTTAAAGCTCCATCACAAATGGGTCTTCCAAATGGACAATGACCCCAAGCATACCTCCAAAGTTGTGGCAAAATTGCTTAACGACAACAAAGTCAAGGTATTGGAGTGGCCATCACAAAGCCCTGACCTCAATCCGATAGAAAATTTGTGGGCAGAACTGAAAAAGCGTGTGCGAGCAAGGAGGCCTATAAACCTGACTCAGTTACACCAGTTCTGTCTGGAGGAATGGAACAAAATTCCAGCTACTTAACTGTGAGAAGCTTGTAGAAAGCTACCCAAAACATTTGATCCAAGTTAAACAAATTAAAGGCAATGCTACCAAATACTAACAAAGTGTATGTAAACTTCTGACCCACTGGGAAAGTGATGAACAAAATAAAAGCTGAAATAAAACATCCTCTCTACTATTATTCTGACATTTCAGATTCTTAAAATAGTGATCCTAACTGACCTAAGACAGGGAAATTTTTTAGGATTAAATGTCAGGAATTGTGAAAAACTGAGTTTAAATGTATTTTCTAAGGTGTATGTAAACTTCTGACTTCAACTGTAGATGGGGAAACTATTGTGAACTGCCTAACATTTATACACCAGTATGTCTATCCATGGAAGGAACATTCCACACCAGAGGGACCTCCAAGGATAGTCTGAGCTGAAACATGTCCATTTGCTAGAGACTGAATTGGAAAATGAGCCGTTGATAGGGACGAACGTACCTAAAGCATTGGAGCTGTTGCAAATAATTCACAGTGTTAATAATGGACCTAGGAGACAAAGGTGCCTGAGCTGACAGTTAACAGGATCTCAGTTTTGAACTTGGATGAGCTTTGGCAGCAACGGTTCAGGTAGAGTTCTGAATGCAGTCAGGGTAAACAACCTGATTTGTCAAGAAAAGACCATAATATTGAGCCGGTTACAAATTCTATAAAACTGGTGGATGGCCACTTTATAAAGGAGGTTAACATGTCAAATAACAGAAAGATTGCAGAACAGTGTACTCCAAATCTAAGGAAGAGGGTTTGTCATTTCACGTCTACATAGCTTTCATGAAGGTTGTCATCTTCAAAGGTCATGTCAAGAGTGCCAGCAGAGGATCTAGAATGAAATGATGGGAAAGTCAGGCATATTCCACTTCCTGGTGTTTACCACCTCAGAGAAGGGAAACTTCCCGTTGTGTTTGACTGTGCAGCAACTTTTCACAAGAGGTGTCACTTAATGCTTAGCTCTTATAGGGCCCAAATCTTAATAGCTCACTGTTCGGAGTCATAACCAGATTCAGAAAAGAACCAGTAGTGACCATGTCAGATATTGAACCAATATTTCATAAGGGTAAAGTACCAGCAGAAGATACAGTTTTGCAGAGATTTCTCTGGTGACCTCAGCCAAGCTATGGTGGACCTTAGAATGGTGGTACATTGCTCTGAAGCAACTCATTGAGCTGTTCCAACTTTGCCCTTAGGAAATGCCCAAAAGATCATAATGAAGAACAGCTCAGCTGCAAGACAATGGATAAGGTTTTGCATTCTTCTGTTGTCAGAGGATTGCCTTGTGTCCGTGTCTTCTGATGAAGAAGTGGTGTCTATCATGACTTTAAATCCATTTTTGGTAAAGGCAGCTTTCAACTCAAAAGTGGATAAGCAACAGTGTGCTAGCTGTGCTACCAGAGGAGCAAAGAGCGAGAGACATGAAGGATTTGGATCAAGATATATATTTGGTGAAGACAATACAGTATGGCACGTGGCCAAGTGGTTAGGGCATTGGACTAGCGACCTGAAGGTCGTGGGTTCGAGCTTCGGCTGAGGCAGCATATGTGTCCTTGAGCAAGTTTACCCAGCTGAGAATGGGTACGGCAAAAATGCTGGGGGTTAACCTCGCGATAGACTGGCATCCTATCCGGTGGGGGGGGGGGGGAAGAGTCTCGTACTCTCAGTCACTTCACGCCACGGAAACCGGCATAAGCACCGGCCTGATGGGCCACAAGGCTCGTAACAGATTTTAAGAGAGTACTGGGTGTGCAATGAAGCATTCAGTATGATACTTTCACGTTAAGACCATGATCCAAGGTAGACCACTCATCAGAAGGGGCATCCTACAAGATCTATGCAAGAGCTTGGCTGGAAGAACTGTCAGTTGGAAGACTTCAAGGTCATTAAATGTTTGAAGCCCCTGGATTTCAGAGAAGTTATTACTGCACAGTTATACCACTTTACAGAGAAAGCAAAGATGACTATGAAGCAGTGACCTGCCTTTTGTTGCACATGTGCTCTCGGGTGCACAGTGCTCTTATTATGAGAAAATCTAGGGTAGCTCCATTGAAGTCAGTTTCCATAGCTTGTACGGAGCTCACTGGTGCAACAGTGGCAAACCGTATAGACACATTGTGGGGGAAGCAATTGCACATGCAGCTTCATGACTCAGTTTTTGGGCTGGTAGCACTTCTGTACTTAAGTATATCAAGAATGAAACATGGATGTCAAGGCCTCAGTATGTTCTTCAGCCTGAAAGTGAATGGCCTGTAAATTCTGATTGTTCTGGGTACTCCTGCTAGATTATCAGAAACTCAAGAGAAGGTAGACGCAGTAACACATATAATCCATCACTTCTCATCTTGGACTTGTTTGAGAAAGTCAGCGCCCTGGATTCTTAGATATAAGAACCTGCTCGTTTCTTAATCAGAAGAAGAAGCAATTGAACAGGACTCTTGCTCAGTCTGACTTGGGATAAGAACAAGGGTGTTCTTTGGGGAGATTGAAAAGGCCAAAGGTCAGATCAGCCAAGGTTGTATCTCAGTGGAGGAGCTGAAAAGGAGATCACTGGCTTTTGCCAAAGATTTCCAGAAAAATTCTCAAGTTTGCAAAGGGGAAAAAGTGTGGAAAGGAATAGCCTTATTTTCAAGCTCAAGTTAGTACTTGAAGATGGTGTCTTGGGAGTTAGTGAACAGTTTAGTAGGGCAGCCATGTCTGTTACTGGCAAAGGATCTCCCAATCTCAGAGCACGAGGGGGAACATGGTGGCCGTAATCAAACGTTGTTGAAGTTGCATCAAAAATAATGGGTTCCCAGTGTGAGTACAGCTGTAAGAATCCTGCCCAAGTATATTGTTGGTCAACAGTTGCACAGATCTAGGATGCCAGCACATGGCAGATCTACCTCTGGACATGGTAACCCCAAATAAACCTCTTCACAAATGGACTACTTTGGACCTTTTGAGGTGAAGAACAGAAGGAGTACAGTGACAAGGTATGGGGTCACATTTATTTGTATACGAGCTGTTCACATCAAGTCATAGCAAGACAGGGACAGGTTAGTGAATTGCACTCCGATAAAGCAACACACTTTGTTGGGAGCTGAGGGCGAGTTAATAGAAGCCATTGAGAAGTGGAACCATTTACAGATCAGTAACGTCCTTCTTCAGAAAGGAATTAAGTGGATTTTTACCCCCACACCCAGGCTCACATTGTGAGGGAACATGGACGAAATTGATCAGGTCTATGCAAAAGGTATTCAATTCCACCATGAAGGCACAGAATCTTAATGAATAGGGCTTCCACAAAGTCCTTTGGGAAGTGGAGGCTGACACTTATGGTCGTCATAGATGGAAGCAGGACTAATACACATCAAACTTAATTTGGAAATGGTAGATTTAGGAGTACTTACCAGTTACAGGAAAGCCAGAATTGGTGAGGTATAAAGTACAATTTCCTCTGAGGAGACATTGTATTTATAGTTGATGACATATTGCCTTGCAACTCATGGATCAGGCGAAGAATCACTCGTGTTTCCAGATATAAGAGGATTTGTGCAATAGGTGCGCATCAAGACCAACTGCCTGGACAAGCTGCTAACCAAGATCTGTCTTACAGGAGGCCAAGGTTTCAGGAGCTACAGAATTAGAAGCTTCACTTACATTGGAAGTTTGAGTTCATGATTTTGATTTGACTTACTGACACAACAGATCACTCTGTACTGGGCTAAGCGCTGGTAACCTCTGGCCTAGGTGACTGCTACATGACTTGGCTTGCAGAAGGAAGAGGACATCCTCATAACTGTTAAGATATTTATCCTTGAAGATTTCATGTCTCCTGTTTTTGTAGTATGTAGTTGTAATTATAGTGTAATAATTAGGGGCTGGGATGTAGGAGCCATGTTTCTGTCAATGGTATTATGTGTTGTGCTTTATTATGGCTACGGTAATTTGTCAGGTGGGCTGGGGTGTGGTAGAAGTGAATTAGTACATTAACATATTAAGCCTTTGTGCTGTTAGTTTAGTGCAGAGGGGTGTTAGTTAGGGAATCAATCTTTTTGTTGGCTGCTAATTCCATTAACGCTAACTTTGCTTATGCTGCTTATTTTGCTATTGTTACACTAGTTTTGATGGTTTTTAAATCACCGTACATTTGTCTTTGCCATTTCCGTAATAATCAACCTGTAACTCAGTTACTTAGAAGTGTTACAGGTGTCCTCCGCTTTACGCCACTTTGCTTTTACGATAAAAGACGCACGCTTTAAACTTATGCTTACCCCGAGAAAGACTACCATGACCATGAAGCCTTGGGCGGGCAGGTGTGGCGACATGCATGTACAAATCTCTCTACAAATCGGTTTTGGCTAAATCTTCCCAATTCTGTTAAGTGAAACTACACTGTACATACATTATTTCTACTTTATATAGGCTGTGTAATTATCACATCATTCCTGCTTTTACTATATATTAGTGTTATTTTAGGTTTTATGTGCTATTTGGTATGATTTGGTAGGATTTTTTTTAGGTCTGGGAACGCTCAAAAATTTTTCCCATATAAATTAATGGTAATTGCTTCTTCGCTTTACGCCATTTCAGCTTACGAACGGTTTCACAGGAACGCTCTACCTTCGGCTAGCAGGGGAAACCTGTAATTCCCTCTCAGCAGTTTTTGTTTGTTCTTCAAGTAGCCACTACATTACATATCTGCTATTTTTCCCTTCAAGCTCTTTGGATATTTTTTAATGATGTTTCTTTAACTACAAAGGTAACCAAACAGAACATAACAAAAAGCCAGCACTTGCTGATGCAGAAACAATGCAGCAGAATAAGTTAACTGTCATGCCCAGGACTGCTGAGCACAAATTGACTCTACTCGATCATGCCAGTATGACTGTTTCAACTGGTGAAACTAGTCAGACAAGAAGTTGCACAAGATAAAACTGAAGCCTTGGACTCTGTGAGGAAGCAAGTTTTCTACACATCCCCAACAATACAATAGAAAATTGCCACTATTCCCCCCCCTCCAAATGTTTTTAATTAGTTCAATTTTTTTTTTAAAAAGGCATTTAACCATTATAAAAATAACCTTAACAGCTTTGACAGAAAGCAAAGCTATGCCATCGCCGAAATTTGCTGCTGGCTTCCACAACCCACAATTGCACTTACCATCAGGCCCAAAGTACCAGCGAAAATAACCTGAGCTGGATGCAGGGCTCACAGGCAGCAAACCCAGCTAGACTAGATCATGACAAATTTTGGGAATGCGGGCTAAAATAAAAAACTACACAATGCAAGTAAGAAACCATCACAAATTTTAAGCAAAGTAGACCCCATTCAACTAATCAGTCTATACTATTTCCATTAGATTACTTTCACTTCCTATAGCTCTTGCTCTTTACTTTGGCCTTTTAGATTCCATAATTTAACAATTTATTCAGACGCTCTTCAAAATGTGGTTTCTACTTCCACTACAGCTCCAGGAAAGACTTCAAAAACCTACTTGACAAATATGCTCCCAACTTTTCCCAAACAAAATAAAGGGACAGGATATTTAAGTTAACAACCCCTCTTTGTTTTATGTCTCTCTACAAAACTTTTGTTTCTATTATTCCAAATTAGCCAGAGAAAGTGGCTCACCTGAGGACTGGGAGAAATTCAGAGTTCAGCAGAGGAGGACAAAGGGCTTAATTAGGAAGGGGAAAAAGATTATGAGAGAAAACTGGCAGAGAACATAAAAACGGACTGTAAAAGCTTTTATAGATATGTAAAAAGGAAAAGACTGATAAAGACAAATGTAGGTCCCCTGCAGACAGAAACAGGTGAATTGATTATGGGGAGCAAGGACATGGCAGACCAATTGAATAATTACTTTGGTTCTGTCTTCACTAAGGAGGACATAAATAATCTTCCAGAAATAGTAAGGGACAGAGGGTCCAGTGAGATGGAGGAACTGAGTGAAATACATGTTAGTAGGGAAGTGGTGTTAGGTAAATTGAAGGGATTGAAGGCAGATAAATCCCCAGGGCCAGATGGTCTGCATCCCAGAGTGCTTAAGGAAGTAGCCCAAGAAATAGTGGATGCATTAGTGATAATTTTTCAAAACTCGTTAGATTCTGGACTAGTTCCTGAGGATTGGAGGGTGGCTAATGTAACCCCACTTTTTAAAAAAGGAGGGAGAGAGAAACCGGGGAATTATAGACCGGTTAGCCTAACGTCGGTGGTGGGGAAACTGCTGGAGTCAGTTATCAAGGATGTGATAACAGCACATTTGGAAAGCGGTGAAATGATCGGACAAAGTCAGCATGGATTTGTGAAAGGAAAATCATGTCTGATGAATCTCATAGAATTTTTTGAGGATGTAACTAGTAGAGTGGATAGGGGAGAACCAGTGGATGTGGTATATTTGGATTTTCAAAAGGCTTTTGACAATGTCCCGCACAGGAGATTAGTGTGCAAACTTAAAGCACACGGTATTGGGGGTAAGGTATTGGTGTGGGTGGAGAATTGGTTAGCAGACAGGAAGCAAAGAGTGGGAATAAACGGGACCTTTTCAGAATGGCAGGCGGTGACTAGTGGGGTACCGCAAGGCTCAGTGCTGGGACCCCAATTGTTTACAATATATATTAATGACTTGGATGAGGGAATTAAATGCAGCATCTCCAAGTTTGCGGATGACACGAAGCTGGGTGGCAGTGTTAGCAGTGAGGAGGATGCTAAGAGGATGCAGGGTGACTTGGATAGGTTGGGTGAGTGGGCAAACTCATAGCAGATGCAATTTAATGTGGATAAATGTGAAGTTATCCACTTTGGTGGCAAAAATAGGAAAACAGATTATTATCTGAATGGTGGCCGATTAGGAAAAGGGGAGGTGCAACGAGACCTGGGTGTCATTATACACCAGTCATTGAAAGTGGGCATGCAGGTACAGCAGGCGGTGAAAAAGGCGAACGGTATGCTGGCATTTATAGCGAGAGGATTCGAGTACAGGAGCAGGGAGGTACTACTGCAGTTGTACAAGGCCTTGGTGAGACCACACCTGGAGTATTGTGTGCAGTTTTGGTCCCCTAATCTGAGGAAAGACATCCTTGCCATAGAGGGAGTACAAAGAAGGTTCACCAGATTGATTCCTGGGATGGCAGGTCTTTCATATGAAGAAAGACTGGATGAACTGGGCTTGTACTCGTTGGAATTTAGAAGATTGAGGGGGGATCTGATTGAAACGTATAAGATCCTAAAGGGATTGGACAGGCTAGATGCGGGAAGATTGTTCCCGATGTTGGGGAGGTCCAGAACGAGGGGTCACAGTTTGAGGATAGAGGGGAAGCCTTTTAGGACCGAGATTAGGAAAAACTTCTTCACACAGAGAGTGGTGAATCTGTGGAATTCTCTGCCACAGCAAACTGTTGAGGCCAGTTCATTGGCTATGTTTAAGAGGGAGTTAGATATGGCCCTTGTGGCTACAGGGGTCAGTGGGTATGGAGGGAAGGCTGGGTTCTGAGTTGGATGATCAGCCATGATCATAATAAATGGTGGTGCAGGCTCGAAGGGCCGAATGGCCTACTCCTGCACCTATTTTCTATGTTTCTATGAAATCTGTAGGTAGATCAGTTCAGAGCTACAATTTACTACTGTAATAAGCCTCAACATTTTTGCATCATCCCATATTGTTCCTGTAGCGCATTGTCCAAAACTGAAGGCAATACCCCTGTTGTGGCCTTCCTTGCAGCATAATCACTATTATTCTGTTCAACACTCATACTGTACAGGAAAGTAACAAAAGATTAAAAAAGTAGAGATAAATTAGTAATGTTCAGGTGCAAAAAGCACAAGAAATGTGAACACGAGGAATTCTGCAGATGCTGGAAGTTCAAGCAAAACACATCAAAGTTGCTGGTAAACGCAGCAGGCCAGGCAGCATCTCTAGGAAGAGGTACAGTCGACGTTTCGGGCCGAGACCCTTCGTCAGGACTAACTGAAGGAAGAGCTTGTAAGAGATCTGAAAGTGGGAGGGGGAGATCCAAAATAATAAGACAGGAGGGGGAGGGGTGGAGCCAAAAGCTGGACAGTTGATTGGCAAAAGGGATATGAGAGGATCATGGGACAGGAGGCCCAGGGAGAAAGTAAAGGCGGGGGGGGAAACCCAGAGGATGGGCAAGGGGTATAGACAGAGAGACGGAATGTGTATATACATAAATAACGGATGGGGTACGAAGGGGAGGTGGGGCATTAGCAGAAGTTTGAAAGTCAATGTTCATGCCATCAGGTTGGAGGCTATCCAGACGGATATATATGTGATATACGTATTACTTACAAATCAACACAAATAAATTGACATAACATAAGCATGATGTAAATGCACATGAACTACACCTAGTCAAAAAAAATGCCAAAACTACAGGAATAGCTGTCAGTCATCTCTCTAATTATCCAATAGGTAAAAAGGATGCCAGATAGAAGCCTTAGTCTACAGGAAGGCATAGTCACAGCTCCTATCCTTACCACAATCACTTCTATTCCCATAATGCTAGCTAATCCTATTCAAGGCAGTAATCTTTTGAAATCTTATTTTACAATCTGTATAACTCTTAGTAGTGGGATACTATTTCCAAAATGTCTTAACAACCCTACAAAGGATCTTGGCACTTCTCCACAATCCCCAAATTTCCTTTATCTTGCCAATGGTGTCCATGTGTTCAGTTATGCGGGTATCAGGTTTTGGGATTTGCTCTCTAAATGCAAGCCTGTCTTAACAGATATCAACCTCCATAAAACTATTCTGACCAAGATTTTCCTCCTGATATTTTATATGCCTTGAAATCACATTTTCTAGTTGGTAAGATTTACTGAATTAGTTTTTGTATGTTTAGCATTTTTAATGTGGGAGAAAACATTTTTATAGTGAATTACAAAATTCAAATAATCACTCATGGCATTGTGCAGAATGACCCAATCTTTACAGACAAATCAAAATGAAACAAAGTTTTATATTGCTGATGTACTTTTTGACGTGAATGTAATTTTAAAGTTGGATATGTGCTAGCCTATTTGCAAAAAAAAGTCAATGTGCACATTCAGTAATGTGATAAATGATTAGAACATTTCACAATGTTAACTCCTAATACAAGAGAAGATTTAATGCATGTATAGAATAGAATTACCCAACACACAGTTAGAAGATGGAATTTGAAGATGTTTTTAATGGAGCAATAATAATGGGTTGAGCATAGCAATAGATTTGCAGGTATGAATTCAATGCCAGTAGTAGTAACTAATACTGGATGACGAGAACACAACCTTGAAGTAATTAGAACAGACATTGAGCAGTAATTTTTTTTTTGAAATCTACACAAAACTTAAATTTATTTTTTTTTGCAAAAAGTTCTAGTGGATATGCTGAGAATTTCAACATACAGATACAGCCAGTAGTCTGATATAATGAGGCATTTAAATCTTGTCAGAAGTGGGTACATCCCTCATTGTTTCATTCCATTAAAACCGTTGCTAAATAATATAACCACACAAATGAAAAATAAGTATCCTGTTGTGATTGATGTATATACATATCAATTTCCAATTGTGGTTCTAAAAAAAAGTAATTGAAATAGATTAGAAAAAGCTTAAAACCTAACACAGCAAAGTCACTTAGGGGTGGTGCAAATAACAATGAAGTCTTTGGTTTAAAGAAACATTACTACCACTTGTTCTGAAAAAAAAATCCATCCTGAGGACAGTTGACATCATGGAAGAAATGAAGTCAAGCATAGTTTTGTCTGCAATTGAAGTAGAAAATGGATGCAGGGTCACTACATAGCAACAGAAAACCCTTACTCTAACCCAAGACAATGCTACAGAATAAAAGGGGCATCAGCAAAATCACTGAAGCTGGGCCCTTCTTGGATAGCCCAGCTAAACTAACCCATGATAAACTGGCAGTGCCATTAGTTCTAAATTGTGAATCCATTTTTGGTTTTAAATGACTTGCTCAAATTTCATAACAGACAAACCTGCAATAACATCTGCAATCTATAAATAATTTAAAAATTCTTACTATAAAAAGGTAAAGAATTCCCAATAAAGCAATACTGCCATTAAATTACACCCAGATTTTGGGTGTGGCTCCACTAGATACAAGTATGTAATTGCAAAAAAAAAGCAATTTCATCTGTAATTTCTCATGGTCACATTACCATTGAACATTATCATCTTCAAGAGTGCTGCAAGAGATGGGAGGGCAATTACAGTGACGGATGTACACAATATTTTAAGTACAAGTGTGGACACAGGAATTGATAATGATGATAGAAGGGCATAGTGACCAAATTCAAAGTAAGAACTGTATTATATCTGGAAGTGCAGATCATCTTGTGTCACTTGAAGATGGCACCCATATTTAATCTTTGGATACAAAAAAAAACATACACATACATTGCCTTATTTTAAACTGTTTCCAGCATCTGTAGAATCTTGTTTACAATTTTAAACAAATTGGTCTTTTCCACAATTACTTAAGTGTAGGTTTGTTTGCAAGTTGTCCCCCCCCCAAAAAAAAATCCCAATTTAGAATTTCAGCCACAAACTTAATTATCATTAATGAATGCAAACTTGCAAGCTGGTGCTATGGCAACCACATTTTGTGTTGGAATAGTGCTTTGCAAACCAATCTGATTGGGAGGTGCAGTTTACAGTAACACTAACAATCTTGAAGCACATGTTGCATGCACATGACACAAATCCTTTCCATGATAAGACTTGTGAAAGCCATTTGTTCACTCAATGTATGCTGTGAATACTCAATCTTGATCATGGGCCAAATCATCATTTACAAGCTCTAAAATGGTATAATCTTAGTTAATTCCCCATCAGAGCAAATCATATACATTGGTCATATATTTCAAGTTTTTTGTTTCAGCACAATTTGCAATAAATCCAAATTAATAAATTGTCATCAATACAACAAATGTTTGAAACATTTGCCACATTTATAACTGATTTTGAAATAGAGAAGTAACAATTCTGTAAAATACTGTAGTATACTGAATAGACAATAAGCTTTGGCTACCTTCAAATTTTATAAATAGCAATATATCAGTCAGATAACTGACTGCTGAAATTATTTACTACAAAACTAAAAATTAAATTTTATTAAGGATGCTGGCATGGATACTAACATTTGAAACGGCAGATAGAAAGGCTTTCATTTGGAAGGCATCTGAAATTAGGAGACATACAAAAGTTACTAATTCAGTTAATTCAAAAGCTTATGAACCAATAAACTAGCAGTATTAAAGATGAAGCAATAAAAGTTGCTGACCCTTCGTCAGGACTAACTGAAAGAAGAGCTACAGGTTGGAGGAACAACACCTTATATTCCATCTGGGTAGCGTCCAACCTGATGGCATGAACATTGACTTCTCAAACTTCCGCTAATGCCTCACCTCCCCAATGTACACCATCTGTTATTTATTTATATACACACATTCTTTTTCTCTCTCTGTCCCTCTCACTATACCCCTTGCCCCTCCTCTGGGTTTTTCCTCCCCCTCTTCTTTCTCCCTAGGCCTCCTATCCCATGATCCTCTCATATCCCTTTTGCCAATCAACTGTCCAGCTCTTAGCTCCATTCCTCACCCTCCTGTCTTCTATCATTTCAGATCTCCCCCTCCCACTTTCAAATCTCTTATTAGCTCTTCGTTCAGTTAGTCCTGATGAAGGATCTCAGCCCAAAATGTTTACTGTACCCCTTCCTAGAGATGCTGCCTGGCCTGCTGCGCTTACCAGCAACTTTTGTGTGTTGCTTGAAATTAAAGCATCTGCAGATTTCTTTGTGTTTGAGTAATAAAGATGAATTGCATTGATATATTTAAGACAAAGCTCATTAAGTAGGAGTGATAAAGAAACAAGAATTCTGGTAGGATTAGAAGTAGTGATGGTGGATTTAGCAGAGTGGGGAAGAAGCTTATGTGCAACATTAATAAGAAACAGATCTGTTAAATTTTAAGTTTCATGCAGCAGATTTCATCAACTGGGTCACTGAATACTTGTTGGATCCTTGTACTAACCTTGGCAGGTTGAGTCACAGGATATAAAGATGCCCATTGCTAAAATTCAAATGCAGACCATTTTTAATCTGACTTCATGCACTTGTTTGCCAGATCAAAACTCAGATGCAAATGCTGGTACAATGCAGCCCAAGAATTTACAAGGAGCTGAATTATTTACATTTTCTTATTTATTTTTCAAATAGTCAGTTAGCTTCCAATGATGAATACAAATACTGGTATTCAGACAGGTCAGTACTAGCCAGATGGCACTATTGGTTATGCTCAGCAGTGCCCAGAATACAAATTCAGAGCCATTATACTCCCAACACTACAACCACTGTCTAAGCAAGATGAAGGTTATGATTTATTTTACTCATACTTCTTAGATGGGTTGTACTGAGGCCCTTCAGATCAATTGTTTATATTCATTATACTAAAGTAAAATAAAATAGACAATTAAAAATTGGTACAGGGGTAATAATTTCAAAAATGCTTGCTCAACTACATCAAGAAGCTTCATCAAATAAAATTAAAACCCTGACCCATGGTCACAAACAATTATTTTTATATTGGTTTCTATTATTTTTTAGTTAATGAATGTATGACAAATTCAGCATTTAATAAGCTTCTGTCACAGTAAAACGAGGCCAACCCTTAAAGGTTTCAATTTAAAGTACCCACATGGAAACGGTTTTCAACCTGCAAAAGAGAAATCATTACGGAATAATATGAAAATTTAAGCTGCAGTTGAGAACAGCGATTAGGATTTTAACGTGCAACTGTTACATAAACATGTAGTACACCATAAGCCTTTAATGTAAAAATACTCAATAACTAATTGAAATAAAAAATATAAAAACGATGCAACAAATTGCGCAAGTTATCAATTCAGAAACAATGACATTACATTTTCAGAAGCGATCTAGTGAAGCTCTCCTTGCTGTTTCAAGGTGGCATTTCAACAACTATAATACAACGGATTACACGTCATTTTCCCCAATTTGCGGTTTAACAAAGATTAAAATATTTTAATGTTAATTATCCATAATAGGGGGTGGAAGGAAAAACCCGATTGGAAAAAAAAATGAAGACTCGTCGTGTTCGGAGTAATACTAAAAATGCGCCAACTGCGGATAGAAATTTGCAACGAAAAGGAGAAACAAAATTCATCCCCACACGCAGCACACCAAATTTCTGATCTGAAGGTTGAGAGGAGAGGGTGACGGAGAGGCAGCACCCAAAGTGGCATCAGTCTTAACAAGAAAATAAATCAGACACCCCCTCCCCCAATTCACTGACCGCCCAACCAAGGACCACCACTTATCTAACGCGGGCAGAATGACCATCCTCCCGATTTGCGGCATCAGCCGGTAAATTAGCACGCTTAAATTATTATTTTTTGTAAAGGGAGGTTTGAAAGCACTCCTAACGGCACATTAATCATTATGCTGCATTAAATTTAAGCTGAGCAAGACCCATCACAAGACCTTTTTCACCCCTCGCTTTCTCTCCTTCCTGTCCTTTGTACACTCGCGAACTTCTTCCCCCCCCCCCGTAAAAAAAATAACACGAATCAATCCCCACGAACGAACGGCGGACAGCTGCCGGCCAGGGCCGCAAGGCGAGAGAGTCCTAGCACAACCACGGCGCCCAATAGCTCGGTTGTGCGAAGCAAAACAAATGGGTGTTTAAATACCTCACTCGAGTGCCGTGTGCATCCTCTCCGCTCGGTACCAACACAAGGAGCACGAGGCGGGCCCGTCCGGCCAGGCAGGGCCGCACCGCCTTTAGGCTGCGCGCGCAGCCTCACCGCGCCATCTGCGGGGGTGCGGGCCTGGTGCGCCCGCCATCTTTTTACTGTTTAAAAATAATTGCTGATGGTCCCGATTACTGGTATCCGCACGGTACCGTAGCATGCGCTTTCCCCCTCCCCGATCCTGCCGTGGTCACCCGCTCTGCACGGGTCCCGATAAGGCAGACGAATGTTTGATGAGTTCGGCGTGCAGAAATGGTGGCCGCGCAGACCGGAAACGGTCTAGAATGTTCTGCGGCCTCCGGCTGGTGCAAGGCCGTCCTGGAGGCCCGATCAGGACCAGGCCAGAGCGGGTACCTGGACAACAGGTAACTCAAGGCACTGGGAAATATCAGTAAACCTTCTCCCGAAAGCCCGAAAATAGAGATGCTGGAAATGTTAATGCAAAAGTGCTGGAAACATTCAGTAAGTTGGAAATGTTTCAGGTCCTCAAAATACAAATATGTCACTGTATACTATCTTGAGATGCATTTTATTGCAGAGAATTACAGGAAATTAAAGAAAAACAATAGAATTTATAAACAATAAATAGTTTCCTGGACTATTTGTCAGAACCAGCAGTTTACCAACAAGTTAACTGTGCCAAAAATTTGTTAGATTCAAAAGAGTCATACAGCCCAGAAACTGGTACTTCGGTCCATGCTGATCATGATTTCCATCTCAGTCCCATTTGCCTGCTTTTTAGCCCATTTCTCTGTAAACCTTTCCTAGCCACGTACTTGTCAAAAGTACCTTTTAACCCATTTGCCTGCTTTTTAGCCCATTTCTCTCTAAACCTTTCCTAGCCATGTACTTGTCAAAAGTACCTTTTAAATGCATTGTACTTGCCTCAACCACATACTCTGGCAGCTCATACCAATACTGACTACATTCTAGATGAAAAATGTTGCTCTTCCGGTTCCTCTTGAAATCTTTCTTACCTTCACCCTATACCCTCTAGTTCATAATTTCCCAACTGGGGAAAAAGATAGATGTCCACTCTATCAATTCTCTTAATGATTTTCTACACATCTGTATTACATTTCTCATTTGTACTCTTTCCAGCTTAAAGGCATTTTCCCGATAGCAGGGTGAACAAAACTGAAGATGTTATTGCAAGTGCGTCCTGGCCAATGTCTTGTACAACAGTAACATAACATCCCAATTCCTGTACTTATTACTCAATATGAAGGCCAATATGCCAAGAGCTTTCTTAAGATCCTCTCTACCTGTGACACCACTTTCAGTGAATTATGGACCTGAGTTCCCAGATTCCTTTGTTCTACCACACTCCTCACTGCAATATTGCTCACTGTCTAAGATCTACCTTGGTTGGTCCTCCCAAAGCGCAACACCTCACATTTGTCTGCATTAAATTCCATCTTGCCAATTTTCCAGCTGGTCTAGGTCTTGCTGTAAGTTTTGATAGTCCTCTTTGCTGTCCGCTGCACCCCTGATCTTGGTGTCATCTGTAAATCTGCCGATCCATTTAACCATATTAGCATAGAGATCGTTGATATAGATGACAAACAACAATGGACCCAGCACTCTTCCCTGCGGCACACCATTAGTCACAGGCCTCCAGTCAGAGGGGCAATTATCTACTACCACACTGGTTTTTCCCGCAAAGATAACGTCTAATCCAATTTACTACCTCATCTTGAATGCCAAAGGACTGATCCTTCTTGACCAACCTCCCATGCGAGACCTTGTCAAATGTCTTGCTGAAGTCCATCTAGACAGCATCCACTGACTTGCCAAACTTTCTTGATAACATCCTCAAAAAAACTAAGGTTGATTAGACATGACCTATTTTGCACAAAGCCATGCAGACTATTCTTAAATCAATCCATGTATATCCAATATCATATCTGGTCCCTTAGAATACCTTCTAATAACTTTCCTACTACTGATATCAGACTCACTGGTTTATAATGTCCTGCTGTATTCTTAGAGCTTATCTTAAACAGCAGTGTCCTCCAGTACTCTTGAGACATCACCTGCCGCTAAGGATGTTTTAAGTATCTCTTCTAGAGCCCTTGTAAATTTCAGGACCTGGCTCCCACAGGGTCTGAGGGAATACCTTGTTTGTCCCTGGGGATTTGTCCACCCTGATTTGCTTCAAGACGGCAAACACCTCCTCTGAAATCTGTATAGCAGTGGTCTCCAACCTCCGGGCCCACTGCTGTGTAGGGTCCAAGACCTTGTTGCTGCTTTGCCTCACTTCTATAGACTGTGTCCGTCTCTTGAGTAACTACGGATGTAAAAACTTCATTTAAGATTTGCATTTCTTTTGGCTCCATGTGTGGATTACCATTCTGATATTACAGAGGACCAATCTTGTGCCTTGCAATCCTCTTGCTCTTAACATATAGGTAGAAGTTCTTAGGATTCTCCTTCATATTGTCTGTTAGTGAAACATAATGGGATATTTTATTTCCACTAGAGAGAACCGTTTAACATGTAAACTTAAAAGATAGCATTTGTAATAAATTTTTGTGGTGAATTCTTGACTGGGTTATGAATTCAGAACTAATACTCTTAAAAACAAAGGAACTGTGCTAACTCAGTTATAGTTTATAGAACATAGAGTAGTACAGCACAGTACAGGCCCTTCGGCCCACAATTTTGTGCTGACCCTCAAATCCTGCCTCCCATATAAGCCCCCATCTTAAATTCCTCCATATACCTGTCCAGTAGTCTCTTAAACTTCACTAGTGTATCTGCCTTCACCACTGACTCAAGCAGTGCATTCCACACACCAACCACTCTCTGAGTAAAAAACCTTCCTCTAATATCCCCCTTGAACTTCCCACCCCTTACCTTAAAGCCATGTCCTCTTGTATTGAGCAGTGGTGCCCTGGGGAAAAGACACTGGCTATCCACTCTATCTATTCCTCTCATTATCTTGTACACCTCTATCATGTCTCCTCTCATCCTCCTTCTCTCCAAAGAGTAAAGCCCTAGCTCCCTTAATCTTTGATCATAATGCATACTATCTAAACCAGGCAGCATTCTGGTAAATCTCCTCTGTACCCTTTCCAATGCTTCCACATCCTTCCTATAGTGAGGCGACCAGAACTGGACACAGTACTTCAAGTACTAAGAAGGTGGGGGGGGGGGGTTGGGGGATGGAAGAAAGTAGTACAAGGTGGCAGATGGTAGGTGAAACTGGGGAGGGGGTGAAGTAAAAAGCTGGGAAGTTGATTGGTGAAAGATAAAGGGGTGGAGAAAGGAGAGGACAGAAGACCATGGAAGAAGGAAAGGGGGAGGAGCATCAGAGGGAGGTGATTGGCAGGTAAAGAGATAAGATAAGAGAGGGAAGCAGAAATTGGGAAGGATTGGGGGTGGTATTACTGGAAGTTTAAGAAATTGATTGTCATGCCATCAGGTTGGAGGCTACTCAGATGGAATACAAGGTTTTGCTTCTCCAACTTGAGTGTGGTCTCATCCTGGCAGTTGAGGATGCCATGAACTGAAATGTCGAAATTTCCTATGTAATTAAGGACATTCAGTCATTGGTAGAAAAGCTGACTTGTACTTGCTTTCACTTAAGCAATTACAGAAGTTTAAAATTTCATTTTCATCTGTAGTTTCATTTCTCTTCCTATGTCTGTAATGCTTTCCAGTCCAACAATTCTCTTTGATTTCAGGCTTATTAGATATTTTTGATTGTGATCTTAACCCTTGACAGCTGTGTACATCTTTGACAGAGGTTTTATGCACTGGAATTCCTTTCCTAAACCTCACTAGTTCTAACACCTTTTCTATTCTTAAAATACTGCTATAATCCAACCTCCACTGGGAAAGCAAGAATCATCCTGCCTTGTCTTTAAAGGTTTGGTGATATTCCTGGGAAACTTCTTTGTTCATTTTACTATATGATTAAAGGAGCAATATAAATATTAGTTTCTAATGAGAGCTGAGGCAGGGTTTTACTGGCTGTGGTCCAAGCCTACAACCAACATAGTTCTATGGTGTCTGCCCTCAGCTTTGTGCCTTTGTTCCTTCAACTCTGACTGGTTCAAACCAGTTAAACTAGGTGACCCAGACATGAGTCTAACAAGATCACAGATTGCTTCTCCTGCAAGCCTGCCACTTTATATAATATATAGCTACTTGTCTGAGAATGGTTTCGGGTTTAGCAGGGTTGTTAGCTGAAAATCCTCGTGTCCATATTCAGTTGCTCTGATTAGGTTATCCCAGAGCAAGTATCAGTTCAGAGTTCAAAAAGTGGTGGGGAGGGGGAACTCCAAGGACAAAATCACACAAAATGGCCATCTCCATCGCCTTCAAGCACATGGCAAGAACAAGGACAATTGGTTTCTACTGTCCCTGATTCATCCAATTCCACTGATTTGTAGACTGCTGTTCTTTCTGGCCAGCACTATTAACTGTACAGCCAGCCTCTGACAATGATAAATTCACCGCAAGTTCATAGACTTCTCCCATTGCATTACTCATATCTGCACATGATATCTAAATATGTTGCAGCTTTTCAAAGGTTACAGCCAGATCATCCAAGTGTAATGCCCTGAGTCACTTCCATCTTTCATGCATTCTGTCGTAGTGAACTACAGGGATCAGCAAGAACTAACCACAGAGACACAGATGTGCCTACATATCCCAAAGCCAAGAAAGAGTCAGGTTTGGTTATTATTAGTCGAGAGTTGCTAAAGCTACAGCCAGCAGCTGAAATAATCAAAATCGACAATCATTATAACTAATCATACTTCTTATATCATACAGTGCCTCCGCATCAGTCCACAATTCTGATTCACCAGCTGAAAGTTATATAAGCACACATCTTTATTTCTCTCCTATATCTATGTACAGTGTACATTCATCTTACATAATCAAGAACAACCATCTGATCAAGTTGGGAGGAACATACTGAAGATAGTAATGATAAAGAGAACAACCCTTGATTTTACAGCTCTGGTACTCTCATTGCACATAGTGAGATACTGGACATGGCACAAACAGTAGAGGAGGTAAGGATGATGCATATACCAGATTGACAGAGGGTGGTGATGTTGTTCACTTCTGTGGCGGATGAAGTTGAGGACTTCAGTAAGGCTGGCTAGGTGGAAGCCATGATGAAATAGTTTGAACATTTGGGAAGTGTTTGGCATTGAAGGTACCTTGCACTAGATTTTTGTTTTTAAAAATGGTGACTGGTTCCACTACGTTTTAGTCCCAGTTTTGATGTCTGCTATTTCCATGTGGTTTCAGATGGTCAACTGATTATACAGATGAGGCATCAGAGGTAAAATCATCTGGGACTTATGCTGCTGAAATTAATTGAGATTGATTGTGGCTTTGACTGCAGTTTAGTTGATTCTCATTGGGCCTATATACAAGTTTAGAAAAATAACTGCTGATAATATTGAAAACTATGAGCTCTGATGGAACTCATAGCAGGTTGTCTCTGTGCCTTAATTGGTCAGCATGTTAACCAAAACGTTGGTGGTTTGAGCTCATTCAGGACACTTATAAGGGAAGAAGCAGGAGGTCCATAAGCCAGTCTCATCAGGGGATCAAAGGTGGAGAGGGTCAGTAACTTTAAATTCCTCAGCATTATCATTTCAAAAAATCTGTCCTGGGATCAGCAGTTAAGTGCTATTACAAAGAAGGTACACCAGTGCCTCTATTTTCTTAGAAGTTTGCAAAGATACAGCATGACATTGAAAACTTTGACAAACTTCTATAGAAGCACAGTGGAGAGTATATTGACTAGTTGCACCACAGCCTGGTATGGAAACACCAATGCCCTTGAACAGACAATCCTACAAAAAGTAGTGGGTATGTCCCAATCCATTACAGGTAAAGACCTCCCCACCATTGATTACATCTATGAGGAGTCTCTTGCTGAAAAGCAGCATCCATTACCAAGGACCCCCACCAAGGGCCATACTCTCTTCTCACTGCTGCCATTGAGAAAGAGGTGCAGGAGCCTTAGTCCCCATACCGCCAGGTTCAAGAACAGTTATTACCTCTCGATCATCAGGCTCCTGAACCAGAGTAAGTAATTTTACTTACACCAACACTAAATTGATTCCACAACCTATGGACTCACTTTCAAAGACTCTTACAGCTTCTGTTCTCAATATTATTTAGTACTTATTTATCTTCTTCTTCTTACGATTTTGTTTTTATTTTTATATTTACTCAAATAGTTATCTTTTACATGTTGATTTTTTTTCATCCATCTTTGTAGCTTTTCATTGATTCGATTGTGTTTATATTTAGTGAATGCCTGCAAGAAAATGCAAATCAGGGTTGTATATGATGACGTGTACTTCGATAGTAAACTTGCTTTGAACTTTGAATTTAGAATTAGAAGGCATAGTTTTAGAAAAAGGAGAAGCACATTTAAGACAGAGTGGGAGGAAGTTAAGAGAGTGGTATTGTGGCTACTGTCTTTGAATGGCTGAAATTATACAAGCTATCAAATGCTGGATTAAGCAATGGTGTAAGTATGCAGTGGATAGAGAAGATGAGTAATAGGATGTGCTGAATTTAGGCCATTTGTTTTGAGATTTTCAGAGAAACCTGGCTGATTTATTCCCAATGGTTCGTTCACTGTCTGCAACTTAAACTGATTCAGCTTTTGAGGATTTTTATACATTTAACAAGGTGCTTTATTAATGCAACAGAGTTAGTCAGTTTTTCAATTTCCGTCGTCAGCCAGGTCAGACTGTTCGTGAACTCCCTGTCGTTGCCTCCATATGCTCCAGTATTTGTTTTTTTTTAGTTTTAAGTCCTCCTGCGCGAAAGCCAAGAGCAATTCCTTTTAAGTTTTTCTACTCTGTAACTGGACAAATGCGCACCAAGTATACCATTTCCTCTTTGCTTGTTTTCTGTGTGTCCTGCGCATGCCCAGTAGGAGGAGATTCGCCCAAATATCCGTCTAATGTGGACAGAGATATTTTGAAAAACGTGTGTGGACGCCTATTGTTTTTACTCGAAACCGGCGTTTTCAAAATTATCCGGCGTATTGTAGACGTAGCCTAAGTTTTTATTGGAAAAATTTTGATTCACTATGTCTAATTCAAAAGAAGCGAAGGGCGTGAAGCGCAAAAGAACTGCAAATTTGTTTAAAGTTGAATGGCTTAACAAAATAGTAGAAACTGTTATACCAAAAGCACATGAGGTCATGAGCGTTCAGCTACGAGAAATATTTATGTATGATTGGGAAACTGGAGTTACCTGTTTTGCATCATCGTGATGCAAAAGTTGCTGGAGGATTTGCTAGTTGAAAGAAGTGGGATGATAATTGGAAACCTTTTGAGGCGTCATTTGGCAAGTAAATCGCACTTGGATGGTGTACAAAAACTCAGGCAACAGAACCCATCATTACCCGTTACAGGAATGCGACACGTTACGGTTGAGTGCAGATGAGCGAGAGCAAAAACGATCAAACCCAGAGGAGATCAAAGTTGAGGTACAAGAATGGTCAGCTTTTGATTTCTCCACAATTGCAGATTGTGACTTCACATTTGGCGATGATCAAGTTAATGCCTTATGTCTAAAACATCATGATTTTCTACCTGAAAATATTGTAATAGACAGTTTAATGATTTCAAATTTTCCGTGCAAGAAAAAATTAAATCCAAACCGATTTCAAACTTCGCTCAAGTGGTGGCATTTGTACTTCAAAATGAACAGTTTTGCGACCTTGCACAGTTGATGGATATTGAGGGAACCTTTCTTGCGTCTAGTGCAGACTGTGAATGAGGTTTCAGCCTAATGAATCAACTCAAAAACAAGCTGAGAAACCGTTTAGGTGAATGCCATTTGGATATGTTAATGAGAATCAAAAGCTATCAATGGGATAGAAGTTCTATTAGTCGAGATAGAGTTTACAAAGAATGGGTAAATGCCAAAGACAGGAGAGAGAAAAAATAACTGAATGACTTAAATATGATAAAAATTAAATATCTCCAACTTGATGGCATGAACATTGACTTCTCTAACTTCCGTTAATGCCCCTCCCTCCCCTTCGTACCCCATCCTTTATTTATTTATTTATTTATTTATTTATTTTGATCTTTATCTTTCCCCTTTTTTTCTCTCTGTTTTCTCCCTCTGTCCCTCTCACTATAACTCCTTGCCCATCCTCTGGGCTTCCCCCTCCCCCTTTCTTTCTCTGTAGGCCTCCCGTCCCATGATCCTCTCTCTTCTCCAGCCTCGTATCCCTTTTGCTAATCAACTTTCCAACTCTTAGCTCCATCCCTCCTCCTCCTGTCTTCTCCTATCATTTCGGATCTCCCCCTCCCCCTCCCACTTTCAAATTTCTTACTATCTCTTCTTTCAGTTAGTCCTGATGAAGGGTCTCGGCCCGAAACGTCGACTGTACCTCTTCCTATAGATGCTGCCTGGCCTGCTGTGTTCACCAGCATTTTTTGTGTGAGTGACTTAAATATGTATGTTATTTTGTTGTGATTCTGTGCAGTTTTATCTCAAATATTTTGTAAACCTACATAAACTGTCCCATGTTTGCATTCAGTGCGCACATATTTTTGTCACAGGAAAAAAAATTGCACAACGTAAGATTTTTGCGCACATTGACTACTAAAAATTAGAGGGAACATTGCCCACTAGATAGTTTGTCATTGGATATTACAAGTAGTAGCAGACATACTGTACGTGCCTAGTACTATTTGCATAGTAATAGATAGAAAGGTGCAAGTGTTCTAGAAAGGTTAGGAAGTGCTATCTAAATATTTAAGTCTGTTTCTCACAGTAGAGTCAAGAATGTGACTTTGGTAGAATTTTCCAAAAATTGGAAAATCCAACAACTAAATGAATCCATGAATAGCCAGTTGCAGCATCACATTTTATATTTACATTATGTTTTAGTACTTCCATACATTGTTCAAGGAGGCTACTTGGCCATCATATCCATCATGGCTTTCAGTTCTGAGCTATACACCAGCTATTCTCTCACCTATCCTTAGACTTATCACTCATTTTCCTGTCACCCACCTACGTAGGGTAATTTACTGTAACCAATTAGCACTTCTTAAGGATAGAACATAGAATAGTACAGCACGAAACAGGCCCTTTGGCCCACAATAGGAGTGCCAACCATAATACAAATTTAATCTAATCCCATTTGCCAATAGATGGTCTAAATATATCCACCCCTGCCTGATTGAATACTCTGAAATGTTGGTATTGTATCTGTTTCCACCATCTCCCATGGCAATGCATTCCAGACACATGCGACTTCAGACAAAATTTGTCGCAGTATCTCTCCTTTAACCTCCTTCTCATCTTAAAGCTATGCCCTTTTCGTAACTGACATTTTTGCTGGAAGAAACACTCTGACTATCTAACCTATCTATGCCCTTTAAAATTTTATATGCTCTAATCAAGGTTCTCCTTAGCTCCTAACACTCCAAATAAAACAATCCAAATTTGTTTAACACCTTACAGCTCATATTGTCTAATCCAGGCGATATTCTATTGAACCTTTTATGCACCCACTCCAAAGTCTTCACATCTTTCCAGTAATCAGAACTACACACAATATACCTTTCCCTGATTTCAGTATTCTCTATATTCTTCTTGGTGAATACTGATGCACAAGTCTTAATTTGGTACCTCATCCACTTCCTCTAGGCTCCTTGGATAATTGTCCCTATAACAGCTACTCTCAATCTACTCTTCTCATCTTCTGCCTAATACTGTTATATTTAGTCTATCACTAATTTAGAACTTTATTCCAAAGTTTTCTCTTATCGTTATCTCTAACTGTCTGAAAACTTAAGGAGTTATAGTTACTGTTCTCAAAATGCTCTCCTACTGAATCTTTGATCACCTAGCCAGGCTCTTTTCCCAATGCAAGATCTAGTATGGCCATTTCCTGGTTGGACTATATACATAATGTTTCAAGAAAAGCTCCTGGATGCACCTAATAAATTCTGCCTCATCAAAGCCTCAGGCACTAAGGGAGTCCCAGTTAATCACCCACCATAACAGTGGTTCCCAATCTTTTCTCGATTAATGCCTCCTTGGCTCCCACATCCCCAGCATTCTCTCTCCCTTGCTAGCCACAGTGAAAGAAAATAGGGACGACAAATTCAAAGCAGTGGCAAATAATTGCAAAAAATATTCAAATCTATTTAAAGTTGCAATTAAAATGATTCCTTTAATTACAGTAGAAACAATTTTTATCAATGATTTTAGATCAGTAGTGCAACTATTCATTACTTCATTGCTTTATCACCTTTCAATGAGATGGATTTGTTTGGTGCATTGATATCAGTTCCTCAACATCAGGCTGATTGCCACTCAAGAGAAGTCTCAGCTCCCCACGTTCAGTAATTTGCAGTCTGTTTCGTTGCCTTGATAGAATTTGGGCAATGGTACTGAAACTGTGTTCTATTAAATATGATGTTGGAAAGACAATGAAGAACATCTTGACCTTTTTTCCACAGTGCAGGGAAACATTCAGAGATTTCTTTCAATCAAAAGTCTTGACACAATTTTTTGAACCTCGACTTCGGCTCAAAGTCATTTTGCAGCAAGATCAGTTCTTCCTCTATCCTCGTTACAAGTGTTTAGGAATGGATTTATTACCCAATTTGGAATTTGGATTGAGAGAAGATCCTGAAATCTCTCAGACATGTCATTATGCAAATCATGCAAGTGGGCATAGTTTATCATCATCTGGTATTTCTTTCTCTTCCAAATCAGAGAGGCTTGGAAGGTGGAAAAGGTCGTGTCAGCCAATGTTGCACTTAAATAGGATTAACTTGGACAGAAATATGGAGAAGACTGATTTGACTTTGATAATATTCACATAATTTCCTTGCAATTGATCAGTTTCACTAAATTTTATGAATAATTCTGAATAAGCAATATCATGCCTAATATTCTTGAGTTTTATCACAGTTTCAAAAAGCACATAAAAGTGTCTCAGCAGTTTTCTTTTGAGAGCCATCAGACTTCTGTATGCAACAGCAAGCGCTTAAACTGTTTGTCATTCTCAATACAAAGCTCTTGAAATAGTTGAGAATTGACAGCATGGCACTTGATTTTATTTACCATTGTGATAATAATATTTAATGATTTGTGCAGCTTATCATAGTTCTTTTGTGACAAGATGTTGACAGTGAATGGTAAATGGTAGGTATGGCTTTTTTCAAGAAAGTAGTAACACCACAGTGGCATCCTATCATTGGTGGTGTCCCATCTGTTGCACAAGCAGGAATGTTGGTGAACAGAATATCCTTCTCTTTGAAAAATTTCTCAACAACCCGAAATATTGACACACCCTTCATATCTGTTTCTAGTTGCCTTGCAAATAACAACTCTTGAATCACACTTTTAGCTTTTATGAAACGAGCACAACCAAGAAACAAAGATTCGTTTCCTGGCAAAGTTGACTCATCCAACTGCAGAGTGAATTCTGTTATCCTACGTTTGTTGCACAATGTGTCTTCCATATTCTCAGATATTTCATCTTTTCGTCTTTGAACACAGTTGTTGAGATGAATCATTTTAATTATTTGGTCTGATGGCTTATGCAAAATCATACTCAGAATTTCTCTTACAGCTGGCAGAATCAGTATTTCTCCAGTTGTGTGGGACTTTCCAGATTTAACAATGAGCAGTGAGATGTTGGCATGAGCATGCAAACCATCACTGTTTTATTGAGAAGTGCTGGCAAACATATTTTGAAGTGTTTACTGTTTCTGAAAGTTTTCACAAAGTGACTGAAAATAAGCCAAATTCTTGTTTGCTTTATCAGAGTGTATACTTGTCAAATAGTCAAGGAGCTTGGTTGGTTTCTTTGCCTAATTTGAAAAGATTTTTACACAACAGCAATTGCATCATTGTGTGATTAGAGCATAGGAATCATAAAACTGTACTACAGTAGCGAACGGCAATGATGCGTGGGCTGGGCGCGGATATAACACGATTTCTTTAGTCCAGAATTGTCATAATATGCCAAATGCAGAAGTGTCACTTTGCTTTTCATCAATTATAATGTGTTGCTGTTTGATCTTCAGCAAATCCTTTCTACAGGAGCACATGTGTTTCCTGGAAAGACTGATTATTTGAAGATAAAGATTAACTTTATTTGTCACAGGTACATAAAAATATTGAAACATACAATGAAATGCATCATTTTTGTCAGCAACCAATACAGTCCGTTGATGTGCTGGGGGCAGCCTGCAAGCGCCGTCATGTTTACCATGCCGAATAACTCGCTCGCAGCCTACCAATCCATATGTCTTTGGAACATGGGAGAAACCTGAGCACCCAGACAACAACGTGGTCATGGGGAGAATGTATAAACTCCTTACAGACAGCTGTATCAAATTGAACCCAGGTCATTTGCGCTGTAAGTTGTTATGCTAACTGCTACCGTGCTACCCAACCACACATATTAATATATGGATTATCATACAATGGTGTGACAAGCAATGCTCAACCATGTGAAGCATTAATAATATTCTGTTAAGTGACTCATGCAGAATAAAATGTAACAAAGCACTTAACCTTGTCTATTTGCCTGAAGTATATTAATGCTTAAATTAAACAGCCTTTATTGACAATGTGGCATATATTATTTTAATTTATAGAACTTGGGCTTCATCCAAGTCAGATATTTCCTTTCTCAGAATATTCAGAATACTAGATATAAAAAAAAACTTTGAGAGTCACAAACTCATTCCAAGTAATTTGGCTCTGGAACACATTGGCACTAAATTATCACTCTTACCAGGATATTAGAGATGAAAAAAACTCACACTCTTATTTCTTAGATTTCTGGATTTCTTAGACTGGTGGAAAAAGAAATTAGAGCTTTACTTTCAGCATTTGTGCAAAAACATAGGCTAAAGGTACCTAATGGATGAAATTTGAATGTCCAAGCTTTAACGTTTGCTTGTTAAAGTTATTGAATAAACCAGTCACTGAATTACCAGTTGGTCAAGACTTTTGTTAATTCAGTACATGAATAAGGAAGCCTTTTTACTTTAGCACGAGTGAACATCACTATTAAAAAAGTAACATACTTTAATATTTCTGTTCTCATTCTTTTATGCTTGGAGTTGCATTGCCACATCGACCTTGATAATAAAATTGCTTATAATTGCACACAGAGACAGGTTGAATCATAATCAAAGTTCATCTTCCATTGTCATGATAGATTGGATGATCATTTACACTTCAAATATTTTTACTTACATTTGTTTCTGGAAGTAAAAAGGAAGGCAACAAAGGGAGGTCCATTGCATTCACTGAGGTTTGTTGTGGTTTCCATGCAAGATAAAACAGCTCATGAGTGTAATTGTTTTTGGAGTAAGAGAAAGCTTCCCTATCATCATGTCTCAGCTTATCATAGAGGTCCAGCTATGCATGAAGAAGGCTGTCTTACCATTTATAGACCACAAGCAAAATCAGAGAAATCAGATGTTAAATAGGAAGCCTCATTTTTCAAAATTTTCAGGACTTAAAAAAAATCTACTGTTCCACAAACTGACAATCTGACCTGTGGCTCTTTCTGTATGCCCACTGCTTGATGCAGTGTTTTATCAAAGAATGTAACCGGAAAATAAATTCCAACCTAAAAAGGAAAGGTACGTTGCATCCGGAGTTTCTCCAGTTAGCAGATGATTTCCCTCCACGCCTCTGACGTAGTGGGGAACCACGTACGAAGCAAGTTACAGCAGTGGTTTGCCATTGCATTCTGCCAGGTGAGTTTCCAAAAAGATCACCAGCTTGTAACCCAGCATGGATGGAAAGTGTGCAGGGGATCTGGCTGGATTTGAACTCGGGACCTTTTGTCTCGAAGTCCGACGCTGATGCCACTACGCCACCAGCCAGGTACACAACCAAAATTATGGAAGAGGCTAGAAAAATCCCACTCCTCTAGAGTCTGTGAATTAATTTCATTTTATTAAAGATCAACAAAAAAAAACATTAAGGTAATCAAGTCAATATGTACAATGAAGAATTAAATTACCAAATAACTGATTAACAAAGTTAAACAATATATCGATAATAATAATAAAAGTGTTAAGAATATTTTTAGGTAAAAAAAGAACTCCTACTTAACTAAAACAAACAAACAAAAAAAAACCCCATTGGGAGCACAACCCTGGAGCTATACGCCATACAAGCTTCCATAAAAGAAGAACATCAATCTGCCAACTCAAATCCATTTAAACAAGAATCAGAAGGAAACCATCTTAATTAACTCAAATCAGATGATAGTAGCGGGCAAATGAACCCTTCCTTTTCTCAAAGTCAAATTGAGGATCAAAAGTTCAACTTCTGATTTTCTCCAAACTAAGACATAGCATCACCTGAGAGAACCATTGTATCAAAGTGGGAGCAGAGGCATCTTTCCATTTCAATAAAATAGTCCTGGCCAATAATGTAACAAATGCAATTATATGTTGGTCTGATATAGAAATACCATGAATATATTGAGGGATTATACCGAACAAAACTCAATTTATTAGGTTGTAAATTAATTTTTAAACCTTTAGAAATTGTTGAGAAAATAGATTTCCAGAAATCTTTCAATACAGAACATGGCCAAAACATATGTGTCAATGTAGCTGTCTCGGTTTTACATCTATCACACCGTCTATCAACATTAGGAAACATTTTAGACGGTCTCTCCTTTGTCAAATAGTAACAATGTACAATTTTAAATTGAATTAAAGAGTGACTGGCACAGATCAAAGAAGAGTTAACCAACTTCAAAATTCGCAACCAATCCTCTGTTATCAAGGGCATGTTAAGCTCTCTTTCTGAATCTTGGTTAATCTTAAGTGAAGGGTAATTGTACTGTTGTAACAGTAAATTATAAATTTTCCCAATAAAACCTTTCACTAAAGGGTTCGTTTTTAAAATAGTATCTAACAGGTCAGAATCCTGTATATATGGAAAATTACTTAAATATTCTTGTAAGAAATGTCTGACCTGAAGATATTGCAAGAAATGTGAGTATGAGAGAGAATATTTAATTACTAATTTATCAAAAGGCATCATTCGGCCTTCTTGAAACAGATCCATGAAGGAATTAATTTCTAAACAAATTATACATTAGTATATTCAAATCTGAGATTGATAGATTTTTGGTCACTTCAGGAATCAAGGAACTGTGATTAATAAGAAAAGTAGATTTGAGATTTAGGAAAAGCTCTGGTCTCTAGGTGGTAGAGAAAGCTTGAGAGTTCATTAGGCATCCTTCCCTTTGTGTTATATTATGAAAAGCATGTTAACTCCCTTATAAATTGGTAAATAGATTGTTCTGTGCTTGTCTAATTTTAAAGAACCATTTATTTTTTCTCAGAACAAAGGCAAGATGCTGGAGGAACTCAGCAGGTCAAGCAGTACCTGTGGAAGGAACTGAACAGTGAATGTTTCAGGCTGACATCTTTCATCAGGACTGGAAAGAAAGAAGGCAGAAGCCAGAATGAAAGGATTTGGGAATGGAGTGATATAAAAGTGGAAAGTTGATAGGTGAATCCAGGTGAAAGGGCAAAAGTAGATAGTTCGGTGAGGAGGGAGTATGAATGGCTAAGAAGTGATAGGTGTAAAAGGCAAAGGGGTGAATATGATGGAATCTGGTAGGAGAGAACAACAGATCATGGAATAAAGGGAAGGAGGTGGGGATTGAGAGAGATGCATGAATAATTGGCAGGTCACAGCTGTAAGGAAGTAAAAAGAGAAGGGGTGAAGAGATGAGAGGATTAAGAGAAAACAAGGGAGGGTGTGGAGGTGGAGGAACAGAGGAGAGTGGTTATCAGAAATTGGAGAAGTCAATGTTGATGATGTCAAGGTTGGAGACTACCAAGACAGGATATACTGTAAGTGGATGTTTTAGCAGTAACACCAGCTGGTTCCAATAATGATGACATAGAACCACCAAAGGAAATAACAAACTTTTGCACTTTACGTGACACAATTTACATTGAAGAAATTTCATCTTTATGATTCCTCACAGTGATCAAATTTTCATTTGTTTATATTTTTTCATCCCCAAAGTTCCACCCAATCCCACAAATTCACTCATTGTACCAGATAACACTTGCTCAGCAAAATGGTTTTCAGGAATTAGGATTCCAACTTCAGCCAATAATAACTTCCGACTAGCTATATTGTTAGACTAGTTGCAGATCAATGGTAGCAAGACAAACATTAGTATAGACCACTGTGTGAGAAATAAACTTCAAATCCTTTCTTTAAATGCTAACTTGTGGCATGGTATCAAGTTGTCACACTGCAATTTCAAAATTGTAATTTATGCTAATAACAACAAGAACTTATCATGATCCTGACTGTACAACGGCAGGCATCAAAGTTTCCGTACTCCAATTCCCTGGAGTATGGTTAGCTGCTGATCTTCATTTAAGACTCAGATGCCAATCAATATTTGTATATTCGTTCATGGAAAGTCTGCACTTAAAGGCCTTGTGTTGAGCACTCAGTGCTCATTCGTAGGAGTTCCATTTCTAGTACCACTTCCTAATTTTGTCTTTGTATTTTATTTGTGTCATCTTGTTTATTTCGAGTTTATTCTAGACCTTACTCTGCACTTGATTTCATCACCATCCATAGCTCTTTCATTACAGAACTTCAATAAATTATTGTTTATTACTTACAGCTTAAAGTACAAATTTCATTGTTATTTGAAAGCTCCTGTTTCTTCTTGTTTTAAATAACCTGCATAGTGTATATTGCTGTTACATGCTCCTAGTTCCTTTTTATATACTTTACTGTTAATTTGCATTATTTCTATTACATTATCACCCCATAACCCCGGTGCTTTCTCTTTTTATTTCTTTAGAAAAGCAGAGAATATAAATTGAAGGAAGCAGAATTCAATAATGAATTGGTAAAGCAAATATTTTGTAAATTGAAACAGACACATCTAAAACATCAGGGAAGATAAACAGAAAAGGTTCTTAATATATGTGAGATTGTGCAATACCAACAAGATTTTGAGGAAAGACAGAGGACTAAAAGACACATTGCTAAATGTTGTTTATTTACTTTGTTTAATTATTCCTTTAGTATGGTGGTGGAAACAACTTTTGTATTGATGTGTGATTCTAAGAGCCTTTTTATAACGTGCAATGCAAACTGGGAAGTCACTGATAGGAATCCAATGGCTAGACAATTGTATACAGAAGAAATTCTACAGAATCTGAAAATCCAGGGCAGCACACACAAAATGCTGGAGAAACTCAGCAGGTCAGACTGCATCAATGGAAATGAATAAACAGTTGATGTTTCGGGTCGAGACCCTTCATCAGGACTGGAAAGGAAGGGTGAAAATGCCAGAATAAAAAGTGGGGAGAAGGAAAGGAGGACAAGCTAGAAGTGAAGTCAGTTGGGTGGAAAGATAAAGGGCCGGAGAAGAAGGAATCTGATAGAAGAGGAGACTGAACCGTGGGAGAAAGGGAAGAAGGTGGGGCGCCAGGGTGGTGATAGGCAGGTGAGCAGAAGAGGTAAGAGGCCAGATTGGGGAATAGAAGAAGAGGGAAGGGGGAAGGGAAAAGAAAAAAAATGGACAAATCACTGTTCATGCCATCATATTGGAGGCTATCTTAACAGAATATGAGGTGTTGGTCCTTCATTCTGATTGGCCTCATCGAGGAAGAGGACGGGGACATGGGCTGACAAGTTGGAAAAGGAACAGGGATAGGAATTAAAATGATTGTATCAATTATTTCATTAAAGTAACTTCTTTGCACTGGACAACAGGAGGTTGCTATTGTACACTATTAGACTATTATGGAACTTTTCTCTTATTTCAAACACGTAACAGCTCTCAGCATTAATACATACTGTGATTAGCATGTGTATTGTTCAGATCATGTGTTGTACCACTACCCTCCAATTTCAGAGTATTAATGGTACTCATATAAATGGATATTGATTGGATTTAGAACAGCAAACAATACAATTTTTACCTCTGGTGACGCTGAAAACAACAGTAAAAGTACCGCTCTAAATAATTGATTTGAATTGGAAAACGTACTCTGGCTAGGTTATGCAACTTCAGATAATAACTGTTTAAGCATAATTAGGTGCTGCTGTTTGTGAAATTAGGCACTATAATATTTTCATAGAACGTTCTTTGATATTTTAACAAAGTCATGATCCTGCTTGTGTTTTGTAGGCTTCAAAAAAGTGAATGAATGAAGGTTGCATAACTTACTGAAACAATTATTTGCTAATTTAACTGCAGTTTAAATGTTTTGTCATATTTTTATGTTGTCTATTGTAGCGTTTGATACATTTGCTCTTCCAAACCTTTTATTATTTTCTGTGATAGGCCTGGCAGGAGGCCTGAACAATGTCTAGATTTATGCCAGCCACTATGAAATTTTGCAAACAGCTATTTACTGCTCGTGGTCTGATTTCCTTCTCTTTTATATCCCCAATATCAAGCTATAAAGATATGGCTAAGATTGGGTGTTCAGTGTATAATGAAACACGTGTAAATCATGGTCTTTCGGACAAAAACTTTTTTTGTAGTACAGTAATTGTTTAAATGCTTGATATTATTGATACTGAAGGTTTCTAAAAGCCAGTGTGCAGATTGCTTAACACAAATAATTTAAACAGTTTGATTACAATACAGGCAAAAACTAACTTATGTTTTGCCTTTTATTTCAATGATTTTGCAGTGTGGCCAATCCTAATCATGCAATTAATTGGGGCTGTGTGCATCAGCTGGAGTCCAACAGGATTGGTTTTACCTGCTCTGCCAGAAGCCAGCCCACATATCTGAACTGGAAACATAGTGTGGTTGAAATGGGTGTTGGCTGTTGCACAGAAGCTAAGAACACTAAGGAATGTCTCGTAACTTTTGACAAGGTTTCTCATGGTAGGATCATCCAGGAAACCATGGGACATGGGATCCATGGAAACTTGGCTATGTGGATTTGGAATCCACTTGCTCACAGAAGATAGAGGGTGGTAGATGGAGTGTATTCTGCCTAGAGGTTGGTGACTAGTAGTGTTCTGCAAGAATCTGTTCTGGGGCCTCTGCTCTTTGTCATTTTTTTTGGATGACTTGGTTGGGGGAGTGGAAATGTGGGTTGGTGAACTTACAGATGACATGAAGGTTGGTGGTGGTGTGGATAATGTAGACAGTTGTTGTAGGTTACAACAGGATACAAAGAATGCAGAGTTGAGCGGAGAAGTGGCGGAATGAGTTCAATCCGGTAAGTTGTGTAGTGATACACTTTGGAAGATCAAACTACAAGTCTAATGTCAGGATTCTTAGCAGTGTGGAAAAACAGAAGGATCTGGGACTCAGATCCATAGATCCCTCAAAGTTGCTGCGTGTTGATAGGATGGTTACAAAGATATATAGTATGCTGTCCTTAATTGGTAAGGGGATTGGGTTCAAGACCACAAAGTAATATTGCAGCTCTATAAAACACTGGTTAGACTACACTTAGAGTATTTTTTAAAATATAATTTTTATTGAGTTTTTGAAGTGATTACATAGAATCATAATATCTACCCTCCCCCCTCCCCTTAACCCTTCCCCCCAATATATACCCCTACCTGAAAAAAAAAGAAGAAAGAAGAACTGCCTGGATATTGGAAGGTTTCCACGTGCTCTATGGGATTCAAAATAAATTTAGTATATTTATTTATTACTTTCCCCAAAGGACGGACATCTTTATCATCGGAGCAACTAAATATGCCATCCTATCTTTTGTATATATGGGCGCCAAATATTCAAAAATGTATCATATTTATCTCTTAAATTATAAGTAACTTTTTCAAGTGGAATACAACAAGAAATTTCATTATTCCAACGATTCATACTTAAATACGAATCCGATTTCCAAGTAACTGCTATAGCCTTCTTGGCTACTGCCAATGCAATTTTTATAAATTCTTTCTGATATTTATTCAGTTTAAGTGTCGGTTTTATCCCTTCAATATCACCTAATAGAAATAATATAGGGTTATGTGGAAGATGAGTTCCAGTAATTTGTTCCAATAAAACTCTTAAATTTATCCAAAATGGTTGAATTTTGGAACAAGACCAAGTAGAATGTAAGAAAGTACCAATTTCTTGATTACACCGAAAGCATTGATCAAATAAGTTTGAATTTAATCTATTTAGTTTTTGCGGTGTAATATATAATTGGTGTAAAAAATTATATTGTACTAATCTAAGTCGAACGTTTATTGTATTTGTCATACCGTCAAGACACAGTCTTGACCAATTTGTTTCATCAATATTAATATTCAGATCCGAAAACACGAGATTCTGGAGATGTTCAAATTCCAGGGTAACACATACAAAATGCTAGAGGAACTTAGCAGGTCAAGCCGTATCTATGGAGAGTATTGTATTCAGTTCTGGTCACCTCAAGATAGGAAAGATGTGAAAGCTTTAGAGAGGTTACAGAGGAGATTTACCAGGATTCTATGTCTTTGGATTGGAATCTATGTCTTACAAGGAAAGGTTGAGCAAGCA
Source organism: Mobula hypostoma (assembly GCF_963921235.1). Taxonomy (NCBI): domain Eukaryota; kingdom Metazoa; phylum Chordata; class Chondrichthyes; order Myliobatiformes; family Myliobatidae; genus Mobula; species Mobula hypostoma. The sequence goes on from NC_086102.1 coordinate 148,240,641, forward strand.
AGGATATTTCTCTTTGGAGTTATGGAAAATGAGAGATGACTTGATAGAGGGGTATAATATTATGCGAGAGATAGTTCATCATCATCATCATCAGGTGCCTTGCCCAATTTGAGATTTGACTGCCATGGCCCACACACTCCTGTTTCGGGCCAAGTGGATCAATTCATTGGTGCTCATTTCCAGTTCTCTGGCTGCTGTCTCCATCATCATTTGCCTTTGCTTTCCTCTTGCTTTCTTCCCTTCAATCTTTCCCATAATTACCGTGCATTCTAACTCCTCTTTCCTAATCACATGTCCAATGAAATTACATTGCCTTTTCATGATCTCATACATTATTTCTCTTTTTGTGCTTGCTCTGTTCATGACGTCTTCGTTAGATATTCGTTTCATCTATGATATTCTTTGCATCCTCCTCAAAAACCATATCTCTGCTACTTCAATTCGTTTCCTCATGTTACTAGATATTGTCCAACATTCTGAGCCAGATAACATGACTGGATAAACTTAACATTTCAGTACTCTGAGGCAGGTTGTCATGCCTAGTTTAGTGTTGGTCAATATACTCTTCATTCTCATAAAGGTGTCTTTTGCCATCCCTATTCTTCTTTTGATGTCCATGTCGCACCTGCCATCTGATGTCACTCAGCTTCCTAAATAGCAAAAGTTCTGTATTTGTTTTATGTCTTTCCCGTTTATTTTCAACCTGCAGATAGGATTCTCCTTCTTTTTGGATATCACTGTACGTTCTGTCTTTTTGCAATTGATAGACCCATCTTTGCACTTTCTTCAACAACTATTTCAATTAAGTTTTGTAGTTCTTTCTCCGTACTTGCAATTAACACAGTGTCATCCACATATCTGAAATTATTGATGTTTTCACCGCCAACTTTGATTCCCAAGATGTCTCTTATTTTTTGTAATATTATTTCACTGTACACATTAAACAAATCAGGGGAAAAACACACCCTTGTCTAATGCCTCTCTTGATTTTCATAAACTGACTCACTTCTCCATCTACTCTTACAGCGGCAGTTTGTTCCCAGTACAGATTTCTGATTAGGCGGAGGTCTTTCGAATCTAGATCTAGAGTTTCCTGTAATATTTAAAATAACTTATTGTGCTTCACTTTATCAAATACTTTTGTGTGGTTGATAAAACAAACAAACAAATCGTTTTGCACTTGAATAGCTCATTCTGATAGTATCCTTAACATCAATATCGCGTTTCTTGTACCATTGTCTTTCACAAAACCACATTGTTCTTTACCTACTTCAGCTTGTATCTTACATTTAGCTCTTGTCATCAAAATTCTTAGAAATATCTTAGTGATATGACTCACTAAACTTATGGTCCTATGTAATTCACATTCTATTGCTCCAGGTTTCTTAGCAAGAGTGATAAATACTGATTTTTTCATCTCTTCTGGTATTATTCCAATCTCATAAATGTCATTGATTAAATCGGTACGTTTTTCAATTCCATAATCTTTAAGGGCGATAATTTCTTCTATTACTAATTCATCAGGACCTGCTGCCTTTCCTTTCTTCAACTTATTTATTGCATTATGAACTTCAGATTTTAAAATACTTGGACCTTCAATTTTCTTAATTTCTGAGAGATGGTTAGAGTAGTTTTTTCTAGGATGGCTGTGGCCAGTGTCAGAGGACATCCATTTAAGGTGAGTGGAGAAAAGTTTAGGGATATGTCAGTGGTAGTTTTTTTCAACAAAAAACATTGCTGGGGGTGATAGTAGAGAATGATACAACAAAGGCATTTAAGAGACTCTTATATAGGCACATGGGTGTAAGACAAAATAAGAGTTAAGGGCTGTGTAGGACGGAAGGGTTAGATTGATGTGGTGTAGGTTGGCACAACTTTATGTTCTTCTATGAATAACATAACATAATTGAGTATGGATCGCAGGGTTTTCAGAACCTGGACTACAGGCTTTTGTGGAAGGGGTCCAAAATTAGATTATAAACCCATTATCCACTGAGGACAAAGATGCTTTCTCTGCCTTTCCCACACCACACCCCCAGAATTATCTCTATCAGGCACTGAGTAGCTCTGGAAGTTAATGCTAGGTGTCCAGTCTTGCAGACCTGGAAGTGGTGGATGCAGTCATAAGTTCAACAACCTCCTGAATGGTCAAACACAATGTTTGCATCTACCATTGCCATTTGGTATCAACCAACATCTCTAACATGCTGGTGGAGAGAGTTTTATTTGGGTTTTTAGCGCTGGAACTAGTTACATTTGGACATGTCTCATTAGCGGGGCAGCAGTATGGTCACATTGTTTATTCCAGGGACCAGCTGATTGCACTTATGCTGGCCGGTTTAGTGAACAGAGCGGCGGACACCCCAGCTGAAATCTGGAGGAAAACACACAGAGGATGCAGAGGGGGATCAAAAAGGTGAGGAAGAGGACCAGGTCGAGACAACAGAGACTTATGGAGAAGAGGAATTCTCCACTTGGACTGCACATGGACATACCCGACCAAAACTTTTCCATAGAGGGCTTCCAGATGGTTCAGGCTGACCGGAAGTGCACTGAGAGCGGAAAGTGTAAAGGAGTTGGGGGCTTGCTGTTCTGGTTAACAACGGATGGTGCAATCCCGGTCATATTGCGATCGAGGAATGTGTTTGTAGCCTGGATATTGAACTTTTTGCTGCTGGACTCCAGCCATATTTCACAAAGAATCAACACTGGGCGTCATGGGAGGTTGTTCCTGCCTGTGGCCATCGAACTTTGCAGCTCCTCCTGTGGAGGGTCAGACACCCTGAGCCAATAGACTGGTCCTGGACTTATTTCCATCTGGCATAGTTTGCATATTGTTGTTTGATTGTTTGTGGTTTTGTATTTCTATATTTATGCTCTATTCTTGGTTGGTGCAGCTGTAATGAAACTCAATTTCCCTTGGGATCATTAAAGTATGTCTATGTCTATGTCTATCCCAACTTCAGATGCTGTTCAGCAAACCACATTACATTCACTTCCCATGAATCTTCATCAGTAATGACTTATACCATAAGGCTTCACCTTGTTCCTACAACTAAGCACTATTCTAGATTACATGCTTTTTTTCTGATATCTTCTACTGGCAGCAAATGTAATTTCTACCTTCAGTTTCTTCTCTAACATAATTGGTGAATGAAACGGACTTCGGGAAATAACATTCCTAAAATAATAAGAGAAAAATAAAAATAAATGGCATCTAAAAGCCACTAGATCTAATGGGTACTGGCAAATTGAAACCTTTAAAGATGATGATATTATTATTCTTAAATTTCACAAGCCACTCTCAACCAGCAGTCTCTTTGGACGTAGAAAGTGCTGTAACTCCTGGATCTCTAGCTTCCCCTCCTCACTATCTGCTGAGTGTACCAAGTGACTGATTCATTAAAGGACTTGCATTTAGCATTAAGGAACATGAAAGAGTGCCACACAGACTTTGTGAACCTGCTGGTGCCTTTCCAGCATGGAAGAGGGGACCAGTTTTGGAGCCAAACCTGATATTAGCATCTAAAGACAATGTCAAACAACACGTGCAGAATTCACCCAAGTGAAGAAGCAAAAGCTGAGATTTCTGCCTTCACTTTTTAGATTGCAAAGTGTCACAGCAGACCAAGAATCACTAGACTGTTGTTAGAAAGATTTGATGATGCATTGCCCCAGTAGTCACATCAGTTTCAAAGAGCATGGCCTTATCTTTCAGTATTTAGGTATTTTTTTCTCCCTGACATTCTACTGGGTGTAGCCTATCAGGCAGCCAATGTGGACTGTTCTCACACATGCTAGGGTGGTGCATTTTGTCAATATGGCCTCTGAGCCTACAGTTACTCAATATTAACCTCCAGCTGTTGACATCTGACACCTCTGAAGGCACCAATAACTGCCAATGTAAGAGCTGGGCATTGGGGAAGACAAATGCATGTAGAATAGTATTACTATGGGCACGTACAAGGGTGATTAATTTTGTACATTGCATTGCATTATATCATTTATTCATTTTGTTTACAACATGCACTTAGTGAAGGCTTTTACTTTTGGATTGTGCCAAGTAAATGCTATGACAGTCAGTGACCAGGAAGGAATGAGTATATTTGTGTTGCAGGTACTGGAATTATACTTGATTCTGTTCTTCACTTAGATCCTACTTTGGAAAAGGAAGAAAGTGGAGAGCATAAGAGGGGTGATGTTGCCAGGAAGTGGAGACACACAAGTTAACACCACCCTGTAAATGGACAATGTCATCATCTTCTGGTTGAATCCACAGTAAGTTTGCAGATTGATCAGAGTCTATCACCAATGCGAGTTGGGATCCGGGGCCAGAGTCATCCACAGGAGGAATGAGGCCATGCTTTTTGGTAACTGGCCTAGCTGATCCAGTGCCCCCTTCACTGTCAGCTACCTGAAGCAATTAACCGCTGGGATCTGGTTCAAAGGGGCTGAGTCATGTAACAAAAATTGGCTGCAACATACTGGGAAGGTCAAACAAAAACTGGGTTTGTAGAAACATGGAAAATAGGTGCAGGAGTAGGCCTTTCGGCCCTTCAAGCCTGCACTGCCATTCAGTATGATCATAGCTGATCATTCAACTCAGAACCCTGTACCTGCCTTCTCTCCATACCCCCTGATCCTTTTAGCCACAAGGGCCATATCTAACTCCCTCTTAAATATAGCCAATGAACTGGCCTCAACTGCTTCCTGTGGCAGAGAATTCCACAGATTCACCACTCTTTGTGTGAAGAAGTTTTTCCTCATCTCAGTCCTAAAAGGCTTCCCCTTTATCCTTAAACTGTGACCCCTCGTTCTGGACTTCCTCAACATCGGGATCAATCTTCCTGCATCTAGCCTGTCCAATCCCTTTAGAATTTTATACTTTTCAATAAGACCCCGCTCAATCTTCCAAATTCCAGTGAGTATAACCCTAGTCGATCCAGTCTTTCATCATATGAAAGTCCTGCCATCCCAGGAATCAATCTGGTGAACGTTCTTTTTACTCCCTCCATGGCACGAATGTCTTTCCTGAGATTAGGGAACCAAAAGTGCACACAATACTCCAGGTGTGGTCTCACCAAGGCCTTATACAACTGCAGTAGTACCTCCCTGCTCCTGTACTCAAATCCTCTTGTTATGAATGCCAGCATACCATTCGCCTTTTTCACCGCCTGCTGTACCTGCATGCCCCCTTTCAATGACTGGTGTACAATGACACCTAGGTCTCGTTGCAGCTCTCCTTTTCCTAATCGGCCATTAACCATTCAGATAATAATCTGTTTTCCTGTTCTTGCCACCAAAGTGGATAACCTCACACTTATCAACATTAAATTGCATCTGCCATGAATTTGCCCACTGACCTAACCTATCGAAGTCACCCTGCATCCTCTTAGCATCCTCCTCACAGCTAACGCTGCCGCCCAGCTTCGTGTCATCCGCAAACTTGGAGATGCTGCATTTAATTCCCTCGTCTAAGTCATTAATCTATATTGTAAACAACTGGGGTCCCAGCACAGTAGAAATTATGTTCTCTGTCAATAACCGGGAAGAACTTGACCATGAGGTGTGATACTCTCTTGGGGTTACTTTGCAGAGTGTGCATTTGCTAAGAGAGTCTGGAGATGATAGTAGGATTCCATATCCCAGTTCACCTCCAGCAGCTGTATAACAGAAACTCTGATCTATGGGCTGTTTCCAGGTGCACATGCCGAAACAGACTTCAAGTACTGCTGGAAGACAATCAACTCAGTGAAAAATGCTGTTTGGTCTGCACAGAGTTTGTTGGTCTTCCAGCACAGTGAGATGTCTGTAGGAGATGCTGCTGATTGGCTCAGTTCAGGCTGCAGGTGTACCTGCTGAGGGATGCTGTGAAGCTTGGTGAGCCAAAGCCAGGGCACTGTGAGGAAGGACCACAGTATAGGCTGCTTCTGCTACCGCACACAGGAGTCGGGTTGGTGAAGCCCCTCAAGCAGTCAAAGGGTGTATCACCTCAGGGAACCACACAAGTGGGAATGGCGCTATGTTTATTCCTTTTTCTCTTCAAGGTTTAGGGTACTGAATGTACTAATCACTAAAGTAAAGGATTTTTGCAATGTTTGTACTTTTCATCATGATTAAAGTCTATTTTTTAAATATATAAAAAGGAAATCTGGATAAACTTGCCTTTCTCTTCTGTATTCTCCTTGTAGACCTGCTCATTAATTCAAGTATATAATCAGCCAATCATGTGACAGCAACTCAATGCATAAGAGCATGCAGGCATGTTTAAGAGATTCAGTTGTTGTTCAAACCAAACAACAGAATGGGGAAGAAATGTGATCTAAGTGACTTTGACTGTGGAGTGATTGTTTCTGCTGGAAGGGTAGTTTGAATATCCCAGAAACTGCTGGTCTCTTGGGATTTACATAGACAACAGTCTAGAGTTTACAGAGAATGATGCAAAAAACCAACAAGAACACATCCAGTGAGTGGCAGTTCCATGGGCGAAAACAACTTGTTAATGAGAGAGGTCAGAGGTGAATTCCCGACTGGTTGAAGCTGACAGGAAGGTGGCAGTAACTCAAGTAACTGTGTAACAGCAGTGGGTTGCTGAAAAGCATCTCTGAATTCACATGTTGAGCCTTGAAGTTGATAGGCTATAGCAGCAGAAGACCACAGATATACCGAAATACACTCAGTGGCCACCTATTAGGGACCTCCTGCATTGTTTTGTAATAATTATTTTGTACAAGACTCTTGAGATCTTTTTTTTAACAGAATGAGCCACACAAATTGATTGGTGTTATAGTGTACCTGTATTGCAATACAATGTCTCCATAGCTATATCCTTTTTTTAACAATGCTTGCAAGACCTGTTGAACAGCAGGAAGCGAAGCAAAGCTGGAGGATGATTCACTTGGCTATTTTCCTATGCCTCCTCTAAAGTACAACACAAACAAAGCAGAAGGTTGGGAACAGCTTGCTTGCTTAAAAAGAGGGTGGAATATGACTCATTCAGATCAAAGGAATAAAAGATAAGTAGAAAATTTTAAGAAGGAGTAATTATCCTAAAGGAAGTATCTGACTATAGCTCAGTGCCTAAAAACCTGTATTCATATTCATGACAGTATGATTTTCTTTTGCTTTAAAACCACAGACTGTTAAGTGAATTTCATTTAAACAAAAGAATGTACAATCTAAATGTTCTCTGTGAGTCCTTTTTGAATGATAGATCAATAGATATTTTATTGATCCCAAAGGAAGTTACAATGTCACAGGAACATTGTAAGTTCACAGATACACAATATTAGAAGGGAAGTAGGAATAAATAATATTAAGTTATAATAATTAAAAATAAGAATGTTGAATTAAAGTGAAGTGGAAGACGCGTGTTGGTGCGTGGCCAAGTGGTTAAGGCGTCGGTCTAGTGATCTGAAGGTCACTAGTTCGAGCCTCAGCTGAGGTAGCATGTTGTGTTCTTGAGCAAAGCACTTATCCACACATTGCTCTGCGACAACACTGGTGCCAAGCTGTATCGGCCTTAGTGCCCTTCCCTTGGACAACATCGGTGGCGTGGGGAGGGGAGACCTGCAGCGTGAGCAACTGCCGGTCTTTCATACAACCTTGCCCAGGCCTACGCCCTGGAAACCTTCCATGGTCTCACGAGACTAACGGATGCCTATAGGAAGAATCATGTCTATTTGTTGTCATTATGTTCATAGAGTCATAGAGCACTACAACTCAGAAAAAGGCCTTTCAGCCCATCTAGTCCATGTTAAACTATTATTCTGCCTTGGTCCTTTGACCTGAACCCATACAGCAGCCCTCCATACCCTCCTATGCATGTAGCTATCCGTATTTCTCTTAAATGTTGAAATTGAACCGGCATCCACCTCTTCTACTGACAGTTCATTCCACACTCACCACCCCCTGAGTGACAAAGTTTCCCCTCATGTTCCTCTTAAACATTTCACCTTTCATCATTGAACTATGACATCCAAGACTTATTACAGCCAATGTGTTTCTGTTTTCTGTCACTTAGAGTTTTGCAAAGCCGGTCAAGCTTCTAATGATTATGAAAATGTGGTAGTTAGCATCCATCTGTCTTGAAGAACAATGGGTGATGATGATCATCATCACAAGACTGAGCGGAAGGTACAGAGATCCTGAGATGCCCAGTCATCAAGATTCCCCCTCTTGGCCTCACCAGTGTAGTCCAAAGTAAACATAGAAACATAGAAAATATACAGCACAATACAGGCCCTTCGGCCCACAAAGCTGTGTCAAACATGTCCCTACCTTAGAACTACCTAGGCTTTACCCATAGCCCTCTATTTTTCTAAGCTCCTTGTAGCTGTCCAGGAGTCTCTTAAAAGACCTTATAAAGCTTATAAAGCAATACATTTGGCACCAGCTTAGTTGCCAGAAGGATATTCAATGACACCCAACCGCCTTAGGGTCTCTACTCCGGATTTGCTGTCTGGGTTTACTCCTGTTGCCTTCCCCTCTCCTGACGTTATTTACCCATAGCTGTGGATCTGGTTCACAAGCACCAGGGTGTGTCCACACACCTGTGGGCTTGCGTGCTATGCATGTAGCGGCCAGACTTCCTCTCCGTCCTCTGTAGTTCAGTCTGAGTCTGAAGGAAGATAGGTTTCCGTGTGTCACCAGCGAGGCTTGCTTGGAGAGGTAGGGACTGGCAGGAAGAGACTTGCACATTCATTTCTCCTTTTCTCAAGACTGCTAGCCAGTGGTGGAAGCTGAAAGTGAGAGCGACAAATGCTACTCACTATACTACCACACTGGACGCATAGCAACAACCATTTTGACACCATGAAGATGTGACTTAAGGCAAAATTACTGTATATTCAGCTATTTGTTGAATAGCTTAATAATAATTTAATCTACATACTTTGAGGAAATCCTCACTCCTCTCCAAATTGTCGAGAAGACAACAATGGATGTTATTGTGTAATAATAAATGGTTCAGTCTGACAATCGTAAGTTATCATATTAGAACATCCTAATACGTGGAAATGTGATGTGCGGATTTCTGCCACATACATTAATTCTCATGTAGTGAGATACAAATTAAGTCAATATAAGGTAGGTATCAATCAATGTAAGGTAGGCTTATATATCGGTGAGACCCGACGTAGGTTGGGAGACTGCTTTGCTGAACATCTACGCTCCATCCACCAGAACAAGCAGGATATCCCAATGGCCACCCATTTTAATTCTACTACCCATCCCCATTCTGATATGTCCTCCACTGTTGGGATCAGGCCACACTTAGGCTGGGGGAACAACACCTTATATTCTTTTTGGGTAGCCTCTAACCTGATGGTATGAATGTCAAACTTCCAGTAATGCCCCCCCCCACCCCCTTCACCATTTCCCATCCCCTTGTCCCTCTCTCATGTTGTCTCCTTGCCTGCCCCTCACCTCCCTTTTTTCTTTCTCCCATGGCCTTCTGTCTCTTTCATCAATCAACTTCCTAGCTCTTAGCTTCATCCCTCCCCCTCCAAATATCACCTATCACCTGGTGTTTCTCTCTCCCCTCATCCCACCATTCAAATCTGCTCCTCAGAATTTTTTCTCTAGTCCCACTGAAGGGTTTTGGCCTGAAACTTGGACTGCTTTTTTCCGTAGATGCTGCCTGGCCTGCTGAGTTCCTCCAGCATTTTGTGCATGTTGTTAGCTATCAATCAAGTTGAATTTTTTTATTGCCACTTATTTACAGTGGCTTTTACAGATACGTTCTTCAGTTATTATACTAAATAACTTTTCCAGCAAAAAAGTATTGAACCACAGAGCTATTAGTTTCTATGGATCATGATATTGATAAAACTTTGGGTATATTGATGTAATGTTTTACATATACTGTATGTACAAGCAGGTGGAGATTCAGAGGCCTAGAAACATGATTTTCAAGCATGAACACACTTTAAAATGAATTGTGCTAGCAGACATATCAGTGAGGGCAAAGTTCAATGGTTCCATTCAATATTAGAGTATGTATACAGTATACAACCTGAAATTCTTACACTTTGCAGACATCCATGAAACAGAAGAAAACCCTAAAGAATAAATGAGAGAAAAAGTTAGATCACTAAAGCCCCCTCTCCCCCTCCCATGCACAAGCAGCAGCAAAGCAACACCCTCCCCTTCCCCCTCCCCCACTTGTTCCAGCAGGAAGCATCAGCACCTACCACCCACCAAGCAAGTAATAGCAAGCCCCCAAAGAGAGACTATGGTCTGGAGTCCAACAAGGACCATTGCTCACCCAACAATTAGACATGTCACAGGCTCGCTCTCTCACTAACAAGGGGCAGAGAAGTGTTGCCCCTTCCACAGCAAGAGAGGAGACAAACAGCTCGTTGTTACGATGTTAGTCTGCGGTATCACTTTTTATTATGAATTTCTCTAACTTAAGAATCAGCAGCAAACTCCCACTCTCACCATCAAGAGCAAGATAAAGAGAGCATCACTCGAGTGCGGAGGCCTCTGACAGCTGCACCCACAGTCTCGATGTTCCTTTCTCCTGTGACACCAGCACGGAATTGAGTCCACAGGGATGTTGCACCCAAAGGTGCCATCTTCTTGGCAACTCCTGGAGATATCAAAAACAGATGGTCGGTGAACTCCAGAAATGGGGAAACCTACAAAGAACTGCAGTTTGCAGCTGTAGATCATGGACTCCGACAGAACCCCAGCCACCTTGAAAAGAAAAAAAAAGAAATTTAAGCTGTTTTGCAGATGAGCTCGAAGAAGTCGCCCTCATGAAAGATTATGACATCTACATTGCCATTTGGAGCAAAATGCTCCAGCCTGTGTTCTTTCTTAACCTTAGCCATCTAAACATGCTTCAGAAAGACTCCAGCACCAGTGCATTCTCAAAGCACTGTCCATCAAGTGAATTTTTTTGGTTGAGGTTTTCCTTCTGTAGCTCGTGTTCTATAATTCTGTGGGTCTTTGTGTAGTGCTTATGATGGAACAGCTTTTGGCATCAGAATGCTCCTAAAGAGCAAAACCAGAAGCCTAGGGAAGAGGAGTAAGCAAAAATTTTTTGCCTGGCAGGTCTGTAACCAGTTTAACTGACTACATCATTTGTAAATGCAACAACACTCTACCCTCCTGCCTCCACCTCATGAACACCTTCGCTTCGCTTCCTTAGACAGAATATCTGGTTAAATGGCACTGCAATAACAACCTCACGCTTAATGTTGATAAAACCACAAAACCAAAGAACTAATCATTGACTTCCGAAAGAGGAAGGGAGCAAATGGGTGATCATGTGCCAGTTTTCATTGGTAGAGAGGATAAGCTGCTTCAAATTCCTGCGCCTTAACACTTGGTTGACCTGTTCTGGAACGAGTACATGGATGGAATCTTGAAGAAAGGTGTGTCATCACGTATATTTTCCTGAAGCTTAAGAAGATCTGATATGTCACCAAATACTATAACAAATACAGATGCACGCTTGAAAATATACTGTCTGGTTGCAAAATGGCGTGGTACAGCAAATGCAATACACAAGAATTCAAGAGGCTGCAGAGAGTAGTGAACACGTGTGCATCACAATGCATCACAGGTATAGCCCTCCCACCATTGACAGCATCTACTGAAGCAACACCTCAAGAAGGCAACATCTATCATCAAGATTCTCCATCATCTAGGTCATGCCCTCTTCTTACTGCTGTCATTAGGCAGAAGGCATTGAATCCTGAAGTCCCATGTTACCAGCTTCAGAAACAGCTGTTTTCCTATAACCAACAGATTCTTGTGTTTTTGTACCACAATGGGTATATCTCTGACAGTGTCTTTTTCTTATGCTAAGTTCTTATTTTGCATAGTCTCTCTCTCTCTCTCTCTCTCTCTCTCTTCACAGTCTTGTACAATTTATGTATAACTTATGTTCAGTGTGTTATCAATGCCTATGTGCCTGTGATAAATCACAGTACATACGCACATGGTAAACTCAACTTGATTGTATCTGATTTTACCATGAATGGAAATTTATTCAGAAATATGTCATTAATAATATGATTTTTTTTCCCAAAGTGCTTCCATTCCACTGGTTGTATGCAAAATTGGAGCTCAATGTTAAATTGTGGAAGCAAACAATTGGTAATAACATCTAAAGGCAGGAGGAACAATTTTATCCCTATGTATCTGGTAGAGGAAGAGCATGTGAGCAATTAATATTGCCCAGGTTGGATGTAATGCATGGAGATGCCGAGACCAAGCAGTTTCCAATTTTACCTTGCTCAGTTGAATAGGCAGCTTCCTAAATCTGGCAAATCCTTTTACACAGGTTCCAGTTACGTTGGTGGGCTCCAATTGCAATCTTAACTCAGGTTTTGACAGGAAATAGCAATGAATTTCCAGCAAGATTAACCCAGCAGAGAGGTAGATAAAGCCCAGAAGAAACCCAGATGGATTATTTTGAATTTTTATTTTATTCACTTTCCCTAAAGAGACTAACTAATAAGGAAGGCCTCAGGGGTCTAAAAGATCTATTAAATTCTGATCTCATCTTTCATTTTATTCGATCCTAGCTGACATACTCAACAGCTGCTGCCTAACCTCAGTTGGTAATTAGACTCCGAGCCATGTGATTTCAAGCATTTCCTGTTATCCTCCTGTTTGGATAAGTTTGAAAAGTCAGTCTCCAGGATGAAATATAAACAGGACTAAATAGCCAGAGCTCAGATATTGGATTTAAAAGGTGTGACTTTTGTTGTGTATCTAATATATCAGTAATATTTGAGTAATATTGCTAATATGTTGTTTGTTTAACCATTTCATGTTTTTTACATAAGTCATTACAGGTTATATGTATAAAGTATGTGAATAGCATACATCATTATGCCATTACATCATAATCTCACCGCTGCCTGTAAGGAGTTTGTAGGTTCTCCCTGTGACTGCAAGGGTTTCCTCTAGGTGCTTCGGTTTCCTCCCACAGTCCAAAGATGTACCGGTTGATTGGTTAATTGGTCATTGTAAATTGACCCATGATTAGGGTACAGTTAAATCAGAGGTTGCTGAGTGGCATGGCTTGAAGGGCCAGAAGGGCCTACTTTGCACTGTATCTCAATAAAATAATATAAAATAAAAAGGGCTTGTCTCATTAAAATCAGAACAAAGAGTACATCTTTATCCCAGTCTCTAGTGTTTTTCTTTCAATTAGTTTTATGTTTTGGAGTAACAGTGGCAATGAGTAAGCTTTAAAATGAACCTGAGACAACTACCTACCTGTTGAAGTGCAGCAAGATATTTGAGTTTTTAAAAAAACTGCAGCTTGTGGCTTCCTTGAAAAAGGAGAGAGATGGTTAAGTTAAAAAAAAGCAGAAAATGGATCAACTTCAGGGGTTCATAAATAGTGAGTACTTGGTGATGATAATCATAAATATAAAAAAAGTAGAAATGCCTGGCTACATCAGAAAGACAGACATGTTCAATTACACAACAGCTAACTGGATGATGTATACTGAACAAATTGAACAGTATTTTGAAGTAAATGAAATAGCCAATGCAAAGTGAAAGCCAGTTTTGCTGAGTGTAATGCAGTAGGTGGAAGTGTATAAAATTTACTTAGAAGTTTAACAGCTTCAACCAAACCAGCCAAAATGAATTGTGCTAATATTGTGAATGTAATGCAGGAACATGTAGAAGCAAAACCATTATTGATTGCAGAACACTTTTGGTTTCATAAGTGGAATCAAAATGAAGGGGAGTCTATTTCAGTTTATGTGGCTGAATTGAAGAAATTATTGGAGCAGAGTCAGTTCTGTGATGGGCTTAATGATGCACTGAGAGATTGTTTACTTTGTGGAATCTTACAAGAAAACATCCAACAATGGCTCCTAACTGAAGCACAACTCACATTGAAAAGAGTAGTCCAAATTGTTGTATCAATGGAAACAGCAGCCTGAGATGCTATTGAGTTGCAGTCAGGAATGAAAGTGAGCATGAACAAAATTGCAACTTTGAAACAGAAACCAGACAGGCTGAACAAATTGTGTTACCATTGTGACAGGGCTCACATACGCCAGACCAATATATGTTTAAAGCCAAAAATTGCAGAAAATTCAACAAAGGAAGACACGTACAAAGAGCATCTTGGGCGGACAAAAATAAATGGACAGGGAAGAAAATAAGTCATGTTGCAGTTTCAAAAAGAGCACTAATCTGCATGCTGTTGATAAAAATCTGATAATGTTGTGAACAAAACAGGACTAGATACCCTAGACTAGAGAGTTACAATGTGAAAACTAACATTAGACGAACAATATGGCTAACACCAGAGGTGAATAGCAAATTAACTAAGATGGAATTGGAATTGGATCCAGGTTCGGCTGTTTTAGTCATTCCACAAAATGAATTTAAATCACATTTCAAAGACACCAAACTGAAGCCTGCAGATATCCAACTAAGAACTTATATTGGAAAAAAATGTACTCCTGTGGGAATGACATTTGTGAAAGTGAAATACTACAACCAAAAAGCTACATTGGGGTTAAAAACAAGAGTGCCAACATTGTGGCCGTGACTGGCTGGGACAACTATAAATAGATTGGAGATCAATCCAGCCACAACTCATGCAATAGAGTCAAATTAGAATGAATTAGTAAAGGTACTGGATGATGCCACAGCAGTGTTCCAGCTTAGCATTGGAAAATTCAAACATACCAAGGGTAAAATAGTGTTAAAGAAAATGCCATGTTTTACAAAGCCCATTCAGTATCTTATACCATTCGCGATAAAGTAGCTAGTGAGACAGATGGCATGGTCGTTGAAGAGATTATTTCCAAGGTTGATTGGAGCCCATGGGTGAGGCCAGTGGTCCCAGTAGCCAAGAAGAATTGGTTTGTAAGGATTTGTGGGTATTTTAAGGTCACAATCAACTTAGTACTGAAAGGAGATCAATACCCTCTACCCAGGATAAAGAATATCTTTGCAAAACTTTCTGCAATAGATTGACAGATTGAGTAGCTTGCCATGCACTGTTTAGGATGCCAATATGTCCAGAAGAAAGGGGCCTAGAGCTGTCAGAACCACTTCCTGAAGTCTCAGAGTCAACTCCTACAACCGCCACAGAGGCCCTAGAACCTGAGATTGTTTTACAGTATAAAGCCTCACTTGCCAAGCACAGTGACCACTCCCCCCACTGTCAAGAAAGACATTATCCCACAAGAGTAAGAAATCCTCGACAGCAATTAAATATTCAGGGCTCCATGGGCAATTTAAAATTTTCTATGCAGTGGATGCTGTGCATGACTATATAGATGCATTCTATATTCAGATGGAGTTTATAACTAAGCAGGGACTGTTGTGTATTTAATATTTAAGTAATATTGTAAATACATTGTTTGATTAAACAGTCTTTGTTGTTTACATAATTCATTATGTGTTATATATATGAAGTACGTGAATGGTACACGTCAGTATGGCACTACATCAAATTGTGCATTTTTCCTGGTCTCCTACATTTTCCTTTTGATTAGTTTTATGTTTTGGAGTTACAAAGACTTACTTTTCAGTGGAACTTCAGCAACAATTGAGATGGTAAGTGTATACAATTGCATGGGAAGCTCTGCAATTTATTAAGGGTAGAACAGGAGAAAGTCTTGAATCAATGAAGATTTGAATTAGATTTTCTGCAGTAATTTGGGATGAATGCAGCAGCAAAATATTCCGGAATTAAATAATAATCAAATTATTTATTTATTTATTATATCATTAGAGATATTGTAGTTAGGGAGTCCTCATGCAGGGTTACCTAAAGGTTAATTTGCAGGTTGAGTCAGTAGTAAAGAAGGCAAATGCAATATTAGCATTCATTTTGAGAGAACTGGAATATAAAAATAAGGTTGTAAAGGTGAGGCTTTATAAGGCATTAGTCAGACCACATTTGGAGTACTCTGAGGGGTTTTGGGCCCATTATTTAAGAAAAGATGTGCTGGCATTGGAGAAGGTCCAGAGAAGGTTCATGAGAATGATCCCTACAAAGAAACGGTTACAGTATGAGGTGTGTTTGATAGCTCTGGGCCTGTACTCACTAGAGTTTAGAAGAATGCGGGAGAGGGGTAGTCTCATTTTAGATTAGATTATGAGGACACTCAGTCCTCGTTTATTGTCATTTAGAAATGCATGCATTAAGAAATGATACAATGTTCCTCCAGTATGATATCACAGAAACACAGGACAGACCAAGACTAAAACTGACAAAAAACACATAATTATAACATATAGTTACAACAGTGCAAAGCAATACTGTAATTTGATAAAAAGCAGAGCATAGGCACGGTAAAAAAAAGTCTCAAAGTCCCAATAGCCCATCATCTCATACAGATGGTAGAAAGGAGAAACTCTCCCTACCATAAACCTCTAGCGCCACAAACTTGCTGATGCAGCACCCTGGAAGCACCCGACCACAGCCAACTCTGAGTCCATCCGAAAACTTCGAGCCTCTGATCAGCCCTCCGACACCGAGCACCGAGCACCATCTCTGCCGAGCGCTTCGACCCCGCCCCGGCCGCCGAACAACAAGCTAAGCCAAGGATTCGGGGCCTTCCCCTCCAGAGATTCTGAATCACACAGTGGCAACAGCAGTGAAACAGGCATTTCAGAAGTTTCACCAGATGTTCCTCCGTGCTCTTACATCTGCCTCCATCAAATCAGAATTGTGCACGGCACCCTACTTGACAGATAACAGATATTCGTCACCGGAGTGGCTGCTGTGCGCTGTGACGCTCCACCATCTTCTGCTCTCCTCCCCTCTCCATTTAACCTATCAAATACCAAAAGCCCTAGAAAAAGTTGATGTGGAGAGGATGTTTCCAGTAGTGGGAGACTCTAAGATCAGAGGTCTCAGCCTCAGAATACAAGGATGCCCCTTTAGAACAGAGATGAGGAGAAACAAACAGGGTAGCAAATCTGTAGAATTCATTGCCACAGGTGGCTGTGGTTGCCAAGTCACTGAGTTTATTTAAAATAGAGGTTGATAGGTTCTTGGTTAGTTATAGTGTTACAGTTTATAGGGAGAAAGCAGCAGAATGGGTTTGAGAGGGATAATAAATCAGCCATCATCAAATGATGGAGCAGACTCGCTGGGTCAGATGGCTTAATTTTACTCCTATGTGTTACAGTCTACTGTCTTTAGTTAGTGCGAGTAGGTTTCATTACTTACAAATGATAAAAAGACCTGGAATTGGAAATTCATTAGGGTTGTTTCTGTTTCACCAAAAGTGTGGTAGCAACACAGTTTACTTAGAGTCATAGAGAAGTACAACACAGAAACAGGCCCTTTGGCCCATATAGTCCATGCCAAAACCATTCAAACTGCCAAGGTCTTGGAAGAAATGGCTGTAATAGAACAGTACAGCACATTACAGGCCCTTCAGCCCACAACATTGTGCCGACCCTCAAACCCTGCCTCCCATATAACCCCCCACCTTAAATTCCTCCGTATACCTGTCTAGTAGTCTCTTAAACTTCACTAGTGTATCTGCCTCCACCACTGACTCAGGCAGTGCATTCCACGCACCAACCACTCTCTGAGTAAAAAACCTTCTTCTAATATCCCCCTTGAACTTCCCACCCCTTACCTTAAAGCCATGTCCTCTTGTATTGAGCAGTGGTGCCCTGGGCAAGAGGTGCCGGCTATCCACTCTATCTATTCCTCTTATTATCTTGTACACCTCTATCATGTCTCCTCTCATCCTCCTTCTCTCCAAAGAGTAAAGCCCCAGCTCCCTTAATCTCTGATCATAATGCATACTCTCTAAACCAGGCAGCATCCTGGTAAATCTCCTCTGTACCCTTTCCAATGCTTCCACATCCTTCCTATAGTGAGGTGACCAGAAAGACATAATGTATGAGATCTGCCTTTACTCTAATGGCTGCAAATTTCAAGCTGAAAATAAAAATTGTACTGAATTTGCCAAAGAAGGCCTGAGTAGATGGTAGAAAAATGAGACTATATTGCAATGTCACTGTCTGACAGAGTGCACCATGTGCACAATTATTTATTAATTAAACTCTCATTTATACCTTAATTATGAATGATATATGTCTTGGTGGTACATAGAGGGACATTTGTCATGTGTGACGCACTAGGGATTCAATTATTAAATATGCATTCCCATACACAACCCAATGTCCTCTTTCTAAAATGTATGTCAAGCACTTGCACAGAAAATAATGATATAACTTCAGGCTCAGCATGGTCCACTTTCATATAACTTAAGGATTCACTTGTTAGTGTGTATGGAAAGATATTAATGGAGCATGCAAATTAGAACTAATCTGAAAATGTAGATTACATTGATTCTGAAGCAAACAATTCTATAAATACTTTTCAGCAGATGGTGCTCCATGGTATTGTGTTTTTCAACACAGTTATCTATCACTTCCCTAGACAGTGAAAAATGAGCAAAAATTCAGAATAATAAAAGACTTCCAGAGCTGAACCGCAGTACTTTCATCCCAGGACATAAATTACACAAAACATCTACATGATTTCCCAAATCATTTGCACCAGATGAATGAAATACATATTGGCTAAAAGAAAGATTAGTTTTTGGTTTTGTTACATATCTGTGCTTCTGTCTTTCAAACTTTTCCTGTGTCTTTTCGTTATTCAAGTTTTCATTTGTAAGAGCAAAATAACAAGTTTTGTTGGCATGCACACAACATACTGTTATCTTATTGCAATAGTACTTGCCCACATTTAAGAAATCATGTAAGGCAGACTTCAATATTAATTGGTTGCGGCATTTCATCCACTCAAGGTTCCCTGGAAGTCATTTATATTTATCTGATTAATACCATACTGTGTCATTACCACACTATAAATGCACACTTATTTTTAGATCATGAAGCCAGCAGTAACCTCTCTTCTGTTTTTGTAATGGATTAGGAAGGTATTTGCCATTTTAGAATATATGGCACTCAAGACCAGTGAATCCCTTTCAACAGCAAGTTAGGTGTGCAGCAATTTCAAAAGTGTCATCATTGTTACTATGAGCAAATGCTATTTGTATCATAGAGAATCAACTCTGTTCTAAGGTGTTAACTTCATATCCCAGACTCTTCTTATTTTGAGGTTAAATCTGAGTTGAAGTCTTATCTTTGGTTTTACCTTCTCCAGTAGAAGTGGAGATTTTATGAGCAAGCTATGTAATTGAAGAGAGACCTTTCTGTGTAGCAGCAGTAGGAAACTTTCATTAGTTGTAGTAACCTGCTGCTTTATTCATATAGCAATATTTTCAGCAATTAATATATTGCGGTAGAAAATTTATTCAGTAATGACAGACCAGCTAGTTCAATAAAATCAGAGGTTGTGTATTTGTTCATGTGTTTTTGTTTCCTCGAGAAGAAATTTGCACAATGTCTATGAAATGGCTTTTTCAGAGCAGCTTGTACTCCAGCCACGAGGCAAAAGGTATTTCTGGATCTGGTGTTGTGCAATGTGCCAAATTTGATTCGGAGGCTTAAGGTAAATGAACCCTTAGGAGACAGTGTGCATAATATTTATTCTTTCTTAAATTTTTATTTAGTGATACACCACAATAACAGGCCCTTCTGGTCCAATGAGCCCATACTGTTCAATTGCATCCATGTGACCAATCTACATACTAATCTGTACCTCTTTGGAATGTGGAAGGGATTCAGAGCATTCAGAGGAAACCCATGAGATCTCTGGGAGAATGCACAAACATCTTACAGAGAACAGTGGAATTAAACCTGGGTTGCTGGCACTGCAATAGTGTTATGCTAACCTCTACACTACTGTGCCACTCCATATGATACAGTCACCCTGCATCTTGAGAGAGAGAAGGTGAAATAGGATCTATTGGTAATGCAGTTGAGTAAAGATAACTTCAGAGGGATGAGAGGGGATCTGGTCAAAGTTGATTGGAAGGGTACCATAGCAGGGAGGATGATAGAGCAACAAAGGCAAGAGATTTTGGGCATAATTTGAAAGATGAAGGGGAAACATTTTAAAGGGAGGATGAGGCAATTGTGAATGAACTGACGTAAGTAGTTTGCATCAGTCTTCACTGTGAAGGATGCCAGAAATACAAGAGAGTTGTGGCAGAAGTGAGTGTAGTTGCTATTATTAAGAGAACCTGAAAGGTCTGAAGGTGATAATCTGAAATTATTTCAGAAAACTCATATATTTTCATGCATTTAATATAAGAAAATTATCATTTATCAGTGGTGACAGATTTTAGGTAAATTGTTGGTGGACTTAAAGCTTTTTCATGAAAACTTAAGAAATCCATAAACTATTTGCTATTCATACTTGATTCCTATCCTTAGTATGATATTTCTTTTGCACAGCTAGATGAGCTATTTCCTTTCTTAATGCTTTATGGCAAAATCAGTTGATAAGTAGTTACCTCACCATGAAAAAATGCCTAATTTCTACTTTACTTCTTCTTAAGCTAAAGGTGAAAATTTGCTTGAAGTGGGAACATAGGTGTACTACAGTTGCCAACCTATGGTTGAACAATTTTTTAGATATGCAGACAAAATTATGTACACATCATTCAGTTAATTTATTTTAAATTATAGAAACATAGAAACATAGAAACATAGAAAATAGGTGCAGGAGTAGGCCATTCGGCCCTTCGAGCCTGCACCGCCATTTATTATGATCATGGCTGATCATCCAACTCAGAACCCAGCCTTCCCTCCATACCCCCTGACCCCTGTAGCCACAAGGGCCATATCTAACTTCCTCTTAAACACAGCCAATGAACCGGCCTCAACAGTTTGCTGTGGCAGAGAATTCCACAGATTCACCACTCTCTGTGTGAAGAAGTTTTTCCTAATCTCGGTCCTAAAAGGCTTCCCCTCTATCCTCAAACTGTGACCCCTCGTTCTGGACCTCCCCAACATCGGGAACAATCTTCCCGCATCTAGCCTGTCCAATCCCTTTAGGATCTTATACGTTTCAATCAGATCCCCTCTCAATCTTCTAAATTCCAACGAGTACAAGCCCAGTTCATCCAGTCTTTCTTCATATGAAAGACCTGCCATCCCAGGAATCAATCTGGTGAACCTTCTTTGTACTCCCTCTATGGCAAAGATGTCTTTCCTCAGATTAGGGGACCAAAACTGCACACAATACTCCAGGTGTGGTCTCACCAAGGCCTTGAACAACTGCAGTAGTACCTCCCTGCTCCTGTACTCGAATCCTCTCGCTATAAATGCCAGCATACCGTTCGCCTTTTTCACTGCCTGCTGTACCTGCATGCCCACTTTCAATGACTGGTGTATAATGACACCCAGGTCTCGTTGCACCTCCCCTTTTCCTAATCGGCCACCATTCAGATAATAATCTGTTTTCCTATTTTTGCCACCAAAGTGGATAACTTCACATTTATCCACATTAAATTGCATCTGCCATGAGTTTGCCCACTCACCCAACCTATCCAAGTCACCCTGCATCCTCTTAGCATCCTCCTCACTGCTAACACTGCCACCCAGCTTCGTGTCATCCGCAAACTTGGAGATGCTGCATTTAATTCCCTCATCCAAGTCATTAATATATATTGTAAACAACTGGGGTCCCAGCACTGAGCCTTGCGGTACCCCACTAGTCACCGCCTGCCATTCTGAAAAGGTCCCGTTTATTCCCACTCTTTGCTTCCTGTCTGCTAACCAATTCTCCACCCACACCAATACCTTACCCCCAATACCGTGTGCTTTAAGTTTGCACACTAATCTCCTGTGTGGGACCTTGTCAAAAGCCTTTTGAAAATCCAAATATACCACATCCACTGGTTCTCCCCTATCCACTCTACTAGTTACATCCTCAAAAAATTCTATGAGATTCGTCAGACATGATTTTCCTTTCACAAATCCATGCTGACTTTGTCCGATCATTTCACCGCTTTCCAAATGTGCTGTTATCACAACCTTGATAACTGACTCCAGCAGTTTCCCCACCACCGACGTTAGGCTAACCGGTCTATAATTCCCCGGTTTCTCTCTCCCTCCTTTTTTAAAAAGTGGGGTTACATTAGCCACCCTCCAATCCTCAGGAACTAGTCCAGAATCTAACGAGTTTTGAAAAATTATCACTAATGCATCCACTATTTCTTGGGCTACTTCCTTAAGCACTCTGGGATGCAGACCATCTGGCCCTGGGGATTTATCTGCCTTCAATCCCTTCAATTTACCTAACACCACTTCCCTACTAACATGTATTTCACTCAGTTCCTCCATCTCACTGGACCCTCTGTCCCTTACTATTTCTGGAAGATTATTTATGTCCTCCTTAGTGAAGACAGAACCAAAGTAATTATTCAATTGGTCTGCCATGTCCTTGCTCCCCATAATCAATTCACCTGTTTCTGTCTGCAGGGGACCTACATTTGTCTTTATCAGTCTTTTCCTTTTTACATATCTATAAAAGCTTTTACAGTTCGTTTTTATGTTCTCTGCCAGTTTTCTCTCATAATCTTTTTTCCCCTTCCCAATTAAGCCCTTTGTCCTCCTCTGCTGAACTCTGAATTTCTCCCAGTCCTCAGGTGAGCCACTTTCTCTGGCTAATTTGTATGCTACTTCTTTGGAATTGATACTATCCCTAATTTCTCTTGTCAGCCACGGGTGCACTACCTTCCTTGATTTATTCTTTTGCCAAACTGGGATGAACAATTGTTGTAGTTCATCCATGCAACCTTTAAATGCCTGCCATTGCATATCCACCGTCAATCCTTTAAGTGTCATTTGCCAGTGTCATTATGTAACTCCTATTCAATTAATTAATTTTTGAGTTAGGCAATGAAAGTCCAATGAAATGTATTGGAGAAGACTGCCAATTTCCAATTTCAAACTTCCAATGTAAAGCAGAGAATATTATTAAAATAGCAAATAAGTTTAAAACTTAGCATTGTCTTCCTTTATGTAAAATTAACTTCTGGCTTCCAATATGAAAATGATTTCTGGAACAAATACACCCATGTTGTCAAATCACTTAACATGTTCAAGAAAATGCAGAAAGCACTGCTGGTTGGACTTAGTTTGAAGTTCATAAGGATGGTCATTGATGACCATTTGTGTTCTGCTTTTGGGCGGGGGAGAGCAACAGATGAGGAGCATATAATATAAATGTGAAGAATGAATATTCTTTTGTTTTCATCATTGCTTTTAATGATTAGACAGTCTGTTCATTTGGGGAAATCATTTGAAATTACTTCACCTGTGGAAGAAACGGCTTAATGAGCCAAATAATGTTCTCTTGTTCTCAGCTTCCTTTTCATTGCTCTTGAATAGATTTCGCACTTTGTTGCAAATTGAAGTCTTTACAAACATCTTTTATAGTGAGCTGGGCTGGTTGCTGAGTTACAATTTACTGGTACATTTCCAGAAACTCTATTTTTTTGCAGGATCTGGGGCACCTTTTGTTCCAGCCTCCATCCCAGTGAATGCTAGGCTGTGCAACATATGCACATTCTGGATGGGACCAACAATGATTCCACTTTGTGCCTCCAGATCCAATATACTTGAATTGCTGAATCTAATCATTCATTGCTTATAAACTAGCAGATCCCAAATTGAGGGTTTATGAGATCTTGAAAATAGGAATGTTACGTATAAGAAAGATTAACAAATGTGGTGCAACTTGACTGTGCTGCAATAAGTCTGAAGCACACCTCTGGTATTTATGAAGGTAGAAGCACACTGAAGGGGTTGTCAAAAAATAACATTGTTATATTTTGATTTATGTAGAGTGGATGAGGTCTGTTCTCTGTGACTAAATATGCTATATGTCATGGCGACTAATAGATAATGTTGATTCTACCACACTATTTGATGCAGTGCTCAAAAAAGTTTATTCTCCAAACTAGGAATCCCAACGAAGAGACAACCTACTACGGTTTTATGGTCTGTATTAATTATAAGAGGTGTGAACAGTTTCTTCTGTTACGTACCCCGTAACTGGGTTGCCAAACCAGCAGAAATGGATCACTCAGTTGGAGTCTGGAGTACTAGAACTAAGAAAGTTTTATTAAAGAAACAAGCAACACTGTAATCGAAAGGATAATAAATGCAACAATTCAACAATGATAACCACACATGTGCACAGAATTAAGATAACAGCATCAATCAAGCTCTATCGTTGTCTAGGGGTTAAATGATCAATTTCAAAATGACTCAAAGTTCAGTCCAGTTTGTAGTTCAGTTCGCAGTAATCGTTGCCATGGCGATGGACAAGGTGGGGGAAGAGAGACAGAGTAGGAACAACTGATCATTCAGAACACTGCTTCACTCACAGACCAGCGGGATGGCTCACAAACAGCTTTTGGGCAGGTCCTTGGTGATGTCACCTGAGGTCACCGACTGTGACCCCTCCTCCAGATGCGGTCGATCCTCTGCAGTGAACCCGGCACCCAGGCAAGGGCGGACACACACCGGGTTCCCGCTGATCGTACCTTTCCACCCTTGTCGTTGTCTGGCACTTCTCACCCACTCGTGAGAAGCGCACCGCTTCCAGGGTCTCGTTACCTCGGGTGGCGTGTGTGTCTGTCTTAGCGAACCTGTCCCTTTTTATCCCCCTGCTGGGGTATCGCCTGTCCATCACTTCAAACAGTTCAGGGTTCAAAGGGGGGAGCCGCTCCAGACAGCTCTTCCTCCCACATCCCTTCATTACACATCTCCAGACGCTGCTCCATTGTTCCTTATCTCTCCTTCCCCTGAGGGCAGGTGGCAGACCAACTGCTGATGCCACTGATGCTAGCCCAGGCCAGCAAACATCTTAATTTTATGTGTATTCTCGTAACACTTCCTATTCACATGTCCTGTAGTACATTGCTTTACAAAGTAAGCAGAGGGACCACACAATTCACGATGTCCTGGGTGGAGGGAGGAGAGAACGGGCTCACCAGAACCTGTGTCTTCTTTCCTGTGTAGCTGTGTTAGAAATCAGAATGATCTATCATTCCAACTGAACTGCACCTGATCTCAGAAACCAGAGAAAGATAAAATGCATCAGATGAATTGAATTTGAATTAGAATTTTGTATTTTATTTAAGTCTTACATCCATCCCACAACGTGAAGGAGTAAAAATCTTTGCGTTATGGCTCCGTCTCAATGCAGAATGCAGCAGGTTGTCAGGTTAGCAAGTCTTAGAGATTGAGGTACACTGTAGATACAGAAAGGAGTACCTAATCTAAAGATATACAATGAAATGGTGTGTCCATGTGTCCCACTAATAACTTAGGAATGAAGTTATTAGATATCTGAAATTTGCACTTCAGTTAGGTTTAGCTTAAGACTATAAACCACACTCATAGTATTTTTAAAACTTCCAAAGAAGACCATCCATAGCACAAAGGGCATCTAATTTAATTTTCTCCATTGAAAATTGATGATTTTTTTCTGATCTGATTTTGAGCCATTAAATATTTGGGTGGACCTGACTAAAATACTTCTGGTCTCCATGAGCCACAAGAGATACTGAAAATTTGTGCACTGAATTTCTGTAGGAGACCAACTATGCTTTGAACTAGTTACATGAATATATATGAGAGAGGTTCCAAGAGAAGTTTACTAAGCTAACAAGGAAATGCCTTAGATGCTATTTCAGAGGCTAAAAATGACCTAGAAATCATTTCTTTGGATGCCTCTGGTGAAAGAGAAAAAACATTCCTTATTAATCTACCTTTGGCTGGAGTTCATAGCTAAAACATGATTGCCCTGGCTGTGACATAATCAGGTATTGTTTCAATACTTTTGACGGGGGGGGGGGTTGTTGGGGGTTGTTGTGGGTTGTAAGAGGGCACATTCAGCTTTTAAATTCCATTCAATTTTGACAATGGTGGAGAAAGCGGCATCCATCATCAAGGAACCCACCTCTTCTGCCATACCCTCTTCTTGCTGCTGCAATTGGGGAGGTGGTACAGGAGCCTTAGGAGCAAACAACACCAGGTTCAGGAACAATTATTATCCTTTAACCATCAGACTCCCGAACCAGCATGGATAACTTCATTGACCTCAACACTGAACTGATTCCATAACTTTCAAGGAATGTAAATGAAAATTATTTTAAAATTCGTTTCCTGGTTCAGCTCAGGGTATTCACATATATATTCACAAACTACAGGAGATGACACACATGTTCAAAGCCACAAGAAAACATTTTATTAGAACTAGTAAAATTCAATAAAAAAGGAAAAACAAATTTCTATAGCAGTAAGTAGTAGCAGTACAGAAATCAAAGTAGTACTTAACATCCTCTAAATGTGCTAATCTGCAGAATGCCAACAGACTTTCATGTAGCCTCTCTTCCCTCTTTCTCTAATTCTAATTCTAACTCTGACTCAACATACTCTGACTCCCTTGACGTACTGTTTCCTGTCTTAGCAGTAGCCACCAGCCGTGACCTAGCCTAGGACAAAACTCTCTCCCCTTGCACCAAGGTGCTCTTTTTGTACACTGGCTCTTTTCCATGTACTTCGTACCTGCCTCTGCACCTTGCCTTCCTGTGAAAGTCTTGTTTTTCACCATCTTACACTGTTATGGCTATAGACTTGTACTCCCTTAACATTCTCAAAACATTGCAGTGAATCTTACTTTCTCTTGTACTTTCTCAAAACAATCCCACTCCAAGCTATCACCCTTTTGTCTGACAGACTTCTATTTTATTTTACTATATACCAAGGAGGAATCACATTTAACTTCTTTCTTAAAAGGACCCTACAATTCATGTTGTCAGTACTTATCTATTTATTTAGCTATCTGTCTATCTATCTATCTATTTATCTTTTAAAATTTTTGCATATTATCTTATTTTTCCATGGTTGTCAGTCTGTTTATGTGTAGTTTTTCATTGATTCTATTGCATTTCTTTGTTCTACTATGAATGCCTGCAAGAAAGTGAATCTCAGGGTAGTATATTGTGACATAAATATTTAGTGGCCACTTTATTAGGGATAACTGTACACTTGCTTGTTAATGCAAATCTAATTAGCCAATCATATGGTCACAGCTCAAAGCATAAAAGCATTCAGACATGGCAAAATAGTTCAATTGTTGTTCAGACCGAACATCACCCACCTGGTGAGCCTTCACATAACCTTGAACTAAAAGAAGGGAGCTCCAATCATGATGCTCAGGATTTTGCATCCACCAATACTATGCAATGGCCCAAGATTTTCAATTCAAAAATTACCACTAAATAACAACTGTTAATGCTGCTGCTGAAAATGATTCATCTTTCAGAATGGGAATCAGGTTTATTATCACTGGCATGTGACATGAAATTTGTTAACTTCACAGCAGTAGTTCAATGCAATACATAGTATAAAAGAAAAAAATGAAAATAATAATAATAAATAAATCAATTACAGTATACGTATATTAAAAAACGTGCAAAAATCTGAAATACTTTATACTAAAAAAAAGTAAAGTAGTGTCCAAGGAGTCAATGCCTATTTAGGAATTGGATGGCAGAGGGGAAGAATCTGTTCCTGAATCGCTGAGTGTGTGCCTTCAGGCTTCTGTACCTCCTGCCTGATGGTAACAGTGAGAAAAGGGCATGCCCTGGGTGCTGGAGGTCCTTCATAATAGAGGCTGCCTTTCTGAGACATCGCTCCCTGAAGATGTCCTGGGTACTTTGTAGGCTAGTACACAAGATGGAACTGACTAGTTTTACAACCCTCTGCAGCTTCTTTCAGTCCTGTGCAGTAGACCCCCCCTATACCAGACAGTGATGCAGCCTGTCAGAATGCTCTCCATGGTACATCTATAGAAGTTTTTGAGTGTATTTGTTGACATGCCAAATCTATTCAAACTCCTAACGAAGTATAGCTGCTGTCTTGCTTTCTTTATAACTACATTGATATGTTGGGACCAGGTTAGATCTTCAAAGGTCTTGACACCCAGGACTTGAAATGGCTCACTCTCTCCACGTCTGAACCCTCTATGAGGATTGGTATGTGTTCCTTCATCTTACCCTTCCTGAAGTCCACAATAAGCTCTTTTGTCTTACTGACGTTGAGTGCTAGGTTGTTGCTGCGGCACTACTCTACTAGTTGGCATATCTCACTCCTGTACGCCCTTTCGTCACCACCTAAGATTCTACCAACAATGGTTGTATTGTCAGCAAATTTATAAATGATATTTGAGGTGTGCCTAGCCACACAGTCATGTGTATATCGGGAGTAGAGCAGTGGGCTAAGCACACACCCCTGAGGTGTGCCAGTGTTAATCGTCGGCGAGGAGGATATGTTATCACCAATCCGCACAGACTGTGATCTTCTGGTTAGGAAATCAAGGATTCAATTGCAGAGGGAGGTACAGAGTCCCAGATACCAATTATTCCATTTGATCTAACTTTTCAATGATTCAAGTGACTTTGGTTCCCTGTTCTACTTAGTTTTGCTTTAAGCATTTACAAGGTCCAAGGG
The DNA here is from genome assembly GCF_963921235.1 of Mobula hypostoma. NCBI lineage: Eukaryota > Metazoa > Chordata > Chondrichthyes > Myliobatiformes > Myliobatidae > Mobula > Mobula hypostoma. The sequence continues at coordinate 148,269,057 of NC_086102.1, forward strand.
CAAACACTAAAATTTGTTGGCGTCAATCTGAAAATGCTAAGGTCGGCTATATATTGGTTGCTCCTCAGTTGGAGTGAAAAATAATCTATACGTGCCTATGCTAGATTCAAAATCAAGAAGTATAGTGCTTTCAGATGCACTTCAACATTGAAATTAAGAAAATTTATACTTTTTGCATAGGCACATATTTAAAGAGAACCATAATAAATGTAATTTTTGTATATTTTTATTGGTATCTTAAGTCAATTTACATGAAGACTCAACACAAGTCTTCATATGTATCATTCATGAAGTATATTATTCATTAAATGCTTATATATTTAAATGAAATAAATGCTAACATCATGTTTGCCAGCGTGATAACCTGAACAACAATGGGTATAACGGCTACTAATACTGGTATTACAAATACTAGACACTATTGCTACTTAACATAAGTTTTCATATATATTATTCATGAAATATATTACAGGTATCCCCCGCTTTTCAAACGTTCGCTTTACGAAACCTCACTGTTACAAAAGACCTACATTAGAACCCTGTTTTCGCTTTCAGAAGGTGTTTTCAGTGTTACGAAAAAAATTCAGCGCACGCCCCCTGGATTCGGAACGGTGTTCTCGTCAGCATTGCTTTAACACGAGCCTGTGAGCAGTCATTTGCAAGGTGAGTTCTATGGTGTCGGAAAAGCCTGAAAGAGCTCGTAAGGGTGTTACACTTAGCGTAAAACTAGACATAATTAAGCGTTTTGATTGTGGTGAACGAAGCAAGGACAATGTGAGTTTGGCTTGTGGAAGCTGATGAAGATGATGTTGAAGAGGTTTTGGTCATCCCATGACCAAGAACTGATAGACGAAGAGTTGATGCAATTGGAAGAGGAAAGGATAACAATTGTAACCAAATGAGTAATGATAAAGTATGACTTTAATTTTGAAAGGGTACGTAGATTTAGGGGATATTTGCAAGATTCTTTGAGTCCTTACAAAGAACTGTATGATAGAAAAATGCACGAGGCTCAGCAATCAAGCAAGCCCTCCACATCAGCTACAGCAGACGATGAACCTTGACCTTCGACATTGGGGCGGGCAGTCATAGGAGAAGATGAGCTGCCTGCCCTGATCGACGATGAGATGACACCCCAGTGTCCCACCACCCCAACACTCAGGCCGTGGACAGATACTGTACCGATTCGCGGAGAATGCAGCAGTAGCTGGGAGGCACACAGCACATCTTTAAGAAAAAAGCCGAAATAAAGATGCTAATTATTAGGTGCCGCCCCACACGCGATTAATTAACATGTTTATTTCGGCTTTTTTCTTAAAGATGTGCTGGATGCGTCCCGGCTACTGCTGGACCTCTGCGTGCTTCGCGGCAATGTATCGGTTGGTGGCCCGAAGGGTGGGGCCAGGGCCACTGCACCACCCAGCCTGCGACGACTCAGTCTAACACACCATCATCCGTGTGCTCTGTGCCATCCCGATTCCGGTAACTGATACTACACTATACATACATTATTTCTACTTTATATCGGCTGTGTATTTTTACGTGTTATTTGGTATGATTTGGCAGCTTCATAGTTTAAAGATTACTGGACAGCACTTGCGCTGTGTTTTTGCCAACAGCGCTGGCGTGAGATTTTCTGCCGACGGCGCTTGCGTGAGATTTCCGCTACGGAGAACAGTTCAGTAATGATTATGGAAAAGTATTTCTACATTATATAGGCTGTGTATTTATCATATCATTCCTGCTTTTACTATGTATTACTGTTATTTTAGGTTTTATGTGTTATTTGGCATGATTTGGTAGGTTATTTTTGGGTCTGCGAACGCTCACAAAATTTTCCCATATAAATAAATGGTAATTGCTTCTTTGTTTTACGACATTTCGGCCTATGAACCATTTCATAGGAATGCTCTACCTTCGGATGGCGGGGGAAACCTGTATTCATTAATGTTTATATATTTAAAATAGATTTTATTTAATTTTTAAGGTGTGGACAGGGCCAACGAACTTAACCTGTTCTTTAACAGATTTGACATTGTGGCCCCTGCCCATCCCCCACATGAGTCATCCGTTGTCGGCCCCCAACCAACACATATTCCACTCTCCCTTCCTACCCCTCCTCACAGTCCCCCACCCTGCTCTCATGACTATACCCCTTCCCCACACGAAACTACCACGGTGGGCTTCACAGCTGAACAGGTGAGAGACAGCTGAAACGTCTCAACCTAAGCAAGGCTGCAGGACCGGATGGTGTCAGTATCAGGGTGCTCAAAGCCTGTGCCCCTCAGCTATGTGAAGTACTTCGCCATGTCTTCAACCTGAGCCTGAGGCTCCAGAGGGTTCCTGTGCAGTGGAAGACGTCCTGCCTTGTATCTGTGCTGAAGACACCGTGCCCCAGCGGCCTCAATGACTACAGACCGGTGGCATTGACCTCCCACATCATGAAGACCCTGGAGAGACTTGTTCTGGAGCTGCTCCGGCCTATGGTCAGGCCACACTTAGATCCCCTCCAGTTTGCCTACCAGCCCCGACTAGGAGTTGAGGATGGCATCGTCTACCTGCTGAACTGTGTCTATGCCCTCCTGGACAAGCCCGCGAGCACTGTGAGGGTCATGTTTTTTGATTTCTCCAGTGCGTTCAACACCATCCGCTCTGCTCTGCTGGGGGAGAAGCTGACAGCGATGCAGGTGGATGCTTTCCTGGTGTCATGGATTCTTGATTACCTGACTGGCAGACCACAGTACGTGTGCTTGCAACACTGTGTGTCCAACAGAGTGATCAGCATCACTGGGGCTCCACAGGGGACTGTCTTGTCTCCCTTTTTCTTCACCATTTACACCTCGGACTTCAACTACTGCACAGAGTCTTGTCATCTTCAGAAGTTTTCTGATGACTCTGCCATAGTTGGATGCATCAGCATGGGAGATGAGGCTGAGTACAGGGCTACAGTAGGAAACTTTGTCACATGGTGTGAGTAGAATTATCTGCAGCTTAATGTGAAAAAGACTAAGGAGCTGGTGGTAGACCTGAGGAGAGCTAAGGTACTGGTGACCCCTGTTTCCATCCAGGGGGTCAGTGTGGACATGGTGGAGGATTACAAATACCTGGGGATACGAATTGACAATAAACTGAACTGGTCAAAGAACACAGAGGCTGTCTACAAGAAGGGTCAGAGCCGTCCCTATTTCCTGAGGAGACAGAGGTCCTTTAACATCTGCCGGACGATGCTGAGGATGTTCTACGAGTCTGTGGTGGCCAGTGTGATCATGTTTGCTGTTGTGTGCTGGGGCAGCAGGCTGAGTGTAGCAGACACCAACAGAATCAACAAACTCATTCGCAAGGCCAGTGATGTTGTGGGGATGGAACTGGATTCTCTGATGATGGTGTCTGAAAAGAGGATGCTGTCCAAGTTGTATGCCATCTTGGACAATGTCTCCCATCCACTACATAATGTACTGGTTGGGCACAGGAGTACATTCAGCCAGAGACTCATTCCACCGAGATGCAACACAGAGCGTCATAGAAAGTCATTCCTGCCTGTGGCCATCAAACTTTACAACTCCTCCCTTGGAGGGTCAGACACCCTGAGCCATTAGGCTGGTCCTGGACTTATTTCCTGGCATAATTTACATATTACTATTTAACTATTTATGGTTTTATTACTATTTATTATTTATGGTGCAACTGTAACAAAAACCAATTTCCCCCGGGATCAATGAAGTATGACTATGACTATGACTAAGGTGTGTTGCATTGAAATAAATGAAAACATCACATTTGCCAGCATAATAACCTGAACAGCACTGGGTATAGCTGCTACAAATACTGGTATTACTAATACTGTACACTATTGCTACTACTACTACCACCACCTCGAGTGTGACTGCTACTACGACTATTAATACTAATACTACCACTAATAATGATAATAATAATCAACCATGTGAAAGGTCACAACCTGAACTGTTGACTGTCTATTTCTCACTACAGATACTGTCTGACCATCTGAGTTCCTCCAGCTGTTCACTTCTTGCTCCAGATTCCAGCACCTGCAGTCTCTTGTGAGTTAAGTTTAATAGTTTTATTCAGAACTAGCTGAAAAAATTAAAAGTAGGACCCCGTTGAGCAATGGAGGATCTCCGATAGGAGTTTTAGAAAAACTGTGAGTACAGTGCATATCCTTACATGAAAAATATCAGATTTTTAGGCTGTTTTGTTACTGAGCTATGCAAAGAACACATGCATTTTTTATGATGCTCCGCATTATCGCTTTCTTTTTTCAGCAAGGTGATGATGGATATACTGTAATTTTAAATTTAGGCCAATAAGCCTGATTTTGAAACAACCCACTTGAAAGAAAATCTCTTCAATGTACCTCAAAAACAGAGTTGAAAATAAAACTCCCCAACTTCCAGTGAGGAAAATTATGATTAGGTACCTTATGGACTCTGGGGGTAGTATTAGGCTGTTTCATTACTGAGGGATTCATGACACACACAAACATTTTCTTTCACTATGCACAGTATCTTTAGATTATTAGATATTTAAATCCTTCTAATCAAAGTTCCCTCTTCATGCACTTTGAATTTGAGTCAAGGGAACTTAAGACAGTTTATATTTTATTTGCTATCCAAAATGATTATGCAAGTACTTAGGATTGCAACTCCTTGAATTTGCTGGAGTATCATGATCAAAGCAGATGAGCTTAGAGCGTGGATCAGTACTTGGAGCTATGATATTGTGGTCATTACAGAGACTTGGATGGCTCGGAGGCAGGAATGGCTACTTAGAGTGCCAGATTTTGGATGTTTCAGAAAGGACAGGGAGGGAGGCAAAAGAGGTGGGGGCGTGGCACTGCTGATCAGAGATAGTGTCACGGCTGCAGAAAAGGAGGAAGTCAGGGAAGGATTGTCTACTGAGTCTCTGTGGGTGGAAGTTAGGAACAGAAGGGGTCAATAACTCTAGTGGGTGTTTTTTATAGACCACCCAATAGTAACAGGGACATTGAGCAGCAGATAGGGAGACAGATTCTGGAAAGATGCAATAATAACAGGGGTGTTGTGGTGGGAGACTTTAATTTCCCCAATATTAATTGGCATCTCCCTAGAGCAAGGGGTTTAGATGGGGTGGTGTTTGTTAGGTGTGTTCAGGAAGGTTTCCTAACACAATATGTAGGTAAGCCTACAAGAGGAGAGGCTGTACTTGATCTGGTATTGGGAAATGAACCTGGTCAGGTGTCAGGTCTCTCAGTGGGAGAGCATTTTGGAGATAGTGATCATAATTTTATCTCCTTTACCATAGTATTGGAGAGGGATAATGAACAGACAAAGTTAGGAAAGTGTTTAATTGGAGCAAGGGAAGATATGAAACTATCTGGCAGGAACTTGGAAGCATTTATTGGGAACAGATGTTCTCAGGGAAATGCATGGCAGAAATGTGGCAAATGTTCAGGGAATATTTGCGTGGTGTTCTGTGTATGTATGTTCCAATGAGACAGGGAAAGGATGGTTGGGTACAGGAACCATGATGTACAAAGTCTGTTGAAAGTCTAGTCAAGAAGAAAAGAAAAACTGATGGAAGGTTCAAAAAACTAGGTAATGATAGAGATCTAGAAAATTATAAGGCTAGCAGGAAGGAGCTTAAGAATGAAATTAGGAGAGCCAGAAGGGGCCATGAGAAGGCCGTGGCGAGCAGGATTAAGGAAAACCCCCAAGGCATTCTACAAGTATGTGAAGAGCAAGAGGATAAGACATGAGAGAATAGGATCAATCAAGTGTGACAGTGCAAACGTGTGTATGGAACTGGAGGAGATAGCGGAGGTACTTAATGAATACTTTGCTTCAGTATTCACTACAGAAAATCACCTGAAAAGCTTTAGCATATAGACATTAAGAAAGAGGATATGCTGGAGTTTTTAGAAAGCATCAAGTTGGATAAGTCACCGGGACTGGACGAGATATACCCCAGGCTACTGTGGGAGGCGAGGGAGGAGATTGCTGAGCCTCTGGCAATGATCTTTCCATCATCAATGATGATGGGAGAGGTTCCTGAGGATTGGAGGGTTGCAGATATTGTTCCCTTATTCAAGAAAGAGAGTAAAAATAGCCCAGGAAATTATAGACCAGTGAGTCTTACTTCAGTGGTTGGTAAGTTGATGGAGAAGATCCTGAGGGGCAGGATTTATGAACATTTGGAGAGGCGTAATATAATTAGAAATAGTCAGCATGGTTTTGTAAAAGACAGGTTGTGCCTTACAAGCCTGATTTAATTTTTTGAGGATGTGACTAAACACAGTGATTAAGGTAGACCAGTACATGTAGTGTATATGGATTTCAGCAAGGCATTTGATAAGGTACTCCATGCAAGGCTTATTGAGAAAGTAAGGAGGCAAGGGATCTAAGGGGACATTGGTTTGTGGATCCAGAACTGGCTTGCCCACAAAAGGCAAAGAGTGGTTGTAGATGGGTCATATTCTGCATGGAAATTGGTGAACAGTGGTGTGCCTCAGGGATCTGTTCTTTTCTTTGTGATTTTTATAAGTGACCTGGATGAGGAAGTGAAGGGATGGGTTTGTAAATTTGCTGATGACATAAAGGTTGGTGGTGTTGTGGATAGTGTGGAGGGCTGTCAGAGGTTACAGCGGGACATCGATAGGATGCAAAACTGGGCTGAGAAGTGGCAGATGGAGTTCAACCCAGATAAGTGTGAGGTGGTTCATTTTGGTAGGTCAAATATGATGGCAGAATAAAGTATTAATGGTAAGACTCTTTGCAGTGTGGAGGGTCAGAGGGATCTTGGGGTCCATGTTCATAGGACACTCAATGCTGCTGCGCAAGATGACTGTGTGGTTAAGAAGGCATACAGTGCATTGGCCTTCATCAACCGTGGAATTGAGTTCAAGAGCCGAGAGGTAATGTTACAGCTATATAGGACCCTGGCCAGACCCCACTTAGAGTACTGTGCTCAGTTCTGGTCACCTCACTACAAGAAGGATGTGAAAATTATAGAAAGGGTGCAGAGGAGATTTACAAGGATGCTGCCTGGATTGGAGAGCATGCCTTATGAGAATAGGTTGAGTGAACTTGCCCTTTTCTCCTTGCAGCGACAGAGGATGAGAGGTGACCTGATGAAGATGTATAAGATAATGACATTGATCTTGTAGATAGTCAGAGGCTTTTTCCCAGTGCTGAAATGGCTAACATGAGAGGGCATAATTTTAAGGTGCTTGGAAGTAGTTACAGAGGGACGTCAGGGGTAAGTTTTTTTTACGCAGAGAGTGGTGAGTGCATGGAATGAGCTGCTGGCGACTGTGGTGGAGGTGAATACAATAGGGTCTTTTAAGAGACTGCTGGATAGGTACAGGTAGCTTAGAAAAATAGAGGGCTATGGGTAACTCTAGGTAATTTCAAAAGTAGGTACATGTTTGGCACCCTCTATGTTTCTTGTTTCTATGTTTCTACTGTATTTCATTCCTCTGAGAATATTGAACAGCAGCAAACTTTGTCAAAAAAAAGTATACATAGATTTTTTAAAATGTATGATTACACGTGGCCAAGTGGTTAAGGTGTTTGTCTAGTGATCTGAATGTTGCTAGTTCGAGCCTCAGCTGTGGCAGCATGTTTGTGTCCTTGAGCAAGGCACTTAATCCCACATTGCTCTAGTGTCTATGTGAGGAGTGGCGCCGCATACAGACTTCCAATCTGCACCTTGTAAGGCATGAAAATGCCCAATGCAGGCCTCTCATGGTCTGAGTTGACGTTCCCCTCCCCCCTCCCCCCTCCCCCCTCATTAATCAACAATTCCTTATTCCTCGTAAAATAAAATTGAGTATCTCATACCCAAATGCTTCTCCAGATTTTAAGGACTTTCTACTGATGTACTTATGAAACCAGCAATCAGTGGTATTAGCAAAGAATTGACAACAGATTTTCTGATTGCCTTCCCATTAGGAAGTAATATATTGAATCAGAAGGGGTTAACTTGAAGAAAATAAATGCAACCATTTAAAAAGAGTATGATTAAAATATGAACTGTAGCATCATTTTACAAATTGATGTACAGATTCATAATCAATGACTAAACTGAACTACCATCTCACTTCTGGTTAATGTGATCAGGCACTTAAATTAACATACTGTAAATCAAAAGCTAACAATTCAACATTTCATTTAAAATGGTTTTAATAATCTTGAATTTCAATCCTCATCCAGAATAATTATGATCTATTTTTAAAAGACTATTTCAGAGTAATATAATTTGGATAGCTTGCTATTGAGTAAGCAAGGCACTTATGAGTGCAAAGTATTGTTAAAAATAATTTCTTGACTTCCATATGTTGTGCTTATTTATATCCATTAAATCAAGAATTCTGGTAGTGAATGAAAACTCTGGCTATTGCTTTAGTTCCATCATCAATTGTAGCAGTGTATCACTGCTATTTTGTGGGCATTTTGCATTGGACTCCCCTCTGTGAAGGTTGCCACATTGTTCAAAGGGAAGGAGTTCAGACAGTTTTCTTTCCAGAGTCTTTAACAGTCATTCCAGAATCAACTTTCTGCTGTCCTTTAATGACAAATATGGGGCAGCACTGTGAAACATCATTTGGTTCTGTTGCCGCATAGGTCTTGCCATCTGGGTTTGATCATGACCTGTAATGAAACCTGTGTGGAGTTTGCACGTTCTCCTTGCAACCATGTGGATTTCTTCCAGATGCTCAGCTTCCTCTTGCATCCCAAAAAGGTGCTGTTTGGTTAACTGGCTACTGTAAATTACCTCTAGACGGGGTAAGTGTTCAGGAAGTTCAAGGTCAAAGTAAAATTTATTATCAAAATAGATATATGTTACTATATACTACATTGAGATTAATTTTCTTACAGGCATTTACAGGAAAATGAAGAATCACAATAGAATTTATGAAAAATATACATAAACAAAGCGCAAAACAACCAATGTGCAAAACAAGACAAATAGTACAAATAAAAAAATTACTATTACTGAGTAGTAATGTGTTCAGGAAATTGCATGTGTAGATTGTGAAATCAGATCATAGTAGAGATAAGTGAAGTTATCCATGCAATTCGGGAGCCTGATGGTTGTAGCGTAATAACTGTCCCTGAATCTGGTGGTGTGGGACCTAATGCTGCTATACCTCCTGCCTGATGTAGCAATGAGAAAAGAGCAAGAATCAATTGCAGGCAAAAAGGTGGGGATAGGGGAATGAGATTGTTAGGAACGTTCTGAGAGCCTCATTGATCCAGGGAGCTGAATGAACTCCTTCTATATCATAACAAAATATCAAATATATGATATGATTTGATTGCTTTCTCGAGGCACAGGCACCGCTACTCCTATCAGCAAACAGGATGTGAGGTTCCTAAAGCACGTTCACAAACCTGGTCCTAAACCAGGTCCATGAAGGCAGGAGTGACTCCTTGGTATACAAGTTGTAAGCATAATATATGCATATTTAATATTATATTAAATATACCCGTGATATTATTGGTTGTATTTGCTTTCTGTTGTAATGCTGTGATAGTCACAAGTTCAGGAGAGAAGTAGCATGGTGAGTTCTGTCAGTTGGAATTCAGAGCCCTTGTAGAATCAGTTTTTCATCAGTTATTGATTGCATTCAGCAGTGTAGGTAGGTTTGCCCTAACTTTCCACAGCCCTTTGAGCTTATTCTTCCATTTGTAAAGACCTGTGCTAACCTGATTAGTAGCCAAATCTCCACCTTCCCATTGTCCAAAGGAAGAGGTAGGGGAAGTTCTTAATGAATAATTTGCTTTGGTATTCACCAGACAGAGGGACCTTGATGAATGTGAAGACAGCATTGAACAGGTTAATATGCTGGAGCACATTGTGGTTAAGAAAGAAAATGTGCTGGACATTTTGAAAAACATTAGGATAGATATCCCCAGGGCCAGACAGGATATACCACAGGTTATTATGGGAAGCAAGGGAAAGATTACTATGCCTTTGGTGGCCACAGAGTCTTACCAGATGACTACAGGGTTTCAAATGTTATTCCTTTGTTCAAGAAAAATAATAGGGATAATCCCAGGATTTCAGACCAGAGAGTCATACTTCAGTGGTTGACAAACTCTTGGAGAGGATTCTTAGAGACAGGATTTACGAGCATTTGGAGGAGTATAGTGTGATTAAGCTAAATCAACATGGCTTTGTGAGGGGTAGGTTGTGCCTTGCAAGCCAGATTGAAATCTTGTAGGAAGTGGTGAAACAAATTCATGAAGCTAAAGCAGCGGATGTGCTGTATATGGATTCTGACAAAGTTCACCATGATAGGCTCATACAAAAAGCCAGGAGGCATGGGATCCTAGGAAACTAGGTTGCTTGGATTTAGAATTAGCTTGCTCACAGAAGGAAGTGGATGTAGAAGATGGAGCATGTTCTTCCTGGAGGTTGTTAACCAGTGTGGCTCCACAGGCATCTGTTCTGGGACACCTACTCTTTGTGATTTTTATAAATGTTTTGGATGAGGAAGTTGATGTGTGTGTTAATAAATTTGTAAATGACACAAAGGTTGGTAGTCTGGATAGTGTAGAAGGTTGTCATAGCTTATATGTCAGGGCGCTGGAGCAGACATCCCATGGAGGGCCACCAGAACCACTGACTGATGAAGGCCTGAGTATGCTTGGTTCCAGGGTGACAGGATAACCGGGAATAATGAGCCCACTGCAATACCTGTGAGCAGACAGAGCTGGGAACATAAACATGGTTAGTGGGGCATTGACTAGGGGCTGCCTTGCTCTGTTGAACAGCTTGCACCATGGCTTCAATGTCTCATTTGGCTGCACCCATGAGACAGCAGGGAGGATGACATCGGGTTCCTCAGGGGTCTCAGAGGAAGGAAATCTTCGGGAGAGGGCATCAGGTTTTCCATTCTTGGAACCAAGGCGGAAGGACAGAGTAAAATTGAATCTTGAGAAAAACAGGGACCAACAAGCTTGGCAGTACTGATATATTCCAGATTCATGTGATCAGTCCAAACTAAAAATGGCACCTTGACTCCCTCCAGCCAATGCCTCCATTCCTCCAGAGCTAGCTCCTGGTTTCCAACATCGCAATTCTGCTCCGTGGGAGTGAGGCGGTGAGAGAAGGCAGCGCAGGGCTCATCCTTGGCCGAGTACTGAGAGAGCAGCTCCTACACCAATGTCAGATGCATCCACCTCCACAACGAACTGCCGGTCGGTGTTGGGTTGAATCAGGATGGAGGCAGAGGTAAAACGTTCCTTCAGGTCAGAGAATGCTTTTTCAGCAGCAGGGGACCAGGAGAATCTGACAGCAGATGAGGTAAGAGGAGTGAGTGGTGCAGCCAGTGTACTGTAATTTCTGATGAAGCGGTGATAGAAGTTAGCAAAGCCCAAGAAGCGTTGCAACTCCTGACGAGTCGAGGGTTGGGACAATTCGACCACCACTTTGACCTTCTGTTGGTACTTCTAAATGGAACCTCCTGAAATTACATATCCCAGGAAGGATACTGTATTGCGATGAAGCTCACATTTCTCAGCCTTCACAAAGAGCTGGTTCTCCAGAAGGTGCTGGCAAACTCTGTGGACGTGACCTGTGTGTTCAGCGAGGGACTCAGAAAAAAAATCAAAATGTCGTCGAAATACACAAAAACAAATGGATGCGGACAAGATGGTAGGCGTTACGGAGATCAAGCTTGGTGAAAACTGAGGCTCCTTATAGTAGTTCAAATGCCGAGGTCATGAGCAGAAGAAGGTAACAGTTTTTAAAAGTGACTTCATTTAGTCCCCAGTAATCAATGCATGGACGCAAAGAGCCGTCCTTCTTTTCACCAAAGGAAAAATTGGCACCAGCAGGGGAGGAATATGGTCGGGTGATATCTGCAGCCAGAGACTCTTGAATGCACTTATTTATGGTTTCTGTCTCAGGAATGGACAGGGAATACAGGCCCCTTGGGTGAGATGTGCTATGCAAGAGGTCAGTGGCACAATCATATGGACAATGAGGCAGCAGGGAAGTGGCCCGGGACTTGCTGAACACAGCCTTGAGGTCCATGTAGTCTGGACTTGGATATAAGGGGATCGGAGCATGGTGGAGGCAGTGGGAGTGACAGAATGGGCTCCAGTCTACAATCTTGCGAATGAAGTAATCAATGTGGGGTAGTGTTTAACTAACCAGGGATGGCCCAGGACAATGGGAGCTTGAGGAGAGTCAATAATATAAAGGGTTAACTTTTCATGATGGTTGCCGGATAAACTGAGACTCACCGGGGCCGTGACATGGGTGATGTTAGTCAGTCTCTGACCGGTCAAGGCGTTGGCCATTAATGGTGACTGGAGAGCAGACGTGGATAGTCCCCACTGGGCAGCCAAGCCGGAATCGATAAAACACCTCTCCACACCAGAATCGACCAAGGCAGAGTCTGCTCGCCGTTGGATGCCCCACTCCAGAGAAGCAGATATGAAAGTGAGTGGTGTTGAGGAGGGCAGGACAGGGGTCATGCTCACCAGTACTCCTTGTCCTACTGGTGAGTGCTTTGCTTTTACTAGGCAGGTAGAGATGAAATGGCCTGGGTGGCCACTGTATAGACAAGAACGGATGCTGATTCTCCTTTGTCTTTCAGTCGGTGTCAGGCAGGTACGGTCAACATGCATAGCCTCGGGCTCTAGAACGGGAATTGTAGATGGGGGCAAATAGCAGGGCAATGTAGACTGATGGGGAGCTTGGAACTGACCCTGTGCCCCCAGGGACTCTCTGGAACCCCTCCCTCTGCAACGCTGCTGAAGGTGAACATCAATACGGATGGCCAAATCCACCAGGGCTTCAAAGGTGGCAGGAAGGTCCTTGCTGACCAGCTCATCTTTGATGTCTTCGGAGAGGCCATTCAGGAAGGTGTTGTACTGTGCCTCCGAGTTCCAGCTGCCGGAGCTAGCTAGGGTCCTAAACTCTATGGCGTAATCCGACACAGATCTGCACCCCTGGTGCATGTGCAGCATTTCACGGGCAGCCTGTCTCCCATGTTTGGAGCGATCAAACACTTTTCTCATCTCCTCAGAAAATAACTGAAAACTACTGCAGAAAGAGGAGCCTGCCTCCCAAACAGCTGTTCCCCATTCTCTCGCGCGACTGGACAGTTGGGTGATGACGTAGGCTACCTTAGCTCGATCAGTCAGAAATGTTGTTGGTTGCAATTAGGGTGCACTGGGAAAGAAAAGAGTGGCAAGTACCGGGTTCACCTGAGTACTTTTCTGGAGGAGGCAGACGGGGCTCTTGGATGGGTGGAGCATGTGTGGACACGGAGGGCAGGGCAGAAGATGCAGTCATAGAATGTTGATGGGCACTCTGGGACAGCTGGAGTGACTGAGTCTGGGCCACATGATCAGCTACATTGGCAGAAAGCAACTCCACTGCCCTGAACATGGAGTCCAGCTGGTTCTGGTGTCTCCCCAGCATCACTCCCCGTTGTTCCAGGGCAGATCTCAGGTGACTGGGGTCTGCTGGATCCATTCTGGCCAGATTGTACTATCAGGGCGCTGGAGCAGGGATCCAATCGCAGACCCAGTACTGTGCACTGAGTAACTAATCCTGAGATGCAGAAACTCGGTGTCAAAATTCAGGCAGAGATCAAAACCTCCAGAGAAATCCAAAATCCAGAATTGGGAAACAGGCAGAGTTGATATTCAGACAGACAGAGTACAGATATGAATGCTGGAAAGGCTCAGGAAAAGGAACAACATCAACAATTTGCAAGAGCAGGATTAGAATGATCTTAGAGTAGTTTAAAAGGTCAGCACTGTGGTGTATTTAATATTTCAGAAATATTTGAATAATATTTTTAATATATTGTTTGATTAAGCATGTTTTGTTTGTTTACATAATTTATTATGGGTTATATGAAAGATGTAGGTCAATGGCATACATCAGTATGCTACCATGTCACATGTGTGTGCCTCACTAAAAAAAAGAAAAGAAAAACTAAGTAGAAAAGTATTCTGGCTCCTATGTTTTTCTTTTGATTAGTTTCTGGAGTTGCAAAACTTAACAGCGGTGTCCAGGATGTTTTAAAACAAACCCATGATGATTACCTACCTGTTAAAATGCAGCATGTTTTTCTTTGGAAGGCAAGAGAGATGTTGAAGTTTAAAAAAGACAGAAAATGGACAAAATTAACAGGCAATGAGTATTGCCACAGGTTCATAAGCAGTAAGTACCAGGTGATAATAATAATTTCAAGAAAGCAGAAATGGCTGGCTACATCAGAACAATAAATATGTTTGGTTGCACAACAGATAACTGGATGATGTACACTAAATGAATTGAGCAGTATCTTGAAGCAAATGAAATAGTCAATGAAAAGCAAGTGCCAGTTGCTGAGTGCAATGGGTGGAAAATTACAGTTTGCATAGAAGTTTAACTACTCCAACTAAACCAGCTGAAATGAGTTTTGCTGAACCGCAAGCTTAATGCAGGAACACCTAGAACTAAAACCACTTTTGATTGTAGAATGCCTGAGGTTTCATAAGTAGAATCAAATGGAAGCTGATTTCAGCTAATGTAGCTGAATAGAAGAAGTAGTTCACGAATGGCTCCTAACTAAAGCACACCTCACATTTAAAAAAGCAGTTGAAATTGCTGTTTCAATGGAAACAGCAGCCAGAGATTCAATTGAGTTGGAGGCAGCAATGAAAGTGAGCGTGAACAAAATTGCAACTTCTGAACGGAAACTGGCCTGGCCGAACAAATTGTGTTACCATTGTGGCAGGGGCTCACATACACCAGACCAATACAGGTTTAAAGATAAAACTTGCAGAAAATGCAACAAGGTAGGACATATATAAAGTGCATGTTGGACAGACAAAAATACATTGTTTGCACAGGGAAGAGAAAGAGATAAAAAGTCAAGTTGCAGTTTCAAAAAAAGCACTGCTCTGCATGATATTGATGGAAAAGTCTGATAATGATGAGAGTGACACAGGACAAAGTAGCCTTGAGAATTACAATGTGAAAACTAACAAGAGACAAGCAATATGGCTTGCAACAGAAGTGAACAGCAAATTAATTAAAATGGTATTGGACATTGGGTTGATTGTTTCAGTCATTCCACAAAATGAATGATCAGCATTTCAAAGATACTGAAGCCTGCAGATACCCAACTAAGAACTTACACTGGAGGAAAGGTAACTCCTGTGGGAATGACATTTGTAATAGTGAAATACAACAACCAACAAGCCACATAAGGCTTAAATATGGTAAAAACAGGACACCCAGCATTGTGGGGACGTGAGTGGCTGAATAATCTACAACTCGATTGTAGATCTATCCTCCAATTGCACACCACATCCCATTTAATAGAGTCAAATGAAAGTGGATTAAGAAAGGTACTGGATGGTGCCACACAGTGCTCAAGGATGGTATTGCAAAACTCAATTATATCAAGGGTAAGATAGTGTTAAATGAAAATGCCACACCCAAGTTTTACAAAGACTGTCCAGTTCCTTAAACCATTCATGAAAAAGTAGCCAGTGAGCTAGATCACATGGAGGCTGAAGAAATTCTTTCCAAGTTTGAGTGGAGCCCATGGGCAACACCAATGGTCCCAATAACCAAGAAGGATGGGTTTGTCAGAATATGATTTTAAGGTCAATATCAACCCAGTACTGAATGTATATCCGTACCCTCTGTCCATTATAGAAGATATCTTTGCAAACCTTTCTGGAGGGAAACACTTCAGCAAAATGGACTCAGCTGAGGCCTACCTACAGATGGAGATGGAAGGAGATTCAATTGATACATTTAACGTCAGAGAAATGTATACAATATACATCCTGAAATTCTTTTTCTTCGCAAACATCCACAAAAACAGAGGAGTGCCCCAAAAAATGAATGACAGTTAAACATTAGAACTCCAAAGCCCACCCCCCAGCTACCCCTCCCATGCGCAAGCAGCAGCAAGGCAATGACCTCCCCCACTCCCCCACCAGCATAAAACTATTGGCACCCTTTACTGAGCAGCCAAGGCCCAATGTGTTTCTCACCATAAACACTGACAAGGGGCTTTATCACTATAATAGGCTTATTTTTGGAGTAGCATTTGCACCTGCATTCTAGCAGAAAGCAATGGACCAAATGCAGCAAAGCTGCCCAGGCACTCAGTGTAACCTGGATGACATCATTGTGAAGACCTCCAAAATCTCAAGACAGTATTAAAAAGATTATAACATTAGAAGATCATGGACTCAGAGGCATCCACATATAACATGGTGGCATAATAACTTATGTTATTCATGTACTTTTATATATAACTTTGTTGCTTTTATGTAAGGAACAAAGAATGCTTAATCAAACAATACAGTTGTAATATTACTGAAGTATTAAATACACAATATTCTTCCCATCCACAGTATAGTAAATTTTAAATTGTGCCATTTACCCCTAGAGATCTAATCGCTTTGTTGGATTTCTTACCCTTATGGGATAATGTCTTTCTTGATAAGGTGAGGCGGGGAGGTGTCACTCTGCTAGGCTGTGAAACAATCTTAGTTTCTGGAACCTCCTCCATAATGGTTGTAGGAGTTAACTCTGGGACGAGGGAACCCCAGCAACAGGTTGGGTGAAGTACTCCTGGGCTGGGCGAGGCACATGGACAGGACGAGAACACGAAGCCTTGACTTAGTCAAGGGAGAACAGGAACGCAGAGCCTTGGTCGGGGGAGAACAGGAACGCAGAGCCTTGGTTGAGCGAGAACAGGAACATGGAACACAGAGCCAGGACCCCTCCTTGGGAACAGGACTTGAGGCCAGGGTTCTACACAGAGCCAGGACCCCTCCTAGGGAGCAGGACGTAGGGCCAGGACTCATACACAGAACACTGAGAGACAGATCTCCACTCAAGGTAGAGGCAAATGGCTGGACCTATCCACTGGAAGCGAGGGCACAAAGAGACGGTTCCCAACACAAGGTAGCAGCAAACGGCCAGACCTACCTAGCAAAGGCGTGGACACAGAGACAGTTCCCAACTCAAGGTAGCGGCAAATGTCCAGACCTACCTAGCGAAGTAGTGGACATAGAGACAGTACCCAACACAAGGTAGCGGCAAATGGCCAGACCTACCTAGCGGAGGTGTGGACACAAGCGAGGTAGCAGGCGAGGCTTCAGGCGAAGGTAGCGGGCGAGGGCTACAGAAGGAAGGGGAAGGGAAGGGAACAGTCCAGCAACTGAAGATGAACCCAGGAGCTGTTTATGTAGCCAGCCCAAAATGGGAATCATGTGCCTCAACTAAGGCACACAACAGGACAAGGGAAAACTGGAAAACCTGGAATAAGGAACGATGGACTGGACCGTGAACCAGAATGCAGACTTCATGGACCGGACCATGACATGAATTTCATTTTAGATAAATATGAGGTATTATGTTACAGATGTATGTGAGGTGATTTGGTAGGGAGCATACAGTGGCTAAATATCTCTTAATCTCTAGATGTGCCTTATAAATATAGTACCTCCTGCACACCCCCCACTGAGGGATAGAATTGGAGACCAATGAAGTTTTATTAAATTTGGTTTGAAACATGGCTGGACCACTCTTGAAGTATTGGATACAATTCTGATCTCCTTATCCTAAAAAGAGATATAGAGGTATTGGTGAAGCTGCAAAAAAATATTTGCTGCAGTTGACTGATCTGATTGGTTTTGCCAATGGAAAATATTGACCATGTATTTTTCAAACTACAAAAGAGAATACTAAGTTCTGGTCAGAGAAATGTCTTAACATTCAACCAAATGAATCACTATTTAGCCTTATGATTGGATTAAGGTGTCTGGATAACTCTTTCATTCTCTAATGCAGACTGATGTCTACAAATCAGGCTCAATTTTTGGCATAATGGTTATCCCTGAAGTTGCAGCGACTTAATGTCTCACTGATTCACAGCAACTCCCATATTCGGAAACCTGCGGTTTTGGCAACATCTAATCTAGTTTTAATCAGTTAAGGTTTCTATTCATCTCATTATTTTTTGCATTATTCCTTAAAAGGTAAAGGGATGAAGATTCCTTCTTCTTCAGCCCTTTACCTTTGCCATCTATCACCTTCCAGTTACTCACTTCACCCCCCTCCACCACCCACCTACCTATCACCCCTCATCCAGTTTCACCTATCAACTTCTAGCTTATACTCCTTCCTCACTCACCCACTGTCTTATTTTGCCTTCTTCTCCCTTCATTTCCAGTGCTGATGAAGGGTCAAGGCCTGAAATGTTGGCTCTTTATTTCTCTCCATAGATGCCTCCTGACCTGCTGAGTTACTCCAGCATTTTGTATGTGTTACTCTGGTGAGCCAGACATCAGTAGTGGGAAAGCTATTGGAAGGTATTCTAAGAGACCTGGAATATGAGTATTTGGATAGACATGGGCTGATTAGAGATAGTTAGCATAGCTTTATGCATGTTAGGCCATGTTTTACCAATTTTACGGAGTTTTTTGAGGAAGTTACCAGGAAAATTGAGGAAGGCAAGGCAGTGATGTTGCCTACACGGACTTTACCAAGGCACTTGACAAGGTCTCATGTGAGAGGTTGGTCAAGACGGATCAGTCACTTGCCATTCAAGATGAAGTAGTAAATTAGATTCAACATTGGCTTTGTGGGTGAAGCAAAAGAATGGTAGGAGATGGTTGTCACTCTGACTGGAGGCCTGTAACTAGTGGAGTGCCACTGGGATTGTTGCTGGGTCCGTTGTTGTATGTCATCTATATCAATAATCTCAATGATAATATGGTTAACTGGATCAGCAAATTTGCGGATAACACCAAGATTGGGGGTATAGTGGACAGTGAGGAAGACTATCAAAGCTTGCAGTGGAATCTGTACCAACTGGAAAAATGGGCTGAAAACATGGCAGATAGAATTTAATGCAGACAAGCATGAGGTGTTGCACTTCAGTAGGCCAACCAAGGTAGGTCTTACACAGTAAACGGTAGTGCTCTGAGGAGTGCAGTAGAACAAAGGGATCTAGGAATACAGGTCCATGGTTCATTGAAAGTGCTGTCACAGGTAGATAGTGTCATAAAGAAAGCTTTTGGCACATTGGCCTTCATAAATCAAAGTATTGAGTATAGAAGATGAGATGTTATGTTAAAGTTGTATAAGATGTTAGTAAGGCCTAATTTAGAGTATTTTATGCAATTTTGGTCCCCTACCTACAGGAGAGTTGTAAATAAAGTTGAAAGAGTACAGAGAAAGTTTACAAGGATGTTGCTGGGTCTGGAGGACCTGAGTTATAAGGAAAGTTTGAATAGGTTAGGATTTTATTCCTTGGAACATAGAAGACTGAGGGGAGATTTGTGGAGGTATACAAAATTATGAAGAGTACATATAGCATAAAAGCAAGCAGGTTTTCTCCTCCTAGGTTGGGTGGGAGTAGAACTGGAGGTAATGCGTTAAGGGTGAAAAGTGAAAAGTTTAAGGGGAACATGAGGGGAACCTTCTTCTCTTAGAGGGTAGTGAGAATGTGGAATGAGTTGCCAGCGCAAGTGATACATGTGAGCCTGACTTCAACTCTTAAGAGAAGTTTGGGTAAGTATATGGATCGCAGGGGTATGGAGGGCTATGGTCCAGGTGCAAATCAATGGAACTAGGAAGTTTAAATAGTTTGGCATGTTCTAGATGGGCTGAAGGGCCTGTTTCTGTGCAGTTCTTATCTATGACTCTATGACTCTATTTCCAACAGGTGCAGAATATTTTTTGGATTTTATTGAATACTTTGTTTAGGCGGTTATTTGTTTAATAATATAATTTCTATATTTTCCTAACTGTTAATGATAAAGAGAAAATAGGTCCTATTCATGAACTAATTGCCCGTAATATCATTCTAAGGTTTACTTCTCACCCCTTCTGCTCCTGCTACCTCTTAGTCCCACAGGTCTAGACAGGTCATTGATTCTTCACTTACTGTCTCTCTATCTGCCTTTTGTTTCTGTTTCTTTTATTACTGTCCTGGCCACAATGGTCCCACTATTAGATGTGTCCTACTGTCTTGTGTCTTCTCTCTCCCCTCTACTTCTTTTTTCCACTTCTAGTCTTGGTTGCTGATCTCACCATATCTATGCTGCTCTTAGATGATCTGTGTTACTGGATGATGAAGGGTAGTTGTAGGCTCATTGGACCATAAGCACCAGCATGGAACCTTCAAGACAAATATTCTTTTATTAATAAATGGGGTAACATGGGAGGCAGGATTTGAGGGTCGGCACAACATTGTGGGCTGAAGGGCCTGTAATGTGCTGTACTATTCTATAACATGGGAGATCTGCTTATGGGACAAGGTGGAATATCAGTACAGTCATCAGCCTGCTTTTCCTATGTATGTGGACACACTGGATTATGAACTTTTTGACTATGCTCAAAATATTTATGACTATATCTTTACATTTCAGAAGGACGCCTCTGTAATCATTAAACTGCTTTGTTACTGTAAGATTACAGGAATTTAAGATTACTGCACCTCTTTCTCCAGGGCAGTAGTGCTCAGTACCAGAGGAGATCTATTCAAGATGAGTGGAGGAAAGTTTAGGGGAGATATCAGAGGTAGGTTGATTTACATAGAGAATGTTGGGTACCTGAAACACACTGCTGGAGATGGTAGTAGAACCTGATACAAAATGGGTATTTAAAAGACTCTTAGATAGGCACATAAATATAAGAAAAATGAAAGGTTATGGGCTGAGTAGGAGGGAAGGGTTAGATTGAGTAGGTTTATATAGGTGGGTTTAACATGGGCCGAAGAACCTGTACTGTACTGTTCTACAGTATGTTCTATGTTCTATAAACATAAAAACACAGGAAAAGGAACACAGAAACAGGAGCAGGCAGTTTAGTTCCTAGATCCCAGTTATTGGTTCAACATGATCATGGTTGATCTATGACCACACACCATAAGACATTGGAGAAAAATTAGGCCACGACACATCATGTCTACACCACCATTTCATTATAGCTGATTTATTATCCCTCTCAACCCTATTCTCCTGCCTTCTCCCCATAACTTTTGCAGACATCCCACCCTGCAAAAACTCATTTCAGGGAGGTAGCAACCCCGCCCCCCACAACCCCATATCCGCCCACCATCCATCGACCTCCAAGGGTGTACGTAATACTTTGTTTACTGATTTTGTCTAATCTGTAAACCAAGTTGGGTATATGCAGCAAATGTGACATTAAAATATGTACTTATATTATATCATGTTTATTCTATTAAAACTTTAAGCAAGCCTACAGGGAGTTTGGCCTCATCATACAGGACATCAATAGCGTAGCTCCTTGGCAGCGAGCGAGCTAGTTTAAATCAGGGGTCCCCAACCTATTTTGCACCGCAGATTGGTTTAATATTGACAATATTCTTGCGGACCGGCCGACAGGGGGTGGGGGGAATGTGTTAAACGCGACCAGAGTATAGGTGATAAGTCAACTATAAGTCACTTGTAAGTGGCTAATATACTCAATTTCATTTCTAAAGGGGTTTATCTAACAAATTTAATATTAAACACACAGCGCATATTTTCCTCGCATGAATGTAGTGATAAGTCAATTATAACAGTGGTCCCAAACCTCCAGGCCGCGAAGAATGCAGCGGTACAGTGGTGGCCGCAATGCACCCAGCACATCTTTAAGGAAAGAGCCAAAATAAACAAGCTAATTGATTAGGTGCTGCCCGGCACGTAAATGTCGGCGCAGATCAGAGGCGGCAATAGCATCATAACATTTTAAGTAACGTTTGGATATTAAACACACAGCGCATATTTTCCTCGTATGATCGTATAAAATCATTGCAAAATACCAATATCGCTGAATCAGTGGGAGCCCTGGGCTTGTTTTCCTGCAACAATACGGTCCTATTGAGGGGTGATAGGAGACAGCGATACTCGAAGGGGGTTCCTTATGTCTAGTCTATTCCGCAATTTAGTTTTCGTTGCATTCATTGCAGAAAACTCCGCTTCGCAGAAATATGTTGGAAATGGAAGCAACGTTTTCAGTGCTTTCGTGGCTATCTCAGGATATTCAGCCATGTCTTTGATCCAGAATGCCGGCAGAGATGTTAAGTCAAACATACTTTTCAGCCCACCGTCATTTGTAAGCTCGAGGAGTTGATCTTTTTCCCGCACTGACATGGAAGATTCACCGGGGACATTCACAAATGGATCCCGGACCCATTCCTTTGCACATCTTAGGTCACTGATGACCTTGCGTGCGTTAAAAGACAAAAGTGGGCATGACAGGGAATGAGGAAAGGTGCAGCTGACTCATATCGTTTCATATCGCCAAATCATATCGTTTCCTCGTGGCCCAGTGGTTGGGAACCACTCTTAGCACGAAGAGAGACCAATCAGGATGCTCACTCTCCCTCTCAAAAAAATCTATTTCCGCGATATTGTATGTAATTTCTGGGCATCAGGGAGTCACTATCGATATGCGGGAGACTCCCAGAACTTCCGGGAGAGGTGGGATGGGATGTCTGCTTTTGACACCATAACTAATCAAGAATCTATCAACCTTGACTTTAAATATATTCAATTTCTGGCCTCCACAGCCATCCATGGCAATGAATTCCACGGAATCACCTCCCTCTGGCTAAAGAAATTCCTCCACACTCTCTTCCAAACAGATGTCCTTGTATTCTGAGGCTGTGCCCTTTGGTCCTAAACTCCCTCACTATAGGAAACATCCTCTCTATCTCGACTTTTCAATATTTGAAAGGTTTCAATGAGACTCACCCCCGCTCCCCAGCATTCTTCTAAACTTCAGTGTGTACACGCCCAGAGCCATCAAACACTCCTTATACTTTAATCCTTTCATTCCTCAGATAATTCTCATGAACCTCCTCTGGACCCTCTCCAATGCCAGCACATACTTACTTATCTATCTGCCTGTCTGTCTGTCTGTCTGTT
Organism: Mobula hypostoma; assembly: GCF_963921235.1. Taxonomy (NCBI): domain Eukaryota; kingdom Metazoa; phylum Chordata; class Chondrichthyes; order Myliobatiformes; family Myliobatidae; genus Mobula; species Mobula hypostoma. Next base: position 148,291,982 of record NC_086102.1, read on the forward strand.
GAGATAGTGCAGAATAAGCGCTTTGGGCCCTTCGAGAGCCTCACCACCACTGCAACCCTTGAGTTAACCCATTTTCTTAGATAAGGAGCACATAAACTGCTCGTAGTATTCCAAGTGTAGTCTGACCAATGCTTTATTAATCCTCAGCATTACATCCTTGCTCTTATATTCTAGTCCTCTTGAAATCAATGCTAACATTGTATTTGCCTTCCTTACCACAAACTCAACCTCCAAAATAACTTTTCGGGGACCCTGCAAAAGTACTTCCATGTCCCATTACACCTCTGATTTTTGGATTTTCTGCCCATTTAAAGAATAGTGCACACCTTTATTCCTTCTACCAAAGTGGAAGAACATACACTTCCCTACACTATATTCCACCTGCAACTTCTTTGCCCATTCTGCCAAACTGTTTGCGTCCTTCTGCAGACTCCCTGCTTCCTCAACACTACCTGCCCCTCTACCGTCCACAAACTTGTAAAGCCATCAAGTCTGTCATCCAGATCTTTGACCTGTAACATGAAAAGAAGGAGTTTCTCTACAGACCACTGCAGAACACCACTAGTCACCGGCAGTTGAGCAGAATAAGCCACCTTTATTCCAACACTTGCCAACAGCTGTTAGTTAACTGCTCTTTGAAAAGCTTCACTTTAATTTTTAAATCATGGCTGCTAGTCCCAGACTCCTCACTTAGCTTCATTAGATTTCTCTATCCAACTAATATCTTAGGTTCTTTAAACCTTCACTCAAATCTTTTTTTAACTTTAAAAATGATTTTTGCAATTTCTTTCTGTGATTCAAGGTTCTAAGTTTCTGGTAAATCTGCACTATTCCACATTAAGGAGGGTGGAAAAAATTATGGTGGTTGGAAGGCCAGAATTTGTTGGTCAAGCAACATGATTGATAGCTCAAGAGCAAAAAACTGCAGAGATTAGATATCCAAAGTAAAAACAGAAAATGAATAAATGTTGATCATGTCAGTGACAGAGAGAAACAAGCTAATATTTTGGGTCAGTAGCTCTGTTTCTTTTCCTGACAGATGTGGCATTGCCTGCCGATTATTTTTAGTGTTCCTATCTGAATTATCACTGACACTCTAGTCATTATCTCTGTTGACTGCTAAACACAAACTTGCTGCCACTTTCCCTACTTTACAGCGAACATTTGTTGTTAATTCAAAATGTTTTTCAATGTACTTAGTGCAAAACCTGCTAGTCTTCATTTGTTTAATTCACTTCTTCCAAAGTCTTTATATTTGAGCTAAGCTGTAGTGCACAATTTATTTCAGAGTACCCAAGATATATATGATCTTGTGTGTCTTTTATTTGTCTCTGTGTCTTTATCTGTTGGAGGTATTTCAATGTAGAATCTGCTGGGGCAGAGGAAGGGATTACTGCTGCTTATGATAGCGGGTTGCATTTTCGAGTTATTTACTGGGTGTATAAATGAGAATGCAGATTGTTGGTCATGATAGAAACCATTTAATTGTCTTTTCCACCATATTTTAGTGAAAGGTTCTTAGAGAATAAACAAAGCTCTCTCTTTCATGTCCACCAAGTTTAGCAATCGTCTTCTTTTACCAGTTACTGCAGTAAAGTTCCTCTACCACAATATTGCCAATCATACCTTTATCTGGCCACTGTCTGCATTTAGTATCTCTACATTTGTGCAGATATTGTCTTTAATTTTCACCTTGCTCCTTTCTGTAACTTCTATAGTAGGGAATACAAAGGGTAAGCCACCTGACCTGAAGAAATAATGAAAGCTAAATTTGGGAAATTCTCAGAAGTGAGACCTTCTGAAATTGGCAAGCTTTGCATAAAATATGTAGATATTGTACTGACCTAAAAGGGGACATAGACATGGGTTTATTTTTGATATCCTATTTTTATTATAAGGTACTCACTACATCTATTGTAAAGCCAATTTTCTCAGTTTCAATTTTATGTTGCTATTCTCTTGGAAAATAGTAAACATCTCAGCTTAGAAATCATACAGTGAGAAAATGGTCTGTGCAATTGCAGTTGTCCCCATTGTGTAATACCAGAAAGCCTGTGGATTATTGATAAAAATACTGTAATTTGCACAAAAATGAATAAAAAGCTAAATGTCTGTTCATAGATATAATGAAACAAATGTTAACAGCTATCTTTGGCTCATCAACTCTATGTATTATTGATATTCTTAAGCACTTTTCAACACCCCCACCCATACATTTGGCTGGTTTTCAATAACTGCATTGCATGGTTCTGGATATTTGCTAAAATACAATTCATAAACTGATTCCCAAGGTATGAAAATTATCTGAGCATCTTTATGGGAGAAATCCATCTTTTCTCATGTTAAATATGTATGAGCTTTGGTTGCTGATTGTATTCATCGCCACATGTTCAGTTTCACTGAGGTCAAAAGTTTAGAGAGAGAAAATAAAGAACGGTGGTTTTGAACAGCAGAAGGTTGATAAACAGATTCAAGCTGGTTGTCAAAAGAAGCAAACAAAATACGGAGGAAACATTTCTTTTCACCACATTAAGATTTTCAAATACACCTCCTGCTAGGCTAGTAGAGACATTCCCTTACAAGGGAAATTTAACAAATGCTAGAGCAAAAAAAAAGAATGAGGTGGGGGGTAGATGGGAAAAGAACTGGAACTAGCTGTTTGAATGAGCTGGCGCAGCACTATGGTCTGAATGAACTCCTGTTTTACATTATTCTATGATTCTATGGAGAACAGGTTGCGGTCTTAGAAGGTACAAGCAATTCTGACTTTGTGCCGATAATAGCCTAAAATGTTAGAAGGAGCTCTGAAATTAATGACAAGGACTAGAAATAGGAATAACTCAGCCATGGATGGCCTCAAGCCCATCTGCAAGAGGAGGAGGGTTGGGCATGAGGCTAGCAACCCCATCCTGTAAAAAAACAGCACTACAAAACACCAACAGAAGCTCCAAAGACCTCATCCCTGGGAGAGAAAGAATCTTTGACAGGCTACACCTTGTAAGATGAAAGACTGGCCCAGGACAGAGGACTCTGGCAAGCTGCTGTCAGTGGCCTATGCCCCAGTACGGGTGACAGACTTAAGAAGAAGGTTGAATGGGCTTCACAACCCTTTGAATTTGCTCTACTAGTTTTTGAGATTATAGTTGATCTTGTATCTCAAATTCATTTTTCCACCCGAACAACCCATGGGTCACATTGAAATTGTGCATTCCTCCCACATTGAGTTGTAAATGTTGATTGACAGTTAATCAGATAACGTTATGAGGAGCCTGCAAGAACACACTCATCCTCAATAATGCTGGGTATTAGGATCACACAGCTCCAGGCCTCTTCACTCCTTTGGCCCATCCGTCTCTTTCTTTGCTAGTCCTGATGAAGGGTCTTGATCCGAAACATCGGCTGTTATTCCCCTCCATAGATGCTGTATTGCATACTGAGGTCCTCCAGCACATTGTGTGTGTGTTTTTCAAGATTTCCAGCATCTACAGAAACACTTCCGTTTGTGTGTGCTGAAATTCAGAGATATGCTGAGACAGGTAAGCCGATGCTCTGCACGTTTGCCACATTCCATTGGTTTAAATGCCAATCCTGTTGTAGATGAATTTCCATGCTAAATAGTTTTGCTTATCCCACTGACCCTACCACCACCCATCAAATGAAGTATTTCTTTTATTTCTCACAGATGAACTCAGTAATTTTTGGTTCAGTTTCTTCCTTTTCTCTATGAGACCAACTCAATGATAACCTATTAATGAATAAACCTGACGGAATGTATTAGGTAATTAGATTCCTCATAAAATCATGCTGGGAAATCAAGTGCCTTTAATATCTGATTGGGGAACAAACTAGTTTGTCAGTTTGCATAGTCCTTAAGGCTTTGATTTTCACAGTGTATCTTATTGTCAATAATAGTTTTTACTCACTCAACATTTGAGTGTTTTGCTGAACTAAGAGGTTCTCTAAATGTTTAAAGAAGAAATGTGTTAGATCGAGATAAAGGTATACACTTTCATGAAAACATAGAAACATAGAAAACCTACAGCACAATACAGCCCCTTCAGCCCACAAAGTTGTGTTGAACATGCCCCTACCTTAGAAATTACTAGGCTTACCTATAGCCCTCTATTTTTCTAAGCTCCATGTACCTATGCAAAAGTCTCTTAAAAGACCCTATCGTATCCGCCTCCACCACCATTGCCGGCAGCCCATTCCATGCTCTCACTACTCTCTGAGTAAAAAACTTACCCCTGACATCTCCTCTGTAGCTACTCTCCAGAACCTTAAACCTGTGTCCTCTTGTGGCAACCATTTCAGCCCTGGGAAAAAACCTCTGAGTAGCCACATGATCAATACCATTCATCATCTTATACACCTCTATCAGGTCACCTCTCATCCTCCGTCGCTCCAAGGAGAAAAAGCCGAGTTCACTCAACCTATTCTCATAAGGCATGCTCCCCAATCCAGGCAACATCCTTGTAAATCTCCTCTGCAACTTTTCCATGGCTTCCACATCCTTCCTGTAGTGAGGCGATCAGAACTGAGTACAATACTCCAAGTGGGGTCTGATCAGGGTCCCATATAGCTGCAACATTACCTCTTGGCTCCTAAATTCAATTCCACAATTGATGAAGGCCAATACACTGTATGTCTTCTTAACCACAGAGTCAACCTGCGCAGCTGCTTTGAGCGTCCTATGGATTCGCACCCCAAGATCCCTCTGGTCGTCCACATTGCCAAGAGTCTTACCATTAATACTATATTCTACCATCATATTTGACCTACCGAAATGAACCACTTCACACTTATCTGGGTTGAACTCCATCTGCTGCTTCTCAGCCCAGTTTTGCATTTTATCAATGTCCTGCTGTAACCTCTGACAGCGCTCCACACTATCCACAACACCTCCAACCTTTGGGTCATCAGCAAACTTACCAACCCATCCCTCCACTTCCTCATCCAGGTCATTTATAAAAATCATGAAGAGTAAGGCTCCCAGAACAGATCCCTGAGGCACTCCACTGGTGACCGACCTCCATGCAGAATATGACCCATCTACAATCACTCTTTGCTTTCTGTGGGCAAGCCAGTCCTGGATCCACAAAGCAATGTCCCCTTGGATCCCATGCCTCCTTACTTTCTCAATAAGACTTGCATGGGGTACCTTATCAAATGCCTTGCTGAAATCCATATACACTACATCTACTGCACTTCCTTCATCAATGTGTTTAGTCACATCCTCAAAATATTCAATCAGGCTCGTAAGGCACGATCTGCCCTTGACAAAGCCATGCTGACTATTGTTAATCATATTATACCTCTTCAAATGTTCATAAATCCTGCCTCTCAGGATCTTCTCCATCAATTTACCAACCACTGAGGTAAGACTCACAGTCTATAATTTCCTGGGCTATCTCTATTCCCTTTCTTGAATAAAGGAACAATATCCGCAACTTTCCAATCCTCCGGAACCTCTCCCGTCCCCATTGATGATGCAAAGATCATTGCCAGAGGCTCAGCAATCTCCTCCCTTGTCTCCCACAGTAACCTGGGGTACATCTGATCCGGTCCCGATGACTTATCCGACTTGATGCTTTCCAAAAGCTCCAGCACATCCTTTTTCTTAATATCTACATGCTCAAGCTTTTCAGTCTGCTGCAAGTTATCACTACAATCACCAAGATCCTTTTCCATTGTGAATACTGAAGTAAAGTATTCATTAAGTATCTCTGCTATTTCCTCTAGTTCCATACATTCTTTCCCACTTTTACACTTGATAGGTCCTGTTCTTTCATGTCTTATCCTCTTGCTCTTCACCTACTTGTAGAATGCCTTGGGGTTTTCCTTAATCCTGTCCGCCAAGGCCTTCTCATGGCCCCTTCTGGCTCTCCTAATTTCCTTCTTAAACTCCTTCCTATTAGCCTTATAATCTTCTAGATCTCTAACATTACCTAGCTCTCTGAACCTTTCATAAGCTTTTCTTCTTGACTAGATTTATTACAGCCTTTGTACACCACGGTTCCTGTATCCTACCATAACTTCCTTGTCTGATTGGAATGTACTTATGCAGAACTCCACACAAATATCCCCTGAACATTTGCTGCATTTCTTCCGTACTTTTCCCTGAGAACATCTGTTTCCAATTTACACTTCCAAGTTCCTGCCTGATAGCCTCATAATTCCCCTTACTCCAATTAAATGCTTTTCTAACTTGGCTGTTCCTATCTCTCTCCAATGCTATTGTAAAGGAGATAGAATTAGAATCACTATCTCCAAAATGCTCTCCCACTGAGAGATCTGACACCTGACCAGGTTCATTTCCCAATACCAAATCAAGTACTGCCTCTCCTCTTGTAGGCTTATCTACATATTGTGTCAAGAAAGCTTCCTGAACACACATAACAAACTCCTCCCCATCTAAACCCCTTGCTCTAGGGAGATGCCAATCGATATTTAGGAAATTAAAATCTCCCATCACGACAACTCTGTTATTATTACACCTTTCCGGGATCTGTTTCCCCATCTGCTCCTCGATATCCCTGTTACTATTGGGTGGCCTATAAAAACACCCAGTAAAGTTATTGACCCCTTCCTGTTCTTAACCTCCACCCACAGAGACTCCGTAGACAATCCCTCCATGGCATCCAACTTTTCTGCAGCCGTGACACTATCTTTGATCAACAGTGCCATGCTCCCACCCCTTTTGCCTCCCTCCCTGTCCTTTCTGAAACATCCAAAACCCGGCACTTGAAGTAACCATTCCTGTCCCTGAGCCATCCAGTTCTCTGTAATGGCCACCACATCATATCTCCAAGTACTGATCCACACTCTAAGCTCATCCACTTTGTTCACAACACTCCTTACATTAAAATAGACGCATCTCAAACTTTCTGTCTGAGCGCGTCCCTTCTCTATCACCTGTCTATCTTCCCTCTCACGCTGTCTACATGCTTTCTCTATTTGTGAGCTAACCTCCTCTTCCCCAGTCTCCAGTTCGGTTCCCACCCCCCAACAATTCTAGTTTAAATTCTCCCCCGTAGTCTTAGCAAGCCTCCCCGCCAGGATATTGGTCCCCCGGGATTCAAGTGCAACCCGTCCTTTTTATACAGGTCACACCTGCCCCAAAAGAGGTCCCAATGATCCAGAAATCTGAATCCCTCCCCCCTGCTCCAATCCCTCAGCCACACATTTATCCTCCACCTCATTCTATTCCTATTCTCACTGTCGTGTGGCACAGGCAGTAATCCCGAGATTACTACCTTTGCAGTCCTGCTTCTCAACTTCCTTCCTAACTCCCTGTACTCTTTACAGGACCTCTTCCCTTTTCCTACCTATGTCATTGGTACCAATATATACCACGACCTTTGGCTGTTCTCCCTCCCACTGCAGGATATCTTGGACGCGATCTGAAACATCCTGGACCCTGGGACCCGGGAGGCAAACTACCATCCGAGTTTCTTTCCTGCGTCCACAGAATAGCCTGTCTGACCCCCTAACTATAGAGTCCCCTATCACTACTGCCTTCCTCTTCCTTTCCCTACCCTTCTGAGCCACAGGGCCAGACTCTGTGTCAGAGGCACGGCCACTGTCGCTTCCCCCAGGTAGGCTGTTCCCCCCCAACTGTACTCAAACAGGAGTACTTATTGTCAAGGCGTACAGCCACAGGGGTACACTCTAGAACCTGACTCTTCCCTTCCCCCTCCTGACTGACTCCCGTGGCCCCAGTGTGACCACCTGCCTATAACTCCTTTCTATCACTTCCTCGCACTCCCTGACCAGGCGAAGGTCATCGAGCTGCATCTCCAGTTCCCTAACTCGATCCCTTAGGAGCTGCAGCTCGACACACCTGGTGCAGATATGGCCGTCCGGGAGGCTGGGAGACTCCATAACCTCCTGCATCTGACACTGAGCACAGAAAACTGGCCTCACACACATACTTCCTCCTTTCCGCAAATAACACCGGTAAACCTACCTTACCTTGCCCCGTTACCGCCTAAGCCCATTGAGCCAAAGCCCTATCACTCTGCTGCTTCTCACTCCGCTGCCCGCTCCGAACACTGCTAGCTGGATATGGCAGTCTTCTTTTTAAACCTTTCGCAGTCTACTGGCTGATGTCATGCGCCTGCGCAGTCTTGCCTCTCTTTTACCCCGAGTGGTAAAAACTGCCTTGGCTCCGAAAATCAGCCGTTCACTTGCAGCCTTCTTGCTCCGAATTAATTCCTGCATTTTCATATTTCTGGTAGCTTCTCTTCCTTGGTGACTTTGTAGATTGTGAAGCTTTCTAAATGTCATTGCCATTCTCTTTCATAAGGTTAATGCATTGTTACAGAAAACGTCGCACTCTCTTTGCAAAACCAGGTTATGGCATCCAGCGACCAAAGTCATACCTTCCAAAATTTATCTCAAAACCTGGGAAAGAAAGAAGTGAATATTCTTCATCTGCGTTTTCATTTATTTCATTTCAGATAGACAGGTGTTTAGATTCATTCAATAATTCAAATGATGTTGGCATTACTGCTTTGAGTTTGAATCAAGTGCATTGTTTGGCCATCAAGTGAGAGCATTTTTTGTAAGGATGGAGTCACAGGCTCCTTCCAGTTTAGACAGGTAGATTTCTAACTTCCAGGTTAGAAGTGCAGACTTTTATCCATTGAAGACATAAGTGAACCAGGTGATTTTGCACAATGAATGCAGCCATCAGCTTTTCATTCCAGATTTATTTAATTAACCAAAATTAAACTCCCTGGTTGCTAATATAGGATTCAAGCTCATGTCCCTAGATTAGAAATCCAGACCTCTACATTTCTAATCCCATTACAAAAGCAAAATGCATTGTTATACTAAAGTGTCAATTTAAAAAAATTATAACTAACTTACAGAATAGTTATAGCCACAGAAATTGGCCATTTGACCTGTTTGATCTGTACTTGCTCCATATAAATTCAACCCATCAGTCCTACACCCTCGCCCTCTCTGCTAACTTCAGTATATTATTTGCTTTTGAAGACCTGTTTGGCTCCCATTTGAAGGGTATAATGGAATCTCGTTCCACTTCTAACTCTGACAGTCCATTGTAGTTGTGTAGAGAATGTTTTCTTTTTTATTACTTCTGGCTCTTTTGTCAGTCTGCTTCATTTTATATTCCCTTATCTTGATGCTTTGTCAAATGAGAACAGTTTCCCTTTACCCACTATGTCTACTATATACCTTTGGTGATATTAGATAATTGCATTTGCTCCCTTGCAATCTCTTCCTTTTCAAGGACAATACCCCAAGCTCTTCAGTTTATCCAAATCCCTAAAGACCCTCATCCTTGGATTCATTTCAGTAAATTTCATTCTCTGTGAAGCCTTGTAGGGTGGACAATTGTTTAATAAATCTTGCATGTGCTTCCTTCCCTTGCAGTCCATGTTCCTATTTATAGTTCTAAAATCCTGTATACTTTTTAAACAATTTTCTCAACCCGCTCTCCCACTTTCATAACAAACTATGCATATATACCCATAGATTTTTCTGACCCTCTTCTTAGAGTGATGTGCTTTGATTTATATTACACATTCTCATTCTTCCTATCAAAATGTAACACTTAGTCCTTTTAAGCATCACACTTCATCTGCCACCAGTCTTCTCATTTCACCAGCCTGTCTGTATCTTCTTGAAGTCTATTACTCTCCTCCTCACAGTTCATCATAGCTTGTTGTCATCTGCCAGCTGGCCCATACCAGCACTTTATACTCCACAGGGACAAAAGTGGCAGGCCGAAAAGAACATGAAGACACATAATTCACAAGTTCAACATGACTAACTAGTGACTGGAAAATAAGGTAGAAACAAAGAAAAAACGCAGCCACTGAAAAATGGAAGCTCTGATCAAAGAGGAGAAGAAAGTAGATAAAGTGCATTGGGAATAGATATAAATTGCTAGATTACAACTATTTGTTCATGCTTATTTAGTCTATCACCTTGAGTTATTACCACACAGTTTGACGATCATTTTTATCCTTAAGTAGGTAACAGCACACAAGGTAAAAAAAAGCATTGGCTTAATACACTCAGTGGCCGCTTTATCAGGTTCACCTGCTCATTAATGCAAATATCTAATCAGCCAATCATGTGGAGGCAACTCAGTGCATTAAAGCATGCCGACACGGTCAAGAGGTTCAGTTGTTTTTCAGACCGTAGAACCATAGAACACTACAGCACAGAAAACAGGCCATTTGGCCCTTCTAGTCTGTGCCAAAACTTTATTCCGCTAGTCCCATTGACCTGCATCCAGTCTATAACCTTCCAGACCTCTCCCTTCTATGTACGTATCCAATTTGTTCTTAAAACTTAAGGGTGAGCCTGCATTTACCACGTCAGATGGCAGCTCGTTCCACACTCCCACCACTCTGTGAGTGAAGAAGTTCCCCTAAACTTTTCCCCTTTCACTCTAAAGCCATGTCCTCTCGTATTTATCTCTCCTAATCTAAGTGGAAAGAGCCTATTCACATTTACTCTGTCTATACCCCTCATAATTTTGTAAACCTCTATCAAATCCCCCCTCATTCTTCTACGCTCCAAGGAATAAAGTCCTAACCTGTTCAATCTTTCCCTGTAACTCAACTCCTGAAGACCTGGCAACATCCTAGTAAATCTTCTCTGCACTCTTTTGATCTTACTGATATCCTTCCTATAATGGAAAGAGCCTATTCACATTTACTCTGTCTATACCCCTCATAATTTTGTAAAACTCTATCAGATCTCCCTTCATTCTTCTACGCTCAAATATCAGAATGGGGAAGAAATGTGATTTAAGTGATTTTAGACATGGACTGATTGTTGGTGCCAGACAGGGTGGTTTAAGTATCTCAGAAACTGCTTATCTCCTGAGATTTTCATGCATGACAGTCTCCAGAGCACAGTTTTTCAACTTGTGTTCCATGAGAGGTTGCTAGAGTTTCTGCGAGAGATTGTGATTAAAAAAAAACATTGTTTTTTTGAGCGATGCTAGTGCTCACAGTGACCGAGCAGCCCCATTAACAATCTCATTGGAGGACTCCTAGCCCAGTATGGCAGTGCACAGTAGGACCGTGTTTATTTGGTTGAGTCCATTCTCAGTTTTTGAAGTGAGATGGGGAGGCCGTTGGTAATTGCTGAGTGCTGTATTGCACTGAGGAGAGGACGGTAGGCTGATGGTGAGTGTTGTATTGCACGGAGGAGAGGACGGTAGGCTGATAACAGGTGAGTGCTGTATTGCACGGAGGAGAGGAAGGTAGGCTGATGGTGAGTGCTGTATTTCACGGAGGAGAGGATGGTAGGCTGATGGTGAGTGTTGTATTTCACTGAGGGGAGGACGGTAGGCTGATGGTGCGTGTTGTATTGCACGGAGGAGAGGACGGTAGGCTGATAACAGGTGAGTGCTGTATTTCACTGAGGGGAGGATGGTAGGCTGATGGTGGTTGCTGCATTGCATGGAAAGGAGGTCAATAAGGCCAATGAGGAGCATGAAGTGTCTTTTCTGAGCATTGAATTGACTCACCCAACTTGGGCCATGATATCAGTCTCTCCCTGCCAAATTGCCTCCCCCAACCTTCCCTTACGTGCTGCAGACTGACTTATGGGAATGAACAAACTCTACCGGTGTAGTAGCAAATTGCAGGGAAATTTTTATTTTAAAGGAATTTTTGTGCACCATGATTCAGCTGCTGGCCTGCTGTTGTTGTAAATGTTGAAAAAGGAGGATTGTGTATGTTAGAAGTGAAATGCATTGTGAAGTTTTCGTGTTTTTTGCGGTTTTCTCATTTAGTTATTTATTATACCGTTCTTTTTGTAATATTTTATTAACCCCTGGGTTTTACAGACATGTCTGATGGTTCAATGTCTGATGGTGCGATTTTCTGAGTCACTTCACTGCATTCGTGCAATAACGGACATAAAAAAGTATGTCTTTATAATGAAGGCTACTTACCGATGGGTTTTACATGGATTGGTGATCCAAGGTGTGCTATTCCATTGTGCCTAGTCTGTGGCAACCAACTTACAAATACAGCATGACTCCAGCAAAATTGAAAAGGCATTTAACTACTAATCACAGTCATAAGACACATAAAAATGCTGATTATTTTAAATGACTATTGGAATCTAAAACAGAGTACAACTTTTGTTACGGTCAGTAAAAGGGTTCAGGAAGCAAGTTATTTGGTAGCAGAACTTATTACCCCGAAAAGTCACATAGTTGGTGAGAACCTAATGATGCCAGCATGTAAAATTATAGTGAGTAAAATGCTAGGAGAAGAAGCAGTACAAGAAATTGAAAAAGTTTCACTCTCAAGGAGTATGATAAGTCAATATATTGATGTCATGTCACATGATGCTGAAGAGATTTTGTGTGATAAACTGAAAAACAACAGCTTCTCTCTCCAGGTTGATGAGTCAACAGGTTTCACCAATAAATGTCGTGTTGTAGCACTTGTAAAATTTGTAAATGATAGAGAAATTCAAGAAAACTTCTGTTGCAAAGAGCTGTCCGAAACAAGCAAAGGCCAAGATATATTTAATGTTTTGTCTTCATATCTGGAAACAAAAGGTCTGTCTTGGAGCAACTGTGTTGCTTTGGCTTATGATTTTTAGTAACTTTACTAAAGGCGAAATTTTGAGAGTGCAGAGTTTGCATGCTCCTGCCAGGATTAAAGGCAAAGTTAACAGGCATAGGGAACCTTGGTTTTCAAGGGATATTGGCGATCTGGTTAAGAAAAAGAGAGAGGTGTACAGCAGGTATAAGCAACAAAGAACAAGTGAGGTACTTGAAGAGTATAGAAAATGTAAGAAAATACTAAAGAGGGAAATCAGGAAGGCAAAAAGAAGACATGTGGTTGCTTTGGCAGATAATGCGAAGGTAAACCCGAAGGATTTCTACAAGTATATTAAGAGTAGAAGGATAGTAAGGGACAAAATTGGTCCCCTAGAAGATCAGAGTGGTCATCTATGTGTGGAGCCTCCTGAGATGGGGGAGATCTTAAACAGTTTTTTTGCATCAGTATTTACTAAGGAAACTAGCATAGTGCATACAGAAGGAAGGGAAACAAGCATTAGTGTCATGGAACATATAGAGATTAAAGAGGTGGAGGTGCTTGCTGCCTTACAGCGAATAAAGGTAGATGAATCCCCCGGGCCTGACATGATATTTCCTCGGACCTTGAGAGAGACTAGTATAGAAATTGCAGGGGCCCTGGCAGAAATATTTAAAATGTCCTTAGCCACGGGTGCGGTGCTGGAGAATTGGAGGGTAGCTCATGTTGTTCCGTTGTTTAAAAAAGGCTCCAAAAATAAACCAGGTAATTACAGGCCGGTGAGCCTGACATCAGTAGTAGGTAAGTTATTGGAAGGTGTCCTGAGAGATCGGATATACAAGTATTTGGACAGCCAAGGGCTGATTAAGGATAGTCAGCATGGCTTTGTGCGCGGTAGATCGTGTTTAATGAATCTTGTAGAGTTTTCCAAGGAGGTTACCAAGAAAGTAGATGGAGGAAAGGCTGTGGATGTTGTCTACATGGACTTTAGTAAGTCCTTTGACAAGGTCCAACATGGGAGGTTAGTTTAGAAGGTTTCGACACTAGGTTGTAAACTGGATTTGAAATTGGCTGTGTGGGAGAAGACAGAGAGTGGTAGTGGATGATTGCTTCTCGGACTGGAGGCCTGCGACTAGTGGTGTGACTCAGGGATCTGTGCTGGAACCATTGTTGTTTGTTGTCTATATTAATGATCTCGATGATAATATGGTAAATTGAATCAGCAAGTTTGCTGATGACGCTAAGATTGGAGGCGTTGTGGATAGCAAGCTTGCAGAGGGATCTGGACCAACTGGAAAAATGGGCCAAAAAATGGCAGATGGAATTTAATGCAGACAAGTGTGAGATGTTGCATTTTGGAAGGACAAATCAAGGTAGGACATACACACTAAATGGTAGGGCACTGAGGAGTGCGGAGGAACAAAGGGATCTGGGAGTTCAGATACATAATTCCCTGAAAGTGGCGTCACAGGTAGACAGGGTTGTAAAGAAGGCTTTTGGCATCCTGGCATTCATAAATCAAAGTATTGAGTATAGGAGTTAGGATGTTATGGTGAGATTGTATAAGAGATTGGTGATGCCAAATTTGGAGTATTGTGTGCAGTTCTGGTCACCTAACTATAGGAAGGATATCAGTAAGATTGAAAGAGTGCAGAGAAGATTTACTAGGATGTTGCCGGGTCTTCAGCAGTTGAGTTACAGGGAAAGATTGAACAGGTTCGGACTTTATTCCTTGGCGTGTAGAAGAGTGAGGGGGGATTTGATAGAGGTTTACAAAATTATAAGGGGTATAGACAAAGTAAATGTGAGTAGGCTCTTTCCACTTAGATTAGGAGAGATAAACATGAGAGGACATGGCTTTAGAGTGAAAGGGGAAAGGTTTAGGGGAACTTCTTCACTCAGAGAGTGGTGGGAGTGTGGAACCAGCTGCCATCTGATGTGGTAAATGCGGGCTCACTCTTAAGTTTTAAGAATAAATTGGATAGGTACATGGATGGGAGAGGTCTGGAAAGTTATGGACTGGATGCAGGTCAATAGGACTAGTGGAATAAAGTTTCAGTGCAGACTAGAAGGGCCGAATGGCCTGTTTTCTGTGCTGTAGTGTTCTATGGTTCTATTGTTCTATTCAACATTGTCAATAACTTTGCATATTGTAAATAGCATTAATTAAAATCAATTTACAGCTTTTATCTAAATCAAATATACCGAGCATACCTTTAGAAAAATTAAGTCCTGTTTGACTTAAGCCAGTTTTTTCACAGAAATTTATTACATTTGCCTTATGAGTTTTTAAAATTTATGAAAGAGAAAGAAAGAGATTGATTTCAAGAAAAGCAAGCTAAGCTTAACTAAAACAACAGGAATTCTGCAGATGCTGGAAATTCAAGCAACACACATCAAAGTTGCTGGTGAACGCAGCAGGCCAAGCAGCATCTATAGGAAGAGGTGCAGTCGACGTTTCAGGCCGAGACTACCTGTTTTTTCCAAAAAAGATTGGCAAAAAATTTATTCTCTACTCAAAAGAGCTTTGACAATTATTTTATGATTATTATTATATCGACAACATACTGAGATATAATAATTTTTATGCAGGGGTTCCCTGAGACCTGAAAATTATTTCAAGGGTTCCTCCAGGGTAAAAAGGTTGAGAAAGGCTGCTTTAGAGTTTACAGAGTACAGTGTGAAAATCAAAAAAAAACATCCAGTGAGTAGCAGTCTTGTGGGTGAAGATGCCTTGTTAATGAGAGAGGTCAGTGGAGAATGACTAGACTGGTGCAAGCTGACAGGGAGGCGACAGTAACTAAAATATCCACATGTTACAACAGTAATGTGCAGAAGGGTGTCTCTGAATGCAGGATGTGTTGAATCTCGATGTGGATGGACAACAGCAGCAGAAGGCCATGAGCAAAGAGCTGTATAAACGCCACGTGATAAGTTTCACTTTCGTTGTATTCTTGCTGCATCAATTTGGTTACAAATGTTGTCAGGCCTGCATCATTGAGCAGTGTGGTGGTGGACTGCCTTAGAGCAGCAACTCTTAGCTAACAATTTAGAAAAGTGATTTTGATGTGTTCTGCCGTCTTTGGCCAACCAGCTGAAGCCGTTGTCCATCTTTCCCACACACCCAGCCTAGGTGAATTGATTTGACACACTGCAGCTAAAAGGCACATTTTAAAGCTCTTGGTAGTGAATAGGGTTTCAGCTGGGATACCTTTGAGGCTGTGCCTCGGGAGCCTCTGTTTCGCCTCCTGAGACAGACAGAAGGCATTTTAGTTTTTAAGTGCCTCTAAAATTCATGCATGTTTAAACATGACGAAGGTTTCTGTAAAAAAAAATAGAAAACATAATTTGTCTAGTCTTTTTCCACCTAACTTCTAAGCTAAAAATCCCCAGTCAAATGGATAGGGATTCTGATCTGACACCAGGATTAGAACAGGATTGGAGAAGCAGTTTAATGCTGGAAATCCCAGTAGAGCACACTCCATCTCTGAGCTCCAAGTGCAGGCTTGCTGTCTGGAGAACATGAACTATTTTAGTTGAAATTACACACCTTTACTGGTCTATCAGTGTTTATTGCCTAAAATTTATGATGGGTCTGTTGTTGCGTGAATGAAGTCACCAGAGAAAATTACTGGTAGATATGAAGCAGCTTCTTTATCCGACAAAACAAGGCACATCATATGGAGACACTTTCAGTCGAAAGGTCTCACTGGCCCAACTTGGGGCTTGATATTTTATATGCCAAACATCAAAGTACAACATATTTACAATATATGGACGATATTTTCTTCGAAATAACAGACAACCTTCACACCTTCTGATTCACATCCCCACCACAGACATGCAAATGAATTTTAATCAGCATTGTCTGGTCTGGGATTCACAGCTTTTAAGAACCCATTGCTCAGAGCTGCACTCCAAATTAAGTCCGCAATACATTTTCAGATATGAAGATTGGTAGCCAGAGTCAATTGCTAAATGTTAATGTCCTAAACCAAAAATCACTCAGTGGTCCCTTCCCTTGGCCCTCCTGGACAAAAATAAATTTGTATCAGGAAAGGCCAACCTAAAGGATGATCTACTCAAATAGTGCTGCACAAAAATGCCCTGCCTCAGAATTCCCCCCCAATTATTTTATGTGCCTCTCCATCTACCCTATCATTCCCAATCGCTACCTGTAAAATGCTAAGCAGAGAGATTTTTCCAGCAATCTGAACTACAGTCTTTCGAAATGCAGCTGTTGGCTCTTCCCCTGCAGGCTGATTGCAGCTTAACCACTTTTCTTGTCTTCACCTCTTCATCCTCTGGTAGCTACAACTCTCTTTCGAGGGGCACCAGCAAGATTGGTGCATGAGGTTCACAGGCCCTCTCATCAATGTATTGGAGTGGTCTCTATTTGAATGACTGCAAGGACCTTGCTCCTGTTCACTGGCTTGACTGCTGAAAGGGCCCAGCTCATTTGCATTCACTCTCCATTCAGACAGGGAGTGACTGTCTTCAGAAGCCGTGTGCAATCTTTCTCTCTTTCTCACTCTGAAATGTCATCGAAGTTGTGGAACTTGCTGTCTCAGCTTTAACTTAAATCCCTCCCCACCTATCTTCCCAGTATCTTTTCTGTTCTGTGTTATTAAAGTAATCACTACCTTCAGCAACTAGCCTTCATTACAGAGTACTGTCACCAGCATACTTTAGCAGTTCCAAGTTTACTAGTTTGCCCAGTGTTGGTGAGGCCATGTATACTACCATTTTAAAGCTGATCAGAAAGCAGGTGCCCGTTCTGAGTGAATCATATCTTTTCTGAAATTGGTGCCTGTCCATTTATTTAAAGGCGCATTTATCACATTTTATTTTCCTGTTGGATCATTAGTTCAGTATCAGTTTAGTACCATTAGCACGTAGGAACTGTGAGGTTTTCAGAAAATTAGATAAACCTTATCGAGAAGTTTGTGAATGTCATCATGTTTTAATTGATAAGCTATTTTAGTGCTAGTGCACAGACAAATACATTGAATACATTCATATCATTATAAATAACTCAGTCCATAAAAAAGTCAATCCTCAAGATCTACAGGATTCATTCTACCTTAAATTATCCATAATTTCTTTAATATGATGCAGTGCAGAGAGAAAAAGTTTCTTTTAATATAAATCTAAACCCAACTCCTTTAGATTTAGTTCCAAATCTCACATTTTTGTCTTTTTAATTATCTAATGACATGAAAAGTTCCTTTGCTTTCACAATCATGGTCTTTGTTTTTAAAGAAAATTTCTCAGTCTGCTTCTTACATATGGATGATTAGTTTACATCCAAGATGACCTGTGAATGGATGCCAGGTAGATCTCACGTCACGAGAAGTTCTCTGTGCCCACAGAACTGCACCTGAAAACCATTCAGTTTGTGGATGTGAATGCATTCAAGTCAGAGTGAAAGTTACACCATTCAGATAATTAGACAAACAAGCAAATATTGAACAGTTAGAAGTTTAACAATTAAGTTCAGGATAATCAAAACATGAAATTTTCTGGAATGGTTTCTTACTGATCTTTTACTATTTCTTAGAGCTAAGTAGGTAATATAGTCATCAAATCAAATAAAATATTCCCTCAAGAGACTCTTACAACAGTAATTGATGAGCTATGAATCCTTAATATTTTAACTGTTGAATATTTGAGCTGAACTTGGATGCTGACATATTTGATTGTTTTGAGGCATATTCGCCATTTAAAGCTCTTACTGCTGAAAAGTACTTGATAAGGAACTCCTTTTAGATTAGAGGTAAATCCATGGAAAATTGAATTCAAAGATCTAATTCTTACTGAGTGTGGTTTCAATCTTTGATATGAAGAGGTAGTGCAAAATATGTATATACGCCTCCTTCAGTCTAGCACTGAATACATCCTGACTGTTCCTCAGAAGTCAAGAGACTGCTTTCTCAGCAAAGCAACTGATTATTGTGAGATTTAAAAGATTTTTTTTTCTTATTGTGCATTTTCACATCCCAGCAGAGTTTGCAGTTCAACACTACTTTATTACCTCTGAAGTGTTTTGGAATGTGCTGAAGATATAAAATATTGTTGAATTCAACAAGCAATAAAAGGGTTCATTGTTCATTCAGATCAATAGTTCAGTATCTTCTGAATGAAAGCCTCATTTGTTTTCTCTCAGAAGATTCATTTCCTTTCATTGGTACCTGTAGTGTCATGGGTCATGTCATGTCCATTTCTTTGAAGGAGTTAATGATGTCTTGGGATTCATGTGAATTGCTAGCATACCAAGTATTTTTATACAGGCAAACTCTGATTATCCAGCATCCTCAAATCTTCGGTGATGCTGGGATATCAGATTTTTGGGATGTTTGTGCCATTCACACTCCAATGTAATTTTTTAGACTGTAGTATATTCTGTTTTCAGTAATGAGATTTTAAGGGATTGTGAAAGAGAACCCAGTGAGTTTTGCCTTGCAAATTTCATTTATGTTTCAGCTTGTCAACTGGCCACAAGTTGAGTTTCAAATGACACATTGCTGTCATTAGTGACATGAAAAGTTCTTTTGTCTCCACAGTTAAGCAATCAAGCATGACCTTCATTACAAACTGCAAACCCCCTACCCACATTCCTGTCTTCCTGGTCTTCCTAACCACAACCCTGGCTTATTAGAGATTGTTTGTGGCCGGCAGTCCAGAAGGGATTTGGGTGCTTAAGCCCTTTTCTTTGACTTACTGTTCATGCATGCATATCAGATTGGCTTGAAAATCAAACAATTATGGGTGGGGTGGGGGGCAGAGGAGCATGCTTTGGGGTCAGTATAATTCCATAAATCTATTGAATATTAAATAGGAAGGGAACAAGTTCCACAATATGTTTCAGGGCAGAGCAGACAGTGGATGGATGGCATAATCATTTGAAACAATACATGAGTAGGTAGTTTTTTTCCCTCATGTCCGTTTGATCCATAGGAACTTAAAGTTCTTTGAAGGTATCCTGGGCTGTGCAAACAATGCAGGGTAAAACCCAAACAATGGAGCTGTGGACCCTGCAGAGTACTTCTTAGAACTCCTTTCCGGATTATGGTAGGACTCAATATTGGATGGATACAAGCAACTTTAACATCAATGAGAAACATGAATCAGTTTTAAGAAACTTTGTAGTATAAGTGTACCCTGCAGCGAAAAACATATTGACAGTAAGTGGAATGCAATCACTTTGGAGCTTAACATTTCAGATAAAATGATGAAAGTGAATAAGTACTTGAACCTTGGTATTGGACAATTGTTTCCACCACATCATGATCAAGATGATTGTGTTATGACGACTGGCTAAATTTAATTCAATTTTTATGCCAGAGATAATTTCACTTATACATTAAAGTAGTAATCAGTGGTTTCAATTTCAATTTAACTATCAATTGCCTGAAATATTAATTATCCTTGAACATCATTCATTCTCCAAAGTACTTCAAGCCATTTGCATTAAATTTTGCATCTCAGAGTTCAGATCTCTCATAGGAGCATCGAATCATAGATGACTACAGCAGAGAAACAAGCCTTTTGGTCCATCTAGCCAATGCTAAACTGCCTTAGTCCCATCAACCCACATCTGGATCACAGCCCTCCATACCCCTCCCATCCATGTACTTATCCAAACTTCTCTTAAATGTTATAATCAAACCCACATCCATTACTTCTGCTGGCAGCTAGTTCCACACTTGCATCACCCTCTGAGTAAAGAAGATCCCCCTCAGGATACCCTTAAATATTTCACCTTTCACCCTTAAACTATGACCTCTAGTTCTAGTCTCATTTAACTTCAGTGGAAAAAGCCTGCTTGCATTAATCCCATCTATACACCTTATGATTTTATGTACCTCTGTTAAATCTCCTCTCATTCTCCTACACTCTAGGAATGAAATTGTAACCTGTTCAACCTGTCCTAGAACTGCTGGTTACCTAACTATGGAAAGGTAATGGATGTAAGGGTCTCGGCCCAAAAGGTTGACTGCTTATTGTTTTCCATAGATGCTACCTGGCCTGCTGAGTTCCTCCACAATTTTGTGTGTGTTGCCGAGACAGAGTGGATGTGGAGAGGATGTGTCCTTTGGTGGGGGAGTATAGGATCAAAGGGCACAGCCTCAGAATAGAAGGACGTCCATTTACAATGGAGAAGAGGAGGAATATCTTCAGCTAGAGAGAGAGGTAAATCTTCAGAATATATTGCCACAGGCAACTGTGGAGGCCAGGTCATTGGGTGTAATTAAGGCAAAGTTTGATAGGTTCTTGATTAGTCAGGGCATATTATGTTAAGGTTAGAAGACAGGTGAATGGGGTTGACAGTGAAAATAGTTCAGCTATGATGAAATGGAGCAGACTCAATGGGTTGAATGGCTGATACCCTTTATCAGATCTGGAACAAAGGATGAGAAGTTAGAGCAGGAAGGTGGGGGTGGGGAGGAAGAAGTACAAGGTGGCAGGTGATGGGTGAAACCAGGAGAAGGAGAATGATGCAGTAAAGAGCTGGGAAGCTGATAGGTGAAAGAGATAAAGGTTTGGAGAAGAGGGTATCTGATAGGGGGGTGTGGAAGAACATGGAAGAAAGGGAAGGGGGAGGAGCTCCAGAAGGAGGTGACAGGCAGGTAAGGAAATAAGGTGAGAGAGGGATTGGTAAAGGGGGCGGGGTGCAATTACCAGAAGTTCGTGCCATCAGGTTGGGAAGACAAAGGAGGTTAGGACTTACACAGTGAACAGTAGAGCAGCAAGGAGTGTAACAGACCAGAGGGATCTGGGAATAAAGTATCTGGCCTCCTGAAGAAGATGAGTCCAAGCATTGCCAACCACAGCAGGAGCAAGTGCTGCTCCAACACCACAGCTGAGCAAGGGATGCGTAGCCTGGGATTGGTTTCCAAGAAAAGGGCTTCATCAACTGCGTGTGACTAGCTGATAATTACCTGAACATCAAATATTACTTATCAAATGCATTCAGCAAACTCGCAGGTATTGCAATGATGTATTCATCCTGCATCCTCCCTGATTCCTATACACTTTGAAGTAGATTCACTGACTGGCTGCATGGGGTTGGAGCACCTGCTTAACTGAATTCTTGGGTCCACCTTGGATCATCTAACCATCAAAACCCAAGATTAAATATCTAAATCTATATAACAGCATTGGATTCAAAATTTAACCACTACACTTTCATTTAACCATTTAACCTGCACACTTTCCACATTCTGCAAGACTTTCGGTTGTACTATGTTCCCACCCTTCCTCATCAGTCGTCATGAGTGAATCCTGGGTCGATACCAAAGATCAAAGCCCAAATATTGATCAGGTCCAGATTGGAGCCTGAAGGTTGATTGAATATCTAGAAGTCGAGGCCTGACAGCCAGAAGTTTAGAGTCTGCGAATCTCTCCGAATCTGCTGGGGAAGTCGATGGCCCATTGTCTGCAAATCCACAAGTCCACTGGAGGCTGGAGGCTGACTATGGCCTATCCTGGGGTTAGAGGACTGTGTATGTGCATGGGTTGTTATTTACATGGGACTTGTTTTGCTGCGGTTGATTTGTCACTTGGTATGTTCTGTTCTCTGATGTTCTGCTGAGCATTCTGGACGTGCTATGTTGGTTCCAGAATGTGTGGGCTGCTCCCAGCACACCCTTGTGTCAAAGTCCGGTCCGTGAAGTCCGTGTTCCGGTTCACGGTCTGGTCCATGGTTCCTTGTTGCGGGGTTTCTGGTTTTCCCCAGTTTCTGTTGTGGGCACATGTTTCTCGTTTTGGGGCTGAGACATAAATACCTCTGCAAACCAGGGATTCCCTGCTGGACTGTTCTGTTCCCCTCCTTGTTTCCCTCCACCCCCCTTGCCTGACTCTCTGCCTGGATTCCTCGCCTGACTCTCTGTTTGGATACCTCACCTGACTCTCTGCCTGCTCACCTAGCCTGGATACTGCCCCCCTGTATACCCTACCTGTACCACTGAAATTTTACTGCGGGAGCAAGACCAGAGCCTTGTTAGGTCAAGATAAGGAACTGTCTTTCATTGTGTGGAATTGTCTCTCTGTGTCCACGCCTTCAGTAGATGGGTCCGGCCGTTTTCTGCCACCTTGTGTTGGGATTCGTCTCTTCATGTTCTGTGTTCTGTGTAAGAGTCCCGGCCCTACGTACTATTCCCAAGGAGGGGTCCTGGCTCTGTGTTATGTGTGTGAGTCCTGGCCCTATGTCCTGTTCCCAAGGAGGGGTCCCAGCTCTGTGTTCCGTGGTCCTGTCTCTTCTTGTCCAAGGCTCCGTGCTCCTGAAGGCCCTCATCCAGTCCGTGCCTAGTCCAGTCCTATCCGAGTTCTGTCCATGTGCCTTTACCTGTCCTTGTGTCTCGCCCTACCCAGGAGTTCCACACCCAAGCCATGTCCAGTCCTGTAGCCTCGTCTTGTCCTCACCTAGTTCTGGAGTCCGAGCGCGAGTCAAGTCCCAGGTTCTGGGTCCTTGCCCAGTCTCTGGCTCGGAGTCCATACCCAAGCCTCGAAGTACCCTAGACCCAAGACCCAAGACCCCAGCCTGCAGGCCTCAAGACCAAGACCCCAGCCTGTCTCCAAGCTCAAGCCTCAAGACCAAGACCCCAGCCTGTCTCCAAGCTCAAGCCTCAAGACCAAGACCCCAGCCTGTCTCCAAGCTGAAGCCTCAAGACCAAGACCCTAGCCTGTCTCCAAGCTCAAGCCTCAAGACCCCAGCTTGTCTCCAAGCTCAAGCCTCGACCAAGACCTCAGCCTGACTCCAAGCTCAAGCCACAAGACCAAGACCCCAGGCTGTCTCCAAGCTCAAGCCTCAAGACCAAGACCCCAGCCTGTCTCCAAGCTCAATCCTCAAGACCAAGACCCCAGCCTGTCTCCAAGCTCAAGCCTCAAGACCAAGACCCCAGCCTGTCTCCAAGCTCAAGCCTCAAGACCAAGACCCCAGCCTGTCTCCAAGCTGAAGCCTTAAGACCAAGACCCCAGCCTGTCTCCAAGCTCAAGCCTCAAGACCAAGACCCCAGCTTGTCTCCAGGCTCAAGCCTCGACCAAGACCCCAGCCTGTCTCCAAGTTCAAGCCTCAAGACCAAGACCCCAGCCTGTCTCCAAACCTCAAGCCTCAAGACCAAGACCCCAAGCCTGTCTCCAAGCCTCAAGACTCAAGACCCCAAGCCTGTCTCCAAGCCTCAAGCCTCAAGACCCCAAGCCTGTCTCCAAGCCTCAAGTCTCAAGACCCGAAGCCTGTCTCCAAGCCTCAAGCCTCAAGACCCCAAGCCTATCTCCAAGCCTCAAGCCTCAAGACCCCAGCCTCCAGTCCTGCAGTCATGTCATGTCCATGCCTGGTTCTGGGGCCCGAGCCCGAGGCAAGACCCAGCTTCTCGGTCCTTGTTCAGTCTCTGGCTCGGGGTCCAAGCTCTACTCTGCGTTCTTGTCCCTGCTCCTTGTCTGTATCCTGTCACGTCCCTACTCTGGTCAAGTCCTGTTCCTTGTGCTTCAGTGTCTGTGTCTCGCATTTGGATCCGTTCCCAGCACCCCATTGTGACACCTTGGGTTTGTTGTTGTTAATGCAACTGATACATTTAACAGTATGTTTTGATGTACATGATAAATAGATCTGAATCTGAATCTGAATCAGTATCTGACATTAGTCTTTATGCCTTAAATGACTTAAGTGCACCCAATGACTTGGCCTCCACAGCCACTCATGGCAACAAACTCCTCAGATTAACCACCCTCTGAATAAAGTAATTTCTCCGCATCTCTGTTCTAAATTTAAGTCCTTCAATCCTGAAATCGTGCCCTCTTGTCCTAGACTCCCCTACCATGGGAAATAACTTTGCCATATCTCATCTATTCAGGACTTTTAACATTCAGAATATTTCCATGAGATCCCCCCCAGCAATTCTCCTGAACTCCAGGGAATACAGCCCAAGAGCTGCCAGACGTTCCTCATATGGTAACCCTTTCATTCCTGGAATTATTCTCGTGAATCTTCTCTGAACTCTCTCCAATGTCAGTATATCCTTTCTAAAATAAGGAGCCCAAAACTGCACACAATACTCCAAGTGTGGGGTCTCACGAGTGCCTTATATAACCTCAACATCACATCGCTGCTCTTATATTCTACATCTCTACAAATGAATGCCAACATTGCATTCGCCTTCTTCACTACTGACTCAACCTGGTGGTTAACCTTCAGGGTATACTGCACAAGGACTCCCAAGTCCCTTTGCATCTCTGCATTTTGAATTCTCTTCCCATCTAAATAATTGTCTGTCCATTTATTTCTTCTACCAAATGCATGACCATACACTTTCCAACATTGTATTTCATTTGCCTCTTCTTTGCCCATTCCCCTAAACTATCTAAGTCTCTCTGCAGACTCTCTGTTTCCTCAAGACTACCCGCTCCTCCATCTATCTTTGTATCATTGGCAAATTTAGCCACAAATCCATTAATCACATCGTCCAAATCATTGACATACATCATAAAAAGCAGTGGTCCCAAAACTGACTCCTGTGGAGCTCTACTGGTAACAAGCAGCCAGCTAGAATAGGATCCCTTTATTTCCACTCTCTGTTTTCGGCTGATCAGCCAATGTTCCACCCATGCTAGTAATTTCCCTGAAATTCCATGGGCTCTTACCCTGCTAAGAAGCCTCATGTGAGGCACCTTGTCAAAGGCCTTCTGAAAATTCAAGTACACCGCACTTACTGCATCTCCTTTGTCTACCCTGCTTGTAAGTTCCTCAAAAAATTGCAGTAGGTTAGTCAGGCAGGATTTTCCTTTCAGTAAACTGTGCTGGCTTTGGCCTATCTTGTCATGTGCCTCCAGGAACTCCATAATCTCATCCCTAGCAATCAATTCCAACAACTTCCTAACTACTGATGTCAGGCTAACAGGTCTATAGTTTCCTTTCTGCTGCCTCCCACCCTTCTTAAATAGCGGAGTAATATTTGCAATTTTCCAGTCATCCGGTACAATGCACATATTTCACTTCTCTGACACTCTTGAATGTCTGGTATACTGCAGACATCTTCCACTGTGAAGATTGATGCAAAATACGCATTCAGTTCCTCTGCCATCTCTGCGTCTCTCATTACAATATCTCCAGCGTCATTTTCTATTGGTCCTGTATCTACTCTCAACTCTCTTTAACCCTTTATATACTTAAAAAAGGTTTTAGTATCTTCTTTGATATTAGTCGCCAATTTCCTTTCATAATTCATCTTTTCCTTCCTTATGACCTTCTTAGTTTCCTTCTGGAAGTTTTTAAAAGCTCCCAGTCTTCTATCTTCCCACTAGCTTTGGTTTCCTTGTATAACCTCTCTTTTGCTTTTACTTTGGCTCTGACTTCATTTGTCTGCCACAGTAGTGTCCTTCTTCCACTTGAAAATTTCTTCTTATTTGGAATATATCTGTCTTGCACTTCCCTCAATTTTTGTAGAAATTCCAGCCGTTGCTGCTTTGCTGTCCTTCCTGCTGGTGTCTCTTTCCAGTCAACTTTGGCCAGTTCCCCTCTCCTGCCATTGTAATCTCCTTTATTCTGCTGAAATACTGACACATTGGAATTTAGATTCTCCTTCTCAAATTTCAAACTGAACTCGATCATATTGTGGTCACAGTTGTTCCTTAACCTTAAGCTCTCTTAGCACCTCCGGATCATTGCACATCACTCAGTCTAGCACAGCCGATACCCTAGTGGACTCAACAAGCTGTTCTAAAAAGCCATGCCTTAGACATCCTACAAATTCTCTCTCTTGTGGTCCAGTACTGGCCCGGCTTTCCCAATCCACTTTCATGCTAAAATCCCCAATGATTATTGTGACATTGCCATTCTGACACGCTTTTTCTATCTTCTGCTGTTGTGGCGACCCACTTTCTACACAAGCGAACCAGCTCACAAAATAGCCTGCGTGCGGGGAGAGACTTTTGTAATGCACCTCTGACGTCATTTCTGCCTGGAGAAGGCTGGAAGGGAACTGCTTAAAAGCGAGTGCTGCGAAGTTTGAATAAACTAGTCTCGAGTGCGACTTACAGACTGCGTGTCATTATTTTCTAGCTCTGTGTGTAGCACATCGCTACACTGTAACTTGTAATCCACATCCTGGCTGCTTTTTGGAGGCCTGTATAAAACTGCCATTAGGGTCCTTTTACCCTTGCCATTTCTTAACTCAACCCATAGAGACTACATCTTCCAATCCTATGTCATCCCTTACTAATGATTTAATATTATTTCTTATACACAGGTCCACACCATCCCCTCTGTCTACTAACCTATCTTTTCTATACACTGTATATCCTTGGATATTCAGCTCCCAATGGCAGCCATCCTTTAGCCAAGTTTCAGAGATGGCCACAACATCATACTTGCATATCTGTAGCTGAATTTCAAGATCATCCATTTTATTTCTTATGCTGCATGCATTCAAATACAACACTTTCAGTCCAGTATTTGTTGCTTTCTGTTTTAACTGCACCACACCTTTGTTGTCCTGTGACTCATCCCACTGGCTGTGATTGTGCCTCATCTCCTGCCTGTCCTTTCTATAATTCCTGTTGCATGCTATCTTTGATTTATTTCTGTTTTCCTCTTGCTCAGCCCTATCACTCCAGTTCCCATCCCCCTGCCAGATTAGTTTAAACCCTCCCTAAGGGTTCAGGTGTAACCCGTCCTTTTTGTACAGGTTGTACCTCCTCCTAGAAGAGGCCCCAATGATCCAGGAACCCGAAGCCCTGCCCCTACACCAGTCTCTCAGCCACGCATTAATATGCTTGATCATGCTATTTTTATGCTTGTTAGCACATGGCACAGGCAGCAATCCTGAGATTACTACCCTGGAGGTGCTGCTTTTCAGCTTCCTACCCAACTCCTTGAATTCTCTCTTCAGGACCTCATCCCTTTTTCTACCTATGTCATTGGTACCTATGTGTACTAAGACTTCTGGCTGTTCACCCTCTCCCTTTAGAAATTTCTACACCTGATCTGAGACAATCTGCATCTGGGAGGAAACACACCATTTGGGTATCTCTATCAAGCTGACAGAACCTCCTCTCTGTTCCCCTCACTATGGAATCTTCTATGATTACCACATTCCTCATCTTCCTCTTTCCCTTCTGCACCCCGGTACGAGGCTCAGTGCCAGAGACCCAATCGCTGTGGTCGTCCTCTGTCAGGTCACCCCCCCTCAACAGCATCCAAAACGAGATGATCATTACTGAGGGGGATGGCCATAGTACTATCTGAGCTCTTCCCATCTCTTCCCTGATAGTCACCCACTTATCTAACTCCTGCAGCCTCGGGGTGACAAACTCCTTGTAGCTCCTATCGATCTCCTGCTCACTTTCCCTAATAAGCTGACGGTCATCAAGCTGCAGCTCCAGATCCCTAACACGGTCTCTCAGAAGCTGCATCTCGGTGCACCTGGCACAGATGTGACCATCTGGGAGACTGGAAGATTCCCAGGATTTCCACATCTGACACCCAGAGTAAAGAACTAACCCTACAGACATGCTCGCTATTTCCTCAAAAGAAATGCAAGGAGAAAATGAAGTCCACTCACCCACTTACCTCGCCGAAGCCCGAATGAGCCAATGCCCTACCACTCTGCCTCTGACCACTCCATCGATGACTGCTCCGCTAGACAGAGTCTCCCCTTTATGCTTGAAACTTCCCTGTTCTCCAACACAAGATTGTTGTGCCGGTTACAGTTATAGCCGAATTCCCGCAAAGCTTTCCCCTTTTAAACTTCGCTCCTGAACCTGTGCGCTGCCTCCTCTCTCGGAGCTCTCCAACTCATGATTGGTGCGCCAGTTAGGGGAAGAGTCCTGTCGTCCTTACCTGGTCTGGCCTGTACGTGACTCCAGACCCATAGCAATGTGGTTGACTCTTAAAAATAGGGATGGGGAATAAATGCTGGCTTAGCTGGCGACGCCCACACCCTGTAAATGAATTTTTTAAAATTGCACCAAATCTTGTCTAGATACTCTTGATGCACTATTATTCCATGTGTACCTTTTGCAACGGCTATTCCCTGTTATTATTAGGAACGTCAGATCCTGCAACGCCTTTCATTCATATCAAAGGAAACAAACAATACATCTGTCTGCAGACTTGGTGTGTCCTAGCAAGTATTATTTCCCTTCCCACTATCCAGGCCCAAATGCTCCTTCACTTGCATTACTTTAGATCTAGTGTACTGTATTTGGTGTCCCCCCGCCCCCCCCCCCCGCCAGCACTGGAGAGACCAAACATGGACTGGGTGACCTTTTTTTCCTCTTTGTAATGCACTTTCTCTCAGCCAATATGGGCAATGCTAGGCTTAAAATTGCCTGCCACTTTAATTCTCACTTGAGGCAAAACATATCAGAATTAGCAGCACCCATGTGCTCTGGTAGATCCAAGACCCAGAGTCAGATCAGATGCAGAAAATCTCCAACAATGTCAAAACAAAGGTATCAGAGCAAGGTCAGTACTGTGAAGCAGGCAATAAATATTCTTGTATCTTATTGCTAACTGATATTTCCTTACCAGCCATGATCACAGCTGTGTTTTCAGCTTGTGCTCACTGGCAAGTTTCAGGAAGTCATGGGTCTGAGTAAATTACAAAAGCCACAAACAACCCTGTAATCATGGTATTATTGCAAGAAATACTCCTCAGACAAAGTTCCATTACATATTATACGGCACTTCTCCTGAGGAAGTTTCTTACTTGCAGTCTAATGCACTGCAGTTAAATGTGGTAATTGCTAGACTGGAGGCAGCTTCACCACAGACTGTTAACACCCCAACCCTGTCTCTTCACCATCACCTCACCAACTCCCAAACTCAGACCAACACAGTCCTGCACATTAAAATTCAGCATGATCTTTCTGCAGACATTTGACTTGGCAAGTGGAAACAGATGTAAACCTGCCAATATATGCTGGCTTGGCAAGTTCTGATGCATGGTTATGGAGTACAATAAACTGCACAAGATATTAGAGCAATTATAAAGTTTGTCTCGGTGTATGCAGGAGTGTTCCGTGGTTTGAAAGGATTAGGGTTCAGGGGCTTGAGGTTTGGCAGCACTGATGAATGGTGATGGATAGATAGACTCTTCAAGTTTATCAGCCGTGATTGTATTGTCCCCTTGGTGACAGAGAATGTTTGATGGAGTTGTGGATACTATGGAAGGTTGTTGATGGTTACAATTGAACATTGAATGCAGAGCTGGGCTCAGAATTGGCAGATAGAATACAACCTGAAAAGGTGTGAAGTAATTCACTTTGGAAGGTCAAATTTGAAGACAGAATACAGGGTTAATTGCAGGAATCTTAATTGCAGGAATCTTAACACTCTGTAGGGACAGAGGGATCTTGGCATTCATATCTGTCAACCCCCTGAAAGTTTCAGCACAAGTTAATAGGGTTGCTAAGAAATTGTATGGTGTGTTGGCCTTCGGGGTATTGAATTCAAGAGGTAATGTTGCAGATCTATAAAACCCTGATTAAACTACTCTTGGAATATTGCGTTCAGTTCTGGTCACCTCATTATAGGAAAAGTGTGGAAGGTTTAGAGAGGGGTGCAGAGGAGATTTACCAGGATGCTGCCCAGCCCAGAGCGCATGTCTTATGAGGATAGGTTGAGCGAGCTAGGGCTTTCTCTTTGGAGTGAAGGAGGATAAGGGATGACTTGATAGAGACATAAAAGTTGATAAGAGGCAGAGATCAAGTGGGCAGCCAGAGTCTCTTCCCCAAGCTAGAAATGGCTAATATGAGTGGACATAATTTTAAGGCGATTGGAGGAAGTTGTTTTTTTACATAGAGAGTGGTTGGTGCTTGGAACACCCTGTCACAAGCACAGATTTGGCAACACATCAGATACGGCAATTGCACTTGTGAATATGCACATGTCAGCTAATTATTATTTCATTGTGATGCTATTTAACTCCATTCTTTTCATCATAGTGCTTGTCGAGACTTGAGCAAAGCCCAGCAATGTTTTGCTGCCTGCTTGCTTTCAGCCTTGCCTGAAAAATTGAACTGTCGAGTCAACTGACTCTGAAGTCTAGTGGTATTCCTTTTATATTTAGTTATTCCTTTCAGCCGCAGTGCTGGCTTCATTTTCCGTTTGAGAGTTTTAGTTAACGAACCTGTTTGGCTTAACATTTATTGTTTTCTTCTCCCTCTAACTCTGTTCGCGTTAAAGTCTGTGAACTGTCAACCCGCTTCAATGTCTCTCGCTGTGGGCCATATCCGGACACAGTGTCACACCCTGCTAGGTGTGGTGTTAGAAACAGATACATTAGGAACATCTAAGATATTTTTGGATAGGCACATGGATGAAAGGAAAATGGAGGTCTATGTAGGAGGGAAGGGTTAGATTGATCTTAGAAAAGGTTAAAAGATTGGCACAACATTTGGATCAAAGGGCCTGTACTATAATGTTATGTTTATGACAGTATGTAATGAGGGTGACTCAGGAATGAATGTCATATGCTCTAGACATATAAAGCAGTTTGGAGAAGGGGCCAATCAGAAGCTTCGGGATTCAAAGGTTCAAAGTGCATTTATTATCAAAATATGTTTGTAGCATACAATCCTGAGATTCATCTTCTCCACAGACAACCATGAAGCAAATAAACCCATGGAACCCATTCAAAGACAAAAACATCATGAGGATGCTGCATTGTGCGCATTGTTCACTGGTGTCATCTTCTTACAGGAGACAGTGTTGGTTCCACATTGGTGGTGCTCATCAGCTAATTGAGCTCAAGATATAAATTAAATGGTGATTTTCCTGCCTGTGTATCCCAAGAATGAGGCTTTAGCTGTGGCATTACTTATATGTTCACAATATAAAATTACTTGCAAAGTAATCTGCATGTCATTAATAGTATTGACTTCTCATATTCTCATATTTTCTTACAACGTTGAAGGAGCCACTTGGCCCATTCCATCTAGGCTAACTTTCAAAGTATTCCCATCAGTCCTATTCCACCACTTATAGAAAGGCATCAGAGATTTTTCCATTTTGTTCACCTAGCTGGCTTAGGTTTTCACTTCCAGGACTTGTTTTGGGTTCACAGGGAATAGCTGAATAATGAGGGCAAATGGGACTTATTCAGGTGGGCTCTCTGGTCAGCATGGAGGAGTTGGGCCAAAGTGCTCGTATTACTTTACGACTCCATGTGAATGGGATGTGCTAGCTGCTCTAAACCTCATATGTTCAAATGGTCTTGATTTTTATTTTGTTGCTGATTGTGATATCTGACTACGTGCAAATAGATTGCCTTTCCAACAATTGCAACAAATAGTTATACAGTGCTGCAAAACACACAAAATGCGGGAGGAACTCAGCAGGTGAGGTAGCATCTATAGAGCGAAATGAAGGGTCGGCATTTCAGGCTGAGACACTGCATCAGAACTACACTGCAAAAGTTGTTTTTAAAGTTCTTTTTTGTGTGCTGAGATTTAGAAAGGCAATAAGCGCAATTCTTAACTCTCCCATGATTACCTCTTCCATTAATCACCCTTTTAAATGCCTATTAATAACATAATTATATATCTGTTCTTACTTTGATGGCTGCTTGTTAAGTTATAAGCAGTTGTCCTCCACACTACACATCTGCACTCAGAACCCATCAGAAATCCTTTGAGTGATATTATTTCTCTGCTATTGTGTTTGTCATTGTCAATTCTGCTCCACTATGCACTGTACAGCTGAAGCATACAGTCAGTGTACAGAGGCCTTATTTTTTGGTTTCCAGGCAGTCATTGGTTTTAATATGATTATAATAGTCCCAACATGTTTTATGTTGGGATTGGGAGTTGGTTAAAAGGTCCCATCTTCCATATAAAGCACATTGTAATATTAATGATAAAATGCTCTTGGCTGTGGTAATCAAGCTCACTTTGTACATATCTGCACTTCAGTCACATTAACACCAAAAGTATAAAAAAATTTAATAATGTTATATTTTAATATGTTAGTTCTTCTGGGAAATAGACTTCGCAATGAAGAAATGTCAGTTAAGTAAAAGTTAGGAAACATAATTATTTTCACCAAGCCTCACACATGTTTTAGCTTTTAAAATAGAAAACTATCTCTTGTTGTACCGTTAAAGAATTTCCTATGCAGACCTAGTGATAATCATATCTGTTAATGGGATTCACAGTCTAATGGCTGAAACATTCCAAGGAAAAATGTGGATCGTATGTAATAAATCACTTCTAATGAATTAGTGATTCGTCTCCAAAAGGTTGTCCCTGTTATCTGAGATGTAGCAGCTCATGTTAATGCAAAATTATTCCAGAATCACTACTGTAATTAGCTAGACCTAGTTATGTGAACATCCTGAAAATATGTTTATAAACTGTGATTTCATGGCATTTCTCGTGGTTAATTTGGTCAGAAAAATGTCTGTGATATTTAGGCACACAGATAGAGCTGAAAGGACTGCAGAAAGAAAGGGACCATTGAGTAGCTACTGCCCTGTTCTTTTACAAAGAGCCACTCCAGTGTAGTTGAGTAAATTTGAACTCCTGATGATCAAATGGACTAAGTCTACCCAAGTCAGCCCATCTGCTGTTACTTCCTGGAACTTTTTCTAGGTTCAAATGTCCACAGGAAAATCCATATACCTTTATTCAGAAAGCAATCAAAACCAAGTAACCTTGCTGGGTACAGCAGTCTTTTTGATATATCAATATATGCAGACTTACAAGGTGATGTCACCAATTATTTTCTTTGAGTCGTGAGGTTTTCAATTACAAAATCGGGAGAAATCTAGAGAAAAATTAAATAAATAGCAATTTTTAGTGATTCACACTTAATTTCAGAAGGTTTTTGGTTATTCATGAAGAAATAGTTATGATGTGCAATAATTACTGTGGTGTAAATCATAATTCACATTTGTCAGTTTAGAGTTTTATCAAAACCGTACAGACTCAGGGAAACTGAACTTTGTTTCAACTTAATGCAGTATTTCATCTAGAATATCTAGTAAAGGGCAAAACTGCATGATTTATGTGGATTAGGGGCTATAATAAACAGCAGTCTGCAAAGCAATTAATTTTGGTCTGATTCTAGTAAGCAATTGCCGTAAGCAAAAGCATTATATGACTTCGGTGTCCTTCTGTGATTCTGGTTATAATATGTCAGAATCAGAATCGGATTTATTATCACTGACATATGTTGTGAGATTTGTTGTTTTGTCAGTTGATCTATAAATGTATTTCAGTAAATTCTTTTATCCAATATTTCCCAATATAACAATAGAGCATAAAGTCTCATACATTCCCCCGTGGATGTTGTACATGTTTAGAATTAAATCTGGGCTACTAACCTCAACAGCATGTGAATGAGGACACATTATAATTAAGAAACCCTTACTGCTATGAAACTGTTATCTAGCTATAAGTGTGGGTCTTCATCATGAAATAGTAAATGAGCCATCTTACACTCTGGAGAATGCTACGAGATCAGAGGATTTTTCTGTAATTATACAGCAAAAAAATGCTTATTTTTTTTAGAAGGAAGATTATTTCAGGGAGATATTGCAAATTGTCATTGGATTAAATAATGTAATCATCATGTTTGTAAAGGCTCTTTTTTTCCCCTTTAGTTTCAATATATGTAGCAACACTAAACTTGATCTGAAGCCTGTGAATATAATAGAGTGAAAACCTTACCCATCGCAAATAACAGTTGCAATATTACAGCACCTTCTTTGTCTCAACCTACCAGCAGATCTGAAAGTTAACAGGGAAGATGTACCTCAGAAAATATGCTGCCAAAATCCCAGTCGGGGTGAAATAGCCTATTGTAGATTTAAATATACATATCATGCAGCATCAGTGTAAATCAATTAATCTCTGAGTCATGCTGAGCTAGTCAATCTTAACTAATGTAACAATGGTGTGCCACCATAAAATAGAAAATGATGGAAGTATTCAACATGTCAGGCATAATCGGTGGGAAGAGAAACAAAGTTAATATTTCAGTTTGAAGGTCCTTTGATAGAAGAAAAAAATATAATTAGGCAGATAGGAACAAATGAGGCATTGAGCAAAGAAATACAAAAAGACTCTTAAGAAGGAAATCAGGAGGGCTCAAAGAAGGCATGAGGTGACCCTAGCCGATAAAGTGAAGAGAAAAAGAATTGCAAGGGACATAATTGGTAAACTATGCGTGGAATTGAAAGAGATGGGGGAGATCTTAAATGGATTTTTTGCATCTATATTTACTCAGGAGACTAACTTAGAGCCTATGACAGTGAGGCAAAGCAGCACTGAGTTCATGGACCCTATACTGATTTCAGAGGAGGAGGTGTTTGCTGTCTTGATGCAAACCAGGGTGGATAAATCCCCAGGGCCTGACAAGGTATTCCCTCAGACCCCGTGGGAGGATTGTGCAGTAATTGCAGAGGCCCTAGCAAAGATACTTACACTGTATGGCTGTATCCTTAGCCATGGGTGATGTGCCAGAGGATTGAAGGATAGCTAACATTGTGTAAGAAAGGCTCTTAAGAATAAGCCAGGGAATTATAGGCTGGTGAACCTTCTACCAATAGTGGGAAAATTATTGGAAGGTATTCTAAGGGTCTGGATATAAAAATATTTTGATAGATCAGGACTGATTAGGAATAGTTTGTATCACTTTGTGCATGATAGGTTGTGTCTAACCAATTTTATAGAGTTTTTTAAAGAACTTACTAGGAAAGGTGATGAAAGACAGTGGATGTTGTCTACATGGACTTTAACAAGGTCTTTGACAAGGCTCTGCAAAGGAGGTTGATCAAGAAGGCTCAGTCACTTGGCGTTCAAGATAAGGTAAGTAATTGGATGAGCCATTGGCTTCTTGGGAGAAGCCAGACAGTAGCAGTAGATGGTTGCCTCTCTGACTGGAGGCCTGGGGCCAGTGCTGTATCACAGGGATTGGTGCTGGGTTCATTGTTAATTGTTATCTATATCAATGATTTGATGATAATGTGATAAACTGGATCAGCAAATTTGCAGGTGACATCAAGATTGGAGGTGTAGTGGATAGCAAGAAAGACTGTATAAGCTTGTAGTGGGATCTGGGCCAACTGGAAAAATGGGCTGAAAAATGGAAGAAGGAATCTAATGCAGACAAATGTGAGGTGTTGTATTCTGGGGGACAAACTAGGGCAGGTCTTAGACGGTGAGTGGTAGGGCACTGAGAAGTGTGGTAGAACAGTGGGATCTGGTAGTAATTCTTTGAAAGTGGCATCACAATAGATAGGGTCATAAAGAAAGCTTTTGGCACATTGGCCTTCATAAATCAATGTATTGAGCACAGGATTTGAGATGTTATGTTGAATTTGTAAAGTATATTGTTGAGGGCTAATTTGGAGTATTGTGCACAGTTTTGATCACCTACCTACTGGAAAGATATAAATAAGATTGAAAGAATGCAGAGAAAATTTACGCAGATGTTGCTGGTACTTGAGGACCTGAGTTGTTGGGAAAGGTTGAGTAGGTTATGACTTCATTCCCTAGAACATAGGGGGGATGATTTGATAGAGGTATAAAAAATCATGAGGGGTATAGATAGGCTTTTTCCACTGAAGTTGGGTGTGACCAACCAGAGGTCATGGGTTAAGGATGAAAGGTGAAATGTTTAAAAAGAATATGAGGGGGAACCTCTTCACAGGAGGATGGTGAGAATGTGGAATTAGCTGCCAGCAGAAGTGGTAGATTCAGGTTCGATTTCAACATTTAAGAGAAACTTGAATAAGTACATGTATGGGAGAGGTATGGAAGGCTGTGGTCCAGGTGCAGTTCAATGGGACTAGGCACGTTAATTTTTCAGCATGAACTAGATAGGCCAAAGGGCCTGTTTCTGTGCTGTAGTGATGTATGACTATGATGGAGCAGAATTAGGCCAGTTGAGTCTGCTCTGTCATTTGATCATGGTTGATTTATTTTCTCTCTCAACCCCATTCCCTTGCCTTCTCCCCATAACCTTTGGCACTGTTACTAATCAAGAATCTATCAATTTCCGCTTTAAGTATCTCCAGTGCCTTGGCCTCCACAGCTATCTGTAGCAATGAATTTCACAGATTCACCACCCTCTGGCTAAAAAAATTCCTCCTCATCTCTCTTCTAATGGGTCATCCTTCTATTCTGAGGCTTTACCCTCTGGTCCTAGTCTCTCCCACCATTAGAAGTATCCTCTCCACATCCACTCAATCTATGCCTTTCTAGCTTTGGTAGGTTTCAATGATATCCAGCCTCATTCTTCAAAACTCCAATGACTGCAGGCCCTGAGCCATCAAATGCTCCTCTTATGTTAACCTTTCATTCTGGGATCATTTTCATAAATCACCTCTGGACCCTCTCTAATGCAAACAGATCCTGTCATAGATGCCCCAAACTGCTCACAAAACAATTAACATTGTGTTAGGACTGGAAAGCAGAGTCCTGATGCATGGTCTCAAAGAGATGTCAACCATCTCTTTGCCTCCACAAATGCTGCTTGACCTGCTGAGAGCATGTTGATTACATTGAGGTAGTTCTATTGAATAGTTGCTT
The DNA here is from genome assembly GCF_963921235.1 of Mobula hypostoma. Taxonomy (NCBI): domain Eukaryota; kingdom Metazoa; phylum Chordata; class Chondrichthyes; order Myliobatiformes; family Myliobatidae; genus Mobula; species Mobula hypostoma. The sequence continues at coordinate 148,329,064 of NC_086102.1, forward strand.
GGTGATTACAATCTGGATTATACAAAGCACTTGCGTGTGGTGCTAAAATGCTATCAGCACACGTGGACCATGTTACAATATGAACCACTACTTTCGTATCATGTTCCTGAATTCACTGATAATTTTTATTTTGAAATTCAAAGCCCTACAATCCCACTGAAATCAACAGAGTCTATTTCTTTCCTCACAGTTGCCTCATGCAGGTTCCAACTGGCAATTTCAACCATGTTGGTTGCTGGACTCCATGTGAAATGTAGAAAGATATTTGCCATTCTGAATATAGCAGTGAATTGGGATTTAGACATTAATTGGCACATGCATGGAACTTTATTATACTATTAAATTATTGTATTGACTTTTAGGAAGATTAGTATTAGATGACAAGATCTGTTACATTATTTTTATTGCTCTCAATGTTCTATTTCAGATCATACAGATGTCTTGCTTTAATCTCTGCTGCTATATAAAGATGAATTTCCATATCCTTGGCCTTGTTCTCTCACATGTTTTTGCTACCGCTATTGTCTCATTCACAGAGAGGTCCATTCATGATCACTTCTTGTGGAGCTCTCCACCCATTTATCCCTTCCCCCTCCAATAGCTTCAGGATGAATGAGGTATTTTACAAGAGCGCTTTCGGGATCTCAACTATTTAGATTTTGACTGCGCAACAGCCTATGTTAGCCTTGAGTTCTTTAGTGTCAAAAAGACCTCCCATTGGCCAAAAAGGCAAAGGTTAATTTGCGGAGAGCGAAATGGAGGAGAGATTATTCAGTCCCAGTCAGCATCCACTGGATGCCTCTAGAGTAAGGGATATGTTAAGGAGAGTAGTAAAATTGACAGAAAGCTAATGAATGGCTAATGAATAAGAGGGGATCAAAGGCAAACGTTTTGCCTAGTTTATTATATGCAGAAATGTTATGATAAGTGGAGAATATAAGAAATAGGAGTAGGCCATTTACCTACTTATGCCTGTTCTCATTTGATAAGATCATAGCTTGGATCTGGATCTGGGGGTTAATGTTTCTAGTTAAGATTTAGAATCAACATCCTTATTTTCAAATACCTCCATAGCCTTGCTTTTATCAAACTCTGTAATAACCCCAAACGTTGTAAACCTCCTAAATTTCCTGTTCTTCAAAATCTTCTGTTTTGAATAATAAACCCTAAAAATACTTAGCAGGCTAGGCAATATCTATTAATGTTTCAGGTCAATGGCTGAAGAACCCAGGTTATTTAAAACCTGAATAAATTTTATTTCCTTTCTCACTCTGCAACAAAGTGGTTGCATCTCTCCTATTTCTAGCTTCTTTAATGGGAGCAGGTCATCTGTAGTGAAAAGTTTTTGCTTCACTTGTGGTAGCTGGATATTGTTGGGTAAAAATCAAAGATGGAATATCTAGTTTGCAGGAATATATTTGTGCAAATTTGCCCAATGAATATCGCTGGTAATTTTTAACTTGCTTCTTGCAATGTGGACGATGCTGATGACACTAATACTAATTTTTATAGTTGGTCTCTATCTATTTTTACTGTGAGAATCTTCCTAACTACTGGAGTCTATGTACTTCTACAGTGAGTCAGGAAAGGAATTTCAGTATTGTCCCAGTGCCATAAAATGATTGGTGATATATTTCAGAGTCTAGTCTTAGAAGGGAACTGGAATGTGGTGGTGCTCCTGCTACCCTTGTTCTTTTTGCTGGATATTTAGGAGGGGCATCACGGTCTTTCAGCAGTGGAGTGAGTAAATTTTTAGAGTATTCCTTATGCAGACTGCTTTGACCTGGATGGAGTGGTGGTTCGTGATTTTTAATCATGGAGGTACTATCTGGAGGCTCTTTAGAATTGCCTCTCCCCAAAGCAACTAGCGAGTAGAGCTGTTTGAGGCAGTCAGCACTTGATGATTGGTACAACGATGTTACATTCAGCTCTTAAAATTACACAGAGCTCACTGCGCTTTGACGGAAATTATACTGCTTCCTGATCTGTGGCTTGTGCAGTGATTTCGAGGAGAGACAGGAGGTGAGACATTGGCCACAGGATATGCAATGCACTTTCATCCACTTGCTTTTGTAACCGGGGTATTCAGGACCTTCAGTCAGGTTTCTGGTTGATAGCAATTACTAAATGTTTTCTCCTTGTGTATGGGCATACCTGGGCAACGTTGGTTATATGTCAATATTGTGACTACACTTTAAAAGCTTGGTTATATGTTCAAATAGTAACGTAGTGGTTAGCGCAATCCCTTGACAATGCCAGAGTTCACTAATTGGGGTTTGATTGTTGCCGCTGTCGGTAAGGACTTTGTACATTCTCCCTGTGACTGCATGGATTTCCTCTGGGTGCTCACATTCCAAAGATATAAGGTTAGGTTTATTGAGTTGAGGCCATGCTATGTTGGTGTCGGAAGCATGGTAACACATGCAGGCTGCCCAGCACATTGATGACGCATATTACATATTTCACTCTACATTTCAATGTACGTCTGACAAATGAAGCTAATTTAATTTTCAATACCTTAGTCAGAATGTCTTCATGGCCCATAGACTTCTCTGTATCCCTGGGGAAAATCAAATTGGCTGATGTCTGGCCTCTGTGAGGTAGGGATTTCTGGAGGAAAGCAGGCTGCATAATCTGCTTAGCACTTCTGGCAGTGACTTCTAGTTTCCAAGTGAATACGCCCATAAGGCTTACTCTTTATATGAGGATAATCAAAGGCTTTTCCTAATGGCAGATGCCCGTTTCATGGATACAATAACAGTTGTATTGACAACCCCTTCATTTACCCACAGCTTGCAACAGCAGTGCAGGATGACCTTGATTTTTGCAAGCCTGTGATGTAAACACACCATAAAATTTGTGTGGCTCCGGCAGATTTTTCAATGCATTCTGTTAAGGGAACCTATTCAGTATTCTGATACTTGGTGAGGCAAAAGAGAAATGAATCAAGAGTTATGGTTGTTTGCAAGAAAGGATTAGTTGCACTCTGTAAACTGAAGTAATGACACTGTTTTTGACTTTAATAACTGCAGTTTGCTTCTGATATGAAATATCTATAAACACAATTTAGATTAGTATGTGCAAATAATGAAGGAGTTTGTTAACATGCCAATTAGATAGATGTGACATTTACAGTGGGCCACATCTGTGCCAATTCTCAGACTGCTTCCCATGATGAAAAAGTTCAAATAAAATCCCTTGGCTGTGAAAATTATACTGTTGCGAAACATGGCGGTGGGGGCTAAGATCAAGTCAGTGCCTGCTTGAGGCATTACTTTTTGTGGCATTGTACAGCACAGAAGCAGGCTGTTCACCCACATTGGCTGTCAGACATGCAGTTACCCTACTCCGTCTTATGATCATTGTATTCCCAACAACTCCCCCAGATTATATGCCCCACCACTCAATGGCACATAGGGGAAATTTACAGTGGACAATTAACCTACCAACCCATATGTCTTCTGCATGTGGAAAGAAACTGGAGCGCCCAGAAGAACCCTTTGCAAGTTGATAGAGTTGTTGGTTGTATGGTTGTTGGTGTTCTTTAATCAGAGGATTGAGCTCCAGAGCCGTGAGGTGCAGTTGCAGCTCATAAAATACCGATTAAATCATATTTGGAATATTGTGTTTAGTTCTAGTCACCTCGTTATAGGAAGGATGTTGAAGCTTTAGAGAGGGTGCAGTGGAGATTTACCAGGATGCTGTCTGAATTAAGGAATATGTTGTATGAAACATTAATGCTTGGTTGAGCAAGCTAGGGATTTTATCTCTGGAGCAAAGGAGGATGAGAGGTGACTTGATAGAGACGTACAAGATGATTAGAGGCACAGACTGAGTGGAGAGCCTTTTGCAAGGGTGGAAATGGCAAATGCGAGGGGGCAAAATTTTAAGGTGATTGGAGGAAAGTTTAAGCAGGTACATAGAATGTGTTGCCATGGGTAATGGTAGGAACATTTAAGAAACTCTTAGATATGCATATATATGATTGAAAAGTGGAAGACAATGTAGGAGGGAAGAGTTAGATTTATCTTAGAGTAGGTTAAAAAGTCAGCACAATATTTGGGCCAAAGTCCTTATGTTACTTAGTATACTATGTTCAGCATGTTCTAAACCTACGTGGTCACAAGGAGAATGTGCAAACTCCAAACAGACAGCATGAGAGGTCAGGATTGGATTGGGTCATTGGACCTAGTGAGGCAGCAGTTCTACTGGTTGTGTCACTGTGCTGTCCCAAAGCTTTGTTACTTTTTAGCTCCCTCTGGATAGGCCTTAAGTTAAGTTCTTGTGGCTTTACCAGAATTAGCGGCACATTTGCCAGATAAGTTGTCAGTTAATTCTGAGGGATGGAGTTAGTAGCGAATGTAGAGAAGCACATCTGACTAGATATGGTCTATTATACTGCAGCAGAGCTAGAAGAAGCATAGGTTGTCAGTAAATCCTTGAACCAGGTAGTGTGAGTCCTGAGGCTCCTATATCTTTTTCCTGATGGCAGTAGCGACTAGAGAGCATGGCCTGGGTGGTGGGGACCCCGATAATGAGTGCCGCGGTGCTGCTACAGCACTTGACATGGATGTGCTAAGTGGTGGGGAGAGCTTTACCTGTGATGGACTGGGCCGTATCCACTACTTTTTGTAGGATTTTCTCCTCAAGGGCATTGGTGTTTCCATACCAGGCTGTGATGCAGCCATTCAATATACTCTCCACTGCACATCTTAGTACATTTGTCAAAGTTTCAGATGTCATGTCGAATCTCTACAAACTCCTAAGGAAGTAGAGGCACTGTCGTGCTTTCTTCGTATTGCACTTACGTGCTGGGCCTCGAAAATAATAATGTTTGTGGTCTTCTGCTGATGTAACCCATCCGCTTCAAGGGTTGATGTTTTGTGTGTTCAGAGATGCTCTTCTGCACACACTATTGTAACACATGGTTATTTGAGTTACCGTTGCCTTCCTGTTAGCTTGAACCAGTCTGGCCATTCTCCTCTGACCGCTCTCATTTAATGAGACGTTTTTGCCCACATCACTGAGGCTCATTGTTTTTTTTATTTTTTGCACCATTCTCTGTTAACTCTAGAAAGTGCTGTATGTGCAAATTCCAAGACATCAGCAGTTCCTAAGATACTGAAACCACCCCATCTGGCACCAACAATCATTCCACGGTCAAAATCACTTAGATCACATTTTGTCCCCATACTGATATTTGATCTGAACGACAGTGTATCTCTTGACCATGTCTGCATGCTTTATGCATTAAGTTGCTGCCACATGATTGGATGATATTTGCATTGAAGAGCAGTTATATAGGTGTACTTAAGAAAGTGAATATAGAGCCAATCTTTCTCCTTTTCTATGCTTCCTGTCCTTTCTAAATGTCACGTACTCTCAATATTCAGAACCTAATTGATGTCATCCTACAAGCAAGTCTCTGTAATTGCTATCAAACTATATTTATTATTATGTACACTATAGTTTCAAATGGTGTGTGCATTTAAAGAGTCCTTTCGTTGATTCTTCTGATTTTTTTCTGTAACCTCTACCTTAACTTTAGTTTTACTTGAAGATTTGTATTCTCTATCTCTTTCTGACATAAGTGGTTGGAGTCAGAGCTCATATTTTCTAACTCCATGTCTCACTAGCCACGCCACCAGCCTCAGCAACTGCTCAAAACAGCACAGCCCCACCATTCAATCTCCACGCATCTCCACCAGTCGGATTCATCCATAATATTTATACAAGGTGATAAGAGGCATAGATCGAGGGGATAGCCAGAGACATTTTCCCAGGGTGAAACAGCTAACACAAGGGGCCATAATTTTAAGGTGATTGCAGGAAAGTATAATGATGTTGGTAGTAGGTTTTTTTAAACAGAGAGTGGTGGGAACATGAAACATGCTGCCAGGGGTGGTGGTAAATGCAGATGAAATGGTGACATTCAAGACTCATGGATGAAAGGAAAATGGAGGGCTATGTGGGAGGCAAGGGTTAGATTGATCTTAGAGTAGATGAAAAATTCAGTACAGCATCATGGGCCAGAGGGTTTAGACTGAGCTACAATGTTCTATATCCCATGCCTCACCCCACCTTCAGCTTCATTATAAGACTCTCACTCACGCCTCATTGGCATACACCGTCAACTTTATAATCACGCCATCACCCAAATTTTGTAATGTGATCTGTAGTCATGGAGAAGGGTGGCACAGTGCCAGAAATCCTGGGTTCAATCCAGACCTCATGTGTTTTCTGTGAGGAGTTTGCTCACTCTCCCTGAGACCATGCATCTTTCCTCTGGTTTTCTGGTTTCCTCCCACATCCCAAAGACGTACACTTTGGCAGGTTAATTAAACTCTGTAAATTGTCTCCAACATGTGAATAAATGGCAGTGTCTGTGGGAAGGTGATGAGAATGTTAGGAGAATAAAAATGTGATTAATGTAGAATGTACATAGAACATAGAACATACAACATACAACGCAGGAGCAGCCACTTCAGCCCATGTTATTGTGCCAGGCTAATTAAGTTAATGACACACAACTACACTAATGCCTTCTTCCTACGCATGGTCCATAACTCTCCAATCTCTGCAGATTCATGTGCCTATCTAAGAGCCTTTTGAATACCCCTGTTGTATTTGCTGAAAGAAAAGTCCAGATCAGAAGATCTATAAGTAAAAGATACAACTGATCATGAACAGTGTACTTTGTCATTTACAGTATATTGATTCAAACTGAGCAGTGAATTCCTTCATAACTGAGTTCAATCCCATTGTATTTTTTATACAAGTATGTATATTTCTAATCTAATATCACAAATGCTGAAGTAGCATTAGACTGAACTTATGGACAGTAAAAAAATGTATTGATTTAGGAAGGGGATGATCTAGCAAGACTGAACCAGCTTGTCGAAAATAAGTGAGGAAACACCAGTGGATGTCAGAATCAGATAGGGAGAATTTTGCTAAAAGCCTCTTTCCATGAACAGTATCTTCAATCTTAAACATTATTCCAAAATACAGCCTTTATTGAGAAGAGGTATTCTACAGGTATCCTCAAAGAGCACCAACTCTGTTATTGCAGCTGTCTCTGATCAGAAAAAAAATCAGCATATGAGATTTATTTGTATAAAGGTGTCACTGATGGCAGCAAGAGATGAATGGAGTTCCTCACTTGTCTTTATGGCCTCCCTAGTGAACAGCAATAACATTTTTCTTGTTCTCCTGTTACTGAGCTTTGAATACTGTACTTACATTGGATGTGTGTGTGTGTGTGTGTGTGTGAAAGAGAGAGAGAGAGAGAGAAAGAAAGAAAAAGGCAATATGGAGTTCTTCCAGCAGTTTATTTTTTGCTGTAGGTTCCAACATCTCTGGTCTCCTTGCCTACATGAAATGCAGTTGATTTTTGACTCCGATGACAAGTGTAGGAATCAACATTCCATTAATAATTTAATAATCTAAAGTATTATGGAAAGAAGGAAATGAAAAAGATAATCCACAAGAAAACTTACCAAGCAACAGTAAAATGTACCCTAAAATATTGTATAGATACTTATTAAGAAACAATGGGAAACCATTATAAAACAAAAAATGTATTTTTTCTGACTATCAAGATTGAATTATTTGACTCAAGTAGAGTAGAAGCTACAGTAGAAGTTAAATATCTGGATTTCTTGAATGTATTTGACAAAATGCCTGATAGGAAGGAAAGAATATAGCAGCTTTGGAATTAAGTGAAGATTTGTATTGGCTCAGTGGCAGGAAGCAAAGGATGGTAATGGATAATTGTTTTTCGTTATTAGGTAATGTTTTCCCAGGCTCAACTCTGAGTAATGCCCATGCCTATCTTGGCAACTCTTCCTCTATTTGAGGGAATATCTGTCCCAAAGTGGCTCTATTTTATGAGATACTGTACCTCTAAATGAGAAGATCATAAAGTGAAAGTCAAACTTCTCACAGGACTTTCCAGCACTTTTTTCCCTTTCATTTCATATGAGTTTTAATTATATAACCTTCAAACAGATTTGCTGTGACAGATCATGCAATATGTTCTCGCAGTCTGCATGCAACTTTATTTTTAACTGTATCTTTATAATTTGCTGACAGATTTGTGAATTTGCAGTGTCTCCTTCTCACTGCTGAAAAAATCTCAGCAATGTTGCAGCTCCCAGTCTGTATGTTAGCTCATGCCAAATAAATTCAGTCGCTGAAATCTCAGTAAATATAAACCTTTTTGTCTAGGCTGTTAGTAGGCAAAGGGATGTCTGACAAATTGGAGATTTTTAAAAGTGAGATCAGGAAAATTCTGGGTGAATATATTTTTATTAGAGTGAAGGGCATGGTTGGCAGTGTTGGGGAACCCTAACTGATAGGGATATTGAGGTTCAGATCAGCAAAAAAAAGATAGCATGTATCATATTTAGGTAGCTAGGATCAAGCAAATATTTTGAAGAGTTTAAGTGATGTAGGCATACATTAAAAGGGGAATTAGGTGGAAAAAGAAAGGATATGAGAATATCTCTGATAGATAAGGCAAAGCAGAATCATAAAAGATTCTGTGATTATAGAAGTATACTTAGAATAAAAGGGTGATTAGGTAGGGAATAGATTACATTAAAGATCAGTATGGTCATCTATCTGTGGAGAGGAAAACTCTGATTTTAAAGCTTCGCTGCCTTATGGCCATACCCACCCATGGGAAAGGCTTTGGGAGTAAACTCCGAGGAAGATATCCGGAGCTGGGGTCCCTAAGGCATTTTGATGTTATTTACAGTTTCACTCTGGCAATCTCTGCAACAACACTGGTGCCAAACTATATCGGCGCTTGCCCTTCCCTTGGACTACATCAGTGACATGGAGAGGGGAAACCTGCTGCATGGGCAACAGCCAGTTCTTCAAATCTTCCTGCCCAGGCTTGCGCCCTGGAGAGGACACAGTCCATCAGAAGCACAAACCCATGATCCTCTGGGATCGATGGCTACCTACTACTACTTTGAGAGGTGGACAAGATCTTAAATGAATACTTCTTGACTGATTTACTGTGTAAAAGGTTATGGAAATTAGTGTGTTCAAGGGAGGGTACAGTGCTGAGCTTGGACTTATTGACTTAAAATCAAAATCAAATCAAATCGTTTAAATATCACTCAACCATAGATGAAGACTGACGAACGAAATAGGGTTGTTCTGGGGCCAAGGTGCAAGACATAAACAGCACATTCAAAATAGTGAGCAAAAAAACTTAGTCAAGCAAAAAAAATCACATATATAGCCCAGGACCCTGAATGACATATCCTACAAATTGATGGCACAGTTCCTGGCAATCCGGCCTGTCATTCCACTGAATGAACATTGGAGGGTGGCACCGACAGGAGAGACCAGCCTCCAACTGAGCACGGATACCAGCCACGCTATGCCACCTCTGGTGCCTCTTCTCCTAGATTGTAGCAGCAGGCAAATCCACAGCTTGTGGCCTAGTCCTCACTACAACCAAGGCTACGCAGCTTTCCTGCTGCCCATCGCGTCAGCAAACAAGGAAAACAGACCTGCGGCATCGTACATTATCAATGTCCAACAGGGTCTTGTGATCGCACAAGAAATGTCCAAGACAATCCCCCATGGTTACACTGCACACTCTCTTCGCGCGCCAACTCCAATGCCTTCGAGTAGTAGGCAGCAACATGGCCTGCACCCAGTCCAGTTACTCTGATCAACAAGCAGTTCACTGATGGGGTAGACCTGCAGTACCTGAAGTTGTTAGAGTCCAGAATTGTTTTACGATCATAAAAATACATTTAACAAAGAAAAAAAACACCTGTGGTTGGTCCCTGAGAGGCCGCTGTGTCTAAGCGTGCCAGCATCTTACTGAACATAAAGATAAGAGTATGGATGTCGAGATACATAGAGGTGGCTGAATTCCAAGAGCTGGCCAAATGAATCATGGGATACTGTGGCAAACAAGAGAAGAAATTGCTAGTATTCTTACACATATTTTTTGTACTTTTGTTAACCACGGACAAGGTACTACAAGACTAGAGGGCATCGAATGTTGTGCCTTTAGTTATAAATGGTTGCAAGGGATTTCCATACTCATGTCATTCTACAGATGCACAGTAGAGAGAGAGCATTTTAACGAGCTGCATCACTTCTCAATACAGAAGCTGCAGTGCAGTGGATAGGAAGGCTCTACAACGGGTAGTCAAAACTGCCCAATCACCGGCACCAGCCTATCCACCATCAAGGACATACATTCAGGAAGGTGCCGGAAAAGGACCAGTAACATCATGAAGGATCCCACCCACCCTGCTCATGGACTGTTTTCCCATTCCCATCAGGGTGGAGGCTATGTAGCACCCATGCCAGGACTGCCAGATTCAAAACAGTTACTTTGCCCTAGCAGTAAGGCAGATCAACACCTCCACCCACTAACTCCACCACTACTTTATTATTTCCTGTCAGACACCTTAGCGTCCCTTTATGGAAAAAGAATCAATCTTTTTTATAGAAGCTATCTTTTGTATTTATATGTATTGTCTGCTTTTTATTATTATTGTGTTCTTTATCTTTTGTGGTATTAGATCCAAGTAACAATTATTTTGTTTTTCTTACACTTGGGTATAGGAAATGACATTAAACAATCCTCATTAAAACCAGGAGGATAGATGGTCAGTGTCTTTTTCCCACAGTTCTTAGAAGTTGTCTTATTAAAGTGGAGGTTGACAGATTCTTGATTAGTCAGGGCATCAAAGGTTATGGGGAAAAGGCAGGAGAATGGGATCGAGACGGATAATAAATCAAGCATAATGGAATGGTAGAGCAGTCGTAATGGGTTGGATGGCCTAATTCTGCTCCTACAGTATATCTTTTGATCTTATCAAACTTGTGGAGACTAAAGCAAAAGGCAGATTGTCAGTATTTCACACAGAGGGTGGTGGGTATCTGGTAGAAGTGGATATAAATGCAATCTTTAAAAGACATGCACTAGTTGCTCTGTTCTCTATAATTCTATAACTCTATTATCTTTAGCTGATCTCGTCTCATCATATCTCTCTTCTGAATAACAAAAATAGTAAAAATCCACTCCATGGTCTTGTTTGATTGCTGTTTCTGTTAATGCAACTATAACATTATATCACAGTAGAAATTGTGCCTGCAGTTCACCAACTAAATGTAAGGGGCTGGGTTTTCCCAGACCCAGTTTGCAATGCAAACATCACTTCTATCCCCCGCCCTCCCACACTCTCTTTTCCGAATCTGGAGAGACAAATACAGTGTCATGACAGTGCACAACTAAGAGGCTGTTACTGCATTACTGTGAGGCACTGAGCAGTGAGTAAGCATCAGGTATCATATTCTGAGGCCCAGGGTTCAGGACACAGCCTTTGACTGTTCCTGAATCACCAAGGCTGTAAAAGATTCCTTGAAAGTTATAAATGTCTCTGATAGAGATATTTACTATTCAACTTGGATAGGTTGGGTGAGTGGGCAAACTCATGGCAGATGCAATTTAATGTGGATAAATGTGAAGTTATCCACTTTGGTGGCAAAAATAGGAAAACAGATTATTATCTGAATGGTGGCCGATTAGGAAAAGGGGAGGTGCAACGAGACCTGGGTGTCATTATACACCAGTCATTGAAAGTGGGCATGCAGGTACAGCAGGCGGTGAAAAAGGCGAACGGTATGCTGGCATTTATAGCGAGAGGATTCGAGTACAGGAGCAGGGAGGTACTACTGCAGTTGTACAAGGCCTTGGTGAGACCACACTTGGAGTATTGTGTGCAGTTTTGGTCCCCTAATCTGAGGAAAGACATCTTTGCCATAGAGGGAGTACAAAGAAGGTTCACCAGATTGATTCCTGGGATGGCAGGTCTTTCATATGAAGAAAGACTGGATGAACTGGGCTTGTACTCGTTGGAATTTAGAAGATTGAGGGGGGATCTGATTGAAACGTATAAGATCCTAAAGGGATTGGACAGGCTAGATGCAGGAAGATTGTTCCCGATGTTGGGGAGGTCTAGAACGAGGGGTCACAGTTTGAGGATAGAGGGGAAGCCTTTTAGGACCGAGGTTAGGAAAAACTTCTTCACACAGAGAGTGGTGAATCTGTGGAATTCTCTGCCACAGCAAACTGTTGAGGCCAGTTCATTAGCTATGTTTAAAAGGAAGTTAGATATGGCCCTTGTGGCTACAGGGGTCAGGGGGTATGGAGGGAAGGCTGGGTTCTGAGTTGGATGATCAGCCATGATCATAATAAATGGCGGTGCAGGCTCGAAGGGCCGAATGGCCTACTCCTGCACCTATTTTCTATGTTTCTATGTTTCTATGTAAGTATACTTAAACTCATAAAATATATTTAAATATATAAACAAAATACCTTTGTTATTGCAGGGTTTACTTTATAACCAAAACAAACTTGCTACTGATACCTCCTATTACACACAGTAATTCTGTTTGGCTTGGTTCTTATGCCCTTGTCCAGGCAAAACATTGGGCAGGTCTCTTATCACAGCAGTTCCTGGAAGATATGAGCTGCAATTACAGAGATAATATTCCACCACTTGACCTTCAGGAGAGTCAGCCTGAATGTTTTAAGTGTCAACCACATGGCAGGACTATGGGTCAACCTACTATGTTAAACCAAAATGTGTAATAGTCTCCATTTAAACATTAACTTTACAGGGTCATAATTTTATGATCTGATCCTTAAAAATACTAGGGATTATCAATAAATAATTTTATTTGATATCAACAATGATCAGTTTTAGCCCCAATTTCCTCAATGTATTTGGTAAAGAAAAGAATGTGATACGCTGAACACTATTGAATGGAGGTATTTTGCCCAGTTAAATGCCTTTGTAGTTATTCAAGTACATTTACAATCTTGGTGTCTCCCTAATACAGTAATTATGAATGCAACAGAAAGAAATCTAATTCAATAAATTTGCTTAATATAAGCTTAGAGCTTTCTTTCGAACAGGAACAGCTGAGCGGGCGCTGTTGGAATGCTTTCAATTCAATTCAAGTCATTGAGGTCCATACATGAATACTCAAGAATGCAGTCAAATGAGACAGAGTTACTCCAGGGCCAAGGTACAAAACCCAGTACCAACAGTCACACACAGCACAAAACACACATAGCAAATATAAGATAGCAAGCACATGTAAGATATCAGTAAAATGCAGCCATGCCAAAAAAAAAGTCCAGATCCTGAGTTCACGAAGGCCGCAGAAGTCTGCAGTCGATCACAGTACAGCTTATCCTCTGCCAAGTGAATACTCGGGGCGGGGGGTGGGGGGGTGGGGTGTTGGTAGAGGCAGCACTGACTCCAGCCTGTCTGTCACACCACACTGCCCCCGGTGGAGTGCACAGGCTTAGACGCCTCTCTCCGGGGGGCTGTAAACAGGCTTGAAGCCTCGTGCTCACTATGACCGAGGTCACGCTGCCCCCCTGCCATCCGCCAATAAAGCAGTGAATCGGACTTCCAGCATTCCACATTAACAATGTTCCAAGTGGTCTTGCGATCACAAGAAAAGCGACTAAGGCAGTCACTCACTATTACATTGCAAGCCTCCTTTGCACACCAACTCCTCCGAAGCCTCTCTGATACAGTCAGCAGCTCGATCCACACCAAGTCCAGTTTCTCTGCCAACGAGCAACTCACTGATGCAGTACTTTAAGTTCTCAATGTCTAGCAGGAGCTTGCGATCATAAAAATATGTTTAAAAAGAACAGTAGCACCCTTTGTTGATGCCATAGAAGCCACTGTGATCAAACACACAGCCATCTTACTGTACCCTCCTGCACAGAGCCAGGAGAAAGCTCAGAGGAAGTGATGAAAGATCATGCTCCTCAAATACGTTAGTTCCAGCCTCACTTTTCTCTCTGTTTGTTTAAGTTCTGTCATTTGTCTATACATTTCCCGGTAAGATGGCACTGCACTCGGATGCAGCAGCCACTCTGGGTCTATTTGTGTATTTGTCTATCTTCTATGTCTTTTTATGGTCATGAGTGATGAATACCGAAAACATCAAGTACTTTAGGACTATCCAATCAGTGAGTTGCTCGATAACAATGGAGCAGGACTTATTGTGTATTGTTGCTGTGTCGTTGCCTAGACTTGTCGTGTACCATTTTGCCAAGAAGGTGTTATAGTCCAAAGAAAGGGTGTTATCATGATTGCAAGGCCCTGTTGGACATTGGTAGCATAGAATATGGCAAGTCCGGTTCACTGGTTCATTGGTAAGACCGATGGTGGGGGAGCTGTGTTGCCTCGGTTGTGGCAATGACTCGGCCCAAGTGTAGGCTTTCCTGTGGCAGCCGATCGGGAGAGCAGACGCTAAGGCGGTGTGAGAGAGACTCTGCCGGGTGCACTGGAATTTGTATGGGTTGGGGGCTGGCCCTCTTGTCGGTGCTGCTCTCTGGTGGAAGAGCAAGCTGGACTTGGAAAATTTGCCATAATTCTACAGTCATACCACTTGGGCTATATTGATTGTTTTTCTTTGCAACTGTTTTTCTGAAATCGTCACCATGTGTGCCACCTGTGCCATGTGCTACGTGCCATGTCTGCTGCCCTCGCTGTGTATGTGTACAAAACTAGATAGGGAGTTAAACACCTTCTCAAAAATCACCTGAGCTGGAAGTTTTCTTCAGTATTTTTAATGAGATAAACTTGTGAAACACAGAATGCTAAGTAAAATACATATTAAATTCAATACAGAATCTTTGTGTCTGATTATATTTTCACAGTGTCAACCAAAGGAATACACACACGCACATTCCGTAACCATGTCGTGTAGACTAGGGTGAACTCGTGGCACAATGATATCTTAATAGTGATAAATGATTAACATAATACTTTCTTCAAACACGTCTACTAAATGTTTACCAATATTAACAAGAATTTAAGGCTCACAGGTTTAAGGGCAAGTAATGATAGATGTCTTTCCCAGACATCCCACCTCTCCCGGAAGTTCCGGGAGTCTCCCGCATATTGATAGTGGCTCCCTGATGCCCGGAAATCGATTTTTTTGAGAGTAGGCGAGTGAGAGAGCGCGAGAGAGAGAGAGCGAGCGAGGCAGCGCCATGGCAGAGTGTTCCAAAAAAAGAAAATATAAAACGTACGTCACCCCAGACTACACTAAAGTGT
This sequence comes from Mobula hypostoma, assembly GCF_963921235.1. Taxonomy (NCBI): domain Eukaryota; kingdom Metazoa; phylum Chordata; class Chondrichthyes; order Myliobatiformes; family Myliobatidae; genus Mobula; species Mobula hypostoma. The sequence goes on from NC_086102.1 coordinate 148,344,198, forward strand.
ACATCTGCCTAATAGGAGTCAAAAATAATGACAGTGTTGCTCGCTGCACTGTTTGCGACAGTGATTTTTCTATTGCCCATGGTGGGTTAAGACTGTAAAAGACATGTTGAGGTGAGTTTAACAGGTGTTATTCATTTATTAGCATAGCTAACGTTATTTAAACTAGCTGGCTAGCTGCTAAGGAGCTACTCTATTGCAGACATCCCACCTCTCCCAGAAGTTCTGGGAGTCTCCCGCAAATTGATGGTGGTACCTCCCTGAAATGAGTTTTTGCAGGGTGGGATGTCTGCTTTCCACCATGTGCTTTAAAACAAATTCCAAATTACCCACACAGGAAATGATGTGAAAAACAGCTTACATAGAGGGACTGATGTTCATACAAAATAAACTGTATGCAGAGCAAACAGTGCCTCTGGAGGCCAGTACACAGTGTGCTGTGTGCTATTGGTAATACATTTTTGCGCTTTGGCCTGGAGGAACTCTGCTTTGTTTGCCTATATTTATGCATGGTTGAATAATGATTGAACTTGAACTTGATTTCCTTCCATTGTCAGTACCAAATAAGCAAAGGTCACATTGACACACTTTTAAATTATCCATCCATCTGTTGCAGCCTGGCTGTGATTAGAATCTTGTGATATGAAAATCAGGTGCAAATATTGATATTTCTTGTATGGTTTACTACTAATTCTAGTTACTTTAACCTATTTTAAGACATGTTTTTGCCATACTCTTTTTATCCATGTAACATTGCAGTTCTATGTGCAACTGTCCTCTTCCCTATGCCGGTAACTAATCAGCACCAAATACTCCTCTTTCCACATTTTCTGGCTTTATGAGGCCACTTCAAAGAATGGCTCAATTAAGAATACTTCAGTGTGCAATAACTTCAAAACAAGTAATATTTAAGACAATTAAACCATTTTGTGTTTGGCACTGTTACAGGATAGATCTCAAAGCTGGGAATAATTCTGAAAGAATTTTAAACACCTGCAACAAACATTTCTCCATTATTACACTGGGAATGTTAACAATTAACAAACAAAAGTTTATAACACTGTGATCAAAACAAGCTATCCTTTCTATCCTTGTGTATGTACCCTTCTGATGCTTTGCGTATTAATATCTGAATTTAGGAGATTGAGTTTCAAAACTGGAAAGTATGGAATAGACAATCAATTACTGGGGAAGGAAGAAGGGTATTTACAATTGAGCAGTATTGAATAGACAGGATTTGCATGATAAAGTCGAGATGCACCTCAAAAATAAGTTTACATCTAGCTTGTTCTGAGAGGAGATTTGGAACAGGGACAGAATCAATGTTCACTCTGATCTTTAATAATACAGCACCAGGCAGAAAGGAGAGCTCAATGTTAAAGAAAGCAAAGTAATTACAATGTGATCTATGGGTTGATGTGGTGGGTAATCATCCTTCCTGGCTGAAAACTATGGGACTGGAGGGGAACAAAAATTCCTTGTACAGTTAGTAAAATGTACTACAGTGTTAACAAAACAACCAAGAGTGTGGAGAAGTAAACAGAGAAACAGATAATAAATGGTCATAGAGAGTTCATATGGCCATTACACTTGCTCTTCCTATAGACATAGATATAGACATACTTTATTGATCCCGAGGGAAATTGGGTTTTGTTACAGCTGCACCAACCAAGAATAGAGCATAAATATAGCGATACAAAACCACAAACAATCAAACAACAATATGCAAACTATGCCAGATGGAAATAAGTCCAGGACCAGCCTATTCCTAATGTTAATACAGTATTATAAATTGTTCTTTTGGAGGATATAGAAGCCAGCAACTAAAATCAAAGATAATTTTGACCAAAGCAATCAAAAGAGTAAACAGGAAACTGGAACCTTAATGTTGAAAAATAAATGGGAGTTGTTTTCAAGGCTCAAAGACATATTTAAATGATAACTATGAATGTTTTGGCTTCCATTGGTATTTATTATTGGAGGTGGAGCAATGTAGGGAGTTTTAACTACAACATCCTCCTCCCATCTTCATATAACCAATCGACATGACAGTAGAGGATCCTTGCCAACCCTGTCATCATTCTTTGAACTCCAAGTTTAACCAGTAAGTCACTGTGGTCCCAATTTAGACTTTAGATTTTGCATGCTGTGTTTCCCACTTCTGAGATGAATCACCAATTCAACCTGCAATCAGTTAAACCTTGCTGTCTGGTTGATCCACAGACCACACTCACTCCACGCTGGTGTGGTGTCCGCCTACCCTGCACATGAGTCACATTCACATCACCCTTACATGCCCAGTAAATGATCTTGCACATCCAGAACATGGCCAGCACTCACCCAGCATTTGTACTATGAGCTCTTAGCACTGGCCTCATGCTCTCCTGACTGCTGCCCACCAAGCACTTGCCTCTCCCTGTACATCCAACACTTGACCTATCCTCATTTTAAGGTTTATCCCACACTGATTGTACTCCAACCACTCAACTCTCATCCCACGCTCCTTTTACTCTTGAACACCATCATACTGTACGCCCCAGATTTGTTCTTCTCCTGCTCATCCAGCAGTCGTATCACATTCGCATGACTCTTACATATTCAACATTCATTACACGCTTATCTGTTTCCTCCACTCTGGACACTTGTCCCATGGTGCCCTGACTCCAGCACTCCCAGCACCCATTCTACATGTACCTATCCCTTGTGCTCGCAAATCTCATCTCATACTTACCTGTCTTGCACGTTGAATACTGAAAAGCCTGGACTCAGTAGACGTGGAGAGGATGCTTCCAGTGGTGGGAGCATCTAGGACCCAAGGGCGTAGCCTCAGAATAGAAGGATGTCCATTTAGGGCAGAGATGAAGAGGAATTTCTTTAGCCAGAGAGTGGTGCATCTGTGGAAATAATTGCCACAGACAGCCGTGGAGGTCAAGTCATTGGGTATATTTAAAGTGGAGGTCGATTGGTCAATAGTAAGAGCATCAAAGGTTGTGAGGCAAAGGCAGGAGAATGGGGTTGAGAGGGATAATAAATGATCGAATGGTGGAGCAGGCTTGATAGGCCAAATGGTCTAATTCTGCTTCTATGTCTTATGGACTGGTGTTCTGATGTTATGAGATGCTCCCATCCATGTCAGCTTCCAGGATTTAGATGCTCTAACTCTCTGGATATGGATAGCTGGTGCATCCCCTTTAAGGGTTCAGGGCGGTCCCACTAATTGGTAATCCTGTTTTGGGTGCCAAGAATTGAGTATTTATGAACACCCAAACTGAAGTTTGGTGCTTAATCATAAGCCTTACTAGTGATTTTGTCTAACATTTGTTTTGTGCTCAGTTCTCGATCCAGGGTGATACCGTGTCTCGATCCTTGCTTTGGCTACTCCAGCATTTGGGTCCAAGCCATCCTCGCCAAGGTCTCTTGTCACAGTCTGATATTTAATTCTTGACAACCCTTTGACAATTAACTGTTTCTAACATTGTACTTTTGAGGTTGATAGGTGATCAAGTCATTAACTAACTGGAAATAATTGTCCCTAAACCTCTGCCTTCAGAACACTATCACATGACCTTAGTTCTGAGTTTCACATGTTCACTTCCCTATGGAACTCCTTGGCTTTGTTATCCATTCTTCAGCTTCACGTTCGTGACAATGTGAAACACGGAGCTGTAAGAGACTGGTAACATTTTCAGACAAGAATAGAGATCTTGTGCACTCATGCTTGGAAGCTTTCCATCTTTAATATTCTGTGCCAATGCATTGTGAGTTGGAGGCAAGATGAAGAGAGGGAAATAGTGAGCAAGAAGGAAATAAATAGAACTAGAGAGGTAAATAATGAGGCCCAGCTTGAGATGAATACGTTTGGTCTTCTTTTTATAAGAAGGGGAGTGAATAGTTCCTTCTTATGTGGCTGAACAACTTTTTCCCAGTAAAACAACACTGAAAGTCAGATGAAACTGATAGCAATGTGCATAAAGTCTCTTGGGATCTAGTGTTGATCAAAGATCAAACAGAGGAGGAGACTCAGGACACAACCCTGGCCTGCACCTGTGTTGAGGATCAGAGGGGCAGAGGTGAGGGAGCCCATCCTTACCACCTGTCAGCGATCTGATAGGAAATCTAGGATACAGTTGCACAAGGCAGGAGAAAGGGGAGAAAAGATGCTAGCAGGAGACCCCATTTACTAAAAGTTTGTTTTCTTACCTCAGTTGCAGTGAGGAACAATGCTTGAGATGCCTTTACTGTTCCAAATGAAATCTGATAAACACTGCAGTGATCCTCCAACCCTTTACACCCATGACTGTACTGCTACACACAGCTCCAGTCTTCTGTACAAATTCGCAAATGACATGACATTGATCGGCCTTAGTTCTAGCGGTGACAAACAGCCTACAGAGGAGAGTCTGATACCCTGACACAGTGGTGCCAAGGTAACAACCTCTCCCTCAATGTCCAAAGAACAAAAGAGCTGATTGTGGAATACAGGAGGAACGGATTCAGGCTCGCACCGACCAACATCAATGGGACTGCATTTCAGAGGGTTTCAAATTCCTCAGTATACACATCACCCAAGATCTCACTTGGACTGTACACACTGGCTAGGTGGCAAAAAAAGCACAGCATCATCTCTTCCACCTCAGGTGACTGAAGAAGATTGGCATGATCCCCCAAATCCTTAAATCTTCTACAGGGGCACCACTTACTATCTGTATCACCAACTAGTATGAGAACTGCACCAACTTTGATTGCTGAGCACTGCAGAGAGTGTACTCAGCCCAGCGCATCTGTGGATGTGAACTTCCCTCCATTGAGGACATTTACAGCTGCAGGTGCAGAAAGAAGCCTGGAAGATCACCGGGGACACCAGTCACCCCAACCATAAACTGCTTCAGCTGCTTCTGTCTGGCAAATGGTACCACAGCATAAAAGCCAGGACCAACGGGCTATGGGACAGCTTCTTTCTACAAGCCATTAGACTTATAAATTCACATGTCTGTACATTACACTGGAGTCATAACACAAAGATTTTTACTCCCTCACATTGTGGGATGGACGTAAGATTTAAATAAATTCAATTCAATTCAGTTCTCCTCTTTCTCCGCCTCCATCTTCAGGAAAGATCATTTCTAGGCCTATTATTATTCTCCAGGTCATGCTAACTTCTCACAGGACGTTTTCTCAGGCTGCCGATGTACAGAAGTAATTTAGCTCACCACAAGCTTTGAGTCACTATCAATCACCTTTGCAACTAGTCAGAGTGAGCATCAGCCTGTGAACTATTCAGACTTTAGCTAAGTATGAAAGACAGGTGCATCTGTAGCAAGAAAATTTGACCTCTTTAAGGTTTGTCTGTGGTGCAGTGGGTTTAGTGGGAGTGTTGTGCCATTAATGTTGTGTTTGACTGCATTAATTTACGATGCCAGGCTGGAGAATGGAACTCACATGTGATAGCACTGAGGTACTATCTGGGTAATAGACAAGTTGACATTATCTCTACTAGCCCAGCATTTAAGTATACACAAGGAATGCACATTACCAAGATCTAGATTAGATCCTGTTTTGCAAGAACAAACCACTGTACCTGGATCCTAGAGCAGATCCCACATGAAGATTGTGCAGAATCATTTGTGCATTAGGAGACTATGTAACACGTAGGAATCTGGGTGTCACAGAACACAGTCCCCTCTCCCTTCCCCTTTCAAAGTCCTCCTCAATTGAAATATGTTTGGGCAAACTGAAAGATCACATGGAGCTGGTGTTTGAAATAATGGCCCATTTATTGAAAAGTGATGTGCACCAGGAGACCAGGCAAAGCTGATCTACCTGACCATGAGCTTGGTTCAACTTTTACATTCTCAGTTGACGAGATTAGCAGTAAAACTTCATCTTGATAACCGAGTAATGGCTACAGGTAGACCTAAGTAACAGACTAGGTCCTGGTTACGGAATAAAATGATTATCTACAACTCTAACAACAAATTGAATTCTTTATTAAAGTATGAGTGCGTGTTAAAACACAATTAGTGAAGTTTCTGAAACATAAGATTTGTTGTTGCTGCATTCAGAGGGCACAGGTTTAAGGTGCTGGGGAATAGGTACAGAGGAGATGTCAGGGGTAAGTTTTTTTATGCAGGGAGTGGTGAGTGCGTGGAATGGGCTGCCAGCAATGGTGGTGGAGGCGGATATGATAGGGTCTTTTAAGAGACTTTTGGGTAGGCACATGGAGCTTAGAAAAATAGAGGGCTATGGGTGACCCTAGTAATTTCTAAGGTAGGGACATGTTCGGCACAACTTTGTGGGCCAAAGGGCCTGTATTGTGCTGTAGGTTTTCTATGTTTCTATATTTCTATGCATTCCAAATCTCTTCTTCGAGGCTTTGTCTGCAGTTCCCTGTTACTTCATTCCACATCTCTCTTTACTGATTATTAGCCCTCACTATTTTTTCTCCTACAAAACATACACTAAGATGATACACAGTGTAAATATTAAAATGATGAAAATGCCTTTAGTGGAGATATGTTTGATATTAACCATGTAAATCTGTTAGCTATCCCGTACAATGCTATCCAACAAATTTAAACAGCCTTACAAAGCCTTTTAGTGAGGTGCCCCAAAAATGACAAAATGCAGTAGAGGGCACTCTTGTGGTTGAGACAGATTATAGAGAAAATTCTGTGCATTGAACTACTGCAGCAAATACGGAAGTGCTTGATGCTGACACTGACATTACTTTCAATAGCACAAACATCCTTTGCCTTGATGAGCAGAAAATTTATTCACAATGAAAAATGTTGCTGAAGATGAACTGAAGTAATTTGGTTTGAAACAAAGCTGCAATTATAATGCTACATTTATTTGCATTATCAGCTATAGATGATAAAGAAAAGTGGTGTAACAAATATGTAAAATATTGCATATTTTGTCTCAATTATGAATCGTAAAGTTTAATTGAAGGTTTCAAAATGAATACTATTTATTTTGCATCACATGATACAATTTCATGTCTTATTTCAGTCTGTAAATTCCAATCTCAGATAAAAACTGATATAAACGAGATTCTTCTGCTCTTGCTATGGTACATAATAATCATGGAAATTTTAATTTCTCAAATTCATCAATATAGATTGAGATGTGCTAGGAACATCTAATCCACAATATGCTGCAGTGACTTAGTCTGTATAGTCATAAAACAAACTATAGTGATAAATTAGTTTGAAGCTATACAGCAGTGGTTCAATACTAACTGCCTCTTAATGACTTTCTTTTTATATTCGAATACTAATTTAAGTTTTTATTTTGAATAATCACCTTGATATTTCAAATATGCAAAATTCTTTCTACTTTATCTTTCTAAACAAATCCCTGAAGATGGCTTTAGTTCGGTGTTAATTTAACCCACATCAGGAAGGGAACAGCAGTTAATGCTAGCTGAAGCCAGTGTAAGTTAGAATGAATGCCACCAGAATATGCTTTTGGTCTTAGTCAGCTAAACATTATTAAAGCTGTGTGAACGAGACCGAAGAAGAGAGGCAAAGAGGAGATTAAAAAAAAAAGCTCTATCAAAGTAGCCCTGTAAAATCACAGGAAATTTCTATTATTGTTTGAGATGTGAACTGACACCAAGAGATTGACTTCTTCAGTTGAATCTTCAAGTACTTTTACTCTTCAAATATTGGAATTGAGAATGATTGCTCAGAACAGAACTACAAGTTAGAAATATGCGGGAACTTGAAAACCAAATATGTGGGGGAGATTTTAGTTAAGGAACAGAACTGATAGACATACCTTCTGCATGTATCAGTTCATTGACAGGAACGGGGACAACAATTTACCTTTTACTGGCATCAGTGTCACTTAATTGAGCTAAGATAATGGAACAAAGTAATATGTTCTTGGTCCAAAATATCGACTGATTATTCCTCTCCATAGATGCTGCCTAAGCTGTTGAGCTCCTCTAGGACTTTATGTGTATTACTTAGTTTTGATTTCTATAATATGGTGTAGATCAGGTGATAGGAAATCCAATTTAATTTCCATTTCCAGGGAGGCACCTTTGGATTAGAGAATGGGCTCAAAACGTATAAGCCGAACGTCGCCTCACAGACACTAGTTACCAAGAAAAATAATCAGGAATGGTGCTTTTCAATGAAAATAATTTCTCAAAATGAATCAAGGGGAAAAAAATCCAGATAAAATTAAATAAATACTGAAAGTTGGTAAAACAGATTGAAAATCAAATAGTGGTGTGGAACCAAATTAAATTTTATTAAATTTAATTAATTTCAGGCTTAGCCAATACTTTATTTAACTGTGTATGAAGTATATTAATTTCCCTTCCTAGTGAAATTAGCCTTGTAGTGAGGTCCCTTGTTAGGTTCCGGTTCTGTTTTAAAGAGCCAAGCACAATGTTTAAGTCTTAGCAGAAGAGTTAGCTGATACAAACTCCTCTATAATCTGCATCCACTGCACTTTGTCTACCACCACAACGGGTCTACAGTGACTGCAATTCCACTGGCTCTCCACTCGGTCTTGGACCACTTGGACAACAGCAATACCTACACCAATCTGCTGTTTTCCATTACAGCTCAGCATTTAAAACTATTATTCCCTCAGTACTAATCCAAACCTGGGCCTCCGTACCTCCCTCTGCAACCGGATCCTTGATGTCCTCATTAGGAAACCACTGTCAGTGCAGATTGGGAACAACATCTCTTTTTCACTGACCGTCAACAGAGGCACACCTCAAGGATGCATGCTCTACTCTCTCTACACTTATGTCTGTGTGGCTAGGCACAGTCCAAATACTACCTATAAATTCGCTGATGACTCAGCCGTTGTGGCAGAATTTGAGGTGGTGACAAGCCTGCACAGGAATGAGATAGATCAGGTGGTTGAATGTTGTTGCAACAACAACCTTGCTCTCAATGTGAGTAAGACCAAAGAATTGATTGTGGACTTTGGGAAGAGGAAGATGAGGGAATGCATACCAGTCAAAATTGAGGGATTAGCAGAGGAAAGGGTGAACAGCTTCAAGTTTGGTCGTCCATTTTGGAAGGAAAAATGAAAGAGCAGATGGTTATTTAAATAATAAAAAATTGCAGCATGCTGTTGTGCAGAGGGACCTGGGAGTGCTTGTGCATGAATCACAAAAGGTTGGTTTGCAAGTGCAGCAGGCGATCAAGAAAGCAAATGGAATGTTGGTCTTCATTGCTAGAGGGATTGAATTTAAGAGCTGGGAGTTAATGCTACAGCGTACTGGTGAGGCCACACCTAGAGTACAGCGTGCAGTTCTGGTCCCCTTACTTGAAGAAGGATTTACTGGCTTTGGAGGTGGTGCAGAGGAGGTTCACCAGGTTGATTCCAGAGATGATGGGGGGTTAGACTATGAGGAGAGATTGAGTCGCTTGGAACCGTACTCACTGGAATTAAGAAGAACGAGAGGAGATCTTATAGAAACATATAAAATTATGAAATCGATGGATAAGATAGAGGCAGGGAAGTTGTTTCCACTGGTAGGTGAGACTAGAACTAGGGGACATAGCCTCAAGATTTGGGGGAATAGATTTAGGATGGAGATAAGGAGGAACTACTTTTCCCAGAGAGTGGTGAATCTGTGGAATTCTCTGCCCAATGAAGCAGTGGAGGCTACCTCAGTAAATATTTTTAAGACAAGGTTGGATAGATTTTTGCATAGTAGGGTAATTAAGAGTTATGGGGAAAAGACAGGTAGGTGGAGATGAGTCCATGGCCAGATCAGCAATGATCTTATTGAATGGCGGAGCAGGCTCGACTGGCTAGATGACCTACTCCTTCTCCTATTTCTTATGTTCTTAAGTTCCTGGATGTGGTCATCTCTGAAGGTCTATCTTGAGCTTAACATATTGATGCAATTATGAAGAAAGTATGCCAATGACTATATTTCAAAAGGAATTTGAGAAGATTTGGTATGTCACCAAAGGCTCTGGTAAATTTCTAAAGCTATATCAAGGATGGCATTCTGATTGGTTGCAAAACTGTCTGGTAGAGAAGTGGCAAAAGTTGCAGAGGGCTGTAAATTCAGCCAGCTCCATCATGGGCATTAGGCTCCCCATCATTGAGGACATTTTCAAAAGTGATACTTCAAGAAGGTGGTATCCATCTTTAAGAACCCTCACCACAGAGGACACAACCTCTTCTCATTACTACCATCAATAAAGAGGAGCAGGAGCCTGAAGACACACATTCAATGTTGTAGGTACAGCTTCTTCCTTTTCGCCATCTGATTTCAGAACGGTCCATGAACTCATGAATGCTACCTCACTATTTTAAAAGTCAGCCCCATTTCTATGTTGGCTAGATGTTCGGGTACTCAGGTGAACATTGAATTCAAAGTTCAATCTTGCATAGAAACCAAAGAAAGCAAAAGACTATTTGAATAGTCAAAGGATTTCTGAACAACTATAATCAGACTGTATAAACCAAGTTTGTATTTAAACAAGGAGGAAAGGTTAGTTCAATAAATGATCTCAGTCCATAATTTTTAAAATCTTTCATTCAATATTTGACTGGCTATAGCCCACTCATAACGACATTTTGTCTCTTCCAGTAACATTTACAAAGGATGTAACTGACAATGACAATAATGAATTATGCCTTGTTTTTTTAAATAGTCTGGTTCTACTGAGCTTTTTGCTGGCACCTGCTTCTTGTTTTCAAATTGAGAGACAGTTTTCGTTTGCCTACAAAGGCAAAGTGATATGTCAAAGAAAGGATGTCAAAAGAGAAACACTGCTGAGCTCAGAAAGGTTGTACAGGATGTTGAGCAGCAATACAGCATAAAGAATCTTGACGGACAATGAGTAGTTTCTGCCAGACTGAGCAAAGGCAAGGACAATGTGGGTTGGCACCACAAAGGAACCAAAATGATAAAGAAATAAGCCAAAGGGCCAAAAAAATTGGCAAGATAGGAAAGTCCTTCAAGGGAGAAGAGCATAAACTAATTTTGAAAAAGTGAAGGGGAGATGCAGGAAAACTAAGGTCAAGTCAAGTCACTTTTTATTGTCATTTCAACCATAACTGCTGGTACAGAACATAGTAAAAATGAGACAACGTTTTCCAGGACCATTGTGCGACATGAAAAAACACAAAAACTACACTAGATTACAGACCTATCCAGGACTGCATAAAGTGCACAAAACAGTGCAGGCACTACAATAAATAATAATAAATAATAAACAAGACAGTAGACACAGTAGAGGGTATAGTAGGTTGGTGTCAAGCCAGACTCTGGGTATTGAGGAGTCCGATGGCTTGGGGGAAGAAACTGTTACATAGTCTGGTCGTGAGCGCCTGAATGCTTCGGTGCCTTTTTCCAGATGGCAGGAGGGAGAAGAGTTTGTATGAGGGGTGCGTGGGGTCCTTCATAATGCTGTTTGCTTTGCGGATGCAGTGTATAGTGTAAGTGTCTGTGATGGCAGGAAGAGAGACCCTGATGATCTTCTCAGCTGACCTCCCTATCTGCTGCAGGGTCTTGCAATCCGAGATGGTGCAATTTCCGAACCAGGCCGTGATGCAGCTGCTCAGGATGCTCTCAATACAACCTCTGTTGAATGTGGTGAGGATGGGGCGGGGGGGGGGTGGGAGATGGACTTTTCTCAGCCTTCGCAGAAAGTAGATACACTGCTGAGCTTTCTTTGCTATGGAGCTGGTGTTGAGGGACCAGGTGAGATTCTCTGCCAGGTGAACACCAAGAAATTTGGTGCTCTTAACGATCTCTACAGAGGAGTCGTCGATGTTCAGCTGAGAGTGGTCGCTCCGTGTCCTCCTGAAGTCAACAACCATCTCTTTTATTTTGCTTACATTCAGAGACAGGTTGTTGGCTCTGCGCCAGTCCGTTAGCCGCTGCACCTCCTCTCTGTATGCTGATTCTTGCTGATGAGACCCACCACAGTCGTGTCATCGGTGAACTTGATGATGTGGTTCGAGCTGTGTGTTGCAGCACAGTCGTGGGTCAGTAGAGTGAACAGCAGTGGACTGAGCACACAGCCCTGGGGGGCCCCGTGCTTAGTGTGATGGTGTTGGAGATGCTGCTACCAATTCGGACTGACGGAGGTCTCCCAGTCAGGAAGTCTAGGATCCAGTTGCAGAGAGAGGTGCAGAGGGAGGAAAGAGAGTTTAAAGGAAACTAATGCTTATACAGGTTAAAAAACAAACTGCTAGAACACATTAAGTCAGTTGGCACCTGTAGATAGATGTGTACAGATGAATGGTCTTAACCCAAAACATTGACTGTTTATTTCCCTCCACAGATGCTACCTGATCTTCCTTTCCTCCCGCAATTAGATTTTAGCTCCAGTGTCCAGCATTTGCTATCTTTTGGGTCTCATTTAAACGGATTAATCTAGGTTGCAAGGAATCAAAGTAATCAGCGGACCACATTTGGGTAGAGTCTGGATAATATAGTTGGAAAGTGAAAGAAATATATGCTGGAGATTAAGAAGGGGAAAGAAAAGCACACCCAGTGGCCACTTTAATAGGTACTTCTCCTCCCTAATGCAAGTAACTAATCAGCCAATAATGTGGCAGCAACTCAATGCATAAAAGCATGCAGACATGGCCAGGAAGCTCAGTTTGTGTTCAGACCAAACATAAAAATGGAGAAGAAATGTGACCTAAGTGATTTTGTTCATGGAATGATTGTTGGTGCCAGATAGGGTCATTTGAGTATCTCAGAAACCATTGATTTGTTGGGATTTTCATGCACAGCAATCTCTAGCATTTACAGAAAATGGTGCAAAAAACAAAAATGAAACATTCTGTGAGTGGCAGTTCTATGGGCAAAAACACCTTGTTAATGAGAGAGGTCAAAATGGTTCAAGATGGCAGGAAGGTGACAGTAACTCAAATAACCACACTTTACAAAGGTCGTGTACAAAAGAACATGTTAAACCTTGAAATAGATGGGCTACACCAGCAGAAAACCACAAACATATATTCTGTGGCCAATTTATTAGGTACAGGAAGTATTAGGTGCTACCTAGTAAATTGGCCACTGAGTGTAATTCATAAGTATTGTATTATGTGAAGAAAAGCAAAACAGTTAGAGAGAAGCAGAACAAACAAGTGAAAGTAAAAATTAAACTGACTACACGAGCTAAGAAATATTCAAGAATACAGCAAGAAGCAGAGATCATGAAAATGGCTTGAAATTAGTTGCTCAGTATACAGTATATAAAGAAACTTGTGTGTGAAGTTGACAAACAGGAAGAAGACTAGGGACTGGCTGAGCCAGCTCATCTACATTGAACAGAATCTGGAAGCTTCTGCCAAGTTTTTACAATGCACAATATTAACTGTAACAAATGGCACCCAGTCTGTACTGCCTTTGTACGTAATAAAAATGTGACATTGAAAACTAAATTTCCCAGAACATGAATATTATTCACATCCATGGGCTAGTGCAATTTGGTAATGCATCACCTTCTATGTTTCTGGTTTTATTGCCTACCATGGTACATCATGGGCATCACGGTGGTGTCATGGTAGTGTAGTATTAGCACGATGCTGTTACAGCTTGGGATATTCTTAGATACAGCATGGAGTAGGTCCTTCCAGCCCTTCGAGCCTCGTTGCTCAGCAACCCCCAATTTAACTCTAGACTACTCATAGGACAATTTACAATGACTATTTAACCTACCACTGGCACATCTTTGGACTGTGGGAGGAAACTAGAGCACCCAGAGGAAACCCATGTAATCTCTGTAAAGCATTATGCTAACCACTATGCTATGGTGCCGCCCATTTCTAGCACTGTTCTGTAAGGAGTTTCTACGTCCTCTTCGTGGAAAGTATAGGTTTTCTCTGGGTCCTCCAGTTTTCTCCCACGAAGACATACCAGGTAGGTTAATTTAACATTGTAAATTGTCCCATGACTACGATTGGGTTAATCGGGGCTTACTGGGTTGGTGCGGTTCGAAGGGCTTACTCTGCGTTGTATCGCTAAATAGGTATAGCATAGGGTCACATACTGTTTACTGGCCAGAGGTGTTAATAAAATGATAATATATGCAAATGACACACATAAACCCATAAAAGTAAAGATGAGCATAACCTAACGTTGAATACTTGATTGTAATCATGAGCCATTGAGAAAGGGTGTTTCCTGATGACGGATTGTAGAAATAGCAGAGGAAAATAACCTTTATCAAGGCAGAGCAGGTTTATTTGTTGCACAGATCAACCAATATTATTGGCTAAAATGGAATCTCCCCCAAATCTTACAAAGATTAGCCTGACCAGGAGTTAAAGAGCAAAGGTCCCTTGTCAACCAATTAACAGTAATGCTCAGGAAAAATCCCAGAATATTTCAAGCATTTCAAGGTGCCAGCGATTTCACCAGGCTTCGTCACCTCTACTCTTTCAGTCTGCCAATATCCTGCTATTAACAGAAAAAAATAATCTTTGATTTCTGCAACTGTGCCACAATTTCATTTAAATCTCGTTCTAATTTCTATACCTATTTCTTGCTGCTGTCTGCAAGATGATGATTAAAGTCACCCATTAACAGAAGAGTTTGGCCTATGGCACCTATTTGTTCAACAGTACTAATGTATCTCTAATGTACAGCAGTGTTATGATATTATTGCAGAAACTATTTCAATAAAGAGATAAGACATTGCAAACTGGTAGAAAAATTGTTTAATTAGCATCCTTTTTTTATGCACACATCATGTAAAGCTTGGTTTAACACCAACTAGTTTGTGCTGGTGTTCATTTCCTTGTAACATTGCATCACTTGTGACTTCGTGCACTATTCACGTGAGCCCACCTGACACTGTTTGAGTGTCAGATAATTTCCATCCCTAACAAAATAAATGGCAGATCTCCCCAGAGCCACCATGGAACCGGCTCAGTGTTTCCAGGAGCATGTTTCCCTATTTTGTTGTGTTCATTGTTATTTAGAAAAACATTGTGCAGACATCAGATAGCTTCACAACTGTTCACAACATCAAGCTGTTCCCTGCTGGCACGCCTCAATTCATCAAGAGGTTCTGATGCACTATCAATTACTCCGAAAGACTGGAAGTAGAGTAAATACTGAAAGGCTTTTATTAGCAGTAAAATGTGACCTCGACCATGCTGAATATCTGCCCTGGACTGAGGGAGGAGCAATGGCACAATCGCCTTTATTCAGGAGTCTGTGGGAGGAGCCACAGGAGCAGTCAGCAGAGGGGCGTGTCCAGACATGTCCAGACAGGTAACCCAGTTACAACATATATATATATGGTTTACCACTGTTCCAAATTACCCCCAAGCACAGAGGCCAAGGCTGGGAGTTGGAATATTCTAAGATGAAAGAGAAGCAGAAAGATTTGAATCAGGATTAGGTTTATTAGTGCTGACAAAAGTCATGAAATTTGTTGTTTGTGGTAGGAGTGCAGTGCAAGACACAAAAAATACTAATAATTACACTAGTAAATAAATAGACAGACAGATAGACAAGCAGGTAGATAAATAGACAGATGAATGACTGAATAAGTTGTGCAAATGAGGAATAGTGAATTAGTATTCATGGGTTTATTGGCAGTTCAGAAATCTAATGGCAGAGAGGAAGAAGCTATTCCTAAAACATTGAATGTGAGTCTTCAGGCTCTGGTATCCCCCTTTGATGGTAATAATGAGAAGAGGGTATTTCCTGGGTGGTTGCTGTTTGCCACAACTAGATTATCACGTCCAGTTAGGGGTCTGGCATTTTTGGAAAGATGTGAAAGTTTTAAAAAGGGATTTACTAATATGAGTCCAGTTAGAATGGTATTACTCTCTGAGGGAGATCAGACAGGCGCAGCACAACCCTGAGATATTCATTTTCTTGTGATCATTCACAGTAAATACAAAGAAACATAATAGAATCAATGTACACTGTACAATCAAATACAAGAAGAGAAAATAAACATAATAATAATAATAAATAAATAAGCAATAGATATTGTGAACATGAGATGACGAGTCCTTGAAAGTGAGTTCATAGGTTAATGGGGCATGTGAAGTTGAGTGAAGTTATCCCCTCTAGTTCAAGATCCTGATAGATGAGGGGTAATAACTGCTCCTGGACCTGGTGGTGTGAGTCCTGAGGCTTCTGTACCTCCTTTCTGCCTATTGCTGGCTCCAGCAAGAAGAGAGCACGGTGCATGGTGGAGGTCCTTGATGATGGATGCTCCATTAGCACTCCATGTAGATGTGCTCAATGGTGGGGAGCACATTACCTGTGAGGGACTGGGCTGTATCCACTACTTTTTGTAGGCTTTCCATTGAAGGGCATTGGTGTTTCCATACCAGACCCTGATGCATTCAGTCATTATACCCTCCACGCACATCTATAAATGTTTGTCTGAGTTTTATATGATATATCAAATCTTTGCAAACTTTGAAGAAAGTGGAGAACCTGATGTGCTTTCTTCATAATTGCACTTGTGTGTTGGATGCACGATGGATGCTCTGAAATGATACCACTGAGGAATTTAAAGTTCCTGATCCTCTCCACCTCTGATCCCCTGATGAGAACTGCCTCATGGACCTCCATTTTCCTCCTCCTGTAATTGATAATCAGCTTTTTGATCTCGTTGACACTGAAAGAGAGGCTGTTCTTGAGGCACCACTCATCCAGATTTTCAATCACTCTCCTATATACTGATTTACCATCACTTTTTATTCGGGCAATATCCATGGTGTCATCAGCCATCTCAAATATGGCATTGGAACTGTGCTTAGACTCACAATCATAAGCATAAAGTTAGTAGAGCAGGAGTTGTGCCCACAGCCATGGTGTGCACCTGTGCTGATGAGGATTGTGGAGGAGATAATGTTGCCAATCTGAACTGACTGGGGTTTGCAAGTGAGAAAATTGAGTATCCAGTTGCACAAGGAGGTATTGATGCCAAGGTCTTGGAATATATTGATTAGATTTGAGGGGATGGTGGTATTGTATGCTGAGCTGTAGTCAATGAAGAGCATCCTGATGTATGCATCTCCACGGTCCAAGTGATCCAGGGTTGAATGAAGAGCCAATGAAATGCCGTCAGTTGTTGACCTGTTGTGATGGGAGGAAAGTTGGAGCAGATCCAAGTTGCTCCTCAGGCAGGAGTTGATATGTTTCATCTCCAACCTTTCAAAGCACTTCATCACAGTGGATGTAAGTGCTACTGGACAATTTCTTTGAGGCAGATTACTGCATTCTTCCTAGGCACTGATATAACTGAAGCCTGCTTGAAGCAGTTGGGTATCTCAGACTGCCAAAGTGAGAGGTTAAAGATATCGGTAAACACTCCAGCCAGTTGATTCAGCACAAGCCTTTAGTACAGGGGTGTCAAACTACCAGCCTGCGGGATGATTTGGGGAAAAAAAGGTATATTCACGACCATTTATTATTTATCTGTACGCCAGCCGCTCTCTGTCCCACTGCTGTCTGTGCCGCCTGCTGCGCCGGCAGCTTGTTGTGTGTACTTAGAAAACAATAGGCGGCAGTTAACCACCCGCTGTGCATAAGCACCTACCACCCTGCACTGAAGACCACTAGGGCCCCACCTACGTCGTCAGACACAGTACAAGCACACAGAGTACTCAGGTAAGTAACACCTGTAGCAAGGCTGACACCGTTTGCTGCTGCGGTTCAAAATGCTTCCAAGAAAAGAAAAGTTGACATCGAAGGTCGAATATTCAATGATAATTGGAAAGATCGTTTTTCTCTTCTGTGAGGTCAATGGCAAACCTATGTGTCTGATATGCTCACAACAAGTGGCAGTGGCAAAAGAGTACAATATCAAATGACACTATGAGACGTCACACAGAGAAAAATATGACAAGTACGCAGGATGACTCAGAACGCAAAAGGTAAACGAGCTTGAAGCAGCTCCGAAAAAAACAACAATCAGTGTTCACCAAAAGTCGAGAGACTCATGATGGAGCTGTCAAGGCCAGCTATATTATTGCCAACAAAATAGCTGCTGCGTCGAAGCCATACTCAGAGGGAGAATTCATCAAAGCATGCATGCTGACAACGGCTGATCTGGTGTGCCCTGAGAAGAGACAGGCTTTTGGTAATATCAGCTTGTCAAGAAATACTGTGGCAGAGAGAATCAGGGACCTTGCAGGAGACTTGAACAGTCAACTAAAAGACAAAGTGAAGTCATTTATTGTCTTCTCTATTGTAATTGATAAGAGCACCGACGTGACTGATGTAGCTCAATTGGGAATATTTATTCGTGGTGTTGATGCATCTTTGACCGTCACTGAGGAGTTTGTGGAGATGGTGCCCATGACAAACACCACAATGGCAAGCAATGTTTTCTCCAGCCTCATCGAGGCCTTGGACAGACTAGGGGTTGACTGGAGTCACGCTCTCAGCATGGCAACAGATAGCGCACCGTCCATGGTCATGAAAAAGACAGGTGTTGTTGCGAAACTCAGAGAGAAAGTTCAACAGAGAATTCAGAGCAGGAATTCTGGAATTTTCATTGTATTATACAACAAGAGGTGAAATGTAGCAGGAGCCTGAAAATGGACAATGTCATGGATATAGTAATCAAAACGGTTAATTTTATTAGAGCAAGCGACTCAACCATTGGCAATTTGACGCTCTTTTGTCCAAAAGTAATATTGGACACAGCCTACCCTACCACACTGAAGTCCTCTGGTTGAGCAGGGGGTTGTGCTGAAACCTTTTTTTCAATTACATGCAGAAATTGGACTATTCATGAGCGAGAAAGGGAAGCCAGTGGCAGAGTTGGATGACCCAGACTGGCTTCAAGATCTTGCATTTTTGGTGGATATAACAGAGCACTTAAATGTGCTTAATGTTAACATGCAAGGCCGCAACAAACTTCTTACGGAATACTACGACAGCATTCGTGCCTTTCACATTAAATTAGGCCTGTGGGAGATGCAACTATCCAGGAGTAACCCAGCTCATTTCCCCTCTTTGCAGTCAGTGTGTGTCGCCCGTGGGAATAATGACAACATGGACAGGTACAAGGACAAAATATCACGGCTGAAAAGTGAGTTTCAGAATCGTTTCCAAGTCTTCACTCAGCTCGAGAAGGAATTCTCACTATTTTGCTCAGCGTTTGTCGTCAACGCAGCATCAGATATGCCGGAGGAACTCCAAATGGAAAAAATTGAAATTCAGTGTAACTCGGCTTTGAAATATAAATTTGAGACTGTGGGTCTGGACTCATTCTATCAATACCTGGGACCGATGTACCCCATGATGACAGACTTTGCCTCAAAGATCCTTTGCATGTTCGGGACAACATAACTCTATGAGCAGGCATTCTCCATAATGAACATTAACAAATCCAAACTGCGCTCGCAGCTGACACACAGACATCTAAACAACATTATGAAAATCACAACTGCCCAGAAACTGGTCCCTGATGTTGACAGGCTGGTTAAAGCCAAGAGATTTCAGGTGGCTGGAAGCAGCAAGTGAAAAATGAGTGACAATGTTCGATGCACTGCGATATGTAAGCAAAATGCATTATGAAATATTGAATGTCATAATATTGTGATTCATTTATTTTCTGACTATTCTATTATTGTAAATGTGATCACTTTAATAAAAATTAGAGGCTAACTGTGTTCATTGTCTGAGTTTGATTGCTGGAAGCAGGCTAATAAAAATTAGGTGCAGTTGTGTAGCCTACATTTACAATTTGTTTTGTTAGGTCTACATTTGTGTCTGCTAATGTTCGATTTCAAATGGTTTATTAATGGAAAGGGTGTGGCTCCCAAAATAACCTTAGCCAAAATAGCATCGTTTTTTCTCCCTCTCATCACAACTTTCTTGTAGCCTATGATTATAATTTAATACCAATCATAAAAATAATGCTTGCAAGGCAATCTTCTTCATAAGAAACAAAATTCATAAAGTGAAATACTTTGTAGTTATAGCAGAGACTGAGACACATGAGAGCAGGTTGAAAAAGCGAAGGCAACGAAAGCTGTGGGAGCACGCGCGCGCACAACTGATCCAGCCCGCATGAAGTCGCATTTTGCCCAATCCGGCCCGTGATCTAAAATGAGTTTGACACCCCTGGCTTAAGTTTTCACCAGTGCTTCATAAAGCCTCAACGTTACATCATTGCTTTTATATTCTAGTACTCTCAAAATGAATGCTAACATCACATTTGCCTTCCTCACCATTGACTCAACCTGCAAATTAACCTTTAGGCAATCCTGCATGAGGACTCCCAAGTCCCTTTGCACCTCAGGTTTTTGAATTTTCTCTCCATTTAGAAAATAGTCTATTCTTTTATTTATTCCACCAAAGTGTGTAACCATACACTTCCTGACACTGTATTCCATCTGTCACTTCTTTGTCCGTTCTCCTAATTTGTCTAAGTTCTTCTGTTGCCTCTCTGCTTCCTCGAAACTGCCTCCCCCCATCTATGTTCGAATTTATCTACAAACTTGGCCACAAAGCCTTCATCATCCAAATCATTGACATATAACATGGGGGAGATGCCTCCATGTTTTAATGGTCAAAGTGACCATAAAAAGCATTGAGCTCATCTGGGACTGAAAGCTTGTTGTCATCAACAGTATGTCGCCTGGTTGCGTGAACAGTTAAATTGTGGGGTAGAAATGGAGGAAGATTCATTTGTAGTTTTAAAAAGGGACCTGAATAGGGTCTTAATGGAATGAATTAGTAGGGGCAAAGGGAACTAGGCAGCTCTAACTGATAGAGGTTCAGTGGGATGAGTGTTGAGCGTTGAGCGATAGTCATTCTGTGATTCTGTAACTTAGTGTGTCCTCCATGGTCCCTCCTGCACCACTTCTGTCACTCAATCTGGTAGGTGCTGTGTGGTCGGATTGCTGGCCGGACCTGATAAAGATGTACACTACATCTTTGGAGTTGGATGTCATTGTTGTCTAACGCACATCTCCTACAGCAGCCTCTCCCAGCTACTTCTTGTCTCCTGGTCCATAGTTTTGTCACAATATCACTCGATGTTGACATCAGTTTTTCCTTGACTGTATTCCAAACATGGTCACCCTCCAAGTCCTGTAGGCAATGGAATATGCAATCCACGCACTTCAGTGATATCCCTCACCAGATTCCCTGTGCCGGACTGCAACAAGCTAACATTTACATTTACCCCAATGATGGGGGTCCTTCTAATCTCAACTCTAGTGATGCCAGTGACTGAGGTGGAACTATAAGGTGTTAGCAATTCAAACATCATTATTATCTTCTTCATTAAAATATTCCTATACTGGAATCAACAAGCTTCATATCCTGGGCTTTTGTACATCCCTCTGCAACTGATTCAGGAAACAACAGTCAGTAGGGTGTGATAATAACATCTCCTCCTCACAGACAATTAACACAAATGCACCTCAAGAATGTGTGCCTTGCTCACTGCTCTACTCTGTCCACGTACATGACTGTGCGTCTATATAAATTCACTGTTGTTGGCTGAATCTCAGGTAGAGACAAGAGGTGGACAACAGTGAGATAGATTATCTGGCTGAGTTGTGTCACAACAACGAGCATACACTCAGCATCAGCAAGACCAAGGAATTGATTGTAGACTTCAATAAGGAGAATTCAGGAGAACACACACCCATTATTATTGAGGGGTCAATGGGTGGAAAGGGTGAACAGCTTCAAGTTCCTGGGCATCAACATCTCAGAGGATTTATCTTGGGCTCAACCCATTGATGCAATTACAAAAAAGACATGTCGGTAGCCCTATTTCATTAGAAGTTTCAGGAGATTTGGTATGTCACCAAAAACTATGCAAATTTCTGCGGTTGAGGGGATTCTGGTTGGCTGCATCACCACCTGATATAGAGCCTCCAGTGCAGTGGATCATAAAAGGCTGCAAGGATTGTAGACTTTGTTAGTTCAATCATAGGCACAAACTTCTCCAGTTTCAGGGACATCACGAGGCAGTGCCTTAAGAAGGCAGCATCCATCATGAAAGACCCTCAACCATCAGGGACATGCCATCTTCACATTACTACAATTGGACAGGACGTACAGCAGGTTGAAGACTCATACTCAACACTTTAGGGGCATTCCCTTCCCCTCCACCATCAGATTTCTGAACAGCCCATGAACACTAGCTCACTATTTATTTCACTATATTTATTTTGTAACCTGCAGTAATTTTTATGTCCTGTACTGTACTGCTGCTGCAAAACAACAAATTTCATGATATACACCATTGATAATAAATCTGATTTTGGTTCTGATTCCCACCAGCGCCCCTTCTACTCCTCTTGCTCCATATTTGTATCCATCGCAGTGTGTCAAATGTTATAGGGAGTAGGCAGGAGAATGGGGTTGAGAGGGAAAATAAATCAGCCATGATCGAATGGCAGAGTAGACTCAATGGGCTGAATGCCCTAATTTTGCTCCTAATTATGATCTTCATTATTGTCCTGCGGCATAGAGAGAATAGGAGGGTCACGACCAAAAATCTGGAGAGACAGTTGTACTTGTAAGATGCAGCCGAAAGACTTTTTTAGTGAGGCCACATCACTAGCAAAGATGTCTACTGTTGATCAAATAAAGAAGCATATGGTAATCACAATAAGACATTATTAGTGATCAATATGAGAGAATAAGACATATTACTTTATATGTTGTGTGTGAGTTATGTGTACAGTGTTGTAGCTTGGTCTGGTGGAATGTTGTATAATTCTATACTGCTGGAATAGCAATAAACGTGAACTTGAACTTGAGAGGTCATGCTTGCTGTTAAGGAGCTGGTGAAAGATGTTGATTAATCTTCTCTTGTCAACCTTTCTTGACCAGTTGATGGAGATTAGTGGAGAAGATAAAATGACAGTGGTGGGGTTGCCATGGTGATGGTGGAAGTTAGCCTAAGAGACTGTGTGAGATCTATGAAGAAACAATGTCTGATTAGCAGTTTGCCTGTGTTTTAAGTTTTGGCAAGAAAGAGGGAATTTATGTTGGTCTGATATTCACCTTGCCATAGTTTTCAAGATCACAAAGTTTCTTCCCTTTGGCTTCTGGCTGATACTATCGCAGTCACCAGCTGATCTCCGACCAGACAGACCCTCCCCCATCCCCACACTCTCCAGGGCTCAGGGCATCTCTCCTTGACTTCATTATCTGCAGTAGCTCTTTGGTCTCTCTTCCTTGCAGCTTCTTTCTCCTCCATGGCAGCTACTGTATGAGTGGTTGATGCCTATAGGGGCTGCTGCCCTTCTGTGTTCAATATACAACAAAGTGTTGTCAGCTCAGTTGGGCACAATCCTGTTGGAAACCACATTTCTGAATGTAAACTACGGTAATATTTTGGCCATGACACAGATATTTATGGCGGAGATGTTTAAGGGAATATGTTGTTGGTTTAGCTCACCAGTATAGGTTGAAATCCGGTTTCTAGGCTTGAATGCATTAAATTCTGTTCAGTAAAGGCCTTTTATATTTTCCACCAATAATTACTCACCCTTTACTGATAGCTGAATTGCTTTGATTCAGCACCAGCTACTTCTATCTCCCAGAGCCAGCTGTTACATTTTTTAAATTTTAAATTCACCCAATGAAAGAATGGTTTTAATACAATTCTCAGAATCTCTCTTTGGGCATTGAATCCTGAAGGTAAACTGATTGGTAGGACAGATCCTTCAAAGGGCACCATCCCTGCACTTGCCAGTCTCAGGAACAAAAATATCAGCATGGTTTGAATGTTAAAACAGAATCTCTTGCTAAAGTATAGGTCCATTCAGATAGATAATGCAGTCTCATCCCAAGCCTTTAAACCAGATTCCCAGCATATTTTAATAATCCATAATTTTTAAATCAATTGCATTTTATGATTTTGATTTTGTATCATTCAAATTACAGTTTAAACTTTAAATAAATGGAAATAGATGTGTTTGCATCTTTCAAGGTTAAAAATCAGATTTTGCCAGTATTTATGTATGAATGTGCTGTGATAATTCAATTGAACAGTGATCAAATAACTTAAGAAACCTTTTCAACAATTTGAATATTTTTAGCAGCCTGAGATATACTGTATATACTAATTTGAAATAAATATATCCTGTTTTAATAGTATATGCAAAATATTGCATACACACCACAGCATCCAATGGAACTTGATTTGTAATGTTTATTTAATATTGCAGTATCTTGGCTGCTTTGATAGAGAGCTGAGTGTGATAGATTTTGTTTGTAGAGGATAAGGTTGCAGGGGTGTTTTTGAATGCATTCTTTTTCTGAAAACATTACAAATGTGAATATAACTGGATAATATATAATTTCTAGCTCTTGTGATGGATGGAAAATATATCAGGATATATGTAACAAAAATAAACATATTTGATGTTTCAAATTGTCTGCTATTTTCCATTCTATATTAACCTTGAAATAGCTAGAATATTGTGGCATTTCTGGTAGGATCATCTAGAAAGACAGGAGGCTTGGGATCCATGGAAACCTGGCAACGTGGAATTAGAACTAGCTTGTCCATAGAAAGCAGGCGGTGGTAGTAGATGGAGTGTATTCTGCCTAGATGTTGATGACTAGTGGCGTTCTGAGTGATTTGATCTGGGACCCCTACTCTTTGTGATTTTTATAAATGATTTGGATGAAGAAATAGAGGAGTGAGTTAGGAAGTTTGCAGATGGCACAAAGGTTGGAGGTATTGTGGATAGTGCAGAAGATTGTTGTAGGTTAAAACGGGATATAGGCAGGATGCAGAGCTGGACAGAGAAGTGGCACTTGGAGTTCAATCCGAAAAAGTGTGAAATGATACACTTTAGAAGATCAAACTTGAAGGAGGAGTACAAAGTTAACGGTGGAGTTCTTAGCAGAGTGGAAAAACAGAAGGATCTTGGAGTCCTGATCCTTCAATACTTCAATGTTGCTATGTAAGTTGACAGAGTGATAAAGGAGGCATATGTTGTGCTGGCCTTCATTAGTCAGGGGACTGAGTTCAAGAGCTATGAGGTACTTCTGCAATTTTATAAAACTCTAGCTAGACCACACTTGGAGTGTTGTGTTCATTATAGGAAGGAAATATTGGCTTAAGAGAGGGTGCAGTGGAGATTTATCAGGATGCTGCCTTGATTAGTGGACATGTTTAATGAAGAAAGGTTGTGTGAGCTAGGGCTTTTCTCTTTGGAGTGATGGAGGATGAGACCCGACCCACAGAGGCACATAACATTATGAGAGGGATCAACAGAGTGAACAGCCAGGTCCTCTTTCCCAGGATGGCAGTGGCCAATACCGGAGGACATCTATATAAGTGAGTGGAAGAAAGCTTAGGAGAGATGTCAGAGGAAGGTTTTTAAACACAGAGAGTGTAGGTGCCTGGACTGCATTGCCATAGGTGGCGGTAGAGGCTGGTACAACAGGGACATTTCAAAGACTTTTGCATAGACACATAGATGTAAGAAAAATGGAGGGTTCTGGGTTGTGTAGGAGGGAAGGGTGAGATTGATCATGGAGTACATTTATGTAGGTTGGCACAATATTGTGGGCTGAAGGGCCTGTGCTGTGCTGTACTGTTCTATATTCTATTTCTCGTAAGTAGAAAAATACAATAATATTGAAGTGAACATTAATACAAACAGAAACAAATAGTTGCCGTCTTGTATATACGTAACTCTGTCAAGTGTCTTTAAGGATTTGATGCTCATACATGTAACTCCTTTTAGTTTGATACACTGGGGTTATGGCATGTTTGTTGACAAAGACCCAAAATTTGAAGTATCTTACTGTGGATGCATTAAACTTTCACAAAATTTTTGATTCACATAGTATGCTACAATTACATCTATTTTCCTTTATCATTTTGGAGGGGTGGGGGTGTTAAAGAGGGGGGACTAAGCAAGCAAAGGATTTCAATGCAATTGGATGGAACAGTTTTGAATTTTTACAGTGTCAAGCACACCCTGTTGGCAAAATGAGGCTGATTGTGCTGACTCTGGTCTGTATTTAGCAGTTCTTTTGCAATGAAATCTTGGAATTATGTGGACCTACTGCAAGTGTGGGATTTCTTGCAACAAGCTGCCACCTCTTGCTTGTCCTGCCATTAAATAAAGTAGATTTTTTCACATTCTGAGGGTTCTTAGTGAGTCATGTTAGAAGACAATTTCTGAGCTACTCACAAGCTCTCCCTCTTTGTAGCTAGTGTTCCTTGCTTTGGAATTTCTCGATGTTTATGATTGTTCTAATTCCATGAGAAGGTGCTAGATGGTGCTAAATCTCTTTACATCCTTTTATATCTGTTTGAGTCTTCTGCTTTCAACCTCCAATGCAACAGAAGGTCTGTACTCCTTGTATCACAATAACCAAAAGACTTCTTAACATAAACTGCTATACTGACAACATAAAATTTCACGTATATTTATAATCCAACAACATGTAGACATATCCCAGTTCAAAAAAGAATGCAGAAGTATATGCCTAAAGTGGCAGCAGACATTATGTCAACACACATCACCATAGCAATCCAAGAGTCACCTATCAGCGATTTTCCTTTTGCTCTATTCATTGTCCCTCCAACTTGAACTTTAACTTGTCACATTGAAAGTATTCGACCTGAACCATCAACTCTGTTTCTGTCCAGAAGCTGCCTAACCTGCTGAGCATTTCCAAGGAGCCACAGAGAAATGGAGAGATGTAGCCCAGAAACAGGCCCTTTGGCCCACTGAGTTCCTACTGAGATTTAATCACTTATTTGTACACTAACCCTACTCTAATCCACTTTAGGGCTAGATCTGTGCCACTCAAGTCTGGAAACGCAGGACTGTACAAGAAAACCAAGTATGACTTTCAGAGGGCTATCTCAAGAGCAAAGGAACGATTCCTGATGAGGCTGGAGGCAGAGTTGGATGCACGTCAACTCTGGCAGGGTTTGCAGGCCATCACTACCTACAAAACGAAACCTGACATCATGAATGGCTGTGATGCTTCACTCCCAGAATAGCTCAACACCTTTTGTGTATGCTCTGAAAGGGAGAATTAAACTGCAGCTTGAGGATCCCTCCAGCACCCAGTGACCCTGTGACCTCTATCTCAGAGGCCGACATCAGGCTGTCTTTCAAGAGGGTGAACCCTCGCAAGGAGACAGGCCACAATGGAGTATCTGGCAGTGCTCTGAAAACCTGTGCTAACCAATTGGCAGGGATGTTCAAAGACATTTTCAATCTCTCATTGTTATGGTTGGAAGTTCACATCTTCTTTAAAAGGGCAACAATTGTACCTGTGCTCAAGAAGAGCAGGCTGAGCTAGATTCTAGTCAGGTTATGGCTAGAATTAACTCCCCTGTTTCAGCAAGGACCTAGACCCACTGCAATTTGCCTATTGCCACAATAGGGGTATGGCGGATGCAATCTCTTTGGCTCCTCACGCAGCCTTAGATCACCTGGACAATACAAATATCTATGTCAGGATGTTGTTTATAGACTACTGCTCAGTGTTTAACACCATCATTCCTGCAGTCCTAATCAAAAAGCTCCAAAACTTGGGTCTCTGTACCTGCCTCTGCAACTGGATCCTCGGCTTCTTAACTAGATGACCACAATCTGTGTGGATCAGAAAAAAACATCTCCACCTCTTGACACTGGTACACCTCAAGGATGTGTTCTTCGCCCACAACTCTACTCTCTCTTCACCCATGACAGTGTCGCCAGGCACAGCTCAAATGCCATCTATAAATTTACTGATGACACAACTGTTGTTAGCAGAATCTCAGATGGTGGTGAGATATTT
The DNA here is from genome assembly GCF_963921235.1 of Mobula hypostoma. Taxonomy (NCBI): domain Eukaryota; kingdom Metazoa; phylum Chordata; class Chondrichthyes; order Myliobatiformes; family Myliobatidae; genus Mobula; species Mobula hypostoma. Next base: position 148,371,925 of record NC_086102.1, read on the forward strand.
TGCTAGTTAAGTGGTGTCCAGCAACAACCTTGCTGTCAATGTCAGTAAGACCAAAGAGCTAACTGTGGATTTCAGAAAGGGTAAGACGAGAGAGCACACAGCAGTCCCCAGAGAGGGATCAGAAATGGAGAGAGTGAGCAATTTCAAGTTCCTGGGTGTCAATATCTCTGAGGATCTATCCTGGGTCCAACATATTAATGCAGCTACAAAGAACGCATGACAGCGGCTATATTTCATTAGGAGTTTGAGGAGATTTGGTATGTCAGCAAAAACATTCGCAAATTTCTACCGATGTACCATGGTGAGCATTCTGACTGGCTGCATCACCATCTGGTATGTGTGGGGCTTGTGCACAGGATCGAAATAAGCTGCGGAGAGTTGTAAACTCAGTCAGCTCCATCATCAGCACTAGCTTCTATAGTCTCTAGGACACCTCAAAATGGTGGCATCCGTTATTAAGGACCCCCATCACCCAGAACATGCCCTGTTCTCATTGCTGCCATCAGGAAAGACGTACAGAAGCCTGAAGGCACACTACTTTTTATTTTTATTTTTGCACTACTTATGTAACTATTTTATATATATATTTACTGTAACTCACATTTTTTCTATTATTATGTATTGCAATGTACTGCTGCCATATAACAACAAATTTCACAACATATGCTGGTGATATTAAACCTGATTCTGATTCTGATATATTCTCTCCACATCAACTCCCACCATCCTCTGGTCTACCACACTGCTTCACACTAGAGCAATTTATATTGACCATTTAATCTACCAACATGCAAGACTTTTGGATGGGGCAGTGAATTGTGGAAATGGGGGCAGTGGGGTTTGGGAATCCCATGCAGTCCCAAGGAGAGCAGTCAACATGCAGTGCCGGAGGTCAGGATTGAACCTGGGTTGCTGAAGATGTGAGGTAGCAGCTCTACTAGCTGTCCTCAAAAATGTGGTGGTCTTCAGAGCAGCAAACTTGAGTTCATTAGGGTAGGTCTGTGTGGAGCGCCTGTTCCCTCTCTAGCCATCCTCTCATGACAAGTGCATCAAGTGAAGAGCCTAGCTGGAGATATTATGTTAATAGCCTTTGCAAAGGACCAAACCTTAAGAATATCTTACTGCTCTGTTTGTCCCTGTGTTTTCTCTATTTCCACCAGGACAATAGGACAATAGATGTTAGAGACATAAGAGGTGTTGTAATCTGGAGTGAAAAAAAACCGTTGGAAGAAGTCTGTCAGATGGACAGCATCTGTGGAGGCAAAGGATAGGAATTAGCCTGATGAATTGCATTTGGGATTCAATGAAGTCTGGATATGCTGCTCTGAAGACGATAACAAATGATACTTGGAATAGGGAAACTGGCAAAGAAGAGGGGTTGAGCACAGCATAGATTAGCTATGATCACATTGAATAACTTGGCGGGCTTGAAGGGCTAGTTGGTGTACTTCTGCTCCTGTTTCCTTGTGTAGATAGAGTCATGTAGACCACTTGGCCCACCACGTCCATACCAACCCAAGGAATCCTGCCCTTATTAATACCAGCTTCTAACACGTGGCACAACATTGTGGGCTGAAGGGTCTGTACTCTGCTGGAATGTTTTATGTTCTAAACTCAATGAATTTTGAGAAACCCTGTGCCATGACTGCTCAAAATGGAGAGGTAACTTTTGGGTGCCTATTAATATTCTTGAATCCATGCATCAAGAGCACAAAGTGGAAGGAATACACCCCCACATTCATCTGCTCCATAAGGTGCCTACTGACCAGCCTGTGGAAGAGTCTGCTGTCCCTACATAGTCTCATCTGTCATCACTGGAATGAGGTTAGCAGAGTATGATGGGCTGATGGGCCTGTTCTTGAGCTGTACTACTGAATGGCCTTAGAATACACAAAAACTGGTGACAAAACTGGAGTGAAAAACTTCTGGTAACCTCCATCCTGATTGCAGGAACACTGATTTCTCCAACTTCCAACAATTCCTACCCCCTACCACCTTCTCTCTTTTTCCATTTGCCATTCTGATTTCCCTCTCACCCCTTCTCTTTTCCTCACCTGCCCCTCCTAATTCCCTTTCTTCTATGGTCTACTCTTCTCTCTTATTAGATCCTTCTTCTTCAATACTTCACCTTTTCCACTATCACCTTCCAGCTTCTTACTTCATCCCCTTTCCCCCATACACTCTACCTTCCCCTCACCTGGTCTCACCTATCACCTGCAGCTTGTACTCCTTCTTCCCTCCCCAACCTCCCCCATCTGGCTTCTGCCAGCTTTTCTCTGGGCTGGATGAAGGATCTCAGCCCAAAACAAAGGGTGTATATTCCCCTCCATAGATGCTGCCTGACCTGCTGAGTTCCTCCAATATTTTGTCTGTGTTGCTCTGGGTTTCCAGCATCTGCAGAATCTCTTGTGTTTTTGATACTTAAGGTTAAGTTTTTCCATGTGGTCTTATACCAGCTTAACATTCCGCACTTAACATGAATTTGAATTGAAGCTTACTGCAATGAGTATAGCAGGCTAATAATGCAGATGTACAATGCAATCTTGGTGTTGAAGTCTATAGCTCCCTGCAAGTATCCACAAAGTCAATAGGGTTGAAAAGGTGTATATCAGCTTCATGCACTAACTTATCTTTATTAGTCGAGGCATTGAGTTCAGGAGTCAGGAAGTTACTTTGTAGTTTTTTAAAGTTCTAGTTGGTTTGCATCTGGAGTTCAGCATTCTGTTCTGGTCACCCCATTATAGGAAGGATATGAAGCTTTAGGTAGGGTGCAGAAGAGTTTTACCAACCTGCTGTTTGGATGAGAGGGCATGTACTATAAGGGGAGGCTGGACTAACTAGGGTTGTTCTCTTTGGACCAGCAGAAGTGGAGGGAAGACCTGATAAAGATTTGTAAAATTATGAGAGGCATACTGAAGATATCTGGTGTCTTTTTCCCAGGCTTGAAATGTCTAATACTGGAGAGTATGCATTTATAGTGAGCTGGGGGTGTGGGGTGACAGTAAAAAGGAGATGCATGGGGCAAGTTTTTAAAAACTGAGTATGGTGGGTAGCAGGGGTGGTGTGGAGGCAGATATGATAGAGGTGTTTAAGAGACTCTTAGATAGGTACATGAATATGCAGAGAATGAAGGGACATAGTTCACTGCAGGCAGTAGAGTTTAGGTATCATTAGCTTAACATAGGTTTGGCACAACATCGAGGGTTGAAAGGCCTGTCTCTGTGATGTACTGTTTTAATGTAATATACTTTCTAATCTAATGTTCTAATATAAAATAATAATGGATGTTGGATATTGTCACTTTGTGCAGTTATTTCAGAAGGTAAGTTGCATACTGCTAACAAACGCTTACAGCTTATCTAGCTGGAAGATGATGCATGTGAAGCTGATGATCGTGGGTACAACCCTTACATCATCTATTTGTGTTGGTAATTTAAATCTACAACAACTCCTTATGCTAGTTAGCAAGCACGAGGTTGATTTGCACATGGGAAATAACAAGCCAGACTACAGGCTCTGGTAGTCTAACTGCCTTAATAGTTCCTTCATATAGGATTGCAGCTGGGCAACAGAAGCATGTGTCCGATACAAGCAAAAAATTCAAAATCCTAATGCTGTAGTTAGGACTTGGATTACCATTTTAAGGAACACATTGGTATAGTTCCCAGTGTAAATACTCTCTTCATTTATATTAGGTATGCTGATTAACAGCCCAGCTGAAAATCATGCACACTATTTAACATTATCATCTATCAATCTATGTTGTAGATAGTCTGGAGGGTTGTCAGAAGTTACAGCGGGACATCGATAGGATGCAGAACTGGGCTGAGAAGTGGCAGATGGACTTCAACCCAGATAAGTATGAAGTGGTTCACTTTGATAGGTCCAATTTGAAGACAGGATATAATATTAATGGTAAGACTCTTGGCAGTGTGGAGGATCTGAGAGATCTTGGGGTCCCTGTCAATAGGACACTCAAAGCTGCCGCGCAAGCTGACAGTGTTGTTAAGAAGGCATATGGTGTGTTGGCATTCGTCAACTGTGCGATTGAGTTCAAGAGCCATGAGGTAATGTTACAGCTGTATAAATCCTTGGTCAAACCTCACTTGGAGTATGGTCAGACTTCACTTGGAGTATAGTGTTCAGTTCTGGTCACCTCACTACAGGAAGGACGTGGATACTACAGAAAGAGTGCAGAGGAGATTTACAAGGATGTTGCCTGGATTGGAGAGCATACCTTTTGAGAAAAGGTTGAGTGTACTTGGCCTTTGGTTCCAAAGGTAGTCATAGCCGAAGAGTGGTAGTGGGGACAAGTTCCCACTGCTAAACAAATGCTCTTCATGGCATGCGTCTCAAACTGCCTCTGACAATCAAGTCCATCTCCTGGCCTTCACGTGTGGCATAGTTCTTATGCCTGGCGGAGCTGTTCTCACTGACAGGAGAAGGAGCAAAGGTCGGCCACTGGCCCCTTAAAACCAGTTGCTTCGGGCAGATGGGGCTCGTTAACCATGGATGGTAGCTCACCTAGGAGAGGGAAAACTTTGATTTCAAACCTCCACTGCCTTGCGGCTATACCCACTCACAGGAAAGGCTTTGGGAGTAAACCCTGAGGAAAAATCCGGAATCGGAGTCCCGAAGGCGGCTGACTGCTGTACCCAGCACCGACACAGCAACTCCTGCGATGCTGCTGGCACTAAACTATATCGACTTTCATCGTTCCTTTGGACCTGTCATCAGCATGGAGAGGGGGTCCCACTGCATGGGTAACAGACAGATCTCCATATCAACTCTGCCCTGGCTTGCGCCTTGGAGAGGCCACTCTAGCTTCACTTTATAGTGTCGGACAAACACGGGAAGCAGCAGTTACCAGTTATAAGTCATAATGGTTGATCGGTGTAGAGTACGGTGCCAGGGGTTACTTCGGACAGTGGGAGAGACCATCATGTTTCACTGGACAGCGGCCTCAAACTGGGCAGCCCCCAGCCTATAGGGTGCTGTCCGCCACAGTCAGTCTTCCTCATTGGGTGCATGGGGATAATGGATTATTCCACGAAGAGCTGACTGTAACTACTGCACCAGACAAGAAAGAAAACAAATCGAATAAGACAACACCCCTCAAGTTGGGATGTTGGAATGTCCGACAATGATGACTGGGCTTGACCAAAACCTCAAGGATATTGAAGATGCACGAAAAACAGCAGTCATTAACAATGAGCTACTAAGGCTCAAGGTAGATATAGCTACCTTACAAAAAGCACATTTCGTGGATTCAGATAAACTGAAAGAAAGGGACTACACATTTTTCTGGCAGAGAAAGAACCAAGACAAGCCCCCGAGCATGGAATGGGTTTTGCCGTTAGGAACTCCTTGTTGCAAATGGTGAAGCCACCAGAAAGTGGATCAGAACGACTTATGACTGTCCGCCTACACCAGTCATGGCCCAGTATCTCCCGTCAGTGTGTATGCTCCTACCTTGAACTCCACTTCTGAGGCAAAAGACATGTTCTATGACAAATTAGAAGCTATTGTCAGGAATATTCCCAATGATGAGCACCTCGTTCTCCTTGGTGACTTCAACGCCAGAGTGGGAGCTGATAACGATTCCTGGCCGTCTTGTCTTGGCCACTTTGGAATTAGCAAAATAAATGACAATGGACAACGTCTCCTGGAGTTCTGCTCCTATCACGGCTTGTGTGTAACTACTACTTTCAGACGAAGTCGCAGTACAAGATCTCACGGTGACATCCACGGTCTAAACACTGGCACCAACTAGACATGATCATCACCAGGCACTCTTTCATCAACTCTGTACTAATCACCCGCTCACACCACAGTGCAGACTGCGATATGGATTATGCTTTAGTATGCTGCAAGATCAAACTACGTCCGAAGAAAATCCACCACTCCAAACAAACTGGAAAACCTCGCGTCAACACAACAGAGATGAAACAGTCGGAAAAGGTTGACCAGTTTGCCAAGTCAGTACAGGGTGCTATGATTACCTCCTCACAAGGAGATACTGCAACAGAACAATGGTCATATCTTCGTGACACCATCCACTAATCAGCCCTCTCTATCTTTGCAAGAAAGACCACAAAGAGCAGTGACTGGTTTGAGGCAAAGTCCAACATCATGACTCCTGTCATCGAAGTCAAGCGTGCAGCTCTCACAGAGTACAAGCGCTCACCATCCGACCAAACACTCCAGGCACTTCGAGCTGCTAGCAGCAAAGTGCAACAGACTGAAAGGCAGTGCGCAAATGAGTACTGGCTCCAGCTCCGTGAGGACATTCAGACAGCAGCTGTGACAGGCAACATCAGATCGATGTATGATGGTATCAAGAAGTCCCTTGGCCCATTGCAGAGCAAGACAGCATCCTTGAAGTTATCCAGCCATGAAATAATCACCGATAAAAACAAGCAGATGTAACGCTGGGTAGAACACTACTCTGAGCTGTACTCAAGGGAAAATGTTGTTGTTAGCTCAGCCATTGATGCCATCGATTGTCTACCAGTTATGGATGAACTCGACTCCGAACCAACCATTGAGGACCTCAGCAAGACAATTGATAGTCTGGCCCTAGGGAAAGCTCCTGGCAATGATGGGATTCCTCCAGACCTGATCAATCACTGCAAAAGCTCACTCCTCCAACCTTTACACGAGGTTCTCTGTCAGTGCTGGAAGGAAGGAGCTGTACCACAGGATATGCACGACTCCAAAATCGTCTCTTTGTACAAGAACAAGGGTGATAGGGGCGACTGCAACAACTACAGGGGTATCTCCCTTCTGAGTATTGTCGGCAAAGTCTTTGCTCGTGTAACTCTGGCACGTCTACAAACTCTGGCAGAACAGGTCTACCCTGAGACCCAATGCGGTTTTCATGCAAGGAGGTCAACTGTCATGATTTTCTCACTCCGTCAACTCCAGGAGAAGTGCAGGGGACAACAGAAACTGTGTTGCTTTCATCGACTTGATCAAGGCATTCGACCTTCTCAGCAGGGATGGGTTCTTTCAGATTCTCCTCAAGATTGGCTGTCCCCCAAAACTCCAAAGTATTATCAAGTCATTCCATAACGACATGAGGGCTACTGTTCAGTATGATGGCAGCTCATCAGAACCTTTCACTATTCGTAGTGGAGTCAAACAAGGATGCGTGTTGGCCCCAACATTATTCAGCATCTTCTTCTCACTGCTATTGAAGCACATGTTTGGGACATCGATAGAAGGCACCTACATGCACACCAGGTCTGATGGGCAGCTGTTCAACCCTGCGCGCCTGAGAGCAAGAACAAAGGTGCAAAAGATCTTAATATGTGACATGCTCTTTTCTGATGACGCTGCTATAACCTCGCACACCAAACAGCAACTACAAACTCTCATGGACTGCTTATCTGAGGCATGCAGGAACTTCGGGCTTACCTTCAGCCTAAAGAAAACAAATGCCCTTGCCCAGAACATAGTGGAGACTCCAGTCATTACTATCAACGATTATGATTTACAACTGGTCCATGAGTTCACATACTTGGGGTCGAACATTAGCGGCACTCTCTCCCTTGATGCTGAAATCAATAGGCGTATCGGCAAAGCAGCATCGATCCTTGCTCGACTCTCCTTGCGGGTCTGGGAGAATCTGAAACTCGCTACAAAGACCAAGACTGCTGTGTGCAATGCATGCATTATTAGCACCCTCCTGTATGGTAGCGAGACTTGGACCATCCACTCCAAGCAGGAGAGGAAACTCAATAGTTTGCACCTGCGTAGCCTTCGCCTCATCCTCGGCATCACCTAGAGAGACAAAGTCCCAAACTCTGAGGTCCTCTCCCACGCTGGACTTCCCACAATGTTCATGCTTTTAAGACAACGCAGACTGCGCTGGCTGGGCCACGTCCGCTGTATGAAGGATGGTAGACTGCCAAAGGACATCTTCTACAGAGAACTAGCAACAGGCAAGAGGAACGTTGGTCGACCCCAGCTTCGCTTCGAGGATCTCTGCAAGCGCGACATGAAAGCCTTAAACATCAACACAGAGTGCTGGGAGGATACAGCAGATGACCACAACAAATGGCGAGGTACTCTTCAGCAACACCCAGAGCAAGGCGAAAGAGTGATCCTGAGTCAGTTTGAGGAGCTGAGAGCTAAACGGAGAGCAGGTGGACAGTGGACAACAATTCCACAACGCCATACACATGCAGCAACTGTTGTAGAGCCTGCCATTCCAGGATCGGCCTCAATAGCCACAGTTGATGCTGCTTGACAAACAGTGTCTACCAGAGGCGCAGTACCCATGGTCGACCACGACTGACGGAGGCCACACACACACTTGGCCTTTTCTCCTTGGAACAACGGATGATGAAAAGTGACCTGATAGAGGTGTATAAGATGATGAGGGGCATTGATCGTGTGGATAGCCAGAGGCTTTTTCCCAGGGCTGAAGTGGCTAACATGAGAGGGCATAGTTTTAGTGTGCTTGGAAGTAGGTACCAAGGGATGTAAGTTTTTCAGACGGAGAGTGGTGGGTGCATGGAATGCACTGCCAGTGGTGGTGGTGGAAGTGGATACAATAGGGACTTTTAAGAGCTTCCTAGATAGGTACATAGAGCTTAAAAAAATAGAGGGCTATGCATTAGGAAAATTCTAGGCAATTTCTAGAGTAGGTTACATGGTCGGCACAACATTGTGGGCCGAAGGGCCTGTAATGTGCTGTAGATTTCTATGTTCTATGTTCTATCCATTCAACACCATCATCCCCTCAAAATAAATCAATAAGCTCCAAGCCCTCGGCTTCAATACCCCGTTGTGCAACTGGTTACTTGATTTCCTCACTTGCAGGCCCCATTCTTTTGGATTGACAACAACGTCTCCTCCACAATCACTATCAGCACAGGTGCACCAGAAGGCTGTGTGCTTAGCCCCTTTTGCACCACTCGCTTTATAATTCTGACTATGAGGCTAAGTGCAGATCCAACACTGTATTTAAGTTTGCCGATGACACCACTGTCGTTGGTCGAATCAAAGATGGTAAGGAATCAGCATACGGGAGGGAGATTGAAAATCTGGTTGAATAGTGCCAGAACAACAACTCCTCACTCAATGTCAGCAAAACCAAAGAACTGATTGACTACAGGAGGAGGAAACTGGAGGTCCATGAGCCAGTCCTCATCAGGGGATCAGAGGTGGAGAAGAGCAGCAACTTTAAATTCCTCAGTGTTATCACTTCAGAGAATCTGTCCTGGGCACAGAGTCTCTACTTTCTTAGGAGGTTGCAAAAATTTGGGATGTCATCTGAAATTTTGACTAACTTATATAGAGGGACAGTGGAGGTATACTGACTAGTTGTGTCACGGCTTGGTATGGAAACACCAATGCCCTTGAACAGAAAAAACCTACAAAAGGTAGTGGATACAGTCCAGACTGTTCAGGATAATGCCCTTCCCACCACTGAACACATCTAAAAGAAGCTATGTCACAGGAAAGCAGCATCCATCATCAAAGACCCCCACGATCCAGGCCTGCCCTCTTCTCACTGCTGCCATCAGGGTGGTACAGAAGCCTCAGGTCCCCCACCACCAGGTTCAGGAAAGTTATTTCCCTCTCAACCATCAGGAACCAGAGGGTATAACTTCACTCAAATTCACTCACCCCAGCACTGATTCCATAACCCATGGTCTCAATTTGAAAAGCTGTACAACTCATGTTATCGATATTTATTGCTTATTTATTCATTGTTATTACTATTTTTTCTCTTTTTGTATTTGCATAGTGTTTTGTCTTGCACATTGGTTGGCTGTTTACAGACATCCCACCCTGCAAAAACTCATTTCAGGTAGGTAGCACCATCAATTTGCGGGAGACTTCCTGGAGAGGTGGGATGTTTGCAATAAGAGTAGCTCCTTAGCAGCTGGCCAGCTAGTTTAAATAACGTTAGCTATGCTGATAAACAAATGACACCTGTTAAACGCACCTCAACATGTCTTTTACATTTTAACCAATAGAAAAGTCATGGGCAATAGAAAAGTCACTGTTGTAAACACTGCAGCGAGCAACACTGTCATTATTTTTGACCACTATTAGGCAGGGGTACAATTTAGTGTAGTCTGGGGTGACGTACGTTTATATTTTCTTTTTTTGGAACTCTCTCGCTCTTGCTCTTGCTCTCGCTGTCTCTCTCGTGGTCACTCTCACTCGCGCTCACTTTCTCGCTCTCACGCACTCTCTCGCTCTCTCTCTCTCTTGCTCTTGCTCTTGCTCTCTCTCTCTCTCACTCTCTCATGCTTGCTTTCTCGCTCTCACTCTCTCTCTCGCTCTCACACTCTCTCTCTCGTGGTCCCTCTCACTCGTGCTCGCTTTCTCGCTCTCTCGTGCGTTCTCTCACGCTCACTCTGAAAAAAAATCAATTTCTGGTACGTTGTATATAATTTGCGGGAGACTCTCGGACCTTCCGGGAGAGGTGGGATGTCTGTGTTTATCTTTGTTGTGTGCATTTTTTTCTTTGATTTTATTGTGTTTCTTTGCATTTACTGTGAATGCTCACATGAAAGTGAATCTCAGGGTTGTATATGGTGACATCCACGTACTTTGATAATAATTTTACTTTGAACTTTGAACCCTACATATTCAAATGAGATTAGTATGAAATGCAGCCAGGATTGGTGGTGGAAGCAGATATGATAGAGAGGATCAAGAGGCTCTTAGAAAGGTATATAAATAACCAGGGAATGGAGGGATGTTGTTAGATACAGGGTTAAGACCAAAGAAAAAATAGCTGGAGTCGCTTAGCACTTTAGTGTAAGGGTGTTTATTAGATTCATCAAAAATCAAATTCGCATAAATTGTGAAAAGAAAACAGCCAATATTTACAAAAACATATTTACCAAAAAACACAATAACAGCTACATTCTATTTTTGTGCAGTGTGATCTCCTGGCTATCTCTCTCTTTCCTACTGAGGGTGAAGAGCTCCTTTTTATTTGGCACTAGGACATGCCATCTTTAATTAACAACAAAGTTAACTTAAGACTAGACACGAGTTAGAATATGATACACCCCACAATGTAGTTACAATCATATTACAAAATAAACAGAAGTAGCTACTTAAATACAGTATACAAACAACATATACACATTTACACATGCCCACTACTAAAAAAAATGGAATATTCCACCGTTTGTGGCCGGAAGGCACCATAAAGCCAACCTGAGAGCATCAACTCAGTTTCGGACCTATTATGAGAACATACCAGGGAAGACATTGAAGTGCAACGATAGCAGAATGACAAGGTAATGTTTGTGTGTGTGCATGAATGCGAGTGCATAAGGAGTGTGTTTACCAAGTGCTCTCTGTCACATGTGGAGAAGGATATTTATTCTCTTTACATGTATTGCATCTGTTCAGTATGCAAGTTACCTTCTGAAAAGATGATTGCATAATTCAAGTAACTGTGCACTTTGTCAGTATCCATTATCCTCTATCCTTTTAGTCTCATTAGCCTGCTAGTTTCATTTAGTGCATGCCCATCCAATGCCAAAGAGCTCTGGCCAATATCAGGAGACTGACAGAGAATAAGCAAGCAGAAATTTTCCTGGCCCAATATTGCAGAAAGCTAAATGGATTCTCGATCTGCTTGAGTTCCCAAACATTATAACTTTGGTCAGCATTTTTTGGAGTCCAATCTTCCAAGTAGTCGCTCTAGGGAAAAGAAGTGAAACAGTGGCTACATGAACTAAACTTATAATTTCTTTGCAAAAGATTGCCTAGCTGTCATAGCTTAAGGCAGTAGAATTCTTGGCTAGGTGCAGAATCAAAATTTAACACCATAACTGAAAGGAATGTTTTAGAAAATTGTGTTCTACTTGGATCTTCTCAACTAAGAATGGCCAAGGGCTTGTATTTAGCCACAAATGCGTGCTTCCCATATACAGGTCCAATCAGACCCACTTGCACTGGACAGTCCCAGCACAATTTAATTAGGCACATTTGACATTTTTGTGATGTTGGCCTTACAACAAAACACTGTATGTCTGAACTGATGCACCATGCTTTCCCTCCACTTCGTTTGTAAAGGGACACCTCAGGTAACATTGAGAGATCCAACTGGGCAGCTTCACAACTCAAATTGCAGGAATACCTCTCAATAGTTCACACAGTGTGTTTAATCTAACTTTGTGCACTCACTTGTCTCAATACTCATTCAGTGGGTGCCTCGTAAAGATATTGTTGGCAGCACCCCTATTAACAACTTGATGCAGCAGGGTCTAGAGGGAGCACCAGGGAGGTTTAGCAGTTAGCAGGACGCTATTACAGCGTCGAAATTCGGAGGCAAATCCTGGTGTCTCCTGTAAGGAGTCTCTGTATGTCCTCCCCATGGAATATGTGGAGTTTCCCTGAGTGCTCACTTTCCTACAGCCCAAAGACGTACTAGGTAGGTTAATTGGTGGTTGTAAATGGTAAATTGTCCCGGGACTGGGTTGCGGTTAAATTGAAGTTCTTGCGGGCTGGGTGGCATGGCTCGAATGGTGGAAGGGTCTATTCCATACTGTATCTGTAAACAAGCAAGCAAACAAACAAATAAATAAATAGAGTGGCTCTCACCAAGTGGTTGTAAACTGCCTATGTACAATGATAGATATTATTTGACTTAAATGAGGATGCATAACTGTTATTGTGTACAAAGTTATTTATTATGGAAAAAAACTAAATAATACAAACAGTACAAATCAGATCTTTCTCCAGTGAAATTACACATCTCAGTAACTTTCTGTTTCACAATCTTGTTGGCGGATTTCAAAGTCCTTGTGCATCACCAGTGTTCTTTGTGGCTGTAAAAATAAAGTTCAAAGTAAATGTATTATCTAAAGTACATATGTAACCTTGTACAACCTCGAGATTCATTTTCTTTCGGGCATACTCAATAAATCCATAATAGAATAATAGCCTTAACAGAATCAATAAAAGACTGCATCAACTTGGGCGTTCAACCAGGGTGCAGAACACAACAGACTGTGCAAATACAAAGAAAAAAGGAATCATAATATTAAATAAATAAGCGATAAATATCGAGAACATGAGATAAAGAGCCCTAGAAAGTGAGTCCATAGGTTGTGAGAACAGTTCAGTAATGGGATAAGTGAAGTTGAGTGAAGCTATCCCCTTTGATTCAAGAGCTTGTTGGTTGAGGGGTAGTAACTGTTCCTGAATCTGGCGGTGTGAGTCTTGAGGCTCCTGTATGGGGTAGTTGAGTATGGGGCACAGTTGAATGTGATAATTAAAAGGTGACTTTGTGCCCTCATATCAACAGCCCACCTTGTGAAATCTCAGAGGATTGGACTAACAAAGCTGCAAACCAGAGTTGACCAAGCCTATGAACATGGAATCATAGGTATCTGCTCCCCTTGGAATCTGGTTCTGATGAAGAATGGGGGTGCAGGAGATCATATCTCCTTAGTTGATTGCTGCCAGTAAGTCCTGCACAGTTGGCTGAGAAGTGCAAGGGGACCACAGGCAGAGACAACACAGAGTCTTGCTTGTCACACTCACCTCCATCTCAAATTCTCTTCTCTTTTACGTGGGAGCAACCTGAAGATCTGTTGTGTTACTGAGGTCTTTGTGGAGCAAAGAGATCCAAGTCAAAGTCTAAGTATATTCACTATCAAAGTCTGTGTACAGAATAAAGCTCTGAGATTCATCTTGCAGGCAGCCATGAAATAAAGAAAGACAATGGAAGCTGTTCAACACCCGACATGCGCCAATAAAGAACAAATTATGCAAATGGCAAATAGTGAGTGAACAGCACATAGAAGATCAAACATCTAGTGAGTAGTATTCAGTTTAGTTCAGTTCCATGCGGCGCCACAGGGCCTTTCTTTGTTGAAGTGCCTCAGACCACTTCAATTGCCCTGATTAAACCACTCAAAAACAGCAAAAAAAAGAGTAATCTGAATCCAGGAACACATGCAACATGAGCCTTAAAGTCTCCCAAAATGAGTTTACAGCTTCACCAGACCTGGAATATCTAGCAGTAAAGTGCTATCCTTTTTACCTACCATGGGAATTCTCTGGGGTTATTTTGGTAGCAGTTTACATTCCACCTCAGGCCAATGTCGAGCGGGCTTTAAACGATCTGAGTAATGGGATGAACGTGCACGAAACAGCGCACCCTGGTGCCTTCACCATCGTTTTGGGAGATTTTAACCAGGCCAGTCTGAAAAAAATCACAAAGCAACCACCATCAACAGATCACTTGCAATACCAGAGGGAACAACACACTGGACCATCGCTACACCACCATCAAGAATGCCTACCGTGCTATTCCATGCTCTCACTTCGGGAAGTCTGATCACCTAGCTGTACTTCTATTCCCTGAGTATAAACAGACACTGAAGACTGCAGCACCAGCAGTGAGGACCAAGAAGGTATGGACAAGGGATGCACAAGAGTGCCTACAGGACTGCTTTGAATCGGTGGACTGGGCTGTATTCAGGGATTCATCTTCGAACCTGGATGAGTATGCTGCAGTTGTTACTGACTTCATTAAAACCTGTGTGGATGAGTGTGTGCCTACAAGGACTTACTGTGCAATCACAAACCAAAAGCCATGGATAGACCAGGAGGTACGTCGTCTGCTGAAGGCTAGATCTGTGGCATTCAAGTCTGGCAACCCAGGCCTGTACCAGAAAACCAGGTATGATTTACAGAGGGTTACTTCAAGGACGAAGAGACAATTTCAAACGAGGTTTGAGGTGATGTCGGATGCACGGCATCTCTGGCAGAGTCTGCAAGACATTACTTCCTACAAAGCGAGACCCAATAGCATGAATGGCAGCAATGCTCCACTACCAGATGAACTCAACACCTTCTATGCATGCTTTGAAAGGGAGAATACAACTACAGCTGTGAAGATCCTTGCTGCACTTGATGACCCTGTGATCTCCGTCTCAGAGGCTGATGTTAGGCTGCCTTTAAAGAGCGTGAACCCTCGCAAGGCAGAGGTCCCAATGGAGTATCTGGTAAGGCTCTGAAAATTTATGCCAACCAACTAACAGGAGTATTCAAGGACATTTTCAACCTCTCACCGCAACGGGTGGAAGTTCCCACGTGCTTCAAAAAGGCAAAAATTATACCAGTGCCTAAGAAGAATAATGTGGGCTGCCTTAATGACTATCGCTTGGTAGCACTCACATTGACAGTGATGAAATGCTTTGAGAGGTTGGTCATGACCAGACTGAACTCCTGCCTCAGCAAAGACCTGGATCCATTACAATTTGCCTATCACCACAATAGGTCAATGGCAGACGTAATCTCAATGGCTCTCCACATGGCTTCAGACCACCTGGACAACACAAGCACCTATGTCAGGATGCTGTTCATTGACTATAGCTCAGCATTTAATACCATCATTCCCACAATCCTGATTGAGAAGTTACAGAACCTGGGCCTCTGTACTTCCCTCTGCAACTGGATCCTCGACTTCCTAACCAGAAGACCACAATTTGTGTGGATTTGTGATAACGTACCCTCCTCGCTGACGATCAACACTGGCGCACCTCAGGGGTGTGTGTTTAGCCCACTGCTCTACTCCCTATATACACATGACTGTGTGGCTAGGCACAGCTCAAATACCATTTATAAATTTGCTGACAATACAACCATTGTTGGTAGAATCTCAGATTGTGACAAGAAGGCGTACAGGAGCGAGATATGCCAACTAGTGGAGTGGTGCTGCAGCAACAACCTGGCACTCAACGTCAGTAAGATGAAAGAGCTGATTGTGGACGTCAGGAAGGATAAGACGAAGGAATACATACCAATCCTCATAGAGGGATCAGAAGTGGAGAGAGTGAGCAGCTTGAAGTTCCTGGGAGTCAAGATCTCTGAGGATCTAACCTGGTCCCAACATATCAATGTAGTTATAAAGAAGGCAAGACAGCAGCTATAGTTTATTAGGAGTTTGAAGAGATTTGGCATGTCAACAAATACTCTCAAAAACTTCTATAGTTGTACTGTGGAGAGCATTCTGACAGGCTGCATCACTGTCTGGTATGGTGGCGGGGTGGGGTGCTACTGCACAGGACTGAAAGAAGCTGCAGCGGGTTGTAAATTTAGTCAGCTCCATCTTGGGCACTAGCCTACAAAGTACCCAGGACATCTTCAGGGAGTGGTGTCTCAGAAAGACAGCATCCATTATTAAGGACCTCCAGCACCCAGGGCATGCCCTTTTCTCACTGTTACCATCAGATAGGAGGTACAGAAGCCTGAATGCACACTCTCAGCGATTCAGGAACAGTTTCTTTCCCTCTGCCATTCGATTCCTAAATGGACATTGAATCTTTGGACACTACCTCACTTTTTTTTAATATACAGCATTTCTGTTTTTGCATGTTTTTAAAATCTATTCAATATATGTAATTGACTTATTTTTTATTTATTATTTTTTTAAAAAATTTATTTATTATTATTTTTTTCTCTGCCAGATTATGCATTGCATTGAACTGCTGCTGCTAAGTTAACAAATTTCACATCACATGCCGGTGATAATAAACCTGATTCTGATTCTGATCAATCCTGGCAAGATGGATCCCAAGACTCCTGCACTTTCCTCCAACAGCAGCTAGCGGGAGATCAGTCAAACGGGCTGATGATCACTTGTCCATCCTCTGCTCTTGTCCTCGGTGTCTTCAACCTATTCAGTGCCTCAATCAGAGAAAGGCTTGCTCCCTGTCTCCAGGCTTCCAGGCCCCCAGGAATATATATCTGAACTGTATACAAATTATACTATATTAAACAGCTACTAAATACAAACATCCACAGCATAGTACATTTTAAATTGTCCCATTCAGGCCTAAAAATTTAATTGCTCTGGATGAGTTCTTACTCTTGTGGGATAACGTCTTTCCTGATAGGGAGAAATCACTCTGTTTGGCAGGTGAGACCTGTGGCTGTGAAACAATCTCAGGTTCTGGGGCTGCCTCTGTGGTGGTTACAGGAGTTGGTTCTGAGTCTGCTGGAAGTGGTTCTGACAGTGGTAGACACCTTTTTCTCAAACAATTTGCTCTGTTCTCCTCACCTGATCGATGTGTCACATCCAAATGATACCACACGCAATATCCTCTGTGTAGGAAAAATAGTCCAGCTCAGTCCTTAATCTTTCTGAGTACCCACTTTTGATCACCTCTATAGTCCCTCACCAAGACTGCTTGTCCAAGAGTGAAACATGGAACCTCCTTGTTTGAAGAGCCTTCGGTTCGTCTCAGCTATCTGCCCTGCATACTCCTTCTGAGATTGGGTTTGAGGAGATCCAAGAGTGAATGCAAGGGATGATCCAGGAACAACAAGGCTGGTGAGTTGTTGGTTGTGGAGTGTGCTGCATTATGATATGCAAGGAGGAAAATTGGCGAGCTTCTGGTTCAGTGTCAGTGTGGCGTGTTCTGCTGACATTGCTCATTGCTCGCAGTGCATTCATTAGACTGGACAAACCTTTCCACTCTGCCATTTGCAGCTGGGTGGTACAGTGCAAATCTAATATGTCTTATTCCATGCATTTTTAGGAATGACTGAAACTGTTCCACCTCAAACTGTGGACCATTGTCACTGACTAAGTGCTCTGGAACACCAGTCCTTGCAAAGAGGCTTGTCAATACATCAACAGTGTGTGAGGATGTAGTGCAGGCTACTGGAAACACTTCTGTCCACTTTGTAGCTGCATCCACGACTACCAAGAAATTTGTGCCCAGGAATAGACTAGAAAGATCCACATGAATCTCTGCCAGGGCAATGCAGTCTATTCCCAGGGAAGAAAAGGCGCTGCTCTTGGCAGCTTCTGGATGTGCTGGCATCCTGTACAGTGAATGGCAAGCTGCTCACTCTGCTGATATATCAGGCCAACAGACAAAGCTTTGAGCTAACGCTTCCATTTTAGCCATGCTTAAACACTTTAGCTCTCAGCTCTCTGTTAGTTCACAACTCTCAATCACCACATAAGGCAACCTCCATCAAGAGCAAGTTCATCCTGGCTCTGGTAAAAATGGGGAAACTGGGGTTTCTGCTGCACCTTCCAGCCATTTTGGAAGGTCATGTAGACCGGAGACAGTGTGGGGTCTTTTATGGTTTCCCTTCTGATCATCACTGCTGTAATAGGCAGATTTTTGATTTGTGTCAGGGAGAATATGTCAACCAGTTTATTTTTTTGTAACTTTTTCAGTATTTCCTTTTCCAAGGGTAAACGGGGCAATGTATCAGCTTTTCCATGATTAGTTGTCCTCTTGATTTTCAGTCATGTAATTGTGTCCTACAAGAAGCGGAGCCCATCTCTGCATTCATGCTACTGTTGTTAGTGGAACACTGTTCTGTGGATTGAAAATGGATACGAATGGTTGATGATCAGTAATAAGGGTAAACCCTTCCACATACCAGGTACTAGTTGAAATGTTTATACACCAAACCAGACTCAAGGCCTCTCTGTCAATCTGTGTGTAATTTTTCTCTGCAGCAGTGAGGGAACGTGCTGTAAATGCTATGGAGCTTTCATTTCCATCACTCAGAATGTGTGACATGACTGCACATATCCCTATAAGGCGAGGTATCACAGGCCACAGGCAAGCTTCACTGGACTATGTGGATCATAATGAATGTCTGATGTCATCATTTCCTTTACCGTTTGGAAAGCCACATCACAATGCTTTGTCCATTACCATTTCCTCCTGATCTGCAGTAATGAGTTCAAGGGGTGGATCACAGAATCCAGGTTTGACAAGAACCTGTTATAGTAATTGACAAATTGTAAAAATCACTGCAACTATGTGACACATCCTTTGACCTTGGGGCATCCACCACTGCTTGGATTTTCTCAGCATACCTGTGTAATCCTTGTGCATCAACAGTATGACCACAATAAGTGATGCTTGGTTTAAAGTATTCATACTATCTCATCATGCTCTGAGCCCATAATCTTTTCATTTTTTTTAACATTGTCTTGAGATTTTGGAGATGTTCCTTGTCATCCTGACTGGTAACAATGATGTTACCCAGGTAACACTGAGTGCCTGAGCTGTCTTTCAGCATCTGGTTCATAACTTTCTGATAGTGTGCAGGTGCAAATGCTACTTCCAAAAATAAGGTCATTATAGTGATAAAGCCCTTTGTGTGCATCTTCTCTGTACAGTCCACTTATTTTTATCTGCACAACATTGTCTTTGTATGTCCTGCTTTGTAGCATTTCCTGCAACTCAAGTTTTGCCTTTAAACCTGCATTGGTCTGGTGTATATGAACCTCTGCCATAGCTGTATCACAATTTGCTTGGCCAGGCCAGTTTTTGTTTAGATGATGCAATTTTGTTCACACTCACTTTCATTCCTGACTGCAACACAATTGCGTCTCTGTCCACTGTTTCCGTTGATACAACAACTTCAATGCTCTTTTAAATGTAAGTTGTGTCTCAGTTAGGAGCTGTTTTGGATGCTTTCTTTAAGATTTCTCAAACTAAACACTCTCTCAGTGCATCATTAAGCCCATTACTGAACTGACAATGTTCAGACAATCTCTTCAATTCAGCCATGTACACTGAAATGGATGCCCTTCCTTTTGATTCTGCTTACGAAACCTAAAGCGTTCTGCAATCAACAATGGTTTTGGTTTTAAATGTTCCTGCATTACTTTCACAATATCACCAAAACTCTTTTCTGCTGGATTGGCTGGAGCAGATAATCTTCAAAGCAAACTGTATACCCTTAAACCCAATCCACTCAGCAAAATTGGTACTTGTTTCCCACTGGTTATTTCATTTGCTTCAAAATATTGCTGAATTAACTCAGTATACATGAGTCAGTTATCCATTGAGCACTTAAACACATCTATCTTTCCAATGTAGCAGCCACTTCTGCTCTGGTTTTATGATTAGTATCACCCAGTACCTCACTGTTTATGAACCCTGAAATCTTCCATTTACTGTGTTTTTTTTTTACTTGACTGTTCCTGCATGTGCTGGGCTGTTTATTTTACTCGCTGTTCCTCATTATGCTTCAACAGGTTGGTAGAAATCCTGAGTTCATTTTAAAAATACCTCATTGCCACTGTTATGTTTTGTAACTTCAAAACATTCAACTAATTCAAAGAAAGATGTGGGACTTCTAAATGTGAGTCTAACTTCATGTTTACTTTGAGCAAGGAGTGCATGTATCACATGATAGTGTGATGACATATGCATTTCAAGTATTTATACACATAATCCATAATGAATTATTCAAATGAACAAGAAAGCTTAATCAAACAATATATTTACAAGATTACACAAATATTACTGAAACATTAAAGACACAACACTCCATATTCTGCTCAGTTCCTGTTATTAGTGGAATGGAAAGGTGGTATCTATATCTGAAGTTACAAGACAAGGTGACGGCTAGCCAGTTATCTACAGCTGGACATCTTGTTCATCTTCAAACAGTGAAGTGTCATGGACCAAATAGCATTCAGAAAAAATGAAAATAAATAAGGAAGGTGTGGCTGGCAGTAAATACAGCGTGGAAGAAGACTTCACTAGTTATAAAAGGAGTGCAGGAAACACAGAATCAAACTGCCAGTCACCATAAAAATACATATATGCAGAGATCATTATAGTATCAACAGTGACCTTGAACAATTTTACGTAGGATCTTGCAGCAATGAAGAAATCTCTCCCATTTATGGTTCATAACTATCTTTTAAACAGTGTATTAATGTTTCATGATTGTATATGACTGTATAAATTATTCCACTTCATACTAAGTGTAATATATTTACAGTTAAATTAGTCTGAATTTAAGATATTTATGAATGGATATGCATATTTACAATTTCCAGTATACAATTCTATAATTTTACAGATGAATATACAGGTGGATTCATTTAGCATTTTAGAATGTTTTCAAATCACAGATTGATTGTCTGATGTAAACAAAGTTGGCCATAACCAGTGAGCTCATTTTGAGGAATCAGGAGATGTGGGATTGCTACAGTAAAGGGGTACTGAGAGAAAAGATTGATCATGAACATCCTGAGAATATACAAGAACTAATTGATCATTCCTGCCTGTTTCTTATGATAATAAGCTTATACCTTCTCCATGCCATTCGTGTAGTTTCTGATCACTGGATTGGTAATGAGCTTATACTGTGCTTATCATTGCTGCATTATGGCTTTAGATGTTGTTTTAAGACATAAAATTCACTAAGGACAGAATCGGGATCAATTTGAGGGTTGAATTAAAATTTGGAATCCAAGGATGAAAGGAGACTTCCGAGAAACAAGAATTTCAAATGAATTGGAGTGATTTCCAGTCACTTTGGGCTATTTGGCCTTCATTTCGTCAGCCATGTTAAATGTTTTATTGGAAAAAGCCTGCAAAACCATCTATCATTCAATTCAATGGGTGAAATTGATTTTTAAACGTAACTAAACTGGATAATGCTGGTTAGATAGAACTTAAAGGAAATTTCAAATTTAAGTAATTGAAATGTTATGTTGATAAAATAGGAACAGTTAGATTGAGGGTTTATTTAGTTTTGAGAGATCTCTATATCTCCGACTTGGCTATGTTTAAACTGAAGTCCATTTTACCAGCTTTAGGTCACAATGGTTGTTCAGTCATCACATCACGGCTTAAAGAATGTAACACTGTCAAGAAACCGATTTTTAAAATTAACTTAATTGTGAAAATCGTGCTTTCAACTGACAGGCACATTTTTCATTAAAATGCTGTGCAAAATCCACTCCTTTCCACTCTTTTTTTTCCACCTATTGCCTAACTTGGATCACGTCAATAAAGTAGGCTGCAGTTACAGCACTCTGACATCGCTATTCCCTTATGTGAATTTATAAAACAGAATAATAGCAGTGCTATCATAAATTTACTGCTGAAATTCTATGATCTCAGTAGGTGGTTTGTTAGTCTTTCTTTCAATATTTTTAATTACGTGTTTTGCAGATTTATAGGGAGATCCTGGAGTTCTGTTTAAATTTAACACAGCATATTCTGAAAATAAATCTGTTTATCATCTTATATTGTGAATGCCTTTCTTTAACTGCAAGGCCAACTGTTTGATTTTTTACAGCTAATTTTTGCCATACTTTCTACAATTCCTCTTCCACTCGAAATTCAGCAGACAATTCAGATCCAGACAGATTTCATTTGCCAGAGCTATTATCCCTATCTTCCTAAGTGCCATTGTCCATAATCGTACAACCTTCACCACTCCTTGGGTAGAAGGCTGCTTAGCAACCAAGCAATATCAGAAGATGTGCTGAGTTAAAATGCTCATTGCTGAGCTTTTGTGTATATTCTAAACCACGTCTACAATGAGTTTTAAAGATCTGCTGTGTAACTTGAATATTATATACCCTCTTCATTTGTCAGCTTTTAAGTTTGTCATTTAGAATGTTTTTGTATGTAATAAATTTGATGTCCTTCTTGTTTATATGCAACAAAAAGGTTTTTTTTTAATTGCTAAGACCAGATGTCTGAACATGTATAGTACTCAAGACAAACAATTTGTTAGACATTGCTTTTAAGACTGGATTAGCCAGGCATCAATGGGGAGACAAATGAAAGGACATTCTCAAATGACTCTGCTCTATATCCTCCTGAATCCTGGTAGCTTGTGTAAGATGTAATAAAACCTATCAGAAAACGACACTGTTTTGTAAAACCACCTGCTAAGTAGCAAACACCATAAGACCAAAAAACATAGGGGCAGAATTAGGCCATTCAGCCCATCGAGTCTTCTTTGCCATTCCATTATGGCTGATCTATTATGCCTCTCAATACTGTTTTCCTTCCTTCTCCCTGTAAACTTTGACACCTTTAGTAATTGACAACCTATCAATCTCTGCTTTAGATATACCCAATGACTTGACCTCCACAGCCATCTACAGATTCACTGGCTTCTAGCTAAAGAAATTCATCCTCATCACTATTTTCAAGGGATGCCAGTGCTCTCTGGTCACTATTTAGGCCTCTTTATCTAGGCCTTTCAATATTTGAAAGGTTTCAATGAGATCCCCCCATTCTTCTAAACTCCAGTGAGTACAAGTCCAGAACCATCAAATGCTCCTCATACATTAAGGTCAAAATCAAAGTCAAAGTAAAATTAATTATCAGAGTACACACATCACCACATACAACCCTGAGATTCTTTTTCTGCGGGCATTCTTAGCAAATCTATAGAACAGTAACTGTAAACAGGAGCTGTAAACATCAGGAACTGTAAACTGTAAGGAAACTGTGCAAATAATGCAGATAATAAATAGCAATAAATAATGAGCGTGAAATAACAAGATAAAGGAGTCCTTAAATGAGTGTAATTATCCCCTTTTGTTCAAGGGCCTGGTGGTAGTATCTGTTCTTGAACCTGGGGCTGTGAATCCTGAGGCACCTGTACTTTCTACCTGATGACAGCAGTGAGAAAAGAGCATGGCCTAGGTGGAGAGGATCTTTGATGTTGGATGCTGCTTTTCTGCAGCAATGTTTCATGGAGGTGTTCTCAAAATTGGGAGGCTTTACCCATGACGTGGCGGGCCGAATTCACAGCTTTACCCATGATGTGGCGGGCCGACTTCACTACATTTTTGTAGCATTTGCTGCTCAAAGACATTGGTGTTCCCATACCAGGCCATATTGTAGCCACACATCTGTAGAAGTTTGCCAAGATTTTTGATGACATGCCAAATCTTCGCAAACTCCTGAGGAAGCAGAGGTGCTGTTGTGGTGTTTTCACAGTTATATTTATATTATGGGTCCAAAAAAGGTCCTCTGAGATAATGACACCCAGGAATTTATAGTTACTGACCCTCTCCACTTCTGAAGATACTCCTTTCCTTTCTGGGATTGCGTAACCTCCTCTGGGCCCTCTTCAATAGCAATGCACCCTTTCTTAGATAAAACTGCTCACAACAATAATTAGTTAGCAATATGTACTACAGCAGGTTGCTAATTTTAACTGGCTAAACTTCATGACGCATGCCAGTGATATTAAACCCGATTCTGATCATGATATTTCAGAGTGGTCAAGGACCCATTGGGATCAATGAAGAGTGATGGGTAAATTGAAACAGGAGTGAACACTCAGTTGTCAAAGATAGGGATTAAAATGTTGGCAACCTTACAGAAATGGTAATGTTAGTAATGTTGTAAGGACAATAAAGTACCATGGTAAGCGGAATAAGTGTGGTTAAATAAAAAAACACAAACTCGTTCAGACTAGTGTAGTGAAGGTAAAGTTATAATGGTGGCAGTGGCTATTTTCGTGGCTCCATGGTACACTCCTTTTGAGATAATCCTGCAGAATGTCTGGAAGCAAGCTGCAAAAGGAAAGTCAAGGTCACTCCTGATGATACAGTACCTTCTCTGGCAGACCTGCAGACCTACAGACCTAGGCTTACATTGCAATGAAACTGCAGGAGGCTAAGCTCTGAATCTGGCACAATGAAAGCAGTTGCAAACAATGTCCTGGCGGGGGGAAGGGGATTATATCCACCTTGCTGCTTGGAAAATGGTGCAGCGAATGAGTTTGCATTTTCAAATTCACATGAAAATGAAGGTCACACCATCAGCAAATCCCCAGTAGTTCTGATGTGCCAAAAGAATGGCCATGCTAGGGGTACAATGCTTTCTGCTCACCAAGAGGGTCAAAGAAATCAACAAAAAACTGTAATCAAAGATGTTACAGTAAGTCTTAAGTTGTTACTAAATACATTACCAAGTCACACTTCAATCCACTATAATGAAGAGTGTCATTCCATCCTAGACAGTACAAATTTGGGTTGGAAAATCCACACCAGGGGCGTGTGAAAAGAGCTACTTTTAATCAAGGTGGCGACCGAGATTTTGAAGGCAGGCTTTTGCGGCTGTTTTTCTGAGCCGAGGAGTGTCCAATATGCAAGAGGGATTCATTAGAAAGGGCCAAAAAGAATATTTCAAGTGCAAGCAGAATGCTATTCTTGTGAGTACACCAGTCTTTAGAGTGGCTTTGGCTCATCAAGCGTTGGTGAGATCAGGTTTGGGTGAGGTAGATTGTCTTGTAAGTTACTCACTCTGCATTCTTATTCGTTCATTCATCATCTATAGGTACAGAGTACAGTGAGAATGGCTCCAGGGGCAGTGTTTTGAACAGTGTGTGGGATGTGGGAAGTCTGGGAGATGTCCAGTCTCCCAGATAAACATATCTGCACCAGGTGCACCGACCTACAGCTCCTGAGAGAACGTATGAAGGAATTGGAGCTGCATCTTGCTGACCTTCAAAATACAGGAGAATGTGGACATGATAAACAGGAGCTACAGGGAGGTAGCCACCACTAGTTTACAGGAGATGGGTGACTGTCAGGAGAAAGAGGGGAAATGCACAGCGAGTGCAGAGTAGACCTGTGGCCGTTCCCCTCAATAGTAAGTATATAACCAGATACTTTTGAAGGAGGTGACCTACCGGGGGGAGTCATAGTGACTGGGCCTCTGGCACTGAGTCTGGTGCTATGGCTCAGAAGAGCTGAGGGACTGAAGTGTTGATAGGGGATTTGTTAGTCAGAGGAACAGAAATGACTTACTGTGGGCATGATAGAGATACCTAAATGGTATGTTGCCTCCCAAGTGCCTAGATCAGAGATGTCTCGATCGTGTCCATGGCATTTTCAAGGGTAAGGGTGAGCAGCCAGAAGTCTTGGTGCATATTAGCACTAGTGATATAGGTAGACAAGGTGAGGAGGTCCTGAAGAGAGATTTAAGAGCGCTAAGTAGAAAGCTGAGAAACAGGACCTCCAGGGTAGTAATCTCTGGACTCCTGCCTGTGTCGTATGCCAGTGTGGGTAAGAATAGGATGATTTGGCAGGTGAATGCATGACTAAGGAACTAGTGCAGGGGACAGGGGTTCATTGGGATTTCTTCAGGGGGAGATATGACTGAACTCTAGGTGGGGGGGTCCTATATCTTTGCAGGCAAGTTGGCGAGAGTTGTTTGTGTGGGTTTAATCTAATTTGGCAGAGGGATGGGAACCGAAGTGATAGTGCTGAGGATGAGGTAGTTGGTTTACAAACAGAGGCAGTGTGTAATGAGACTCCTAGCAAGAAGAGGCTGATGATAGGGCAAAATTGCAGTCAATGTGATGAGTTACAACATAAAAGGTGGCAAAATTGAAAAAGGTGAATACAGGACTAAAGGTGTTATATTTGAATGTGCACAGTATACGGAATAAGTTTGATGAACTTGTAGCACAGTTACAGATTGCCAAGCATGATGTTGTCAGCATCACTAATTCATGGCTGAAAGAAGCTTATAGCTGGGAGCTTAATGTCCGAGGATACACATTGTATCAAAAGGACAGGAAGGAAGGCAGAAGTGGTTCTGTTGGTAAATACTGAAATTAAATCATTAAAAAGAGGTGACATAAGATCAGGAGGTGTTGAGTTGTTACGGATAGAGCTAAGGAACTACGAGGGTAAAAAGGCCCTGATAGGAGTTACATACAGACCCCCAAAAAGTAGTAAGGATGTGGTCCACAAGTTACAATAGGAGACAGAAAATGCATGCTAAAAGGGCAATGTTTCAATAGTCGTGGGGGATTTCATATCAGGTTGGTTCTGCATTCCAGGAGGGGGTTTCTAGAGTACCTGTGAGATGGCTTTTTAGAGCAGCTCATGGTTGAGCCCACTAGGGGTTCAGCTATTCTGGATTGGGTGTTGTGCAATGAACCAAATTTGATTAGAGAACTTAAGTTAAAAGAACTCTAGAGGAATGATTATAATATGATCGATTTCACCATGAAATTTGAGAAGGAGAAACTAAAGTCAGATGTATCAGTATTAGAGTGGAGTAAAGGGAATTAGAAAAGCATGAGAGAGGAGTTGGGCAGAATTAATTGGAAAAGAACACTGGCAGGGATAACAGCAGAGCAGCAATGGCTGGAATTTCTGGAAGCAATTCGGAAGGCACAGGAAATATACACCCCGAAGAGGAAGAAATATTCTAAAGGCAAGTTTACACAACTGTGGCTAACAAGAATGAATGAATGAATAAATGAAATTTATTTCAGTCAGTACAAGAGAAGTCAAACCCAACATAAAAGCCAAAGAGAGGTCATATAACAAAGCAAAAATTAGTGGGAAGTTAGAGGATTGAGAAGCTTTTCAAAACCAACAGAAGGCAACAAAAAAGATATTAAGGAGGTAAAGATGGAATACCAAAGTAAGCTAGCTGATAATATTAAAGAGGATGCCAAAAGTTTCTTCAGATACATAAAGTGTAAAAGAGAGGTGAGAGTGGATATCAGACCTCTGGAAAACAATGGTGGAGAGGTAGTAATGGGGGAGGAACTGCGTAGGTATTTTGTGTCTCTTCACTGTTGAAGACACTAACAGTATGATTAAAGTTCCAGGTGTCCGGGGTCATGAAGTGTGTGAAGTTACCATTACTAGAGAGAAGGTTCTTGGGAAATTTAATAGTCTGAAGGTAGATAAGTCACCTGGACCAGATGGTGTACACCCCGGGGTTCTGAAAGAAGTGACTGAAGAGATTGTGGAGGCATTAGTAAGGATCTTTCAAGAAGCATTAGATTCTGGAATTGTTCCAGAAGACTGGAAAATTGCAAATGTTGCTCCGCTCTTCAAGAGGGAGAGAGGTAGAAGATTGGAAACTATAAGCCAGTTAGTCTGACCTCCGTGGTTGGAAAGATATTGGAGTCAATTATTAAGGAAGAGGCCTCAGGGTGCTTGGAAGCACAGAATAAAATAGGCCATAGTCAGTATGGTCTCCTCAAGGGAAAATCTTGCCTGACAGATCTAGGTTGGAATTCTTTGAAGAAGCAATAAGCAGATAGACAAAGGAGAATCAGTTGATGTTGCATATTTAGATTTTCAGAAGGTCTTTGAAGAGGTTCCACACACGAGGCTGCTTAACAAGCTACGAGCCCATGGTATTACTGGTCAGATTCTAGCATGGATAAAGCAGTGGCCGATTGGCAGGAAGCAAAGAGTGGGAATAAAGGGAGCCTTTTCTGGTTGGCTGCCTGTGACTAGTGGTGTTCTACAGGGGTCTGGGATGAGACTGATTCTTATTATCTTATATGATAATGATTTGGATGATGGAATTGATGGCTTTGTTGCAAAGTTTTTAGATGATATGAAGACAGATGGAGGGGAAGGTAGTTCTGAGGAAACATGGAGGCTACAGAAGGACTTAGACAGATTCAGAGAATGGGCAAAGAAGTGGCACATGAAACACAGTGTGAGGAAGTGTATGGTCATGCACATTGGTAGAAGAAATGAAAGGGTTGACTATTTTCTAAATGGAGAGAAAATACACAAATCTGAGGCACAAAGGGACTTGGGAGTCCTTATGCAGGATTTCCTAAAGGTTAATTTGCAGGTTGAGTCTGTGGTGAGGAAAGCAAATGTAATTTTAGCATTCATTTCAAGAGGCATAGAATAATAAAAGCAAGGATGTAATGCTGAGACTTTATAAAGCACTGGTGAGGCCTCACTTGGAGTATTCTGTGCAGTTTTGAGCACCTTATCTTAGAAAGAATGTGATGAAAATAGAGAGGGTTCAAAACAGGTTCATGAAAATGATTCCAGGATTCAATGGCTTGTCATATGAAGTTGATGGCTCTGGGCTTGTATTCACTGGAATTTAGAGGAAATGGGGGTGACCTAGTTGAAACCTATTGAATGATGAAAAGCCTTGATAGAGTGGATGTGGAGAGGATGTTTTCTGCGGTGGGACTGTCTAAGACCAGAGAACACAGCCTCGAAATAGAGCGGCATAATTTTAGAATGGAGATGAGGCAGAACTTCTTTAGCCAAAGTGTGGTGAATTTATGGAATTTGTTGACACGCAGCTGTGGAAACCAAGTCTTTATATATATTTTAGGCAGTGGTTGATATATCCTTGATTGATCTGGTCATGGAAGGATATGGGAGTAAGGTAGGAGATTGAGGCTGAGAGAAAAAAGGATCGGACACAATGAAATGGCAGAGCACACTCCATGGGCCAAGTAGCCTAATTCTGCTCCTATATCTTATGGTCATATGGTCTAAATTTAACTAGAAAGCCAGTTGCAAGAAATTGTTCTTTTCTTTCTTTTTAAATCTTTTTATTGAATAAGTATACAAAGGGTAAACCATAAAGGCATTAATACACTGTTAGAAATTACAGGAGATATTAATACAGAAGAAAAAATTGATACAAACAGTGCAATTTAAACATAAAATAATATGGTAAAATAATAGTATACTAATTTATATATATATATATATATATATCAATAGAGAAAAGGAAAAAAACCCCCAAAAAAAGACCCCCCAAAAAAACCCACTGTGCAACTAAACTAAAAGCAAAGCAAAGCAATGGGCTAACTTGGAAACAGGTAGAGTTAAAGAACTTAAAATCACGTCCTCAAACCCGACCTCCATTAAAAACAGTTAAAAAAAAGGCAAGAAAGGAATATAAATATGGAACAAAAGAGAAAAAAAAATTACATTAAATGAAAATATTGAATAAAAGATCTCCAGGTCTGTTCAAATTTAAGTGAGGAATCATAAAGATTACTTCTAATTTTCTCCAAATTTAAGCATAATAACGTCTGGGAAAACCAAAAAAAGGTAGTTGGAGCATTAGGCTCTTTCCAATGTTGTAAGATACATCTTTTCGCCATTAAAGTAAGAAATGCAATCATTCTACGGGCTGAAGGGGAAAGATTACTGGAAATTTTAGGTAATCCAAAGATAGTAGTAATAGGATGAGGAGAGATATCTATATTCAATACCTTTGAGATAATATTAAAAATGTCTCTCCAAAAAGTTTCCAGAGTAGGACAAGACCAAAACATATGAGCTAAAGAGGCTATCTGCCCCGGACATCTATCACAAAAAGGATTAATATGAGAATAGAAACGAGCTAATTTATCTTTGGACATATGTGCTCTATGAACAACTTTAAATTGAATTAGGGAATATTTAGCACAGATAGAGGAAGTATTGACTAATTGTAAAATCTGCCCCCAGTCATCCATGGAAATAATAGAACCCAATTCTTGTTCCCAATCTGACCTAATCTTATCAAATGGAGCTTTCATAAGTTTCATAATAATATTATAAATAATAGCCGTTACACCTTTCTGACATGGATTAAGGTTAATTATAGTATCTAAAATATATGTAGGAGGTAGCGTCAGAAAGGAAGAGAGTATAGTACTTAGGAAATTTCTAACTTGGAGATATCTAAAAAAATGTATTCTTGGTAAATTATATTTATTAGATAATTGTTCAAAAGACATAAGGGAACCATCTAAAAATAAATCCAAAAAACGTGAAATACCCTTAGTCTTCCAAATTTGAAATACACGATCCGTGAAAGAGGGAGGAAAAAATATGTTACCTAAAATAGGGAGCGCTAGCCCAAATTGGTTGAGATCAAAAAATTTTCGGAATGGAAACCAAATACGCAAAGCATATTTAACTATCGGGTTAGAGACCAGTTTGAGGCGTTTCAAATCAAAAGGAAGAGAGGAACCTAAAATAGAGCCAAGTGCATAGCCCTGAGCAGAATGTAATTCCAATACTACCCATTTAGGAATGGATAGTGTATCTTGGTCAAGTAACCAAAATTTCATATGTCGAATATTAATTGCCCAATAATAGAATCTAAAGTTAGGTAATGCTAGACCTCCATCTCTCTTGGCTTTCTGTAAATGTATTTTACCCAATCTCGGGTTTTTATTTTGCCAAATAAATGAAGAAATTTTAGAGTCAACTTTATCAAGAAAAGATTTTGGAACAAAAATCGGTAATGCCTGAAATATATATAAAAATTTTGGCAGAATAAACATCTTAACTGCATTAATACGACCAATCAAAGTTAAATATAATGGAAACCATTTAGATGAAAGTTGAGTAATATGATCAATTAAGGGTAAAAAATTAGTCTTAAATAAATCTTTGTATTTACAAGTAATTTTAATCCCAAGATATGAGAAATAATTATTAATCAATTTAAACGGAAAGTTATGATACAAGGGAAGTTGTTTATTAATCGGAAAAAGTTCACTCTTACTAAGATTTAATTTATAACCTGAAAAAAGACTGAATTGTGCTAATAGCAAGAAATTGTTAACATGAGCCTGGGATAACTTTAATTCATACACTGCCAATTAGCTAAGCTCCAAATCCAATGACAGAATTAAATGTGGTGCTAGATGGACAAAAATCTGGTATGATGCTTTTCTGGACAATTTTCCAGTCTGTTTGAGTCATTTTACACTTGTTTATGAATTGTAACCAATAGGAGGTCCTTTCCCATTTGTCTAACATATTGACGGATGGAGGTGAATGGTGCAGACATCTGACAAGTGGTCCGAACTGACATTCCCATTTACTGCGTGGAATAATGCAATTCCAAACCTGGGCAACTTGTGAACCAGCTTGCCAAGTGACACAATATTGTAAAAGACTTTCCATATCCTGAACTACTTTGAGCCTCACCTGTGCATACATTGACTGTTAGTCTCAGCTTTGAGTGAAGTAAGAAACGCTTACCTTACTGAAATTTAACATGCAGTTATTGAAGAAAACAGGAAAATCTGTACTTGCCTGTTGTACTGCAGTATCAAAGGGATCAGGCCGTAACTTTAACCCTAAATCTGGGTGAAGAATACATAGTGACCAGAAAACCCCTGGAAAAATGAGTCTGCATAATTATAGACTAGATTTCCTTGTAGACCAAGGACAGACTGGAATGATTTCCTACACCCACAAGGAAACCATATGTTTCATCTGTTTTGCCTTCATTCACGTGACTATAGAATCTTTCCAACATCACTTGATCTCCCTCTTCTTTCTTCTTAAACTGTCCCAATTGGATCACTGATGACAAGTTTCCATTGCAGATTTGGGAGACCAGTGTCAGGCCTACAAACATGGACTGCCCCATGGAGTCATAGTGCCGTAGAGAGATGCAGCTCAGGAACTGGCTCTTCGGATCACTGCGTCCATGCTGGCCATCAACTGTTCACTTACATTAATTCTCTATTAATCCTATCTTTTATACTGCACACATTCATATTATCTACTGCTCACTGACAAATTAGGAGCAATTTAAAGTTGTCAATTAACACACCTCTTTGGGACATTGGAGGGAACCGGAGCACATGCAGAAAGATTATATAGTCACAGGAAGAATGTGCACACTCCACACAGACAGTACCCCAGGTCAGGGTTAAACACAGGTCTGTGGCACCATGAGGCAGCAGTTATATTAGTTCACTGAATGTAACTAACACCTCAATGCTGCGGATTTTGACCTGCAAGAGGACAATATATTAGTTCATTTGGCCTTCTTGTGATTTTAGATAATTTTGTGAGGGTAGCTTTGGTGGTATCTTTCCAGAACCTTAAAGTGGCTGTCATAGGAACACACAGGAGGGCAGGGATTGTCACTGCCTGGTAGATCCTGATAAGTTTTGTGCTGGATTTCCACTGTGTGTACAAATGTAAGAGTCAACTGCATTCTGCAATTTAGAGACTGGCTTTGTTTCTGCAGAAAAGTCTCTGCAGATTAAACAGTTTGCCATTAGCTCTGAAGATCAGCTGTACTCCCATATGAAGTTTGTTGGAGGCATTGGATACAGCATTGAGAAAGTGCATCAGCTCAATAACGCGCTCTTCTTTGACAACAGAATTTTTTGAAATTGGCTCTATTTAGACCCTTGATTCAAATGTAAGATGGTGATGAAATTCCACAGGCTCCACCTGGAAATGGCCTTCTATCAACCCTCAAACCTGATGGAGCCAAAGGCTTCTGTGAAGCTGCTGGGGGCCATATATAGTGGTTGGTGCTACTCTCTGTACTCTACTGCACCTGGATGGATGGAAACAACACTACAATTCAAGGAGCCATCTTTGGAATGTTCTATCAAATCATTGGCACATAAGTTGCTACTACTTCCCATCGGCTAGCAAAGCCCTTATCACTGGGCTTGAGTACAAAACTGCCTCAGAGTGTTATGACAAGCTCCAGGAGCTAAAATGTTTATGGCCTCATGCTATAGAGAGTTTAGTGCTTTTTATTTCTTCCTTTGCCCCATGCCTGCTTAACTCCAGCTGAGTATTGATTGCACTAATAGAGTTCATTACTAATAAGTGTATCCAAGTTGGCCTGACGTATTATAGATCATAAGATCTGAAGAAACAGGAGTAGGAAAAGGCCATTTAGTTCCTCATCAAAGTCAAGTGTATCATCACATACAACTGCAATGGAAAACTTGCAGCAGCATCATGGGTATGTAGTATCGGACACACAATATACACAAGCAAAACATAAATTAACAATATAAATAATATCAAATGACACAAGGACACCATTCAACGGCGTGGTGAATGTTTTACTCCAGCATCATGTTCGTTCAATCAACACACATCCCTTTATTGTTTTGATTCTCCAAAATCTGCTGTTCTTTCCCACAAGAATGTATGAAAAACTCACAAGAATATGTCACTAGACCCTCAAGTCTACTTCGTCAGTCAATATAGTCGTGTGTGATCTATCCCTGGGCTCAACTACTTCTCTTTGCCAGATCCCAAGAGCTCTCAATGCCATGATCTTTTAAAAATTATTTTTTTTAGATTATGAGAACGCTCAGTCCTCTTTTATTGTAATTTAGAAATGCATACATGCATTAAGAAATGATACAATGTTCCTCCGGTGTGTTATCACAGAAAGCAAGACAGACCAAAGACCAACACTGACAAAACAACATAATTATAACATATAGTTACAGCAGTGCAAAGCAATACCATAATTTGATGAAGAACAGTCCATAGGCACAGTAAAAAAAATAGTTTCAAAGTCCCAAGTCGATCGACTCCCGAGTCCCTGATAGCAGGCGGCAAAAGGGAGAAACTCCCTGCCATAAACCTCCAGGCACCGTCAATTTGCCGATACCTTGGAAGCAGCCGACACTGAGTCCACTGTCCGAAAACTCTGAGCTTCCGAGCAGCCTCTCCGATGCAGCCTCTCCGATACAGCCTCCCGAGTGCCATCCGCTGCCGAGCGCCTTTGACCTCTCCCCGGCCGCCGAAACACGCAAAGCCGAGGATTTCGAGGCCTTCAGCTCCAGAGATTCCAGTTACCACACAGTAGCAGCGGTAGCAAAGCAGACATTTCAGAAGTTTTCCAGATCTCACGTCTGTCTCCATCAAGTCAGGATTGTGTACGGTCCCCTACTTGACAGACAACAGATATTCATCACTGGAGAGGCCGCGCACACTGTCGTCGCGCCACCATCTTCTCCCCTCACTATTTACCTCCATTGTAAATATTTCTAAAGTTCTATCCTCCCTAGTAGAGACACAAGAGATTCTGCAGATGCTGGAAATCTTGAGCAATGCAAAAAAATGCTGGAGGAACTCAGCAAGTCAGGCAGTGTCCATAGAGGGAAATAAAGAGTCGATATTTTGGATTGAGACCCTTTATCAGGACTGGATATTCTCCCAGCAGTCTAGGGTATATTTAAGCGGAAGTCTGTATCCTTAGAGATTTAGAAGAGGCATTCAGGGGCCACTCCTTGAAAACTGAATTACCTGTTCTTCCCAGGTTAAAGCATGGTTCAGTTGCTGTGACGGTTCGCAAGCGTTTGCAACTCAAAACCGTGGCTACAAAATGTGGGGTAGAGATTTCCAGAGAGCCCTTTGCATGAAGAAATTTCTGTACTGAAATTTCTATATCAAGGTTCTTCCCAGCTTATGAAGGTCCAACGTATGTTAAAGCCTATATAGCATATGTGAATGAGTGTCAGGG
The DNA here is from genome assembly GCF_963921235.1 of Mobula hypostoma. Lineage (NCBI taxonomy): Eukaryota > Metazoa > Chordata > Chondrichthyes > Myliobatiformes > Myliobatidae > Mobula > Mobula hypostoma. Next base: position 148,406,727 of record NC_086102.1, read on the forward strand.
AAATCGGGGGAGGGTAGATTTGCTGCTGTGGTGCAGGCATCTCTTACTGTGTGGGATCTCAATTTGTGGCCATATTTCTGATTGCGAACTGTTTGGATTATGAACGATTCATAGACACAAAATAATCTGCAGATGCTGGGGTCAAAGCAACACTCACAACACGCTGGAGGAACTCAGCAGGTCGGGCAGCATCCGTAGAAAAGATAGGTCGACGTTTCGGGCCGGAACCCTTCGTCAGGACTGTAGGGGGAAGGGGCAGAGGCCCTATAAAGAAGGTGGGGGGAGGGTGGGAAGGAGAAGGCTGGTAGGTTCCAGGTGAAAAACCAGTATGGGGAAAGATAAAGGGGGGGGGATGGAAGGCAGGGAGGTGATAGGCAGGAAAGGTGAAGAAAGAATAGGGGAAAACACAATGGGTAGTAGAAGGAGGCAGGACCTAGAGGGAGGTGGTAGCAGCTGGGGGAGGGGGGCAGAGTGACATAGGGATAGGGGTAGGGAGGGGGAGGGAATTACCAGAAGTTGGAGAATTCTATGTTCATACCAAGGGGCTGAAGACTATCTAGACGGTATATGAAGTGTTGTTCCTCCAACCTGAGTTTAGCCTCATCATGGCAGTAGAGGAGGCCAAGTATCGACATATCTGAATGGGAGTGGGAAGCAGAGTTGAAGTGGGTGGCTACTGGGAGATCCTGTCTGTTTTGGCGGACGGAGCGGAGGTACTCGATGAAGCGCTCCCCCAATCTGCATCGGGTTTCACCAATGTAGAGGAGGCCGCACTGGGAGCACCGGATGCAATAGATGACCCCAACAGACTCACAAGTGAAGTGTTGCCTCACTTGGAAGGACTGTTTGGGGCCCTGAATGGTGGCAAGGGAGGAGGTGTAGGGACTGGTGCAGCACTTGCGCTTACAGGGATAAGTACCAGGTGGGAGATCCGTGGGGAGGGACGTGTCGACCAGGGAGTCGCGGAGGGACCGATCCCTACGGAAGGCGGAGAGGAGTGGAGTGGGAAAGATGTGCTTAGTGGTGGGGTCCTGTTGAAGGTGGCGGAAATTGTGGAGGATAATGTGTTGGATCTGGAGGCTAGTGGAGTGGTAGGTGAGGACAAGGGGAACTCTGTCCCTGTTGTGGTGGCGGGAGGATGGGGTGAGAGCTGAAGTGTGGGAAATGGAGGAGATGCGGGTGAGGGCATCATTGATGACAGCAGAAGGGAAACCACGATCCTTAAAGAAAGAGGACATTTGAAATGTCCTGGAACAGAAAGCCTCATCCTCGGAGCAGATGCGGCGGAGACGGAGGAACTGGGAATAAGGAATGGCATTTTTGCATGTGGCGGGGTGGGAAGAGGTATATTCGAGGTAGTTATGAGAGTCAGTGGGCTTGTAGAAGATGTCGGTGGACAGTCTGTCTCCAGAGATGGAGACCGAGAGATCGAGAAAGGGGAGAGAAGTGTCCGAGATGGACCAATTGAATTTGAGGGCTGGGTGGAAGTTAGAAGTAAAGTCGATGAATTGACGAGCTCAGCATGGGTGCAGGAAGCAGCACCAATGTAGTCGTCAATGTACCGAAGGAAAAGTTGGGGAGCAGTAGCAGAATAAGTTTGGAGCACAGACTGTTCCACATAACCAACGAAGAGGCAGGCATAGCTAGGGCCCATGCAAGTTCCCATAGCTACACCCTTGGTCTGAAGAAAGTGGGAAGAGCCAAAAGAGAAGTTATTGAATGTGAGAACCAGTTCCGCCAACCGGAGGAGGGTAGTGGTGGTGGGGAACTGGTGAGGTCTATTATCCAGAAAGTAGCGGAGGGCTTTGAGGCCTTCTTCATGGGGAATGGAGGTGTATAGGGATTGGACATCCATAGTGAAAATGAAGCAATTGGGACCGCGGAACTGGAAGTTATTGAAGAGGTGGAGGGCATGGAATGTATCCCGGATGTCGGTGGGGAGAGGCTGAACTATGGGTGACAAAATGGAGTCCAGGTAGGCAGATACAAGTTCGGTGGGACAGGAGCAGGCAGAAACGATGGGTCTACCGGGACAGTCAGGCTTGTGGATCTTGGGGAGGAGGTAAAACCGAACAGTACGGGGTGTGGGAATTATGAGTTTAGTGGCTGAGGATGGAAGGTCTATGACACAATTCATAGAAACTGAATGATGTCATAACCTGTGGAGGACCGATAACTAGGTTTTAAATAAGCAGCCTCTGAAGGTGTCTTCTAAAGCTCTAAGAATATACTCCTCTGCTTGAATATACTCAGCAAAAGTTTATTGTTCTGTTGTAATGTAATCTATCTGTTTTATTTTCTTTACTATTAAGTGCCTGGCATAATTTGGGGAGTATTTTTTTATTACAGTGAACTTGTGCTAGAGGAAGACACGCTGTGAGCAATTACTCATTACACTGTGGGGTACATACCAATTTTCTTCTTTTATGCAAATTACTCACTAAAGGATTACAGGGATGCATTCTTAGAATATATGAAATGTGATAAAATGTAATTGTTCTACACATTTGTTAAGACCATCAACATTTCAAAAATATTTAACATTAGCTGTTTTTGTGAAGTTTATTCTGTAAACAGCAAGATGGAGAATTAAAGCATTAAAGAATTAGGCCCACGTGGATAAAGATTAACTGTGCTTACTATAAATTATGTGGAGAAATATCTAATAGACTGATTGCTTAATAGTGTTACGAATATGATGCGATCTGAAAACATTCTCCCATGTGACAACCCTAGGCGAGAGGGGTCACTGTGGAAGTGCTGATTTCAGAGACTACTTAATTAAGCATGTACGAGAGGGAATTGAGAGCAGTTCAGACGCTCTTCGGAGAATGAGGTGAAACAGATTGTTAAAGCAAAGTAAATGGTGCTATCCTCCACATCACAGGTAATCAGAAGCAAACACGGCTGTAGAAATTAAACTCAACAGTAAGGAGTTCTTCCAATATTAAGATAGAGAGAGAGCTAGCGAGTATGGAATCTCTAATGGAACAAACAGAGTTGAAACTGAACACAAAACTAAAGCACAGGAGGCTGCAAAAATGAGCTGCCGTGCTGAAAAAATTAACCCTGCACAATCATTCTAATTTGAAAGTCTGCTGAATGCCATATTGCTCTGGGCTTTTCAGATTATAAGGGAAGTGTTGGCCAGATCTTTCAGTTCCTTTGTGGAGTTAGCTGGTGAATGGTCAGATCTTGCATTTTTCATACAGAGAGAATCTGTAGAGCGAGTGGTGGAGGCTTTTAATCCATAACAATGCTCTGTGCGGTTTTCCCCACCACAATGTGATCTGAGGCAAGAGTATTCTTCCAGGCCTTGCACTAAAGCCATGGGCTGCTGGTGGTCACTGATCCATTTCTCAGCAGTCACTGTTGATGAGCCAAAACAATCTGGTAACCAGAGTAAGGAGAGAAATGATTTGTGTTTGATTCTTATTGCTGTACTAGCTAGTAGTGGCAGCATGGTAACGTACCAGTTAGTACAACACTTTACAGTGCCAGGGATCACCAACTGGGGTTCAATTCCCATCGCAGTCTGTAAAGAATTTGTTGACTGTGTGCTAGGGAGAATGTATAAACTCCTTACAGGATGTGGATACTCATTCCAAAGACACACAGTTAAGGTTAGTAAGTTGAGGACATGCTACTTGCCCTGGAAGAATGGTGACCCACTACATTCTTCACTAATTTGATTTGACACAAATGATGCATTTCCCGTATGGGAAACAATGGGAGTGTGATTTACCTGAAATTAGAAAACAATCAATGCTCATTCCAAAGGGCTGCGGAGTGCTTAGATGGAAGATAAGACGTTGTCCTAGCGTATGTGAAGTTCAACTATGTTAGTGGAGGAAGCACGTGCAGAATGAGAGGGGAATTGAAATGCAACAGGAAGTTCATGATCAACTCTATGGACTCCAACATAGAGTATTGTAGTAGTTTTACCCCATATCTAAGAAAAGATGTGTTGGCATTGGAGAAGTCCAGAGGTGGGTTACAAGAATGATTCTGGGAATGAAGTGGTTGATGTATGAGGTGCACTTGATGCTCTGGGCCTGTACTTGCTGGAGTTTAGATGAATGAGAGAGGATCTCATGGAAACCTACCAAATATTGAAAGGACTATGTAAAGAAAGTGGATATGGAGGGGATGGTTCCAATAGTGGGAGAGTCTAGGATCAGAGGGCACAGCCTCAGAATCGGGGATCCCTTTAGATCAGAGATGAGGTGGAATTCCTTTAGCCAGAGGGTGGCGAAGCTCTGAAATTCATTGCCATTGATGACTGTGGAGGCCAAGTCATTGGGTACCTTTAAAGCAGGAGTTGATTGGTTCCTGATTAGCAAGGAAGACGGTAGGAGAATGGGGTTGAGAGAGAACATAAATCAGCCATGATGGAATGGTGTAGCAGACACAATGTGCCTAATAGCTGTACTCTGCTCTTATATCTTATGGTCTTATGGACTGAGTGCAGGTGCTCCACAAAATGTCACCCAATCTGTATTTGGTTTGCTGTAGAGTGGTATTATGTAGAGTAGGGTTATTATTAAATACATTCAAAGCACCTGACTCCATTCCACACAGTGTTACAGCAGGGAAGTAGGCCCTTCACTGAGTCACTCTGACCATCAAGCACTATTAACACTAATCCTATACTCATTCTATTTTGTTCTCCATGGATTTCCATCATCTTCCACCAGATTCTCCCACTCACCTAGACACCAGGGGCAATTTAAGGTGGCCAATTAACTACTTTTCCTTTAGGATGCAAGGGGAAACCAGAGCTACCTGAGAAAATCGATTCAACCACAGGGAGAATTTGCAAACTCCACATAGGTAGCACTGGAGGTGTGGACCGAACACAGGTCACGGGAGTAGTGTAGCAGTAAATCTGCTAGCTCCATCGCTGTGTGTGACGAGAGTCCTTGACCAGGATGGTTTGGACCCAGATGCTGTAGTATCCAAAGCAAGGACTGAGACATGGGTATCAAACTGGATGGAGAACTGAGCTAGATCAGGGGTCCTGAACCTTTTTCGTACCGCAGACCGGTTTATTATTGACAATATTCTTACGGACCGGCCAACCCAGGGTTGGGGGGGTGGTAAGGTTGCCAATGGACGAGAGTAGCAGTCAAATACTTCGTGTTTACCCCGAGAAAGACTACCATGACCATGAAGACTTGCGCGGGCACCAGTGCACATGTGTGTACGTGCTGATTTTTCTCTACAAATCGTTTTTGGCAATTCTGTTCGGGGGTTGGGGGGAGCGTTAATCACGACCGGAATATAGGTGATAAGTGGCTAATACACTCAATTTCGTTTCTAAAAGGGTTTATCTAACGAATTTAATATTAAACACACAGCACATATTTTCCTCGCATGAATATAATGATAAGTCAATTATCAAGGGAGGACAGGGGAGCTTGAAGTAAGTGTTGAACAACCTTCCAGTAGGAGTGGTAGAGGCAGGTTCGATATTATCATTTAAAGAAAAATTGGATAGGTATATGGACAGGAAAGGAATGGAGGGTTATGGGCTGAGTGCAGGTCGGTGGGACTAGGTGAGAGTAGCTTTCGGCACGGACTAGGAGATGGTCTGTTTCCGTGCTGTAATTGTTATATAGTTATATAAGTCACTTATAAGTCAATAGCATCATAACATTTTAAGTAACGTTTGGATATTAAACACACAGCACATATTTTCCCCGTATGAACATATAAAATCATTGCAACACACCAATATCGCCGAATCAGTGGGAGCCCTGGGCTTGTTTCCCTGCAACAAGATGGTGCCATCGAGGGGTGATGGGAGACACCGATACTCGAAGGGGGTTCCTTATGTCCAGCCTATTCCGCAATTTAGTTTTCGTTGCATTCATTGCAGAGATATGTTGGAAATGGAAGCAACATTTTCAGTGCTTTTGTTGCTATCTCAGAATATTTAGCCTTGACTTTGATCCGGAATGCCGGCAGAGATGTTATGTCAAACATACTTTTCAGCCCGCTGGCATTTGCAAGCTGGTCTTCCCGCGCTGACATGGATGACGCGCGGGTAATGACCTCGCGTGCATTCAAGCTCAACAGAGGGCGTGACAGGGAATGAGGAAAGGTGCAGCTGACTCATATCGCCAAATCATATTGTTTCCTCGCGGCCCGCTGGCACATGCTTTGCGGCCCAGTACCACTCCGTGGCCTGGTGGTTGGGGACTGCTGAGCTAGATGATATCACTGATAGGCTTATGAACGAGCACTGATCCTCAGTTCAGGAGCTCTTTAAATACTCAAAAAAAGTTTCCTCCCTAGGTTCACTAGACTCTGTGGTATACTCAGGTGATGGCAACAAGGTGTTTTAGGGCCCCCAAGAACAGGCTCTAAGGGTGTGCGTTTAGGAGTCCTCCTTTTAGTTAGGACCTGGAAGCTGGACCCATTAGGCTTTGGGCTACCTCGCACTGCAGTCTGTCCCTTTGCTAGTCGTAGGCCTCGGGAGAGCCTGGGGGTGTCAGAACACCACGCCACAAACTTACCCTGTAACAATAACTGGAACGAGCAATGATTCTCCTCTCCATCCAGTCCATGGATGGGTTGTGCTGGGACAGTCAAATGTCTCCAAGGATCAGAGGTATGAGTGGTGAGTCAACGATGTAGATCCATATGATCCCCTATCCTTTTCTGTAACACCACAGTCTGTTGCTGGATCTGCTCAGAACAGTGGGTGGCCATCCAAGGCAGTTGTGGGCATGGACTGGCTCAACTCTTGCAGCGGTATGTCGAACCGATGAGCAGTTCCTAAATCCAGAAAATTACTCTGTGCTCCAGAGTCAACAAAAGCCTTCAGTTGCCTCAAGTTCTTACCCCAGGTGAACTATGCCTTCATCACGAAACCAGAATCCGTGGGATTTGGAGTCGTGGCTGCTACCGTCACAGTCTTTCTGATAACAGACAGCCTTAGCAGTTCTGCGGGTAGCTGCAGCTATGGATATTTATCCCGCAGGTGACCTGCTTCTCCACAAGAATTGCAGCAGCTTTGATTCGTACACCAGGACCTTTCATCGGCTGAGAGCCTTGTGTAACCGATCTGCATCGGCTCAACAGGATCCAGATCAGATCAGGAGATGGGTTGGTCATGGTCAGAGACTGAGGGGTGAAACCACAATGGATTGAGGCTGGGCTCGGGTTAGCCCTCTTCGGCCTCGTAATGAAGTCCCTCTTACACTCTGCCAGATGATTGTCAAAGTGGATGGACTGATCAATGAGGATCTCTAAGTTTCCTGATGACTCTCCCAAGGCGAGGGCATCCTTTAGTTCATTCTAGAGTCCGTGGCAGTGCAGTGTGGCCGAGGCTTCCCTGTTCCATAGTCACAGTCATAGTCATAGTCATACTTTATTGATCCTGGGGGAAATTGGTTTTCGTTACAGTTGCACCATAAATAATAAATAGTAATAAAACCATAAATAGTTAAATAGTAATATGCAAATTATGCCAGGAAATATGTCCAGGACCAGCCTATTGGCTCAGAGTGTCTGACCCTCCAAGGGAGGAGTTGTAAAGTTTGATGGCCACAGGCAGGAATGACTTCCTATGACACTCTGTGTTGCATTTCGGAGGAACGAGTCTCTGGCTGAATGTACTCCTGTGCCCACCCAGTATATTATGTAGTGGATGGGAGACATTGTCCAAGATGGCATGCAACTTGGACAGCATCCTCTTTTCAGACACCACCGTCAGAGAGTCCAGTTCCATCCCCACAACTTCATTGGCCTTATGAATGAGTTTGTTGATTCTGTTGGTGTCTGCTACCCTCAGCCTGCTGCCCCAGCACACAGCAGCAAACATGATCACACTGGCCACCACAGACTCGTAGAACATCCTCAGCATTGTCCGGCAGATGTTAAAGGACCTCAGTCTCCTCAGGAAATAGAGACGACTCTGACCCTTCTTGTAGACAGCCTCAGTGTTCTTTGACCAGTCCAGTTTATTGTCAATTCGTATCCCCAGGTATTTGTAATCCTCCACCATGTCCACACTGACCCCCTGGATGGAAACAGGGGTCGCCGGTACCTTAGCTCTCCTCAGGTCTACCACCAGCTCCTTAGTCTTTTTCACATTAAGCTGCAGATAATTCTGCTCACACCATGTGACAAAGTTTCCTACCGTAGCCCTGTACTCAGCCTCATCTCCCTTGCTGATGCATCCAACTATGGCAGAGTCATCCGAAAACTTCTGAAGGTGACAAGACTCTGTGCAGTAGTTGAAGTCCGAGGTGTAAATGGTGAAGAGAAAGGGAGACAAGACAGTCCCCTGTGGAGCCCCAGTGCTGCTGATCACTCTGTCGGACACACAGTGTTGCAAGCACACGTACTGTGGTCTGCCAGTCAGGTAATCAAGAATCCATGACACCAGGAAAGCATCCACCTGCATTGCTGTCAGCTTCTCCCCCAGCAGAGCAGGGCGGATGGTGTTGAACGCACTGGAGAAGTCAAAAAACATGACCCTCACAGTGCTCCAGCCACTTCCAGCCTTCCAGCCGCTCTTAATGCCAAAGTTCGTAACTCAATAGCATAGTTAGCTGCTGACTGACTCCTGTGATGCAGCTTCATCAGAATGTTTGAAGCTCTGTTCGCACCAGCGGGATGATAAAATACCTTTCTCAGGGTGGCCATGACTTCCTCCAAATCCATGCAAATCTCCGACTTTCTGGAAATCCTTTCATTGCGGCTGGCCACAGCAGCCAAGAGACTCTAGTACCCCAACTGGATCCAAGTTGGCTGAATCGTACTGTGCCGAGAGTCCCTGACGAGGATGGCTTGGTCCCGAATGCTGGAATATCCGAAGCAAGGATCGAGACACGGTATCGAACTGGATTGAGAACTGAGCACAAAACAAACGCTAGCTGATATCACTGGTAGGCTTACGAATGAGCACCTAACCTCAGTCCAGGTGCTCTTTAAATATTCAATCCTAGGCACCCAAAAATGATTGCCAATTAGCAGGAACGTCCTGACCCCTAAAGGGCCCACACCAGTTATCCATACTCTGAAGAGTTAGAGCATCTAAAACCTGAAAGCTGGCATGGGTGGGTGCATCTCGTAACAGCGGGTTGTCCTATGTGAAAATCATTGTTCATGGATAGCACATTCTTGGCTGCTGGCCCATGCAATGTCATTAGATTAGATTATGAGGACACTCAGTCCTCTTTTATTGTCATTTAGTAATGCATGCATTAAGAAATGATACAATGTCCCTCCAGTGTGATATCACAGAAACATAAGACAAACTAAGACTGAAAAACTGGCAAAAACCACATAATTATAACATATAGTTACAACAGTGCAAGCAATACCGTAACTTGATGAAGAACAGGCCATGGGCATGGTAAAAAAAAATATCTTATTGTTCTGGCATTATTTGACAAATAGGTTGCTCAAGTTTCTTCTAAACAATCCCAGATCTTGTTGTGGTCCTGTGGCACTTTATGACTCATTTTTCTGAAGTACTGGAAAAGCAAATGAGAGTACCCCATCAGCATCGGTGAGTATCCCTGTTTACTGTGTAATGGCTTGGTGGTGAAGCTGTTGAAGATTCTAGGACAATGCTCTGAAGTACTTCTGGTGTGAGAGTGACTGGGCTCTAACAATAAATGCTGGGTCTAATCCTGAGTCTGGACACGAGTCCCTTGATTCCTGTGAGTTCCAGTTTACTTGAGCTTCTTTATATAAGATTTTGTCAGTGCAGTGAGGACGTGAAAGGTAGCCATTGTCATCTCTTCTTTGGAACTCAGCTTTTTCGTCCATGTTTGGAGCAAACCAGTAATGAAATATGGATATGAGTGATCCTGGTAGGACACAATGAACAACAGTGAGTAGGCTATCAGACAGTGAACATTGTTTGGCAGCACTATAAATGACTCTTTTCACACCTTTATTTCTCATTGGGAAAGCATCAGTGGGGCAGTAATTAGTTGGATTGGATCTGTCCTGCATTTTATGAACAGGATAGAGTTGAGCAGTATTAACTTATGTTGGGCAGATACCTGTGTTGTAACTGACACCTTTCAGCAGCTTGACTAAAGGTGCAACTGGATCTGGAGTGCAAGTCTTCGGAATTAGTCAGCTCCCGCATTATTGCCAGTGCAGTGGTCTCAGCCATCTCGCGCCATCACGCGGAGTAAGCTGGATTAGCTAGAGACTTGTTTCTGTGATGACGATGGTCTTAGCTCAAGACTAATACTGGTTGCATAATTTTTGAACTTCCATCTGAAAATGTTAATAAACCCATCAGTCTTCATTTTATTAAAATCTCATGCATAGGCTTTTCCCTCATTGGACGTGGGTTTGCCTCTGGAAAGACCTCCTCTTCTTGGTCGTTTAAGTGTTGACTTGCATTTGCACCTTGATGTGGCCAGACTGCAGACATCTCATTTGGCCATCGATAGTGAGGTCTCTCAGTGCCAAACTGGTTGTGCATTTACTAACGTACTGTATATCACATACTCTTGCTTTCTGGAGTTAGTACCTCATTGGTTGTGTGCCTTGTTCTGTTTCTGATGTATTATTACATGTTTCTTATTGAGAACCAGTGTTTGCCCCTGGACTCGATGCTAATGGTGGTGTGAACGATACAGTGAGCCATGAGGTCACTGAGTGTGTTGGAATACAATTACACAATTTTGGAGATATAGGCCCTGACCATGACTTAATAGGGTTAAAAAAAACTGCTGACAGAAAAGTGCACAAGATTCCTCTATATTCGTCATGGATTATAACTCTAGATGTGGGCTGAAGATCTCTCTCCTTGAAGGTTACATCTATAACAATCTGATAGTTTCATACTCACCATTACTGATTTTACATTTTAAAAAATCCATATTTATTCAATTAAGTTTAACTTGCACAGCTGCCAAGTTGTAATTCCCACTCGCATGTCTGGACCAATGATTCTGGATTTTGGATACTAGCCCAGTAATTTAGCCACTGCACTTCTGCATTCTACCCTTTGAAAAGGAATGCTGAAGTATAATTATTTTAAAATGGTTGAACCTCAGATTCATAGGGATGGCACTGATGCCAGAGAGGCACTAATCATCTGTGTTTCCTTGGATCTGTGGCCTCATTAGGAGGAGATCCAGCAGGATGAGCAATATCAGTGCTGAAATAAAGGAAGATGGTATTGATGATAACTGAATGAAAGGATTGGCTCCTTTGGGTTGTTTTCTCATTTAGGGCTTAATTAACAGTACATGAATTGGAGTCAGAAACTGCTCAGCTCTCTCAGTGGTTCCTCCACACACAGACTCTCCACTAATCTTTTTAACTGAGATCCCCAGCTCCTTCCCACCACCATTCTTAACACTTCCTTTTACACCAGCTTTAAGAGCTTGAAATAAAACTGTAGGCACAAAGTATCTGAAGGTGTCATTTACTGGGTTGTGGTTGGAACTAATGACATTTCCTATGAGACACCAACTGGAAACAGAAAGACCTCATCCAGCAATGCAAAGCTGTGGGAGTTCAAAGCCGGGCTTGGAACTGAAAGATACACGTAGATCCGCCTATCACAGACTGGCATCCTGTCACATTGGCATCTATTTTGGTTTATTATTCTAAGCCTTTGCTTAAGTCTATCACAATCCCACCCTCCTTAAGGAATAGAATGGAAAATGCGTCAGCTGAATAAGCGTTATCAGCATAAAAACAACTGCAGCTCTATTTAAATTATAACTAGTTAATTAATAAAACAGATTATGAGTTGAGCCAAAGTGTGATTTGATAAAATTTAAGCTAGTTTAAATTCCAAAATTGAAGTAAGGACTCAAGACATAATTATTTTAAAACCTAGCAAACAGATGTTCTTCTGTCTCTTAAATTAAATACTGACTTGCTATAGCTGAATATCAACATCATGCAAATTCACTAGTGACTTTATATAATATTTAGCAGCACTGAATATTCTATCGCAGTAAACCAGCTGTGTATTTGTTATATTAGAAAGATGTTTTAAAATTAATTTTAGTATTATACACGCACTTGGATTATTTTGAAATAATTGACAAACCTGAATAAATACTGACTAATATGAATGCTCAGAATCAGACCATCTTAATGTCACCATCTTTGGAAAATATTTACCCTTCTTCACAAGCAAATGGCTTTAGAAATCTACACAGCCCAATTCTTATTCTCTAATAGAATGGATTCATAAAACCAGTCTTGGTGACTTGTTAAGAAAATCGGAAATGTCTGTTTTCTATGCCCATTTTTCATCACTGCATATGCACTATAATTCTTTCATTTCATAGGATACCTTTTATGTTCATCCAAACACTACCCATAGATAATAGGTCATATACTAAATCTAGTTCTTAATGAGTATGACAGAAGCTTTGAATATTATTTGTGAGGCTAGCAAAGCATTCACTTCCAAATACCAGTGCAGACAGTGAGCAGTGAAATGTTAATAGTGTTGAATAAAGGGGATACAGTAGCTAATCTGTGAGATACAGAGCGAGTTGGGGATTTGAAATCCACTGGCCCTTCACTTTTCCTTACAAGCCTATCATGTAATGACTGGAGAGTGGCCTTTTCCGTCTCTTCATATCTCTCTCCATAACAGGTCAGTGTCTTGTTCTTTTCTCTATTTACATTCAAGATTGGTGAGGAACTGATGCCCATGTCCATTTTCTTCAACCGTGTCATTGTCCATACAATCACATGGAATGCCACTACAAGCTCTTTGGTATTGAAACTCACACCTCCTCAGAAGTTTGATCTTTTCGGAAACCTTCAAACGTGTTTGAATAGGGGCACAGCTTTATCCATACACCATTCAAACATATTTCAGTAAACTCTGCCCAGGCCTTATCAATGTTTTCTCTAGCTTTGGAAATGTAAGATCTCCAAATATCATGTAAAAACTCTCCATGGTTGTGAGATACATCCTACAGATGTGCTGGGACACACCACCAGTGATGTAACCTGGGGTCGTCGGGTGATTTGGATCTTTCAACATCATACACCCTCGCCCAGGCGACCCAGCCGGGGTTGCTCAGACCCCAGCTTGAGTCCCAGCAGCACTGGCCCACGGATCACCCCTCCTGATCCACAGCCTCTGTGATGGTCCTGATAGCTTTCCTCTTGCCAGCTCCAGTGATGCCAAGTAGGGTGTAGACTCTGCAGAGTGAATGGCCAGTAGAACCCCTGCACCCCACTTCGATGGGCTCACAGTGAGCTTTCCAGCCTTGCCTCCAGTACTGCTCCACCAGCTCCTGGAACCTGGCCCACTTCCGGTCATTTGCCTCCTCAGTGTGGTCCTCCCAGGGAACTGTCAACTCGATGAGGACAACCTGCTTCGAGGACACTGAAGAAAGGACCACATCCGGCCTCAGTGAAGTTGTTGCTATATGGTTGGGAAACTTCAGCTGCCTCCCCAGGTCAACTTGAAGCAGCCAATCTGCTGCGGTGCTAAGCAGGCCCGATGATGATGGTGGTCTGGGCTGATGTAGGGGCTGTGCTCCAGCTCTGGCAAAGGAGATGTTCTTCCTCTGACCACTCTGTTTGCTGGTGGTCATGGCCAACGCAATGCTCTCTGCCACTGCCTTCAGCATTTGGTCATGATGCCACCGATAGTGACCCTCCCCCAAGGCTTTAGGGCAGTTGCTAAGGATGTGCTCCAGTGATCCTCTTCCTGGACAGAGAGGACATGCTGGTGTATCGCTCTTGCCCCAGACATGGAGGTTTGCAGGGCTTGGCAAGACATCATAGACAGCCTGGATCATAAATATAATGCGCTGGGGTTCTGCCTGCCAGATATCAGACCAGGAGATTTTCCGCTCCAGCAACCCTTCCCACCTTGTCCATGCTCCCTGCTGCCGTATGCCCACCATCCTACCATTCCTCTCCTCTTCAATGTCAGCCCGCACTTCCTCCAGGACTAGTTGGCGTCTGTCCTTGCCTCTGGCCTTGTCATAGCGAGGTTGTGAAACGGAGCCCAGCCTCGCTCACCCAGTTGACACTGTCCCCATGAGCCCTGTGTCTCAGCTGGGACTCTGCCCTTCCTGTGCCTTCCACTTCCTGCCCGTCCGTACCTGGATGCCTGCTGCCGCCACTTTAGGGTCCTTGGAATCCCTGTACTGCAGCACCTCTCTTGTGCAGGAAACCTTGAACTCCTCATCCAGGTCGCTGATGGGAAGTCGCAGCTCATTGCATCTTCCATACAGTGCTACACCGCTTAGACTACGAGGTAGGCCCTGCCACCTTCGAAGGTAATTACTGACCTTTCTCTCCAGCAACTCCACAGTTGTCACAGGCACCTCGCATACCAGCAGCGGCCATAGGATTCGGGATACGATGCCATGCTGGTAAATCCAGGCTTTGAACTTTCCAGATAAGCCTGACTTGTCCACCATGATGAGCCAGCTTTCAAGTTCCTTGGAAGTTGATTGGACGGCAGCTGCATCTCTGAGGCTACAGTCGAAGACCTGCCCCAAGCTCTTGACTGGCTTCTCGATGATAGATGGAATTGTAGTGTCATCCAAGGTAAAACAAAATTTGTCCACCACTTTGCCCTTCTTCAACACCATGGACCTGGATTTAGCTGCTTTGAAGCTCATTCTTGCCCTGTGATGAGCTTTTCCAGGCTCTGGAGGATCCACCTGCTGACAGGAACTGATGTTGTCATGACAATGAGGTCATCCATAAAGACTCTGATCAGGGGCTGCCGAACACCAGACTTGGTCAGCGGGCCTCTACACTCTGCCTCGGCTGTCTTGACTATCATATTCATGGCAAGGATGTTATAACCAGCAACAATGGAGGTGAATTTGAGTCGAGTTTTTATAAATTAAACAACGTTTATTAACCTCTACTCAGAAACATGGAACAGTAAACAAACGATTAACTTAAAACGGGTAGTAACAGCGTTATGCGGCTATTGTGATCAAACAGTCAAACTTAAAGACATTTCTTAACAGATCTTATTAAAGCACTTAAGTTTTAAGGTGGTAATTTAATAAGTCCAAACAGTTCCTGAAAAATAGTTGAGAGGAGAGACAGCTTTGGAACAGTCCCTGAAGTAAAGACGTCACTGCTGATGCAGCTCCCAGCCAAAATGCCTTGTCCGGCGTTATGATGCAGAATGTGATTTCTCAACGTAACTGACCTTTCAACAAAGTGATCATCACACAACCCTTACCGTTTTAGGGTTAACAAAGTGTGAGTGCCACTAACGAACGATTCCAGATACACCCGTAATGCACCGAATGCCGCTGGTTAACCCCAAATCCTTTTAGGGTTCGTTCAGAGCTGGGGATTCTTCACTCTCACTCTCTCTTCTTCTCCGAGGGTGTAACTACCAACGATAGTTACCAAAATGAATGAACTACACAACAACTACGGTTTCCCCTTTTATACTAGTTGAAACATGCCATCACGTGACATCACATCACCCCACTATCATAAGACAATTACATAATTCCAATAGCATATGCATGGAATATGTAACACCTCCTACCAAGAAAATAAAATTTTGATTTATCAAGAGCAAGATTTTAACTACAATTAACAAAACATATGAATGTATAAAATTTACAAAAATGCACCATACACAGACAGTTATCATACAGTAGTAATATAACATATGGCAGGAGTGTAAACAAATATCAGAATTACATTGCAAGTTCAACATCTGGACAAACAGGCGACAATTACATCATCTTTGCCTTTAATGTGAGTTATTAAAAGATCATATGCTTGTAAAATTAAACTCCAATTCAGTAACGTTCTATTTTTGTTTTTCATTTTACTCAAAACTACCAATGGATTATGATTGGTGTAAACCATGTGTGGTTTCTGATTTGTGCCAACATATACTCAAAATTTTGTAGAGCCAAAATAAGAGATAATAATTAATTTCCTATGGTTGAATAATTTCTTTGATGCCCATTAAATTTCTTGGAAAAATAAGCCACATGATGGTCAACATCATATCATATCATTATCCCTGCTCCTGCAGCACTGTAACACTGCTCCTGCAGCACTGTAACACTGTAACACTGCTCCTGCAGCCTCGTTATTAACATCTACAGGTAAAGAAAATGCCTTTTCAAAATTGGGTGATCTGAGCACAGGTGTGTGACATAGGATAACTTTCAATTTATTAAATGCTTCCTGACAAGGCTCTGTCCAACAAACTTTTCACCATTCTTCAGGAGGTTAGTTAATGGAAGGGCAATCTCGGCAAAGTTCTTACAGAACTTATGGTAATACCCTACTATTCCCAAGAATCTTCTGCGAACTTTTGTACCAGTTGGAGTGGGAACATCCAAAATTGCCTGAACTATTGCCTGAACAGGAGCTACCCTGCCTTGACCCATAATGTAACCAAGATAGGTCACAGTGGCATGCCCAAATTCACTTTTAGCTAAGTTAACAGTTAAGTTAGCTTTTGAAAGCCTGTCATACAGTTTTTCCACTGCAGAAATATGTGCCTCCCAAGTGTCATTCCCTGTGACTAAATCATGAATATAGGCATCTGTATATTTTAACCCTCGAATTACAGAATTAATCATTCTCTGGAAGGTTCCTGGAGCATTCTTCATTCCAAATGGCAGGACATTTTACTCATATAACCTAGATGGCGTCACAAATGCAGAAATCTCCCTACATCTATCCGTCAGTGGAACACACCAATACCCTTTTAACAAATCAATCTCTGTAAGGAACTTTGCTTTTCCAACTTTGTCCACACAATCGTCTACCCTAGGGATTGGATACGCATCTGTTTTTGTTACAGCATTCACCTTCCTGTAATCAGTACAAAACCGAATTCTACCATCTGGTTTAGGCACCATGACACAAGGTGAACTCCAATCTGAAGTAGAGGGTCTAATAATATCATTGTCTAACATATACTTAATTTCTTGTTTGGCAAGTGTACATTTTTTCGCATTCATTTGATATGGATGTTGCTTTATAGGTTTGGCATTTCCAACATCTACATCATGTGAGGCTACTGTGGTTCTTTTAGGAATGTCTGGAAATAAATCCCTATTTTTCAACATTAACTGCTTCATCTGCTGCCTCTGCTGTGGCTGTAGATGAGCCAATTGCTCATCAATATTTTCCAAAATTGTCGAATTTGTTGTCTGGCAGAAATCATGTTTAGTTTAAAATAATCCTCAGATGGATCAGCTACCAAGTTCCCAGGGAGGTCAGGCTTATTGTCACTGACAACAACTGTCATAGCAGTGGACTGTTTCCCATAATAAGGGTTTATCATATTTACACAACAAAATTGTGTTGGCCTTCGTCAATCTGGTGTTTTTATCACATAGTCCACATTATTAACTTTAGATATAATTTCATAAGGACCATGAAATCTAGTTTGTAAAGGGTTCTTTTGCACAGGGAAAAGAACCAACACCATATCTCCTGGCTTGAACACCCTCGTTCTAGCATCTTTGTCATACCAAGTTTTCACTCTTTCCTGTGCAGATTTTAAATTTTCCCTTGCTAAACGCAAACATTATGCAATCTTTCCTTAAATTTTAAGACATAATCCAATAAGTTAGTATGTGCTTCCTTATTAACCCACTGTTCTCTTAGTAATGCCAAGGGTCCTCGGACACTGTGCCCAAAGACAAGTTCAAAGGGACTAAAGCCTAGGGACTCCTGCACTGACTCCCGTACTGCAAACAAACACAAATGAACTCCTTCATCCCAATCTTCCTCATTTTCAACACAAGGTGTCCTAATCATAGTTTTAAGGGTGGAATGGAACCTTTCTATGGCCCATTGTGATTCGGGATGACATGCAGATGATGTAATCTGTTTGGCTCCCAGTTTACAAACTACCTTTTGGAACAATCCCGACATAACATTACTTCCTTGATCAGACTGTATTTCTTTAGGTAACCCAAATAAAGTAAAGAATGTAATGAGAGCCTTTGTCACAGTTTTGGCTTTTATATTCCTAAGAGGTATCGCTTCTGGAAACCTAGATGCGGTACACATAATAGTCAGCAAATATTGGTGGCCAGCTTTAGTTTTTGGCAATGGACCCGCACAATCTACAATAACTTTAGAAAATGGCTCACTAAATGCAGGAATAGGTTGTAATGGGGCCACTGGGGTGACTTCATTAGGCTTATCTACAACCTGACAAGTGTGACACGTTCAGCAAAATGTCGTCACATCTTTCCTGAACCCAGGCCAATAAAAATGTTTAAAAACCTTGTTCACAGTTTTCCTCACACCAAAATGTCCACCCAAGGGTATATTATGAGCCAAAGTTAAAAATTTCATTCCGGTAAACTTTAGAAACCACTACCTTGTGAAAACTGCCCAATCCTCACTTGCAGGAATCTGAGGTGGTCTCCACTTCCTCATTAAATCTCAACTCTTGAAATGATACCCTACAGGCACCTTTGCAATCTCATGATCTGGGAGAGCTTGTTTTCTTAAGGTGGCAATCTCAGGGTCTCTGCTTTGCTCTACTATAATCTCCTTCCTAGACAAGGACATGTTTTTAATGTCAGAACTATTACAAGGTTCCTGATCAAATAATGAAGGTAGAAAAGTTATTGACAAATCATCAAACTCTGAATCCTGATTTGAATTGTCGTGGGTAACAGACCCATGCTGCACAGAGCCCTCTGCCTCAGCAGGCTTTTTTTCCATTGCTCTGGTTCTTGCACAGGAGGTATATATGTGAGAATCTATCTTTGGATTATCAACGGTTGGCTTAGTTGTCATCTGCACCGCAGGAACACTCTTTTCCTCCTGCTAGGCCATTCCCTAACAATAACGAAACACCGCCATAGGTAAGCTGGGTCGCAGTCCTACTTTAACAGTTCCTGAAACTAACACTGACTTTAAAACTATTTTGTGCAGAGGTACAGACATAAGGTTGCCCTCAATACCTCGTATATGATTTACCTCATCCGTGTCAGTCTCATCATTAAACTCTGGAACACTGTCTAACATTAGTGACTGAGAAGCACCAGAATCCTGAAGAATTTTTATTGGTACTGGAGTGGTCTTTGCATTCACCACAACAAATCCCTCTGACATGAAGGGATCATATCGCTTCTTAACCTGGTCAGAACTTGACAAATCTTCCTTTGAATGTCCCGAACCTTGTGGGTTTCTGGGCATTTCAAAGTGTTGCACGCAGGCATCTGGAACTGCCTCCTTTTCCCTCTTCTTCAGACGGAAACAGTTAGCCATAACATGACTAGGTTTCTTACAATAGTGACAAATAAGACCAAACTGTTTTTCCCTTCACTTGCTTCCCTTCATACTTACCTTTATCACTAGCTTCCGATTTAATCTCTACTTTACTCTGACTATCCAGGCTACTCTTTTGGAAAGTTTTACTCTGAGTAAACTTATTCTTATGGGTTAGAGCATACTAATCTGCTAATTTAGCAGACTCTGGCCATGTGGCAGGGTCCTTTTCATTCAAATAGTCCTTTATGCCATCAGGGATGCACCTTTTAAATTCCTCAATCAAAATCAGCTCCTTTAAAGTGTCATAATCCTCATTCACATTTTTAGAGGTACACTAGCACTCAAAACACACAGATGTGTCATAAGCAAGTTCCACATAAGTCTGGTTAACATGTTTCTTCAGACTTCTAAATCTCTGTCTATAAGCTTCTGGAACCAGTTCATAAGCTTTAACTATACACTGCTTCACAGTATCATAATCAAGTGCTTACTCAGCAGTTAAAACTGTATTAACTTGTGCTTTACCACTAAGTACACTTTGTATAAGCACTGGCCATTTATCTTTCGGCCACTCTGAAATCAGAGCAACTGTATCAAAATGCTTGAAGTATTTATTGATTTCTGCCTCATTAAATGGAGGAACCAAATTAATTTCCTGACTAACAACAAACAGTTTCCTAGAACCAGAGGACTGATTCTCAGACCTTAACTGCTCTATCGCTAGCTCGTACTCCCTCTGTTTATTCACAGCTTCTAACCGACTTCGTTCCAAATCAGCTTCTAATTGTTTTTGTTTTAACTCAGCTTCTACTCTAAGCTTCTCTAACGCTACCTGTTCCAGGTGTAACTGTATTGCTTCTTTACTTACAGGGAACCTATCTAACTCCACTTCATCAAAAACTCCCAAATCTGTATAGTGTTCCGCGATTTTCCAATGCATTACTAGCTTAGTTGTAACCGTCGATATTCCTTTAAGGTCCAACCTTCTAGCAATCTCTAATACATCACCTTTTTTCACTTTCGCTAATGCCGCAGGGGTTGCTGATTCCAGAAAGTCCCCAACATCCACTGCTGCTGATTACCACACACAAACCAATCAAACAAAAGGAATGCATTATTTCCCCTTTTCTAATCAGATCGATAATTAAACAACCAATTAAACTCTAAACTGGTTCAAATCCCGACGAGCCCCCACATATGTTATAACCAGCAACAATGGAGATGAATTTGAGTCGAGTTTTTATAAAATACACAACATTTATTAACCTCTACTCAAAAACATGGAACAGTAAATGAACGATTAACTTAAAATGGATAGTAACAGCGTTATGCATCTATTGTGATCGAACAGTCAAACTTAAAGACAATTGTTAACAGATCTTATTAAAGCACTTAAGTCTTAAGGTGGTAATTTAATAAGTCCAAACAATTCCTGAAAAATAGTCGAGAGGAGAGATTTCCCAAACCAGCTTTGGAACAGTCCCTGAAGTAAAGACGTCACTGCTGATGCAGCTCCCAGCTGAAATGCCTCGTCCGAAGTTATGATGCAGAATACGATTTCTCAAAGTAACTGACCTTTCAACAAAGTGATCATCGCACAACCCTTACTGTTTTAGGGTTAACAAAACGTACGTGCCACTTACGAACGATTCCAAATGTCAGTCACACCCGTAATGCTCCGAGTGCCACCGGTTAACCCCAAATCCTTTTAGGATTCATTCAGAGCTGGGGATTCTTCACTCTCACTCTCTCTTCTTCTCCAATGGCGTAACTACCAACGGTAGTTACCCAAAATGAATGAACTACGTAACAACTGCAGTTTCCCCTTTTATACTAGTTGAAACATGCCATCACGTGGCATCACATCACCCCACTATCACAAGACAATTACATCATTCCAATGGCATGAGACCATTACATCATTCCAATAGCATACTCACGGGATATGTAACAAGGGCAAAGAGAATAACAGAAATTGTGCACCCAGTTATAATCCCCTTCTCTAGCCTTTGCCAACCTGATGTGATAGCTCCGGAAGTGACTCACAGTCTGAAGTTCCCATAGTAGTTCATGATGAGGTCCTTGATCTTTCTGGGATCATGGTGTTGGTCTAGTGTAAACTCCACCAGTCTCTTCCTGTGTATCCAGTATTTGAGCAAAAGTCCTGTGAAGATAGCATGCTTTAAATTTTGAAGTGATTCCCTGGTCCACAAGTTATATTTGGTGGAAGAGACATTACTGTTTGTGTGAAAATCATCCAAATGTGTGACATGGCCAAGAGCATCATCATCTGCGTGCAAAATCTTGAACAGGATGCCTTTGTCCCACGGATAAAGCAATTCATGAACCAATCCTTGAAAATTACGAAAATGATCCATGCCTTTGTGTTTGCACGGAAATAAACTAGAAGTATTGCCTTAATTATGCACCTGAATGCTCAGGGGTTTTCTGAATAATACATGAGCAGTGGTTTTGGTCTGTACCTCAAGCTGCATTAGCCCCAAGCAAAAGTCCAAACCGATCTTTTGCAATGTTAAAATCTGCCATTCTTTTTTTCCCTCTTTGTAAAGGCCTGTTCTGTTTAGGAGACTTTTTTTTCTGAGAAACATTCTGTTTTATTGACATTATACATTTGCTGTGCTGTATAACAACCTTCTTCGATTATTTTTTAAAACACCTGAAAACAACCCCGCTTGTTACAATACATTTCACATTATGACAACCAGCACGAGCCTTAACCCCATCGTGACAAATCATAAATTTGGCATTAGGATCATTGGGCTTCCCTATCAAGTTTTGAAGACTTCTAGCTTCAGCTTAAATCACCATTAGGCTAACCAGTACACACCTTTAAATATTACCTCGCTTTTCTCTTTGGTGCAATTTTTTAATTGTATCTTATAATCATTTTTTATGTCTTGTATTGTACTGCGGACACAAAACAACAACTTTCACAACACATGTCAGTGATAGTAAACCAGATTCTGATTCCAATCTTTGATCCACAAAGCAAGTTATTCTCCTATCTCACAGACAGCACCTGATGGCTGCTTTGTTACCATGTTTGATTTTAATGGCAGTGAAACTTTTACGATTCCTTTATACATTCTCTGCTCTTCAAAAACTTAATCACAGTTGAGGAGGCAAGCCCAAACTTGCGTGAGATGGGAAGAAGTATTTAGCCTCCTTCATATTCACTTACAGCTGTAAATCAGTCACCTTATGCTCAGAAGGATGACTAACAATCATGAGACTTTGCCATTTTCCAATCATTATTGCAGTGCAATTAAAAGTAAATGTAGCTGGTAACCACAGTGTGACACTGTAACGTGATAGATTGTGTATGATAGACCCTGCTTCCTGCCGTAGGCCTCTTTGTATTTGTAGCCCCCCTGGCAAGCCCCAGGGTCGCTCAACTCGCTGTCGTCTAGGGAAACAGCCCTCGGCCCCACCAAAATGGGTAATTAAGTTTGTGTGGATGCTGTGTGATGTACCCCACCCTGCCAAATAACCAACAATATACCATATACGATTAAATGAATTACAGTTTATAGATATTACTGGAACTATATAATTAATAGAGATAAAATATAGAGGGAAAGTAAAAGACGCCACACTTATCAAAGTTCAGTCTCTTCATGCACAACAGTTGGAGCTCTAGTAACGATTCTCTTTTCACCATTCGATCCCCTCTGACCACCTCGACCTGCCGCCTGGGACCAACCACAGTGGTCGACCAGACGCTCCACACGAGTCTGTCTCCATCTCCTTTCCTCGCCGAAGACCCTGGACCTCGGACTCCTGCTCGGGGTCCAACCCCGTGAACCGGCTCACAGCACCTTGTCCATCCTCTCTCTCTCCACCGCGCCTTCTCCCCAAAAACCCGCGTATCACAATAACTTACAGACACACTAGAAAGAATAACATCTATCCCAATTGGTTTGTTCGCTGTCTTATCAATAACCTAACCCAAACAAGCTGCTAGCGGGAGAACTTTCCCACCAGTTAACATAACAAAGAAGCCATTTTATTTAGCCTACACAGTAACATAAAAGAAGAAACCCTTTACATAGTATTTATTGGTGCTCTACTCATTTGCACTTCCGTAATTATCTTTCCAGTCTTGGAGCTTTTAAAACAAATGGAGGGGGCAATTTGCAGAAAGTCAACTTTCCATAAATCAGGTCAGCTGTAACCTGGAAAGATCCTGTAGTAAGCTTGCTACCATATGGAATTTAGAACTGGATCTTGCATGTTTTGACAACCAATGTAATTAGGTTAAGTTTAATAAATATAATTCAGAAGGAGGCTGAGTTGGTCTCCCTGTAAAGGAGAATAAGGGAAATAAGCACTTGATAATAGAATTACCATGTCAATGAGCAAGATAATAGAGCGTGATTGGTTGTTGTGAGACAGCATGACGTAATCAGCATGGAGGACAGATATAATCATAAGGTAATGATAGATGCAGGCAAAACCAAGGCACGTGAAATGTTTGGGCGCAAGGCAAATTTAACAGAAAGGTTGAATTGGAGATTAAGGAAACTGTGACGGGTGGATGAAGTCCTGAGAGGAAACAGGAAAAATTCATAATCCTGTCAGTTATCAATGCATGAAATTATAATACTCCAAAAATAACTTCAGCTAGAAATAGGTGTGAAGTAAGACATAGGACAAAATACTTGTTATACAAAAAAAAACGTCGTGAACAGGAAAAAAGCTAACAAATGTAGAGTTGGCTTGGTCCTGTGATTTATTTTACATGCTAAATCAGTTGTTTATATTTGTGATTCCTGAAGTGATGGTTCTTTGAGAGAGGGCATGTTAGTAGCTTCTTTCCTTTGATGACAAGGGGCAATCCAATGTCACCATGTTTGATTTAACAAAAGAGGCTTCGGTGAAGTTGCTGTAATGGAACAAGAACCAAACCGCTGTTTCATTTTTCAGTTATATGTAGTGGTCTATAAGACCATAAGATATAGGAGCAAAAGTGGGCCATTCGACCCATCAAGACTGCTCTGCCATTCAATCAAGGGCTGATCCAATGCTTCCAGTCATCCCCACTTCCCTGCCTTTTCCCCATATCCTTTGATGTCCTGGCTAACCAAAAACCTATCTATCTCTGCCTTAAATGCACCCAATGACTTGGCCTCCACAGCCGCTTGTGGCAACAAATTCCACAGATTTACCAGCCTCTGACTAAAGTAATTTAGAAACATAGAAAAATGGAAAACCTGCAGAACAATATAGGCCCTTTGGCCCACAAAGCTGTGCTGAACATGTCCTTACCTTAGAACTACCTAGGCTTACCCGTAGCCCTGTATTTTTCTAAGCTCCATGTATCCATCCAGGAGTCTCTTAAAAGACCCCATCATTTCCGCCTCCTCCACCACCGCCGGCAGCCCTTTCCAATGCACTCATGATTCTCTGCGTAAAAAACTTATACCTGACATTTCCTCTGTATCTACTTCCAAGCACCTTAAAACTATGCCCTCTCATGCTAGCCATTTCAGCCCTGGGAAAAAGCCTCTGACTATCCACATGCTAATTTCTCCACATCTCTGTTATAAATGGATGTCCTTCATTCCTGAAGTCGTGCCCTATGCTGGCAAGTTATAATATTTCTTGTGCTACGTACCCCATAATGGGTTAAAAGAAGCAGCAGAAATGGAACACACCTGGAGTCTGGTTTTGCTGTTAACTAATTCTATTTTATTAGTAACTACGTAATGAAGTAACATAAAACCAGATAAAATAAATAGGTTAGCAGAGTTTATGCATATATAGGTGTGTAAATATAAAACCCAAACTTCTTCAAACTTATGTGGTAATTGATACTGTCTTACAATGGTATGTAAAAAAAAGTTCAGTTCAGATGCACAGGTTGGTTAATGCAAGATGTTTGTAATCCAAAGGCGAATGTTGTGAGAAGGCAATTACATCAATATTCCACAGATTCCACGACAGCAATACAAAATAACAATAGTAGTAGGTTTTATCTCTGAAGTTGTTCCACTCCACACACGAAATATCACCGACAGTGATCTTCAACTAATATCCTTTCAACACAAGTGGTACCACACCCGAATTCAGCTAAGGGACATCTCAAAGTGGTGGCCACAGGATACTCCAACAGAATCCATGTATGGATTATCACCAACAGTAGCTTATCACAAAGGGGACCCTCTTCAAGGGAACCACCACCCAGGCAAGGGTCGACACACCGGTAGATTCCACAAGGTTACCCCAAACACACAACGTGATAGCCACTTATCCAGTTCCATGACGTACGAAGTAACTTCAACAGTGAATTGCCACAGGGATGCCTTTCTTCAGTGAACTACCACACCCAGACAAAGGGTAAATACACACGTAGTATTCACAAAGGTTTTCCCCTCACCAGAGAACCCACTCCTGTGGATTAACTAAGTGACAATCACACTTTCGTAGTCGAATGGAAACAAACTCACCCTCACGGGCTACTTAGAGAGAGAGTCCAAACAGTGATTTCTTTGTCACTAGGTTTCTTCTGTTTCAAACTTATCTCTCCTCTCTTCTCTTCCTGCAAACTTGTTCTAGTTGCAGAAAACTTGTGAGAGTCATTTATCAATACTCAGGATCGATCTCAACTCACCCCTTTTGGGCTACTGAAAGTTTAAACCAGCGACTGACTCACTGGTGTCTTCCATTGACTGAATCCATTTTGTCTCTAACTGTGTGTGTCTGTGTGTCCTTGTATATTCAAAACAAGCTGTAGAGAAACCATAACATCGATTGTCCATCAAATAACTCCACCTCTCTCTCTCTCTCTGGAGCAGCTCCAAATGTCCGTCTCATTCTCCCGGCATTTTAAAGTGATAGTCCACAGAAAATATGAACCCTAGGGGTACATAACAGTTGCTGAGAGCTGCTTTCTTAAACCACTGGAGTCCTTTAGTGCTGTTGAGTAGGGGTGCAGCTTTTGAACTTGAATGAACAGTAAACCATTGATTATGCAGTCTGAGGGATACCTGAAGGTTGTGGTATTCTTTTGCAGCTGAAGCTCGTCCTTCTTGGTAGTCAAGGTTATGGCATTACGAGATGTTGTCAAAGTAACAAGTAATTGCAATGCATTCTATAGAAAGCCCTTTCTGTAGCTACAATATAGGACTAGAATCAGGTTTGATATCATTGACATATGTTGTAAAAATTGTTAATAAAATAAAAAAAAGTAGTGCAAAAAGGGAATAAAAATAGTCAGGTGGTGTTCATGGGTCTGATGGCAGAGGGGAAGAAGTTGTTCCTAAAATGTTGCATGTGTGTCTTCAGGCTCCCCTACCCCCTTCCTGATGGTAGTAATAAGAAGCGGGCATATTCTGAGTGGTGGGGGCCCTTAATGATGGATGTCACCTTTTTGGGGCATTGCCTTTTGAAAGTGTCCTCAACACTGGGGAGGCTAGTGCCCATGATGGAGCTGGCTGAATTTGCAAACCTCTGCAGATTTTTCCAATTCTGTTCAGTGGTCCCTCCATACCAGATGGTGTTGCAACCAGTTAGAAAGCTCTTCATGGTATATCTGTAGAAATTTGCTGGAGTCTTTAGTGATATCAATCTCCCCAAATTCCTAATGAAATAGAACGCTGTTGTGCCTTCTTTGTAATTTATCAACATTTCGGGCCCAGGATAGATCTTCAGAGATGTAATAGTGGTGAGGGAATGAACACTCAGGTAAAGGACGGGGTGCAGTTTAGCAGGTAGCTTTAATCTGTAGTTGGAATTGTACTTTTCCTCGAAAATGGGGATTATTGTGCCTCGAAGATGACCAAAAGAAATTAGGATTAGAAGCTGTTTTACTCACCCAGCTTCAGAAGTGCTCTTGTAGCCACATTGTTTATAAGATATCTTGCAACTGACATTCTGGTTATTGATTTTAATTTCAAATTAGACTTTATTCATAATAAAAGTATATACAAAGGAAGAAATAATACAAAACTTTTGCATTCATTGTCACTCATTCAGTAGAAGTAATTTTTTTGAAAGAAAGAAACATAGCTCCATAACCACTCATGTGACCTGCAGGGATGACATACCTTTGCATTGTTTGAGGGGTTTCTCCACCCATCTCAGCATCTCTGTGTGTGTTAATGGAAGGGCCCTCAACTGTGGTCCTCCCCTGCAGTGCCTTAGCCCCGGCTGCACTGAGCTTGTGTATCCCTCAGCATTTACTCCTACAGCTTGGAGTGTGCCAGTTGGAAGATTGACAGGCAGATCGATGGGCATCTTTCACTGAGTTGAAGGCCTTCCAGCAGCACTTGATGTCCTTCTCAACATATGTCCCTGGGAACAGCCATAGATCAGAGAGTCTCTGTTATTCAGCTGCTGGGGATGAATGGAACACAGACACTTGCATCCTTCTCTTTGTCTTCTTAACTAACCTACAGTCAGCAAAGAGGTGGGTCACTATCTCTTCCTCAATGCACTGGTTCTGAGGGCAGCATGTGTTGGGGATGACATGTCATCTGTACAAGAATAATTTGACTAGGAGGGTATCTCTCACCACCAGCCAAATGAAGTGTTGGTGTTTGTTGATGAATTTTGGTGATGAGACATGCTTTTGACCCTTTGCTTAGGGAACAAACTCACAAATGCATAGAGTCCCTCTCCTGCAGTATATGCAGGACATTCTGTGCTGACCACTACCTAATGGACTTTTTGTCAAAGTTGTTTACTTGGAAGAGTTCTTCCACAAAAGGCAGGTAGTGCGGCAACACCTGGTACAATATGCAGTAATGGGGCTAGATCTGTTCTCCACAATACCAAGGACAGGTAGAATCTCAGCAGGTAGTGACACTCGGTGTCTGTGTACGTTGCATCTACAGACAACTTAGTGCAGCCATGCATGAAGTTGGTCATCAGGTTGTGCCAATGTTGTGTACGTTTTTGCCCCAATTCTCTGTGAACTTGTGCATCATGATCTCATCTGACTCTCTTGATCTTGCACCCCCAGATAAACTGGAAGATACCTCAGGTGATTACCAAGGCAGGGGACTGGGGGAGAAGTCACATCTGCGCCAAGTACAGGAGCCTTGAGAGCATATCACATTTGCCGACTAAGTTCATCCCAGTAACAAGGAACACCATTTCCACAGACCCAATTTTTGTTTGACCTACCCAATCCACTCCAACCAATTCTTGTTACAAGCCTCAGCCCCTCTAAACCAGATCCCCAGCATCTTCAGGTAGTCAGTGGGGGGACTTTGGATTATTTTGGCTAATTGTTGAAGAGCATAGCCTTGATCTTACTGTGGTTGATTCTGACCTCAGATGCCAAGTCAATCTGGTTATAGGTGCTGATCAGTCTGCAAACTGACCATGGATACAAGCAGAAGATGGTGCATCATCCATGTACAGGGAAGCTTAATGTCTGGCAACATGACCTCTCTTAACCCTTGTCCTTCCTCATGGATTTGGCAAAGAGTTTAAGCAACACACAAACAAGACAGAGGAGTGGGCACAACCCTCCCAGACTGGGGAAATTATCTGTTTCTGACCCATTAATTTGAATAACATTACTAATATCCATGTAGAACAGTTGGATCCGATCTCTGATTCTCTCCTCAAAACACAGTTTGGAGAGCATATTCATCGTGTACATGTGGAATATCCTTTTGAATAGCCTTCTCCTGGTCCAAGCTGACCAGGCAGGCATCCACCCCTCTATCTTGCAAATAGGCAATGGTATCCCTGAGCAGTGTATGGTTGTCAGAGATTTTCCTGCCAGATAGAACACAGATATGGTCCTGGTGGATAACCTTTCCTAGAGCAGGCCCGACATGGTTGGCAATGACCTTGGACAGGGTCTTATATTCCAAATTCAAGAGAGAAATGCGTCTCCAATTCTCCCTCTCGCTCTTCTGCATGTTGGTTAGGGTAATGATGCCATTCCTTGTGGAGTTTAACATGCTACCAGCCAGAAGCATAGTGTTACACACTTATCCGATACCATAGAGCTGAGTACAATTCTGCTGGTAAGCCTTTGCTTCGGGGAGTTTTATTCAAGCTGAGGGAATAGGGGGAGCCAGTTAGCGCCTCCAGCTCCTCCAGACTCTCCCACTTGATATCATCTCACACCCTCATGATAGAGGATGGAAGCTGTTGGATTCTGGTGTTTAAATCCAAGATTCTTTTAGAAGTCAGGAATGAAGCATGAAACTTGCTGCTTCATGATCATTTCAATAGGAGTTGATAGAACAAAGAGAACAGCAAGAGAACAGTGAAGGGGAGTTTTACTACTTGAAGAAAAGAGAATTTGAAGATAATGCCTAGAATAAAACTATTATTTTTATACCCAAAAGATAAGAAAATTCCATAAATAATAATAATCCAGTTAGAAAGTACCTATTCAATATTGCAGTCAAAAGTTAACCAAAGAGAGAATACTAGTCACTTAATGCAGAGCTTCCATAAGACCATAAGATATAGGAACAGAATTAGGCCATTCGGCCCATCAAGTCTGCTTTGCCTTTTCATCATGGCTGATCCATGTCCCTCTCAGGCTCAATCCCCTGCCTTCTCCCGTTCATTGATTGGACACGATTCAAACTCCAGAGCTTTCCAGAATTATACTTTGTATAACCCCTAAAGGCATATTAAACTGTTATGCATATAAAGGCTATTTAAAATACAAGCAGATAATTAATTGTTAAACTGCAAAGAAATTGGCAATTAATCAGTTAGATGCAACAAATCTCTGGGAGTTTGTGCTGTCTATGGTCTTTGTGTTGTGCAAACAGGCATGATCCTTATTATCTGTCTGTGAGAACTTTACAGAGCTGTCCTCTTCCTTAAGGCTGGGAATAATCAAGTTCCCCCTGTGAACATTTTGAAAGAGGAAGTGTGAGCATGTCTCATCCTGCTCCATAAATCAGACTCTGAAATTGAAGGTGATCCTGGAGGATTCAGAGGCAAAGAGCACTGCTTGCTGGCCCTTCACCTTTCAGATTTCCTCTCCCACATCCCGCTCCCCTTCAACTGTAGAAGGAGGTGTTGCTGCAAGTCTGCCTGGAGTTGGTGCAATTGCTTCTGTCTCTGCCTCGCTTTATAAATACTTTTGAGGATAAAGAACATCAAAAGTATAAGATATTGTATAAGTTGTATAAGATATTGGTGAGGTCTAATTTGGAGTATTGTGTGCAGTTTTGGTCAACTATCCACAAGAAAGATGTAAATAAGGTTGAAAGAATATAATGAAAATTTACAAGGATTTTGCTGGGACTGGAGCACCTGAGTTATAAGGAAAGATTTAATAGGCTAGGACTTTATTGCTTGGTACAGAGAAGATTGTGGGGAGATTTGATAGAGGTATACAGAATTATGAAGGGTATAGATAGAGTAAATGCAAGCAAGCTTTTTCCACTGAGGTTGGGTGGGACTACAACTAGGGGTCATGGGTTAAGGGTGAATGATGAAATGTTTAAGAGGAACATGAGGGGAAACCTTTTCACTCAGAGAGCGGTAAGAGTGTGGAATGGGCTATTGGCATACTTGGTTCACGTAAGCTGAATTTCAAAGTCTAAGAGAAGTTTGGATGGGTAAATGGATGGTGGAAGTATGGGCAGCTATGGTCCCAGTGCAGGTTGATGAGAGGAAGCAGATTAATGGTTTGGCTCTGACTTGATGGGCCAAAGGGCATGTTCCTGTGCTGTACTTTTCTAGGTCTCTATGACTCTAACCTCCTCAAGTTGTCTTGGTCGCTTCCCTCCAGTGAATCAGAGAGACAAAGAGGGGCTTCATGTTTCTGTAACCTGTTCAATCCCTCTTGAGTTTCTCAATGTTCTCTGGGGTCAGCAGCTTTATGTTCAACTTCCCTGTTCCCCTGTCTGCGTTTGGTGCTCCTGTAGGTGAAAGAAGGCTCTAAAGAGGCGGTGGTCAGAGAAGAACTGCCTTTGACACAAAGAAGAAGTTACTGTACTGATCAGCCCAGTCTAGTCCAAGTGTGTTGCAGCAGTGCTCCACCTGCAGGCGTTATACAGCATTGCATCTGTAAGTGTGCCCATCAGGAGTCTGGAGGTGCTCTCAAGTCTTCCGTCCATGCTGCTGGATACTCCAGCTGTGTAAATGACACAGTTGAAATCACTAGCCAAAATTAGTGGGGATGGCACCAGCATCAGTGGGAGCTGCTGGAGGGCATAGACGAAGCATACTCATTGGTTAGCCAGAGTGGAATGTTATAGTACTTGACTGAGGAATTGACTCCCTGCAGCAGAATCTCCAGGCCGGATGCACAATTATCATCTTCCCACTGACCATATATATAGTTGCTGGTACCACCATCGTACCCACCTTTAAAAGTTGCGGAGGTGTGACAGCCTTGTAGAAAAGAAACATCCAGCTTGACCTTGGCCAGGTGTTAGAAGGCATTAATATAGTGCATGGTACACTTCATACTGCGCATGTTTAGGGAAATCAGTTTTATTTCCAGAAGTTTTTGAGCTTTTGAGTTCAGGGTTTGCAAATACAACCCTTTGTTAATCAGACTGAACCTTCATACTCACCACCTCTGTGGACCGCTTCATTGTTTCTGGGCTCAGGTACTGGGAAGGGCTTCCCCCAGGGTATGGGTCCCTTGTGGCCATCCTGATGGTGTCACTGTGGGAAGATCAGCCTCTGTTCCTCTTCTGTTCTCTGGCTCTGATTGTTCTGCACCCTTTATCTCTGAGAGCTGGGGTGTGTCAGACACTGTGCTGCTCACAGTTTCCTGGAGGGTGGGAGGCAGGGGTTTGTAGGCTGAATTTTCCCCTAGGTTTTCCACCTCTTTCACGCCTCTGTCTTGATACTTTCTCTGCCTGTGTCATCAATTTTCCATATTTACTTCATCCTCCAACAAGGAAATGTTATTGTTGGCTGCCCTGCATAGCTCTTTTCTTCCCATTACTTTTTCTCTCAGAAGCCTGTTGTATCTCGGGTGGTATCTTCTGAGACGTCTTCCTTTACACTGTCATTTCCATATTTGACCCTCTGCCATCTCCTACTCCATTGATTCCATTAGGGAGAGGCCTGGGAGCTTGTGGCTGGGGTTCAGGAACTCATGGTAGTTGACCTCTCTTCATTCCTGGTCTCTATCTCTATATCTGCTGGGCCCTCTGCACTTGTAGGGAATGTTTCCCTCATTGCCTGAGCGTAGGCACAAGCAGATTTTTGGCAGGCTGTGTAGAGATGGCCTGCATGTCCACACAGGTTGCAGCTTCTGCTTTTCGTGCAGTTCCTGGTCTGGTGGCTTCTCTGCTTGCAGTTTTTATGGATGACTGCATTGCATCCGGATGCCACATGTCCAGGTTTGTTGCAATTATGACAAACTTCAAGTTGTACTGGATATTCTGTTTACTTATGGTTCCCTCCAATAGCAAATCCCGAGGGTGGGTGGGTGATGGCTCCATTAACGTTCACCCTTAGCTTGACCCTCAGCTGCTCCAGATGTCAAACAAGTTCTTGATATCCATCAATGTTGCTGGTGAACGCAGCTGGTCAGGCAGCACCTCTAGGAAGAGGTACAGTCAACGTTTCGGGCCGAGACCCTTCATCAGGACTACCTGAAAGAAGAGCTAGTAAGAGATTTGAAAGTGGGAGGGGGAGGGTGAGATCCAAAATCATAAGTAGGAGAAGACAGGAGGGGGAGGGATGGAGCCAAGAGCTGGACAGGTGATTGGCAAAGGGGATATAAGAGGATCATGGGACAGGAGGCCCAGGGAGAAGGAAAAGGGAGAGGGCGGGGGAAACCCAGAGGATGGGCAAGGGGTATAGTCAGAGGGACAGAGGGAGAAAAAGGAGAGAGAAAGAATGTGTGTATATAAATAAGTAACTGATGGGGTACGAGGGGGAGGTGGGGCATTAGCGGAAGTTTGAGAAGTCAATGTAATTACCATCAGGTTGGAGGCTACCCAGATGGAATATAAGGTGTGGTTCCTCCAACCTGAGTGTGGCTTCATCTTTACAGTAGAGGAGGCCATGGATAGACATATCAGAATGGGAATGGGACGTGGAATTAAAATGTGTGGCCACTGAGAGATCCTGCTTTCTCTGGCGGGCAGAGCGTAGGTGTTCAGCGAAACGGTCTCCCAGTCTGCGTCGGGTCTCGCCAATATGTAGAAGGCTCGAACCGTCGACTGTACCTCTTCCTAGAGATGCTGCCTGGCCTGCTACGTTCACCAGCAACTTTGATGTGTGTTGCTTGAATTTCCAGCATCTGCAGAATTCCTCGTGTTTGCATCTTGATATCCATGCAGCTTTCTGCTCCCTCAACGTAATGAGCCAGGAAGGTGAGGATGTCCACAACGTGCACGTGGTTTAATCATGTGCACCATTATCTCATACATCTTCTAGATGGCTGCACCTTCAACAGTGACTACAGAGCCTCATTCCCTTTCGCTCTAAAGTCCTGTAGCATCTTCTGTCGAAGTACCTATTACAGGGAAGTCCTGGAGGTGGTGCATGTCCTTCACCTGTAACGTACAGCACTCCAACAGGACCTTTTTAACTTGCACTGGACACTGATAACTGATTTTAACTGACATGTGGCTGTTGTGTTTTACTATTTATTGTTATGTTTATTATTTAGTGTTTCATTTGTTATGTTATGATTGTACTGCCCCTGAGAAACGCTGTCTCATTCTGCCCTGCAGAGCTGATGTATGGTTAGAATGACAATAAAGTCTTTTGAATCTTGAATCTTGAATCTTGAAGTATAGAAACGATTCCCCTTGCTGAAGCCCATCACTGCCACCTTAGCTGGTCCCAACTATCTTCCTCCTTCTTCCAAACTTCTGTTCATAGAGATCACCCATGTATCCACCACGGAGATCAGATTTTATAATTCCTTTCTTGAGAGATAGGCCTTGGTGTTCAGCGATTCTTCCCTGCCAAGTAAGAAATTTTGGTTATTTTTTTAACCAAGATAAACATTATTCATTGTAAAAAAACGATTTACAAGGAAAAAACTGTGCAATGGATTAAGTAGTGTTCACTTCTAGCACCATTGACACTCACGTGGCCCCCTGAAGTGGTACATTACTGCAATAATTGAGGGACTTCCTCACCCAACCTAGCACCTTATTGTACAATAGAGAAAGAACTTCATATTGTGATCCTCCCCCACAGAGCCTTTGCAGTGATATTGCCAGTGGGTGGAACACAATGTTGGTAATACTGTTGAATGTCAAAGGTAAAGCTCACATCCCTTTTAATTGGAGGTGACCACTTGATTGGTACAAATGTCGCTTGTTCCTTGTCAGACTGAATATTGGAGTCCCAAAGAAGAGTCTAGTCCTGAGATGACGACTGTTTACTCTTTTCGTGACCCGCTGAGTTCCTCCAGGATTTTGTGCATGTTGCTCTGGATTTCCAGCATCTGCAGCATCTTTTGTGTTTGTGAACGTTTGCGTTGCTGCATACAAGTGTGGACTGCTTCACTACCCAAGGAGTTGCAAATACACACGGTAATAAACATTCAGAACAGCGGGGAAGCAGACAACATGTGCATAGCGACAGCTTCCACCTGCACTGCTTGTGTCACACACTCAACAAGTGGCAAGACTGAGGCACCATGACAGAAGTTCTTCAGAGGAAAAAAATAACAAGCCTGTTCAGATAGAGACAATTGTACTGGCCATGCTAGAGAAACAGAAGTTGGAAGGAAGTTGCACATCCAAGAATACGGTGTCTGTGGTCAGGAGAAGAGTGGCAGGGCACCCCAAGTTTCCCTGCAAATGAGATGTGAAGGTAATTGGAATTGAAAGAAAACTTGGAAGCACAGTAAGTTTGAGGAGAGTTACATTTTACAAATGCTTTGACAAGCCGATGCAAAGCAAAAGTGGAAGATGAAACTCGTGGCTGTGAAAGGTGAGTGTTTAAGTTTCAAAGAAGTTGAAGTTTTTACGTAATGAAGAATGAGAGGAGGCAATGCAAACCAGAGGGCACAGTTTTGAAACAGATATAAGGACAGACAGATCTGGACTTCTCTGAATTTAGTTGGCTGAAAATGGAAGAACGTGTTAACAAAATATTTTGTTTCTTGGGGACTAATAGAGTACAAATGCTGGAATCTAGAACAATATTTAAAAAAAGCACTGGAAGAATTCAGTGGATCAGGCAGTATCTTTGAAGGGAAATAGACAGGTGGCATTTTAGATCAAGTCCCTTCATCTGGACTAAGTCCTGAAACATTCTGGTCCAGGTGAAGGGTCCTGACCTGAAAAGCTGACAATCCTTTTCCCTCCATAAATGCTGCCTGACGTGCAGAGTTCTTCCAGTGCATCGTGTGTCACTGCATATTGCATTCTGAGTTTAAAGGCATACAGTACAAAAGTATGAAAGTCATAACTAACCTGATCTGGCCACAACTGGAGTATTGTTTCTGGTTTAACAGCTCAAGTTAAGCTAGAGACTCTCTGCACACTGGGTGTTTGAAGGTATTCTATTGGTTTTAAACTAGGTTCTATCGAGTTCCTTTGTTTCTTGGCTGCTTGTAAGGAGGTGAATCTCAATGTTGTATGAAGTATACATACTTTAATAATAAATGTATTTTGAACTTTGAACTTAGGAAGGGTATAAAGTTTTACAAAGAATGCGAGGAAAAACATTAAGTAAAATGATTCCAGGGATGAGGGAATTT
Source organism: Mobula hypostoma (assembly GCF_963921235.1). NCBI lineage: Eukaryota > Metazoa > Chordata > Chondrichthyes > Myliobatiformes > Myliobatidae > Mobula > Mobula hypostoma. The sequence continues at coordinate 148,442,593 of NC_086102.1, forward strand.
AAGTTTATGGATTGAGAAGCTGGAGAATTTTTCTTGAACAGAGGAGGATCTGATTGTGGAACTTAAAAGCATGAGGTAGCTATAGACCTGGTAGACAGAGAGAAAATGGTCCCATTGGATGACAGCCCAAGATACAAGTGACAAAGAACAAAAGTGACTGGCGAAAGAACCAAAGTGATTTAAGGATTAGCTTTTTTCTTTGCAGCATGTGTTTAGGTCGTGCAATATACTGCTGGGGTAGCAATGGAGACAGATTCATTCACTGAGCTTAAAAGGAAGCTATGTAAGCACTCAAAAGGAAAGACGTTGCAGCAGTGTGGAGAGAAGTCATGGGAGCAAGGGAGTGGGGGTGAGAGGATATTGTTGGTGGGGCATGCAGCTGAATTGTTTGAATTGTTCTTACATCGAACCGATATGGACTTGAGAAGCCATGTGGCTGCCTTTCACGTTGGACTGTTCTGTCATCTTGGGACCTTGACTGACAAGGAAAGTAATTGGATTAGATATGGTCACTGCCATCAGCAGAACATTACAGCTCCATGACAGGAATTGGCTCCAGCATCTTGGAGAAAAGCGCTCATAAGAAGCAGGTCTCATCTGAACATTTATGCCACATGCATTCGCATCTACATCACGTAAATTTCTGACTATGCCAGTCATTCTAAAGACACTGCAATCCAGCTTGGTTTTGGCTGCAGCATCTGCTCCCTTCTGCAGATTAAAGGAATGCTGGTGACAAAAAGCATCAGCCCCTGCGCCCCATGTCAGTGGCTCCCCTTGAGCTACAGGAGGAGATGGCTGCTAGTATATTAAATAATAATATTGCAATAATTTTTACTAGTTATTATGTTACAGCTGTTTATAAAAGCCATAGATTCTCAACTCAGCGTAAGCAATGTTGCAGAACAGTTTGGTGTTTATCTTAAAATTTTTACTGTCTTTGGAGAAAAAAGCATTATCGGAACTAAAGATTCTAGCTGGCTAAAAATATCTGTAGGGGCTTCTTCTGATCCTCTTCCATAACTTTTGAGGAAGAATCTGTGAATATTCCCACGTGCAGTGCATTCCATTTCTCCACAGCTTTCATTAGCCTTCTGGAGAAACAGTTTGTTTCCTGTTTCAAAGGCTGTGGTTCTGCTCTTCATGCATTTGATTCTTTTGTGCCATTTTCACACCTCATTTTGCATGGTTTAGTAATTCATTCCCTGTGGAAAGTCTCAATTCATTTCTGAGTTATTTAGCCTTAAGCCTGTTTTCCCTCTTGTTGTGTTGTGTGAGATAAATATGGATTTTTCTTCGGGGTTGAATACCAGCATCTGTTAAAAGGTAACGTGGAGAAAGCCACGTAAGTAGACCGGAATGCAAACTGCATTGGTAGGTGTAGTCACTTTGCAAAGGGCATCCTAATCAATTATTGTGTGATGTATAATTTAAGAAGCAATGACTGCTGACTGCTTAAACTCAGAAAGTGAGGGGAATAATTTGCATTATTTGAAAAGGAAGGAAGAAAGACGGGGCGGCTTGCACGATCACCACCTCAACACACCCCAAAGCACTATACACACTCAGAAGAGAAATAATGTATGGTGACTGTTACAAAATTGGGAAAAACAGTAGTCCATTCTGCACACAGCAAAATGTTTGTTTTTTCGTGTTTTTCCAAAAATGAGCAATTCTATACAATCTGATATGAATTTTGTACTTTAAACTAGGTACAAACCTTTTCTATTCTTTGAAGTAATGACCTGGAACTCTTCGCATGCATTTGAAAGAGAAGATGGAATCCCAATCTGATATTCCACCTAATAAACAGTATTGCAACTTGGTGAAGTAGCTCAGAGGAGATGCCCTGCACCCAATGTGAAGGTCACTTGAACTGCAATCCCTCCTGCCATAAGGGATTTCCTGCTGTGAGTGCTGCTTCTGTCCGGTTTTGTAACTTCCTTATGTCTTTCTTGCACAATAAGGAGATCTAAGTAATGCATCAATAATGGTATAGCTTGCCTTTCTCCTTGTGATCTCCGTAAGGCCAATTTGCAAAGTACACTCCCACATCTTCCTAGTTGCAGTTTCATTTTCTTGCTTTCTACCTCTTCTGTAGTTTGTTAGATTTCTGTTCCTCCTTTCCTCAGTTTGTCTTGTTGACTCTTCTTCGGTCTTCCAGTTCTTGCGGTTTTCAAAACTGCACTCCTAATCCACAATGTAAGGAGAGACTATAAACATCAGGGGGCACATTTTTAGCTCCTGTTTGGCAAGTTAGAATGATTGCACTGAACTTTCTGAAGCTCTGCAAGACGATTGTAAAAGCTAATTACTTAGAGCCAATTGATGATGCTGGAAATCTGAAATAAAAAGAGAAAACGCAGGATAAACTCAAGCAGTTAGGCAGCATTTGTGAAGGAGAAGCAGTCAATGTTTCAGGTCTGGGACACTTTGTCAGAAATAGGAACCAGATGGTGATGGTTATTTTGCAGCAGGAGTGAAGGTGAGGAAGGTACATACTGTATACAGTGTGTCCTTTTGATTGATTTAGTACAGTATTTGTTCTGCAACATAAATCATACTTTGAACTTTTCTCTTTCCTTTGTCCCTTTCTTTGCAATTACATTGCCTTCTTCAGTTAGAATCATTTTTAACCATCAACTTTTCAGTGACCTCTCTGTTACTGCATGGTATATAGTCAGGAGAGTATTCTAGGCCATGAGCTTTCTCCTCACTGCTCCTGGCATCATACAGTTGGCAAGTTAGTTTGGAAAAACAGGCAGACTAGTCTTCAGGAGTTTAGTGAGGTAGAGTGGTAGTTGCAGTCTGCAGTATTCATAATTTTATCTTATGTTTAATTTAATATCTTTTCGAACATCCCTTGCAATCCAAAAGACCGCCATTCAGCCTGGCCTCCCCACTGTCACCATCACCACCCCTACCAAAGGATGACAGCCCACTGTGGAATAAGCATAGCTTCTGTCTATTTTTGGATCTTTCTTCAATAGATCCTGTGGGCTGTGATTCCACGTTATAATTCAATAAGAGAATCTCCCCAAGTCGGCAAGTGGGACCAGTACTAGAGATTCTTACAGAAGCATTTCAGCATCTACATTGCAATTCCATCCCTGTGGATCTTATCAGAATGGATCATACTGAAATTATAGGTTATTTTAATAATGGCACTGCATCAAGTGAAGGCATAGTGCTCTCTGTTCCCATCTTATAGTTGATTTGTTTAATAAAAATATTGAAGTGAAGCAATGAAAATACTTAGCTACTTCTTTATTAATCAAGACTTAGTTTAAAATATTTTCTTTGTGATTAAAGTTGCAGCATTAATGCTTTAATATTTCATTCAGATCCTCATACCTTCTGATTGATCCAGTTTGAGAAAAGTCACAGGTTGTATTCACCAGCATGCATTCTGTTATATGAAACATATTTGGAGCTGCCGCAAAGTCACATCTGCCCCTGAATTGGAACCTAGATAATTTTCATTACAATTTTATTGCAATGCATGGTGCTGAGATAAATCCAGATATTAGCAATAGTACTGATTTAGTTGAAAGACTTCGGTTATGATGCCATCTCTTCAAATATATAATACTATTCTGCAAATAGAAAACAAATGAAGAAAATATTACATATAAGAAAATAAAATGACATGAGATTGTTACAAGCTAAGTCATTGCTTTTTATTCCCTGTAGAGTAAAACATTTGTTGAAATATAGGGTGATCTGACTATATATATATATAAAACTGTGTAATGAACACTTGAATCAAGGATATTTGCTATACTGCATTTAAGTAAAATAGAAACATTGCAATTTTGACTGAATAAGAGGGGCAATAGAAACCAAGATGAAAACAAGTTTGGTAAAACAGGATGGATTGTCAGTGATACGATAACATAGGAACATGAGTTTTTGGTGTATTGTGAAGAGTTCTTATTATTTTTGTTTTGTGTTGAATGCTAAGGCAACATTTACTATGAACGTTCAGGATGTCACAGAAATGTTTGAATTTTCAACCATGGAACATTTTATTGCCAAAATTAACCCATATGTGTATTTCACTATTGTCAAATAGTAGTTTAGTCCTTGAAAAGTCATGAGTTTTTAAAACTGCTGAGGAATTATAGATTTTCATATTAGTCACCATAGCTACCACAGCTATCAAAGTTTGCAGGCCAGTGAGATAAGAGAATCAGAGGAATGAGAAAGCTCGGTCAAGGAGCCAGCAAGAGATACTGAATGCAGCTGTCTGTGATGCCATCAATGAACGTAATAGGAGCTCCGAGCCAAGTGATGATTATATATGGTTGATCTAAGGCCACAAATGACATTGCTCGCCTTTCCAAAGTTATCTTTCATATGTCTTTGTCCTTTGCGCATTTCGTTAACAACCATGAAAATGGAGAGATTACTTTTGAGTTATGGTGGATAATAAGATTTTTGAGGCTGATTCTGAACTCTTACAATTCTGCTGGTGAGGGAATTTAGTTGAACTTGTACTCACTCAAGAAGTGATTAAGAAGGGATGCAGTGAATCAGGTCTCTGAGATGTCGAAGGACATCGGAGCTTAAAGTAAGACTCTGAGATTTACACACTTCTTTCTCCTTTTGGTCTGGTATAAAACTCAAAAAATCCATCCCTTTGTACTAAATATTGGGATGTCTTTGTTTCCTTCAGTGACATTGTCACAAAGGGAATTATAAATATGATCACCTAGTCCTTTGAGCCTTGTCTGTCATTTTATAAGATCATTGCTGATTTTAACCTCAACTCTGCATTCCCTTCAATCCCCTTTTTGACCTTTAATATCACTATCCATGTTTACTTTAAAAATATTCAAAGACTCTGCTTGCACAGTCTGAAGACTCATGGCCCTCAGAGAGAGAAAATTTGTGTCACCTCTGTCTTAAATGAGTGACTTCTTATTTTTAGAATGATTCCAGATTATACCTCAAGTGGAAACATCCGCTCCATTCCTTGTTAAAGTCCATCAGGATCCTATATGTTTCAGTCATATTTGGCGCTCCTTCATCTGAACTCCAGCAATTATAGTACTACTTTTTCAATAAGATACTTTCTCACTCCAGGTATTAGCACAGAATATCATTCCAAAACTGCTTAAAGCACATTTACACCCTTCCTTAAATAAGGAAACAGATATGGTACATGGTCTTAATAAGCTCCCAAATAGCTGAAACATAATCTGACTACTTTTGTATCAAATATTCCATTACTTTTTCTAATTAATTGCTGTACTCTTCTTTTTGTGAATCATGAACTGGAATATAAAACTGCTTGCCAGATCCCAGAGTTCCACCACCAATTCTCTCATTGAGTAAATAAAATGCTTTTTAAAATTTTCTCCCACAAGGTGGATGATTTCACACTTTCCCTCATTATATACCATATTTCACTCACTCACTTAACCTCTTCACAATTCATTTTCCTATCTATCACTGAGTCCTAAGCAAATTTGATTAGCTTTGTTCAAGTCTTTTATATAAACGTTGAGGTGTCAGATGGATGCTTGTTGTACCATACCCTTTACATTTGGCCAATCAAAAACTAGACCCACTTATGCCAACTTATAAACAGTTTCCTCTTAGCAGCCAGTCTTATATCAATACCAAAATGTTATTTCTTACACCATAGACATTTATATTAACTAATAACCTTTGATTTGGCAGCTCTATGTGGTACTCTCTGATTCACTTTTAACCACAGCTTGTTACTCTGTAAAGAACACCAATAAATGAGTCTAGCAAGATTTCCCCTTTACAGGATCATACATAGTCTTGCCATTTAACAATGTGGCACAGTAATTGAAAGAGAGAGGTGAAATAATACTGTGTAGTAAATGAAAGTATGATTCAAATGAAGCAACAGTCAATAAAACCAGAAACTAAATTAGTAGGCACACAAGAAGTTGTCAGCTAGAACAGTAGAAAATAAACCTAAAGTTATGGTGAGGCTTAATGGTTAATTCCTTCGAAAATATAACATAACACATTAATTTCTATACATTAAACAAAGTAAAAAATATAACACATTAATTTCTATACATTAAACAAAGTAGAAAATATAACATAATACATTAATTTCTATACATTAAACAATGAAATTCAGGAATAAAGGGAATGAGGTATGAGCAAAAACGAGAAAAGCTCAAGGTGTGCAATTACTTAAATAGAGGTAGTGGGAAATCTTTGAAATATGAAAATAATCGGTAAAGGTTGATACTTCATTTAATATCAATGAAAGAGGGGCAAAGGAACTTCCAGAAAAAATAAACTTAGATATTATCACCAGATCCTAGGTCTTTCTTTTAAGGGGAGGGGGCAAACAGATATAGTTATCATTTTTACTTTATTTTTTTCCACTGAGAATTAATAGATGACTGTTGTGTTCATGGAAACTTATAAATCCATTTTCATCAATGTTGATGTTAGCAGCAATTTTAGAAGCACCTTGAACCAAAATCTTTATCTCTTGAGCCAATTGATAAAACATTAATCACTGGGTTACGGAGAATGGGGTGGAGAAAAAAAATAAATCAGTCATGATCGAATGGTGGAGCAGACTTGATGGGCTAATGGCCTAGTTCTGTTGGTCTTATGCTTTAATCAACTAAACACTTAAGATTCAGCAGACTCTAGAACCAGCTTAAAGTGGGCTGTATGAACCAGACTGTGCAAATTCTGATTTAAATTTGTACTTGATCAAAAAGTGTGTGCTTCTGCAAACTTTGTTGTACCTCTCTGTATTCAACACTTCTGGAGGTATTAGAGTGATCACACAATCTGCTCAATTTTGAAAAATAACTTGCATAATTCAAATAATGTTTGCTCTTCTGCACTATCCCGCTGTCTTCACTCTCCCAATCCCACTTTGGAGTTCAGGAAAGTTGAGACTCACAGCGAGATCACCAACTTTTCTTTCCAAAACAGAGCAGCAAACACAAATTCCTTTATCCCCGCTTAAGATCTGGATTACCTCTGCAGTTTTCAAGTTTTCTATTTAGAGCTTACTCAATTTTGCCTCTGTGGAGAAATACTTAACTGTAAAGGCTGGGCCAAATGGTGTTTGATTGGGTCAACTGTACAAGCTTTTTCTTAGTGCTCATACCAATCTGGTGCAGGTGCATCGGTCCAGTGGTCCTGGGCCTCCAACTGGGAATGAGGCATTGGAGGTATCACTCAGGTCCCACTCCAGAACACTCTGACAATCTTTTGCTGTTCTACCACAATATAAAAGTATTTACTAAAACATAGATTTAAAAAAAAAGTTTGAAACTCATTAAAATGCCAACATATAATTAAAGATGTTACAGTAAATTAACCAAAGCATTTATTTATTTTTCTGTAGGATAAATGCCATTCTCATCAGAAATGCACCTCCTATCCAGCCCCATTCTTCTGCATACAATTAAACTGCCCCTAAGTGGCAAACATAGTGGCAGCTTGGAGGATCAGATGAACTGGTTCTTGAGCCTAAGCCTGAGAGGCCCTGGACAAGGGTTGTTTGACTGTTAGCAGTTTCTTATGGAACCTCATACCACAGATAAGCAAAATTTACCTCATTAATTTGTTGTTCTCCATATTTTTTGGAAAATGTATGTGTGTACCATAACTTGCTTTGGTCTAAAATGGGTTCCTAACCTTTTTTATGCCATGGACCAATACAATTAAGCAAAGAGTCTGTGGACTCCAAGTTGGGAACCGCTGCTCTAAAATATAGTCTTATACAGTATTATATATGATTTTTTGCATACCTGTTTGAACCAAGATGTGTAATTTCAGATAAATGCACAAAACTAGAAAAAGATTCAATGGAAAATGTCATAGAATAGGAAAGGAAAATGTTTCCAATTAAGGTCCCTTTAATAAAGAGCTGCAAAATAAATTTATGAATGGGCCCAGAAGGATTTGGCATCTCATAATTTCCACAGAATTTGCATTTGGAAATTAAAGGTGAAATTTATTGGGTTTCCTCTGTAGACTTCACAACAGTGGGAGACTGGAGGAGCTGGAAAAACTCCAGATATTGGAAGATATATGAACTGTATTTAAAAAGTGTGAGTAAATAAAATGAAAACAAAAACAACAGTGAAGAAAACTGAGAAAGGAATACTTATTTATAATAAGAATAAGATGTTTTATGTTAATTATACACTAACAGAATTTAGACAATAAAGACTGAATTGAAAGACTGGACAGAAAAGTAGAAAGTTGATTGAGTTTGCCAGCAACAGTACTGCTGAAATATTGTTTTCTTGGAGGTGTGTGGTGAGAGGGGCTTTTACTAGCCAGTCAGGTGGATGTTGACCCCACCAGTCTAGCCACATGCTAGCATGACAGTAAACTAATTGATGACAGTTGTGGGAATAGTTGCCCATTGGTTCATCTGACATTCTGACCCATTGTTTAGGAGTTGATGCTGTACACATGCCTCCACCCCCTTGCTTTATCTTTCAGCATACACTTTCCTCCCTCAGGGTTCTGAGGAAACTGATACAGCACATCATTCATTGAGCTCAAAGTAATACTGGATGCACATTGCTGTAGGGAGTGTATGAAAAGCAAGAATAGAAATCCAGGTTATCACTATCTCAGCTGCTGGGTGTTCCAGAGTAAAGGTTCTGAGGGGACTCTCAGAGAGTGAATTTAGAACATAGAACATTACAACACAGAACAGGTCCTTCCGACCACAATTTACTGATTTTTAACCAACTCGAAGATCAATAACCCTTCCCTCCTGGATAGACCCTCATTTTCCTAACACCCATGATATCTATGAGTCTCTTAAATGCCCCTGATGTATCTACCTCTACCACCATCCCTGGCAGAGTGTTCCACGTACCCACCATTCTCCATGTAAAAACCTTACCTCCTCCAATCACCTTAAAATTATACAACGAAAGAGCTTTGCATAAGGTGTAATATAGCACCGTTCCAGTTTGCTGTGAGGGTAACTCGAGTCCAGTTGAGAAGTTCTGAAGTGCAGTCACATTGGCTTTATTGTCTAGAGGTAAAGGTCAATTTCTGCTTACGCTCCAGCTGAGAATAAACGTCTGGGATTTGTGTAAATATGACTGGAATATATGCAGCCAATTCTGAATATCAGCTCAGCGTCAATCCAACACAGCGATTAGAACTGGTGACTTTAAAAAATGGAGAATATATCCACCGTATTGATATTAGAGGAAAATCTAAATCATACGAACAATGCTATCCACCTCGTTCTATTTATCATTATGCAAATACATCAAAAATAAGCTGATTTTGGAAAAGCAATCAGAAAGGGCATCATCTTAATTTGCTTTCTTGACAAAAAAATAAAGTAAAATGTACTGTAGTTGTTATTTCAGAACAAGAATCCCCAAAAATAATGCATATTAATTCTGACTTTGAGGTGTTGAATCATTAAATCTGTCAAAAAATTCAGAATGTCTCCATCATGTTCACCTATCGTGAAGAGTTACCTATTTTAGAGGAAGTGGTGGCAGCAAGTTCCAAGGAGTGGAAGAGAAAGGCATTATGTGTAACGTATTAAATGTGCCAGCTATTTAATGTAATTCAGTATTTTATGTCCTTCACTAAATGTAGATGCCGTTAATCCCCTGCATTTACTGATTTCTGCATATAAAGCACTAATGGGATCCACTACCCTTTAACTACAGAATCTGTGAAACCAGCCCTTTGTCTCAGTAATTGGATTCCAGCTGAGATTGAAACGAATTCCAAGGAGACCTCCCTTCATCACAGGCTTCAAAACAGTCCTGTGAAGTGGGGAAGAGTGTGTGAGAGCGGGAAGTGCAATCGAAGCAAACTATAGATTTACTGACAGCCGTTTAATCCTCCGCACCTGAATATTGTTTAATCTTAGCCTTAAAGAGAATTGCATTCGCTGTTGAGAATATGTTAGCAAGCATCAGGCTGTTTGGGCAATACTGCTATGCTGCACAGAAATTAAATGATCAGCTTTTCACTGAGATTTGGTGCAGGTTATTATGGCTTAGCTGCCCATTGGGTATTGAGGGTAAATTATGTCAACACTAATATATCTTTTATAAGTGGTGTGAACTGGTTGCATAACATAAATATGTTTTGTTATGAAAAACATAAATTACAAATGAAAGACGTCAATTTTTATGAGTAGAGGATATAGTACAAAGAGATCAGGTAAAATCCACACCAGTGATTTTATCATTCTTTCATGGTGTCCACTGACCTTTTGCTGACGTGGACGTGAATAATCAGGAGTCATACTCATAGGAAAGTACAGCACAGAAATAGGCCCTTTGGCCCATTCAGTCCATGCCGTACCATTTAAACTGCCCTGGATCACTAACCTCTATACCCACCACCCCGCCCCATCCACGTACCTATCCAAACTTCTATCCAAGCTCACTGCACCTCTTGCAGCTCATTCCTCTGAGTGAAGAAGTTGCCCCTCATTTTCCCCTTAAACATTTCACCTTTCACCCTTAATCCATGACCTCTAGTTGTAGTCTCACTCAACCTCGGTGGAAAAAGCCTGCTTGCAATTACCCTATTTATACCCCTCATAATTTTGTATACCTCGATCAAATCTCCCCTCAAACTTCCACGTTCCAAGGAATAAAGTCCTAACCTGTACAATCTTTCCTTATAACCCAGGTCCTCCAGTCCCGGCAACATCCTTGTGAAGATTCTCTGTGCTCTTTCAGCCTTTTTCACATCTTTCCTATAGGCGGGTGACCAAAACTGCACACAATACACTCAATTAGTCTTCACCAATATCTTATAAAATGTTAACATAACATCCCAGCTCCTGTACTTAATGCTTTGAGTTATGAAGGCCAATGTGCCAAAAGCTTTCTTTACGACCCTACCTGCTTGTGCCTTCTACAGAGGAGAACCTCTACATAAATTTAACCAACTCCAGTGAGCCGGGTTGCATTTTCCCTGTGATGGTGTAGGCTTCTTCTGGGAGTGCTGGTTTTCTCCGTCATCCGAAAGATTGGGGTTGGTTTTGTGGCCGGTAGACTGACACATTACTGTCATAAATACTGTTATAAAAGTGTGTAAGTGAGTGATAAAACCCAAGGGGATTGACAAGAACGTAGTGAAACTAAAATGGGATCAATGCAGGATTAGTGTAAGTGTGTGCTTAATAATCAATGCACACTTGATGAGCCAAAGGGCCTAATTCAGTGCTTCTTGACATGATGACTCTAAAGTGTAACTCTCTTTTGGTGGGGTCTACAACAATTTGATCTATGTATATGTTAACGTTTAGGAAATGTGATCTGATTGGCCTCACCTCAAATGTAAAATTCTTGCACTTACAGTCGAATGATTGACATCCCAACTATTCTTTACTTTTTAAAACTCATCCAATCTTATAATTATTCAAAAACGTGTCCTTCTTCAGTTCGTGCCTTTTAGGAAGATGCCTCTCTCAAAATCCTCGGCTCTGGAATTCCCTCCCATACAATTCTCCTCACTCCTCATCATTTTTAGACAAACTCTTAAAATCTACCCCACTGATGAAGCTTTGTATCATCTATCCTCATATCAACTTCTGCTTGATGTTCACTATGGTCTGATTGCATGCCTGCAAAATGCCTATTGATGCCTTGCAGTGTAAAGGGAACTGTCCAAATGCAACACGCACAATATGCTGGAGGAATTCAGCAGGTCACTCAGCACCTGTGGAGGGAAATAAACAATTGACATTTTGGATTGAGACCCTTCATCAGGACTGACTGGATGAGCATGAGTTCAAAGAGCCGGAAAGCAGCCAAGATCCCCTGGGGGTGGGGTGGGGGGGGGAGCAGGGAGAGAAGGTCTCACTGACCACCCATTGAAGAGATGAGTTGAACTTTTCAGAATAGTCATGCCTTAAAGATACTTTTCAGTGGAGCCCCAAATCAGAGAAACAAGAGATTCTGCAGACAAATGCAAGTTGTGTTTGAGCATTGCACTGTTGTGTAGCAGTTAGAGCTGCTGCCTCACAGCTGCGAGGTTTGAGAGCTGTCTGCTTGGAGTTTACACGTTTCACCACATGGGTTTCCTCTGAGCACTCTGATTTCCTTCCAAGTCCCAAATAATAGGTTAATTGGCTCCTGTAATTTACCCCTTAATGTAGGTAAGAAGCAAAAAAAACAATCAGAGAGCAGTTGATGAACATGAGACAGGGAAATAAACAGCAGGGTCATGGGGCAACACAAAGAAAGGGCAAGGGGTCTGTCTGGCCTTCTTCTGTCAGGAGCTGACATGGACCCAATGGGCCAAATTGTTTCTGTTGTAGGAGTAAGTAAATAGTTAAAATGCTAAAATCATCAGGTATGAGGACTGTAATTCCCTCAATCACAGGACTCTACGGAGAGTGGTGTGGATAGCCCAGCTCATCTGTAGATGTGAACTTCCCATTGTTCAGGACATTTACAGAGACAGGTGTGTAAAAAGGGCCTGAAGGATCACTGGGGACCTGAGTCACCCCAATCACAAACTGTTCCAGCTGCTTCCATCCAGGAAACAGTACTGCACCATAAAAGCCAGGCTCTGGGACAGCTTCTTGCACCAGGCCATCAGACCGATTAATTCATGCTGATACAATTGTATTTCTATATTATATTGGTGAACGCAGCTAGCCTCATCTCTAGGAAGAGGTGCAGTCGACGTTTCAGGCCGAGACCCTTCGTCACGAAGGGTCTCGGCCTGAAACGTCGACTGCACCTCTTCCTAGAGATGCTGCCTGGCCTGCTGCGTTCACCAGCAACTTTTATGTGTGTTGCTTGAATTTCCAGCATTTGCAGAATTTGCTGTCTATATTATATTGACTGTCTTGTTGTACATACTATTTATTACAAATTACTATAAGTTGCACATTGCACGTTTAGACAGAGACATAATGTACTGTAAAGATTTTTACTCGTGTGTGAAGGATGTAAGTAATAAAGTCAATTCAAATCAATGTCTTTTTTTTGCTTATTCTTAAAATTATTTGTTAAAATTTTATATTCTTGGGGTTTCTGCAGAATTCCTTCCAAAGTTTAAGTGGAAATTTGAAAACCCCTTGGTAAAATGGATGTTGATTATCATTTGCAACTGTA